>NC_042631.1:43336023-44021970 GCF_901001135.1 Rhinatrema bivittatum | reverse complement strand
TTCAGAGTATTTTTTCTTGATAGACAAAATGCATATACAGCAGGAGACATGACACAACATGGCAGAAAAGCTTCCAGACATAACACCACAATATAAAATGCACGCACATAAGCAGAAGAGCTACTGGATATTCCTCCAGGATCCCAAACTGTACTTTGGCTTCCGAGCTATCTAAACGGGACACACTTTCCAGGTGTCTCAGAATCCCTTCCCCCAAGGAGCGATCTGAATCCTTAAGGGCAGGGCCACACACCCAGCTGTCTGCAGTTGAAAGACAGCTTTATCTGAGCCAGTCTGCTTTTATTTATTTTATTTTATTATCTAATTTATATTCCACATTTCACCAAGATCAAAGTGGATTACATTCAGATACAGGATACCAGCCCTAAACCAGGCAACCCTCAAGACCAACTGGCCCTGACAACGTGTAATTGTTTGCAGGTAAATTTGGAGAATTTTGAAAGCAAGGACATGTCCATACATTCACTTTGAAAAGTGATGTAAATTACGAGGTGAATTTTAAGAGAGACATGCGCGCCAAAATTGGGAGATGAGCGCGAATGTAGCATGTGCACATGTTCACTCAATTTTATAAAATGAGGGGGATGGGTACACATCTTGCATCTGAGAAAAAGGGGCGTGGTGTGGGTGGGGCATGGACATTCTGGGGCAGAGCTAAGTGTACGCAAGTACTTATGTGCCCCGGTCCAGTGCCACGTAATTTTACTTCTGCTATAGAATAGATGTAAGTAAAAAAAACCCCAAAAAAACAAAAAGCAGGCATTTCTGGGTGGTTTAACGGGTCTGGAATAACAGGGGGGGGGGGCACGCAGGCTAAAGAACCAGGTGGGCTTGGAGGACCTAGCTCCAGACTGGGCGAACTGATGGATGCACGCCCAGTATAAAATTTCCCCACTTGCGTACCTCATACTCAGCTTTATATGGCTGTGACACATACGCGCGCAAAGGCTATTTTATAACACATGCAAGTATGTGCAATTATGTTATAAAATTATCCTCATCACTGGGCTTGCGCCAGCGCATGAGTATACGTGCGCCAGCGTGCCCATTTGAAAGTTACCGTCCCTATGTATATGAGAGCAGCAACGTTTCTAGTCTGTAAATTACTATTAAGTAAGATTGGAAATTGTTTAACGTTTAGGAGTAGAAGCCCCTGCAAAATCAAGCCGTTTATTCTGTGGTCCCGAAATTCTGGAATGAATTACCAGTAGTGTTAAGGGAAGAAAATGAATTGATGAAATTCCGGAAGGGGGTAAAAACATGGTTAATGAAGAGAGGATATTAAAACCTCATTTATTGGGCTGCATTGAAGTATAAACAACTGATTAGTATACAATGCAAGAGGATCATTGTTTTAAATGTGTTTTTTTGTAATGTTCTATTTTTCAGTTTTAGTGTTATATGTTTATTGTATTATATGTTATTTTTGTAAATCGCTCTGAGCGATGTATTAAATCTGGAAAGGGCGATAAATAAATAAATAGAATACATAAGACTTGCCATAATGGGTCAGACCAAAAGTCCATCAAGCCCAGTATCCTGTTTCCAACAGTGGCCTATCCAGGTCAGAAGTACTTGGCAGGATCCCAAGGAGAAGAAAGATTCCAAGCTGCTTCTCCCAAGAATAAGCAGTGGATTTCTGCAACTCTGCCTTAATGCGGGTTAATGGACTTTTCCTCCAAGAACTTATCCAAAACCTTTTTAAACACAGTTATACTAATAGCTTTCACCACATCCTCTGGCAAAGAATCCCAGAGCTTAATTATGCGTTGAGTTAACAAATATTACTTAGTAACTTTATTGTGTGGCCCCTGGTCTTTGTACTTTTCAAAAGAGTAAACAACTGATTAATGTTTACTCGTTCCATTCCACTCATTATTTAAAGACCTCGATCATATTTTCCCTCAGCTGTTTCTTCTTCAAGCTGAAGAATCCTAACCTCTTTAGCCTTTCCTCATAGGGGAATTGTTCCATCCCCTTTATCATTTTGGTAACCATTTTCTGTACCTTTTCTAATTCTGCTATATCTTTTCTGCGATGTAGTGGTCACATCCACATATGCCCTCATTCTAATTAGCTCATTTCAGTGATGTCCAAAATCACATCACATCACACACTGCATGAAGCAATTGGCTCCAATTCAGTGTAAGGCCATTTATGACACTATTTCAACAAGAACTGTCCCCAGGGGTTCATGGAAATTACAGGGAAGACAAAAAGAATTTCAAAAACAATGATCTAGCTGTAAAATTGTTACCCGCTGCAAAAGTATTCATCTTGCTGTACTGCACAGGGAATGCAGCTCTCATGAAAGAATAAAATAAAGTTAAAGGCTCAATTATTTTAGACTTTTGACTCTACTGATCTTGATAGTATTTCTAAATAGAATCACATTAAACCTTTTTCGGAAGCCTCTGCATGAGTATTGGGTGCTCCAATGGACCAACAGTAAACTGTAAAAGGTGAATTTTCAGAGTTGCGCACATAGGGGTAGATTTACAAAGTTACGCGCATAACCCTTAAAAAAAAAACCCTGCGCGCGCCGAGCCTATTTTGCATAGGCTCGGCAGCGCGCACAAGCCCCGGGACGCACGTATGTCCCGGGGCTTGCAAAAAGGGGCGGGGCGTGGGCAGTCCAGGGCGTGGCCAGAGCCTCCAGGCACAGCGGCCATTTGCTGCTATGCCCGGGATCGCGGGCTGGCAGCAGTGCACACATGTTATAAAATCGGGTGTAGATGTGTTCGCGCCGGATTGTGCGAACAAATCTACACCTGCGTGCACCTTTTAAAATTCGGCCCATAACAATTAGCATATGGGCACGTAAATAGCGCATATTCACATAAATGCTATTTTATAAACCTCAAACATATGCGTGCAAGTAATGGTGTGGGAATACATTTGCTAATGTAAAAAAGGGGCGGATCAGGGGCATTCCTGGGTGGGGTCAATATTTATGCATATAAGCTGCTATTTAATAACCTACCAAAGCGATGTGCGTATGTATGTAATCTGTGCATATTTATACCTGCTAATTATCAGGCATAAGTGAGAATAATATTCTTTATAGCCAAATACTGACTGAGTGAAGGGTCAGGGTAAACTGGGGGGAATTTAGGCTGAAGATCCAAGAGGGTCTTGATGACCTAGAGATAGACTGAGCAAACTAGTGGCCTAATTGGTAAAACTGGTCATTTCCTTCACGCACGCATGTTACAAATTTTGATGATTTACGCAAGTTAAATCTCTACGTGCAAATAATTAAAATTAGGAGCACAAAATATGCAAGGATAGGAGATTTGAGCTTCTTATCCGAATAAATTTTGACTTCTCCGGGTAAGTGGTGGATTTGTTGCTAGTTAGCCATAAAAACCTCTACTTATCCAGCTAAATATCGTCAAATAAGTGATAAAACACTACTTATCTAGTTATGTTGAAAATACATGCCGCATTTCTTTTGGATACACAAACATGTTGAGTAGAGTTAAGTGTATTTTATATAGTGTGCGTGCATTTGCACGCATGATATAAAATACATGAGCATGAGCGCATGCGCACCTATACATGCATATAAGTGTTAACACAGGCATGTTTGAAAGTTATCCTCCCTGTTTTGTGTTACTTTATGTCAGAAAATGGGTACATTCTGAGTTGCCTACTCCTGCCTCCCAGTAATATCCTGAGCACACGCTACACATCAAAGGCTCTGTATGCTACTACAGAAAAGCACAAATGTGCTACCCAGTGCTCTTTTACAGTACATATCACAAGAAGAGCTTTCCAAACATTTAGCAAACGTAACCCCATTTTAGCCCTTAAAAAATGTATATGACCCCAGAGGATATCCAAAACAGAATTAGCAAAGGTACTGTTCCCCTCCCAGCATTCACTCCTTTTAACCTTTCTTGCATTCCAGCTGATCCGCTCTAACATCTACCCCTCCAGAGGACTTCCACTTTTAACCACTATCCCTCCAGCTGATCCCCTCTTACATCTCCCAGCTCTTCTCACCACCCAGCCAACCCTCTCTTTCTCACCCTATTCAGCCTTTTTCTCATCCCGTCAAACCTTTCTTATAATCCTCAACTGATCCCATCATCCCCTCCTTCTCACCTTTTCTCCAACCCGTCTCACATCCTCCAGATGATCCCCTGTCACTCCCAGCTCCTCTCTTACTTCCTCCAGTCAATCTTGTTTTATTCCCCGTCTCTCACTCTCTACAGCCAATCCCTCTCCAACTGATCAAACCCACAAACCCCTCCTGCATCTGATCCCTCTCTTTAAATAGACCTTTATTTTATTTATTTAAAGCTTTTTTTTATACCGGTATTAGTGGTTACATCATAACGGTTTACATCAGAGCTGCAGGTAGAAAATACATCAAACGGGTACTGGGGATGGGACTACAGAGAAGAGGAAGATAAAAAGTCGAGGCTGGCAAGCGAGAGCAGCAAACTGTATAAGATAACAGGTAAACAATGTAAAAATAACTTTTATCTAAACTTTTTATCTAAACATCTGCCTGAGCCAGAGTCAGAGGCAACAATTTCCCAGGTCAAAGTTGGATGCAACTGAAGAGAAAAGAGGGCAGACTGATTGTTAGGATTTCACCTGCTACACAGCCTTGTCCTTCCTGCTGCCTCGTGCTATGACACCTCCTCGCCCACAAAGGTCTCTAACAAACATTACTCTCAGCCACCAGAGCCAGTGTCCAACCTGACTCAGTCTGTGGTACAGCCTTCTCTCTCCACTAGGAGTGTTCAGCATGCCTGGCTTCCAGCACTTGCCAGGCTCCCTGTTTGTTCCACACCCAGCTCCAGCTCTATTTAGACTTGCCTTGCTAGAACCTTCTTGCTGGTTAATTGAGTTACTCTTGGCTCTTTGCCCTGACCTCTGTTCTTCTTTCTGTGGCCCAAGGGCCTTCTTGCCTTGCCTTAGGGCCTTCTTGTTCACACTCTCTGCCTTGCCTAGCCCTGTGGCCTTCGGGCCTTTTTTGTTATCTGTGTTGTCCAGTCCTTGTCTTGTCCTGGCTTGGTCCGGCCCTTGTATCCAGCCCTTGCCTGTAGCCCTGTATGCCTTCATATCCATCCCTTGTCTCTTGCCCTTGTCTGCAGTCCGGCCTTGTCTCAGCCTCCAGTCCAGCCTTGCCTGTTCCAGCTAAGTTCTACTGACCCTCAGAACCCAAGGACCCAACCTGCAGGGAAGGGGGCTGGGTTGACAGAAGACAAACCCAGCCTTCACTGTCATGTTCAGTGGTTGTATTCAAGTCCTACTGGCCCCAGAACCTAAGGACTCGACCTGCAGGGGAGGGGGCTGGCTAGGAAGAAGACAGATCCAGCCCCTGCCTCATGGTATTGTCCTGTTCACAAGAGGGTATTCTAAACCCCACCAGCTATAACACTGATGAAAGGGACAACATATTTCTCTTGGGCAAGTTCAATATTGAGCGAGGAGAAATTGGAGAAATCTTCACCTGCCTTGCAGAGCGTGTTGCTACTTGTGTTCTTATGCCTTGCCTCTTTGTTGCCTTGTCCTGCCCTGCCTTGGTTGTCCTGCTTGTGTACCTAGTCTTGTCCTGTCTGTCTTCTCTGCCTGACTCCCAGTTCTGACTTCTGCTTCAGACCTGATCACTCTCTTGCCTGCCTCCTAGTACTGACCTCTGTTTCGGACCTGATCACTCTTGCCTGCCACCTGGTACTAACCTCTGCTATGGACACCAACTTCTCTTTGAACTTCTGCCTGCCCTGACCTTGGCGTGGACCAGAATACTGATTCTTGCTGCCTGCCCTGACCTTGGCCTAGATCCGGATACTGATTCTCACTGCTTGTCCCAACCTCGGCTTGCACCTGGACCCTGTCCCTCGCTGCCAGCCCTAACCTTGGCCTGTACCCTGACTTCGCTCCTTACAGGACTTTTGCCTAAGCCCTGCCGGCCCCTGGAACTCAAGGGCTCAACCTGCAGGGAAAGGGGCTGGTACAGGTGAAGCTCCAGCTCTAGTGCCAAAACGAGTGAGTCCACCAACTGTTTGTGTGGGTCAAGCAGGTTCGCCTGCTAGGCTGTGTCAACCATTCCACAGTCCAAAGGTTCACATCCGTAACATGCAAGTGGCAGCATCATTGGTAATGAAAATCAGCACAAGGCCTGAGAGCCAATGCAAGCTCACAGGCTCTACAGCAGCCCCATCCCTCCTCATGCAGGACAAGGGTGGGGCCACTATAAGGCCCATGAGCGCTCACAGGCCTTGTATTCTTTCACTACTAATGATGCTGCTTTTGGTACCTGAAGACCGCTGCGTTTTGGTGCACTTGTGACCCCAGCTGAAGCTTTTGTTACACCATTTGGGGTCCTGCCTCACAGTTTGGGAAGCCCTGTCCTGTTGAGCATTTTCTACACAATACATCCTAAGGAGGTGGCACCTGACTCCTTTTGTACCCATGCAGCCTAAGATCTTTATTAACCCTGTGGATCTGCAGTAAACACTAAGATGCACTTTCAACTATGCTCACAAATTCTCATCAGCTGCCACTATCCTTTAACAATTCCAAACTATTGACACCACTGAGGAAAGAGAATGAGAAGGGCAAATGGGAATATATCACTATTCTAGACGGCACTTTAATGGCAGCTTGGTGAAGGGCAACAAACGTTTTACAGCTTGGATTCTTCAGCTTGCAGAACATATTGAATTGTGGGTTAAAGCTCAGAACCTGCAAGTGCTGGAGAGATACAATTATTTGAGCTTCATTTTAAGGAATTAGGATTTTCTTGGAAATTGAATACTGTGCAATCTTAGCACAATGACAATGAACCTATAATATATTATTGTAACAGTATCTTCTTATGCAAAAATGCAGTCTAACAAAACAGAAAAATGAAACAAAAACATTCTTTGACTTTCTTTCTTTCCTCTTATTCCTTGTGCTCTCATATCAACCCACATATGTCAAACTAAATCACCCAGTATACACACATCGAGGTCGATATTCAAAAGCCAGTTAGATGGATAACTGTGGCTAACTCTGGTCATGCTGTAGGGCTGTCCTAAAGTTAGCTGGATATACTTAGCCGGCTATCTTTAAGATAGCTGGGTATACTGAGCGGGGCTGCCGCACCCCTGAATATCCCAGTTAAGTTAGCTGGATAGCTATATCTTTCGATGACTGCATCAACATGGAGTCTAAGCTAGTTAAACAAACAACTGTTATAAACCAGGCTTTAAACTTTGAAAATATGTTGGCACAACATAATGCCCAACTAAGCAAGAGATAAAAGCAGGACAGGGAGTCACTTTGTTGTACAATTCTTCTAAAAGGTCTTAATTGTCTTCCAAGCACGTCAGAATCGCACTCTGGTGTACTGCCATGTGGCTAGCAATTTGCAATCATGTTAGAATCACACCATGGTGTACCATGTGACTAGCACTTCTGAATAAATAATGCAGAACAGGCATTCATAGTCTCTTCAAATATTTATCAAGTAATTGAACCAGTCAGAAATTATTTACTAGAAAAGAGGAGGAAACATATTATGACAAATTGCTGGCTGCATGGTTTTGATTTGATCTTGTTGCTGCTCATGTTCTTTTTCTGCTTCTGTCAGGTTATTCTGTTTACTGCAACCAGACATATCTCAAGCCTGCCTGTAACCAAAAGATTATTTTCCTGTGCAAGAAATTTCAAACCTGAAAGCAAGCCATCTTAGCTCAGGCTTTGCTTTCCATCTCTCGACTACTCACCACCTTTAACTACTTTAGTCAAAAAATGCCTGAACGTTATTATTAAAGTTCACTTTTTCTAAACCTTTCCCATGTAATATGAAGATTCTGCTCAGGGGATCACAACTTGGTCTTAAAGCCCCACAAATTAAATACAAACCAGTCTGATTTTCAGGGGAAACAGAAATATGCAAATTCACTTGGGTCTTAGTTTCCATGTAATCAAATCTACTGTATCATGTGAACACCCTGACAGCCAGATCACCACAACTAGGCTGAGAGGCACAAAGGAACATATTGGGTCAGACCAAGGTTCCATCAAGCCCAGTATCCTGTTTCCAACAGTGGCCAATCCAAGGCACAAGTACCTGGCAAGTACCCAAACATTAAATAGATTCCATGTTACTAAAGCTGGCAACAAGCAGTGGCTAGGGATGTGAATCATTTTTCTGATGATTGAAAATAACATACGATATTTTCAAAGTCATCAGAAATCGGGGGCTCCCCGAAACCGATAGGAAAACCCCATGAAATTGTTCGTGGGGTTCTCTTATTGTTTTGGGGGCAGGCGGGAAAAAGATGGCGCCAGCCGTCCATTACTCCTACCATGTGACAGGGGCCGGCCAATGGCACGGATACCCTGTCATAGGGTAAGGGCAAAGGGCCATCGGCGCCATTTTTATTAGTGGCAGCTGATGGCCCGAGAGCGGGAGATCGCTCCCGGGACCCCGACTGGACCACCAGGTACTTTTAAAAAGTTTTTTTTGGGGGGGGGGGGGGGGGAGTTGGGGGGGTGGGGGAAAGCTAAGGGATCTGTTTTAAAGGGTCGGGTGGGTTTTTTGTTTATCGGCTCGGGTGCAGCCGATAAAAAAAAACCGATCAGACTGCACGTAAAAAATTTCATGATGTGAATCAGAACCGGAATCGGAACCGATTCTGATTCCGATTCACATCTCTAGTGGCTATTCCCTATTGATTAATAGCAGTTTATGGACTTCTCCTCCAGGAACCTATCCAACCCCTTTTAAATCCAGTTACACTAGTTGCCTTGACCACATCCTCTGGCAACAAATTCCAGAGCCTAATTTTGTGTTGAGTGAAAAATAATTTGTTTTGAATGCGCCACTTGCTAACTTGCTAACTTCATGGAGTGCCCCTTAGTCTTTATACTATCCGAAAGAGTAAATAACAATTCTCATTTATAAGTTAAAAAAAAAACTGGTGACACCCATGTGTTATTCACAGTTTATAGATTGCCAACAAACCTCTTCTTTCTTTCTTCTCAGGGTTAGGAGACAGGAAGCTGACACCATGAAGATATATGTTAGGGTAAAGTGTTGCAGCTGGCCATTTACCAGGATCTGCTCAGTTTGGAGTTGGTGTAAGGAGAATGAAGTCACAGGCTCAGATTACTTTATTCAGGTGTATGGCACTGCTTCTGAGGACTCTGGTCCCCAGGGGATTCAGGAGGGATGCTGAGACACCTGGAAAGCTCCTAGCATTTAGATGGCTAGGAGGCCGGATCACATATTATGGGTGTGAGATCCCAAAGGAAGACTCGTGAGCTATTTTCCCTGGGTATACTGATGTTATGCGATATGAAAGTATTGAAATTCTGTGTTAATCCTGTAAGCAAATGTTTCTCAAGTAGTTACTGTGAATGTCCCTGAAGAGGAATTATTGTGGAAAATGACCTCGACTAAATAGTAGACTGGATTTAAGCTTTTCCCTAATCGTGAATGTTTGCAACCTTGATTGAAGTTACCTGATTGATTTGTACCTTCAGTACATCATAAATCAGGGAATGTTTATGTTTTCACCTTATCTATTAATAAACCAGCACTGAGATACCATCCCCATCATGGCTTATGTTGTGGAACAGTGTCCCATGAAGCAGTGACATATTTAGAATTTTGCTACCTCTAGGCACTCATGATGTTGTGGCACCAAACTCCACACCCCTGGTGATATTGGATAAAAGGGAATAGTTCTGAGGCACAGCCCCAAGTTTCCTGCAGCAGTTTAGGGGCAGATTGTATGAGAAAAATTTGAAAACTATGACGTATACTGACAAACATTTCCATCTCTTATATTACATAATAAACCTTACTTGCGTCTGTATAATTTATTTTCCATTTAATGGGTGAGAAAAAGTAATCTCAAATATTGGTACAGGGAGTAAATCACAGGGATGAGGAAAGGAGAAGGAGAAGAGGGGTGAGAAGAAGATGAGATGACTGAGAATGGGGAGAGCAAAGGAGAAGGAGAGAGGAACAAAGATAGGAGATAAGGAAGGTTGAAGTAGGGGTGTAGAGATCAGAAACCTGGGATGGGAAAACAATAGAAAGGGAAGGAAGCTATGAGATTGAGGAAGAGGAGAAAGGGTCGGGGAGTTAGGTTCCAGAAAATCAGAGGTTTCTGGCTCCGAGGAACAAAATCCAAAGTCAAAGACGAGAGGATGTGAATTGTGGTGGTGGGAGTGGTGCTGCTCTCCCTTGTATCCCCTCTGTAAGAGCTCAGTAACCTACAATCCAGCGAGAGGAAATAATCAATTTGCTGGTGGTTGAAGAGAATCGGTAAGTACTGTGTATCGTCTGCATATAAGAAGTTGATTCCTAGTTCCACTAGTAATCTACATGGAGGCAGCATGTATATGTTGAATAGTGTTGCTGAAAGTGTTGAACCTTGAGAGACATCAGTATCGACTGGGAAGGTATCAGGTGTGTGATTGTCTAGTTTGACTTGGATTGTCCTTTCTGCTAAGAAGGAAGAGAACCAAGAGAACATTTCTGTCTATTCCAATTTTTCTCACTTGATTACCTAGCAGTATATGGTCCACAGAGCCAAAGGCTGCTATTAAATCAATTAGTGCCAGTATATAAGATTAGTCGTTCTCAAACACTTGTAGTACTGGCTCCATGAAAGAAATGTGTAAGGTTTCTGCAGATCAATATTTTTCTGAAGCTGAATTGGTTTGAATATAGAATATTATTGTCTTCAAGGTTGTTTTCTAGTTGAGATAACCTGATTTTTCTAGGACCTTTGTGATAAATGGCAGGTTTGATATGGGTCGATAGTTGTCCCAATCGTCAATTCTGCCAGTTTTATTTTTTGGGATTGGTTTATCAATGCTTGTTTTGCCTTTGCAGGGACCAATCCATCCAATAGCGAGTAGTTGATTATGGCAGTGATTGCCAGGGTAATTACATTGTGTACCATTTTCAGGGAACTTGCTGGGATTGGGTCTAGCAGGTGCATAACAAGCTTAGGCCTGGATTCACTAATGCCGCAAGGCATAGTGAATCCCGGTGGTAACGGGGGGCGAAGCGGGGGGGAGGGGGGCGGTCCTGCGCTAGCTGGCAGCGATCGCACCTCCGCGGTGCAACTGCTGCCGGCGTTGTGCCGAATAAGTACACCATGAAAGGTGTACTTATTCGGCACGAAATAGGCAGTGAAACGGAAGCTTACCGTTTCGCTGTCCGCGCTGGGTTTGCAGAGTCGGCCCCGGTGCCACCCCGACTCTTCCTCTTCCGGGGCCGAATCTGCCCCAATGTTGCTTTCGCAAGCATGTGCTAAGCTTTCTAGTTATCGCACACTTGCACTGGTAGTGCAAACGTGCAATAGCTTTAGAAAATAACCCCCTTAATTCTTGTAATGATTTGGTTAATTTCGAGTTTAGTTACTATGTGGAATGTGTCCCATTTTGCTTGCTCATGTTTTTCTTCAGTTTCTTTTATTGGTAGGCAAGGAATTGGGTTTTTAATCTACTGATTCTATCTAACAAAGAAGTGGCTTATTCGTTGCACGAATTCCTTGAAAAGTAATAGTTTCTCGTGATTGAGGAAGATGGGTTTTTAAATAGATTTTTGACTGTTTCGAAGAGTAATTTGGAATTAAATATCATACTGTGGATCTGTTTAGCATAGTATTCCTTTTTAGCTATATTGATTTATGCATGGTATTTTGTTAGAAGAGATCTGTATTTTCCTAGAGATTCTGCATAGCAATGGCGGAAATGCCGATGGGCATTTCCGCCATTGCTTCTCTGTTTTTCTCAGTGTCTGTTTAGTGCATGGATTTTTATCCTTTGAGTTATTCCGATCATTTTGGAATGTTTTTATCTGGATTGACTAACACATGAAGATCACTGAAATGGAACTTACATATTACAAACTACTGTCCTGACCTCTGAATAACTTGTATCTGATGTTATGTTGACCTAGAACATGTATTTGTTGATCTAAAGACCTAGATTATGAATATAGATCTAGAATATGAGTATTGCTTTTTTGTAAACCATTGTGATCTTCTTTTGGAATAATGGTATATAAAATTCCTAAATAAAATAAATAAATAAAAGTTGGCCATAGATGCAAAAACTCATAATAAAAATTTTTTAAAAAAGCAGAAAGCCTGTGAGAGAGTCGGTTGGAGCTGTTTAGATAGAGGGGTTAAAGAGGCACTTTGGGAAGATAAGGCCATTGCAGAAAGACTTCTGAGTTTATTGTACACTGACACACACACACACACACCACACCCTCCCAATCTCAAATACATGCAACACACAACAAGCATCTTCCTGATCTCAAAACATACACACACACCGGCCCCTAGCTGAGCAGCTCCAATCTTTAGCCCTGCCGGCCTGGTCTCCAGTGGCAGCCAGCAGCACAGTCTGATACAGGCTGATATTGGACAGAGTGGCTCCGCAGGCATGGGCCACTAAGACCAAGTGATGGGGCCTACTAGCCCACCAGGGCATGCCCAAAGCCCCGAAAGGCCAATCCGCCCATGGATACCTTATATCATTGCCTGCATTTTACCACACTAACTAAGTTTTAGTCAGTTGCAAAATCAAGTATTAATCAGGTCTAATTACCAAGGCCAATTAAAAAAGCCATATTTTTAGTTCTTTCCTGAAAGCTTTTCCATCTGCTAGAGTATACAATTGTTCAGGCATAGAGTTCAATAGGATAGGTCCAGCTACTGCGATAATCTGCTCCAGTAACTTTTCCAAATGCGTTTGTTGAATTATAGAACAGCTAACAAGCCTCAATTAGCCACATTAACAGCATTGAGGTGTGTATAAATGAAGACTAGGACCTGCGCAAGTTACCTCCTCGCTAAATACATGACATCTCATTTCCAGTCCTACCTAACCCAGTCTGTCCATTCCCTCTGTACCTCTTCATTGAGGATTGGCTCCTTGACCTGGCCATCTTTGCGTGGTTATCCTACATTACTTTATGGCCTACCCAGGCCTTCTACCTTGTCTTGCGGCCTACACTGGCCTCCTGCCTTGCTCTGTGGCATTCCAGGCCTGACTGCCTGCCTTGCGCTTTGCCTTCCCAGGCCTTCTGGCTTTACTCTGCGGGCTTCCAAGCCTATGTGCCTTGCTCAGTGCCCTACCTTGTGGCCTTCGGCCTTCTAGGTTTGCCTAGCCAGCCTTATGCCCTGTTGGGCTTTCCTGTTTATTGTTGCTTGTTCTGTCCAGTCCTTGTCTAGCCCTGTCCATGTCCAGTCCTTGTCTGGTCCTGCCCAGTCCAGTCCCTTGTATGCCTTCCCAAGCCTTGCCCTTACCTCTGGTCCCAGCCTTTACCGTGTTCCAGCCCTGCTTATATCCAGCTCCTGTCTGCCCTCATACCAGGCCAGCCTCCAGCTTTGTCTCTATCCAGCTCCTATCTGCCATTAATACCAGCTTTTCCTCCAGCCCTGTCTGTATCCAGCTCCCAGTCTGTGTTTGAATCCAGCACAAACCATGATGTTCTCTAGAAGGAAAGTCTTACTGGCCCCTAGAATCTAAGGGCTCAACCTGCTCTGAAGCCCTATGCCATTTCTGTGGGGATGCTCCTTAACTCCAGCTCACCTCACCGTAACACTAACACTTAATATTTATGTATTCACTATGCTCTGGAGGAATAGACCAATCCCCATTCAAAAATCAAGGATTAGCACCTTTCCTGTTCTGTGAATTCTGAAAACAGATTAGTCTATTCACCCCAGAGTACAATGTACAATTGAAAATTAAATGATGAGAGCTGGCTCCTCTTGCAGGGCTAGGTGGATATCTTGAGAGTTCAGGGATGGGACAGAAGGTGGGGATGTGACCCCCACATTTTTAAAGAGGATGAGGGGATTGGTGCAACCCCTAGCTGGTACTTGTCTTTATCTTGGTGGTGGGAGGGAGAGAGACTTGGGATATCACTGGCCGGTTAGGTTTTTTTCTCTACATTATCTGGGTAACTTTAGAACAGATATTTGGCTAACCAGACTTACTCAGATAACTTTGTCTGGGCAGTGCTAAATATTAGTGATGTCCAGACAAATTGAAATCCTTCTCCAGCAATACCCCCAACGCCTCTATCAAGCTGAATTCTGTGTGGGAATCTATAACAATATTAGCTGCTAAATGGCCCCTCTCTGTCAGCAGTGGCCCTCAGAGGGCCACACACAATCCTGCTCTAGACTCTGTCTTGAAGGCTGCATGACACAGCAAGGCCAGACTCATAAAACCCTCCCTTACAGCTTGCTTGGTACCTCAGCATCGAGTCACCTTGGTTTCTTGCTTTGGCCAACTTTGCGCCTTGCCTTGTTTTCATGCGGCCTTAGAGGCCTTCTTGCCTTGCCTAGTTTGTTTGTTCCTGTGTTCCTTGCCAGCCTGTTTCCCTGGTTTCTGTGTGGGCTTCTCAGCAGCCCTCCTGTCTAGGTCTCCTGGTAGCCAAGCTTGTACAGCGCCTTGTTCCTGTCCTGTCTGGCTCTCTCAATGGCTTTCCTGTTCCCTGTCTGGGCCTCCAGGTGGCTGTCCTTGTCTGTGCATTCCTTGACCGTGTCCTGTCTCTGGGCTGGCTGACTTGCTTTTGTCTTTTCCAGGCCTCCCGGTGGCTCATCTAGCCTGTCTGTACCCTTTTTACCCCTGTTCCAGTTTTGCCCTTGTTTTCCTTGTTCCTGCTGGTGTGTTTTTACCTCATTCCTGCCTATTTATTTACCTTGTTCCTGCCAGTGTGTTCCAAGCCTTGCCCTTACCGCTCCTGTTTGCCTTGCTTCTTCTACATCTTCTTTGCCTCTTGCAACCTGACCCAGTCTGATCTTAGACGTTGCCTGTACTCTGCCAGCCCTGACCATTGTCTGCTTTTATCTCTTCTTGAACTCTGTCAGCCCTAACCATAGCCTGCTCACCAAGCTATTTCCATCCAGCCACCACAACCTGCAGGCTCAATCAAGGGGAAGGTGGCTAGATAGGCAGAAGACCCTGCCCTGGCCTGTTCTGGAGCCCTGAGCTGTCCCTGTTGGGAAAATACCATTACCTGGCCTTGACAGCAACAAGTTGGCAAGACAAAATTTACCCAGGAAGTGGAGAAATATTCAAATCTCTGGTTATGTCCTGGTAATTCCTAAAGTTATCCTGACAAATCCTCTTAGGTGATAAAAGTCACTGTATAAAAATGAATTCTTTGGTATGTTGGAGTGAAATAAAACTGCTATGCTGCAATAGACGGTTCTCATCCCAGCTAGAATTTGACTCCTTTAGCTTACTGCTAAAGTCCCTGGTATGGCACCAGAAAACTGCATGTTCAAACCCTGCAATCCCAAGTTGCAAGAATGTGCTGCAAAATTTAGATTCTTGAAGTCAGACAACCAGCTCATATCTGCACCTTGGTTACAATTAGATTTTTTTGAACAATCACTGAGAACAGGTGGTATATCAAGTTTGGAGTAGGATATGATCTTAATGGAGCTGATATTATCAAGAAACATATTGTGAGATTTGTATTCTATTATCATTATATAGGAAAACTTTTTTCTCTAACTTTATTTCTGGCTACTTACTCAGCATAAAAACTAATGTTCTAAAATTTCTTTTCTCACTGTTGTGCTGATCGTTAGCAAAATCCCCTCATATTAGGGATGTGAATCGTTTTAGGACGATTAAAATTATCGTCCGATAATTTTAATATCGTCTTAAACCGTTATGGAACACAATACAATACAGATTCTAACGATTTATCGTTATAAATCGTTAGAATCGTGAGCCGGCACACTAAAACCCCCTAAAAACCCCCCCCCCCGACCCTTTAAATTAAATCCCCCACCCTCCCGAACCCCCCCCCAAATAACTTAAATAACCTGCGGGTCCAGCGGCGGTCCGGAACGGGCTCCTGCTCTGAATCTTGTCGTCTTCAGCCGGCGCCATTTTCCAAAATGGCGCCGAAAAATGGCGGCGGCCATAGACGAAAAAGATGGATGGCAGGAGGTCCTTCCGGACCCCGCTGGACTTTTGGCAAGTCTCGTGGGGGTCAGGAGGCCCCCCACAAGCTGGCCAAAAGTTCCTGGAGGTCCAGTGGGGGTCAGGGAGCGATTTCTCCTTCCCGCCGCGAATCATTTTCGTACGGAAAATGGCGCCGGCAGGAGATCGACTGCAGGAGGGTCGTTCAGCGAGGGGTTCCGGCGCCTCGCTGAACGACCTCCTGCAGTCGATCTCCTGCCGGCGCCATTTTCCGTACGAAAACGATTCGCGGCGGGAAATCGCTCCCTGACCCCGCTGGACCTCCAGGAACTTTTGGCCAGCTTGTGGGGGGCCTCCTGACCCCCACGAGACTTGCCAAAAGTCCAGCGGGGGGTCCGGAAGGACCTCCTGCCGTCCAATCTTTTTCGTCTATGGCCGCCGCATTTTTCGGCGCCATTTTGGAAAATGGGCAGGCTTGAAGACGACAAGATTCAGAGCAGGAGGCCCGTTCCGGACCGCTGCCGTTCCGGACCGCCAGCTGGACCCCGCAGGTATATTAAGTTATTGGTGGGGATTTAATTTAAAGGGTCTGGGGTGGGTTTTTAGAGGGGTTTTAATGTGCCGGTTTTTCGATTTTTTAACGATTTTTTAACGATTTTTCACGATATTTTACCCCCCCAAACGGCAACAATACGATTCCCTCCCCCTCCCAGCCGAAATCGATCGTTTAAGACGATCGCTGGACACGATTCACATCCCTACCTCATATGGCATTTTACTACCACAAAGTATGAATGTACCATGAACAACTGAAGGGTGGAATTAATGAAGGAGACTCTTAAAACAGAAAACAAAGTAACACACCTTTTCTTATAATCTAAAATCTAAAGAGGTAGATTTTAACAAATTAAAATATAGATATATCAGGTCAAAGGAAATAAGGTGACCTAGGACCAAGACAGAAACAAATAAATTAATGGACATAATCCTACTACTTTTAAACATCAGTCGCTTCCCAAATGAAATCAAGAGTAAAAAGAGTACTCTAAATGATAGTTTAAACTTCAAATGCTTTATCTAAACTATACTTTTAATAGTGCTGTTGCTTTAAATCACAAATGAAGATTAAAATTAAGATATCAATAACTGGAAAAAGCATGGTCTACTGTTTGGTGATATGAAACCAAATGCAGAAAAAAAAAACATCAGCTGTGTGTCCGTTAGGCCATAAGGCTTTTGTACTTACCCCGGTGCCACAGCTGAGGGATCACCAGTATAAACTTCAGCATGACTTTGTGTAAAGCTTCAGCCACGTGAGTAAGCATGTGAACCAGTTCCCTGAAAGAAAAGCCATTTCATTAAAATAAAAACACCAGATTACAGGGGCAAATGTAAGGCAACACAGAGGCAATTGTAAGCTGAGCAAATGAGCTAGAACTCCTAGAAGTCTTGTAGGATCTGCTTCCAGTAATGAGGAGAAAAAAAAAAAGTGAAGGCATGAGATCGGAGTAGTTCTTTGCGGAAGATACAAAATTATTCAGAGTAGTTAAATCACAAGCAGATTGTGATAATTACAGGAGGACCTTGCAAGACTGGAAGATTGGGCATCCAAATGGCAGATGAAATTTAATGTGACAAGTGCAAGGTGTTTGCAAATAGGGAAAAATAACCCTTGCTGTAGTTACACAATGTTAGGATCCATATTAGGAGCTACCACCCAGGAAAAGATCTAGGCATCATAGTGGATAATACTTTAAAATCGTCAGCTCAGTGTGCTGCAGCAGTCAAAAAAGCAAATAGAATGTTAGGAATTATTAGGAAGGGAATGGTAATAAACAGAAAATGTCATAATGCCTCTATAATCGCTCCATGGTGAGACCGCACCTGGAATAGTGTGTACAATTCTGGTCGCCGGCATCTCAAAAGTTGCGATGGAGAAGGTACAAAGAAGGGCAACCAAAATGATAAAGGGGATGGAACAGCTCCCCTATGAGGAAAAGCTGAAGAGGTTAGGACTTTTCAGCTTGGAGAAGAGACGGCTGAGGGGAGATAAGATAGAGGTCTTTAAGATCATGAGAGGTCTTGAACGAGTAGATGTGAATCGGTTATTTACACTTTCGAATAATAGAAGGACTAGGGGGCATTCCATGAAGTTAGCAAGTAGCACATTTAAGACCAATCGGAGAAAATTCTTTTTCACTCACGCACAATAAGCTCTGGAATTTGTTGCCAGAGGATGTGGTTAGTGCAGTTAGTGTAGCTGGGTTCAAAAAAGGTTTGGATAAGTTCTTGGAGGAGAAGTCCATTAACGGCTATTAATCAAATTTACTTAGGGAATAGCCATTGCTATTAATTGCATCAGTGGCATGGGATCTTCTTAGTGTTTGGGTAATTGCCAGGTTCTTGTGGCCTGGTTTGGCCTCTGTTGGAAACAGGATGCTGGGCTTGATGGACTCTTGGTCTGACCCAGCATGACAATTTCTTATGTTCTTATGTTCATAGAAGCTTATACTTGGAAATGAAAATCATTCTGAAATCTAGAGTTGCTTTCAGTAGGTAAATATGCTATGTTTCATTTATCATTGTCTTTTCTTTTAATTTAGTCACAAAGAGAAAAATAATACACTATGAATACACAAAAATTATATTAGCAACTAAAAATTTTTTTTCTGGATTTTCAAATATTCCTTATAGATAGCCACAAAATCAGAACAAGGGCAAGGCTGCTAAAAAAAAAAAGTGAAACCCCAAAGTGCTCACTTTCTACATGTAGCCCTTGCTCTGACTTCCAACAAGGCACAGAAGCTCATTGAAGAGGTTTTGTGCCAACTGGACCCATGCTTCCAAGGCTCTTCCCTTCTTCCCGCATGGGGAGAAAGAATCAGTCTTTCAAGATCCTTAGGGACTTTTCCTCTTAAGAACATAAGAACATAAGAAATTGCCATGCTGGGTCAGACCAAGGGTCCATCAAGCCCAGCATCCTGTTTCCAACAGTGGCCAATCCAGGCCACAAGAAATGGCAATTATCCAAACACTAAGAAGATCCCCTGCTACTGATGCCAGTAATAGCAGAGGCCATTCCCTAAGTAACTTAATTAATAGCATTTATTTATTTATTTATTTATTTATTTATTTATTTATTTATAATTTTTATATACCGACATTCTTACATCAAATGCAAATCATACCGGTTTACATAAAACAGAAAAAGCAGGAAATATATTTCCATAGTCAAATACAATGAACATTTATAAAGAATTGTTAACAAGCCATAAGGTAAGAACTTGGAAAAAAAATTAATTAACAGAAAAAATAAATGAAAGAATTTTAAATGAAGCACAAAGGATTGCATGAAGGGGCGCACAAAGGGGAGAACACCTTTGTCGCGCCCCTTTGGCGCGCGGAGCCTGGTGGTGAGGAGCTTTTCAACTGCCGATGGAGCTCTCAGTGACGTCAGGGGGGGGGGGGCATGGTCACACATCTCACCATTTCCCCTCACCTCCTGATGTTAGTTTCCTTTTTTTTTTTTTTTGTTTTCATGTTGCTGTTAACTTCTTGCGGGGCCCGAGGATGAGGATGGCCTCCCCGCTCGCCAGCGCCTGGTGGTGAGGTGCTTTTCAACTGCCGATGGAGCTCTCAGTGATTGTCGGGGGGGGGGGGGGGCATGTCACACATCTCAGTCAACACATCTCACCATTTCCCCTCACCTCCTGATGTTAGTTTCCTTTTTTTTTTTTTGTTTGTTTTCATGTTGCTGTTAACTTCTTGCGGGGGCCCGAGGATGGAGGATGGCCTCCCCGCTCGCTCGCCGGCTTTTCAACTTCTCATCCAAGAACTTATCCAAACCTTTTTTGAACCCAGCTACATTAACTGCACTAACCACATCCTCTGGCAACAAATTCCAGAGCTTAATTGTGCGTTGCGTGAAAAAGAATTTTCTCCGATTAGTCTTAAATGTGCTACTTGCTAACTTCATGGAATGCCCTCGAGTCCTTCTATTATTCGAAAGTGTAAATAACCGATTCACATCTACTCGTTCAAGACCTCTCATGATCTTAAAGACCTCTATCACATCCCCCCCTCAGCCGTCTCTTCTCCAAGCTGAACAGCCCTAACCTTTAGTCTTTCCTCATAGGGGAGCTGTTCCATCCCCTTTATCATTTGGTTGCCCTTCTCTGTACCTTCTCCATCTTCTGGAGCTCTTCTGCAAACAGTCCAGACATGGTTGAAAAAAACCATATACTAAACAGTAGGTATCCAAAATAATAAAAGCCTTTATGTCATCCAATTACGAAAAAGAAAACAACTACCCCCCACCATTCACTAAGATCAGTACACCAAAACAGTACAGAAAAATAAAGTCTAGAAACTAAAAAAATGAACTCAGTTAAGTACTCTGAGACAAGCAGCCTTTCTTTTAGGCACTTATACTGGTACCTGCTTCTCTGAATGCAACTCTCTCTTTACTTCCATAATAACCAGGAAGCACAGAGCTGATGCTTCCCTTTAGGCAGCAGTTCTGAATAGGCCTCCAAGTCTGGCAGTCTTTATTTATTTATTAGCCTTTTTTTATATTCTGCAACTTCTATATTAGTTCAATGTAAAACACAAAGGGGCGATTTTAAATTCCCTGCACGCCGGCGCGCCTATTTTGCATAGGCCGCCGGCGCGCGCACAGCCCCGGGATGTGCTTAAGTAAGCTTTGTAAAAAGGGCGTGTCGGGGCCGTGTCGGGGGGTGGGCGTATTAGAGAAATCCTGAGAAATCTTTTGTGTCTCTGGCCCAGTCCTTGAGCTTCAATGAGAAACAGATTATCTGTCCTTTTGGAAAAAGGTGAAAGCACATTTATTTGAACAGACCTTCATGTAATACAGATTAGGAATGTGCATTTGTTTTAAAACAAATAGGCATTCCAAAACAAATGGGACCTTACTTGTTTCTTTTGTGGCCCACAAAATAAATGGAAGGGTTGCATGAATGAAACAAATCCTATTTATCCCATTTGTTTTGTTTCCTATTAATTTCTATGTACCATTAAAGTTTATGGGCCATAGAAATCAATTGGGAACAGATGAAAGTAGTTATAGCAACCAACCTTTCCCTTTGAGTCATGTGTGACCTCACTGCCTTGTCAGAGCCTGGGCAGAATATGCTGACAAGGATACCACAGAGACAACATATCACAGTGAAGCATTTTCCTAATTCAGACTATCACTGCTCTCTGGATCCACTGATGTGAAACCTGAAGTCTAAGCATCTGTGAGAAGCACTGTTCATTTCTTATGTAGACTTTGGGAAGGACACTTTTTTTTGACTTTCTCAGATTTTTCAAAACTTCAATTAGCCTTAAAAAAACCTTTTTTGGTTGCTGCTGGTCTTACCCGTTGTGATAGTGATCAGAGAAGGCAGGCAGTGCCAAAACTGGCACTTTGCTGTTGATTCTTCTATTCCCTCGGGGAGGGTGGAGAGAGTGGGGAGAGTTGCAACAGTGCTGAGTGATTTTCTTTCTCTGTCTGGGTGGGAAGCACTAGTCTAGTAAGATGAGTGGTGCACAGAAACTGATGCTTACTAGGTTGCCAGTGTTTTATTGAGCGTGTCTGTAGTTTTAGCAGAGCACAGCATGACACTGCATTGTGTGTGTATATGTGTAATTCTCCACACATACACATACTTCCAGTGGTATAGTAAGTGGATGTACTGTACAGTCAGTTATGATACTACTAATAAAGAAAGAAACCTGTGTAATATCCAAACTCTCAGGCATTGGCAGTGACAATTCCATAATGTCAGGGGAATGCAGAGGAGGGAAAAGGAATGTTGGCAGGGTTGGAGAAAACAAGTAGTCCTGCACCTAAGTTGAAGCGGGACTTTTTTAAAGCCAGAATAACAGAAGGTAGCTATATCCAGAAGAAACTGCAATTTGGAGAGCATGCGCCACTGCAGACTGCTGAGGATATTTCTCTCCCTTCTGTTTTAGAACACAGGAATACAGTGGAAAAGGCATCCAAGGCATGGGTAGCAGAAGAGTAATGCAAAAACCAGCAGCACGCTCTTATTTATTTACTACCCCTGATGAACTATTTTCATCAACTGATTCAAATGAAGAATCTTGCTTTGATTTCTGGATTAGAAGATATTGAAGTGAAATTAGAGGAAGAAAATTTTGAAGAATTATACAATAGTGTCCTGGCATCCAATTTATTGTTGGGAGAAAAAAAGAAAGAGAGCAAACTGAGGATGGTGATAAAGAGCAGTCAGAGCAGGTAGAGACCATGAATGATGTCCCTGGCATTGTTCCTCAGGGTCTACCTTCTATCTCCAGTACTAGCATCTGCCTTCAAGGATGTAGAGAAGGGATTGTGGAAGAAACATTTGATCTGAAGGCACTTTAAAGTCAGGGATAATCACGTTTCAAGAAGGACATCAAGCGCAGGAAACAAGTGCGGCATCTAACAAATGCAGAATCACCTGCAGAAGCAGCACCCACTAGCATTAGCATCTGGGAAGGGTGGCAGTACCAGCCTAGGGACGCATTCTTCTAGTCAGAGAAAAATGGTTTAAAAAGGGAAGTGTTCCCCCAAGCTGTCCATGCCTTTCACCTTTTCCAGCAATCAGGTGGTAGACCAACAGTCATCTGCCATGTGTCAGAAATGTCAACTCACCATGGGGAAAATGGGATGGTGTTCATTAGCACTGTCCTGGGACAAGAACCAGGCAGTATCAAAAGTTATATTAAGGAGCATTACAGAAACAATTGCCCTTGATGATCAGCCCCTACAGACAGTGAATAATGTGAGTTTTAAGATCTGCTACAAGTCTTAGCACTGAATTAGAAAGTCTCCTCCAGGATCACATTTAGAAAGTTCATCCCCAGCCTGTTCTACTAGTGCCATAGTTGCATCCATTTGCTGCTTGCTAAAGGAAAGGGGAGTAGCATGCATTTCACCAGTGACATCTGGACTGCCATGAATGCTATGCACATTTAACTCTCCCTGTCAGTACACTGGTGGGACATGGCTGAGGCAGGGGCAGGCAGACGTTCTAGTGAGGACAGAGCATCAGGGTGCAGATGGTCGTTGCTGCACATCTAGATGATAGATGATGCCCATACTTCGTTGAATATTCTATCAGCCATAAGAGAGATGCTGGAGAGTTGGCAGCTAGATTGGAGAGCCAGGAATTTTCAAGCAGGTTTCTTTTGACAACAGTCAAAATATAGTTAAGGGAAAAGACAATAGGGGCTTTCAGGGAATCTGATATCTTGCACATACTCTGCACCTGGCAGTGAAGGATGCCCTGGGGCTGGAGTCCAAGGACCGTAAGAATGAATACCTGCAGGAGGTGATCCAGAAGTGTAAGAAAATAGCAGCCACTTCCATATGAGCATGAAGGCAGGGCAGCTTCTCCAAGAAAAGCAGTAAGAATTTGGGATGCCTCACAAGCATTTCATTCAAGATATTGGCACCCATCTGAATTCCACCTATATGTTGCTGCAGAGGTTAGTGCAGCAGACCGCTTCATGATCTATCTCGGGAAATAGAAATAGGTGTGAAATTTATTTATTTATTTGTTTGTTTAGTTTTATATACCGTCATTCGGTTCAGCCATCATAAACGGTTTACAAAAATCAAACAGAGAATAAACCATTAAAAACATTGATGCATAAATTAATAGTGGAAAAGAAGAAGGGATCGGGGAGAGGTTGGTAGTGAAAAAGGGAGCATAAGGAAAAGAAGGGAAAAGGATAGTGGTAACAGTATTGGTATTTAAACATATTCAGGATGGTCTTCTAGTGTTGTTAATTATAAGTTCATATTGCTATTATGATGGTCGTTGCCAGACGATATTTCATTATCTCTTTTGCATGAGTATGGTTGGTAGTCTTGGTTAAAATTAGATTGTTGATTGGTTAGTCATGAGGCAGCTGGTACAAATCCTGAAGCCCTTCAAGAATGCTATGGAGTTCCTGAAATTCCAGACTGAGTAGGGTCATCCCTATAGTAAATATTCTGGAGGTAAAGTTGGAGGGCTTCCATCACAGAGAAGGAATGAAAGCAGAAGTGTGGAGGTTTCTGGACTCCTTGCAGCAACAGACGTATGAGAGACTAAAACTTCTCACAAACAACCATATATTCATGCTTGCTACACTTTAAGATCTCCAGGTGAAAAAGAATCTCACCCTCCAGTCCCAGAGTCTCATATTCATGAAGAAGATGCTGGTAGATAAGGTATGTCAAGAAGAGCACCAGAGTAGGGATGTAGCACAGAAGGAAACAGTGACCTTCTCAGAGAACAGAGCAAGCAGGGGCAGTACCCTGCCAGCTAGCATTTCCTCCCCCACCTCAATATACCAAAGTCATGTTGCCCAGAAAAAAAGGGCTCTCCTGGCAAGGATCATAGTGAAAGCAGCTGGCAAGGCTCTTGGCCCACCCAAGCAAAGGAGACCCCAGCATAAATGTCTGTGGTAAGCAGTCTCACAGTGCCCCCATCAAAGACATAGACTAAGATGTGCTGGCATATTGGGTACGCAAGTTCACTGACGGGCCAGACCTAGCCAAAGGTTGCTCAGCACTATCTTTCCTACCCACCAACCAGCATGCCCAGTGAACGCGTCTTCTCAATGACAAGAGACATCGTGAGCCCTCATTGTTCAAGGCTGATGCCATAGAGGATGGTTTGGATAAGTTCCTAGAGGATAACTCCATAAACTGCTATAGCTTGTGATCTATCTAATGTTTGGGTACTTGCCAGGTACTTGTGACTTGGATTGGCCACTGTTGGAAACAGGATACCGGGCTTGATGGACCCTTGGTCTGACCCAGTATAGCATTTCTTATGTTCTTCAAGCTGGTGTTTTTGAAAGTCCATCTGCCTTGGCTTGGGTTTCCAGATTTTCTATGCAAGTGGCAAGATTTATTTAATTTATTATTTATATTCCGTTCTTCAGTATTTCAAAGCGGATTCCATTCAAGTATTGTAGGTATTTGAATGAAAATACCTTGAAGACCTTGCTGACGCTCTGCCTACCTGCCATGCCCCAGAGATGCCACCCTAGTGGTCTTACTGCTACCACTCTGCCTGCCAGCCAATCCCCTTACAGCACCACAGGGGTCTTGATGCTACTGCTCTGCCTGCTTGCCAAGCCCCTTACAGCACCATACAGATCATGGTGCTACTGCTCTCTGTGCATGCCATTCCCCTTATACTACTATAGGAATCTTACTGCCTGCCATGCTTCTTACACCAACACAAGGTCTCGGTATTACCTATACCATCATAGGGGTCTTGATATTATTTCTCCACCTCCCTACCATGTCCAGTATGTACCAGCATAGGAGCTTTGATGCCTCCGTGTTTGCTGTTGTTGGTTATACTAACTAGGGTGTTTCATTTTTCCCCAGAAAACAAAAATTTGAAAAATAAGAGCTAGTCAGGAGTAGATCCAGTCCTAAAGAGACATTAGAATCTTTTATGGCCCCGTAGGACCAAGCAGTGATTCCAGCCTTTCTTAAAACACTTTATCTTTATTTGCCACTTTAACACATACACATTAGTAGACTGCCTTTACCTTCAGAACAGTTACTCCAAATACTCACAGTTAGTACCGCTTCCCTCAGTAATCATACGGCTTCATTACAGCTCAGTGTTTGGACAGCAATATTCTACTGGAGACCTGGGCCTGGTCTGACTATCCCCAGCTGGATCCCAGCTCTTATTCCTCCCCTGTTAGGCCCCACCCTCTCTCTCACAAGGGGAATTAAAGGAGACCAGGTACCTAGCCTGGTCCTGCACCTGTTCAAGGGGGAAAATAGAGGCATTGCCTCAAACTGAGTTATACTGAAGGTCCATCAAACCCAGTACACAGTTTCCAACAGTGGCCAATCCTGGAAGCACGAGGGAGGGAAGTCTGCAGAGGGGACGGGGTGGGGGCGGGGTGTAAAACTTCACACTTACTGTGTACTCCACAGTTCGACAACCTATTTCCCCAACTAGGGAACCTGCAAACTTTTAGCCCCCAACCAGGAAATCCACTGTTAGGCTAAAGTTGAGCTAATAAGAGAACCCTATCTACCTCTGCCAGATTTAGCAGCAGGTAAACATACATAGTAGCAAGGGAGAAGGAGAGGCAGCAGTAGGGAGAAGGAAATGTGGCAGCAAGGAGAAGTACATAACAATTGTCATACTGATGTGGGGCCGAGCGGTGATCCCCTAGCACAAACCTGGAATGACTTCAGCCTTTCTTAAAACACTTTTATCTTTATTTGCCACTTTAACACATACACATCAGTAAACTGCCTTTACCTTCAGAACAGTGTATTCCAAATACTCACAGTTAGTACCGCTTCCCGCAGTACTCATACGACTTTGTTATAGTTAAGTGTTTAGACAGCAATATTCTACAGGAGCTGCCTTCCTCCTGAAGACCTGGGCCTGGTCTGACTATCCCCAGCTGGATCCCAGCTCTTACTCCTCCCCTACCAGGATTCACCCATAGAGCTCTCTCTCATAAGGGGAATTAAAAGGGACCAGGCATCTATCCTGGTCCTGCATGGTTTAAGGGGGAACATAGGGGTACTGCCTCACAGGCCCTATTGGTGTTATGAATGCACCCGGAGAAGGGGTTACACTGGTTATAATCACCTAGTCTCGATTATCTCCAGGAAGCCTATATAAAAAAACAACAATGAAAAAACTATGATCAGCATCTAGGAATTTACTGCAGCAACAAATTGAATTAAATTGCTTTTCACTACTTTAGATGAAAAAGCCTATATCAGCATGCACTGCCTGAAATCCTGAAAAGATCATCCCTCTGCTAGTTTAATTACATTGGGTGAATATTCATGCAGATGAAATGTCAAGAACTTTCAGCAAATCAGTTCCTATCTTTCACTGGCTGTTTAGTACAAGGCTAAAGCATCTCTAAACCCAGCTCCCCTTAAAGCAGCCAAAATGTAAAGTAGGTGAAAATGCTCCTCCATGGGAGTATAGTAACAGAGAGAAATTTTCAGTCATCTACCCAAGTAAATTTGCAACTCATTTAGCTATTCCCAACAGAGCACAGAGGACCTGACTGTGCACATCAATTGGTGATGCCAATGTGTATTTAGGATTAAAAAATAAAAATGTCTACTTTAGATAAACCAAGCAAGATTAAGGACATGTCAAAAGATAATAATTTAGAAATGAAAGATGGACCCTTACATATAAACTGAACCTCTTTCACAATTTTAAACGTAAACGTTTGAGCGCAGTTTTCAAACTTCTTACCCGCTGTCTTTGCACCAATTTTCAAAGCAGAGCTACACACATAATTTTGCTTTGAAGCGTGCACTGTCACATTCACCTGCTTCAGCTGGGAAATGCCATATACACTCATGTTTTTCCTCCCCCAGCCTAATCCTACCTCAAGGAATGTCTCCTCTTAAAGTGACTAACAGGACATGGTAATGGTACATTTGTAATATACCCATTTTCCATAAAATAAAAAACAGTGTACATGCATATTTACGCAATGCATAGACTTTTAGCTGCAATTTTTTTTTATTCCTTTTTTTCGGCATTTCAAAACGGATTATATTCAGGTGCTGTAGGTATTTTCCTATCCTCAGAGGGCTTGCAATCTAATTTTGTACCTGAGGCAATGCTGGGTAAAGTGATTTGCCTAAGGTTACAAGGAGCAACAGCAGAGTACAGTTTTCAGACAGTAAATTAATATGGATAAATCACTTTGAAAATTGTCTTCATAATTCTTACCCAGTTGGGCTAATTCAGACACAGAGAGATACAGGCAGGCATGAAGGAGAAAATATTAGAGCAGAAACATATAGAAGATCTGCCAACTCCTTTCCTTGAACTTTAACTATCAATCCATATATCTCCAGCATGGGAAGAGACAGCCAACGGTAGGTTATACAAGATTTTCAGGATGAAGAACAGGATGAAGCCTCAAAAGAGAAAAGCATGAATAAGTCACAGGATAGTCAGGCTAAAGATGTCAAGAGACTACAGAAGAATCACTTGCCACTGTGGGATCAACTGAAAACTCAGTTCAAGTTATAACATATGGGCACCACGACATAGGAAAATGTGGGAGGGAGTTCTGGAAGCCAAATTTAGGCTCTTAGGTAGAAAGATGAAATCCAGAACCTCCAGGGTAGCATTCTCTGAAATGTTCCCTATTCCACATGCAGGTCCCCAGAGGCAGGCAGAGCTCCGGAGTCTCAATGCATGGATGAGACGATGGTGCAAGGAAGAGGGATTCAGTTTTGTAAGAAACTGGGGAATCTTTTGGGGAAGGGGGAGTCTTTTCCAAAGGGATGGGCTCCACCTTAACCAGGGTGGAACCAGACTGCTGGTGCTAACCTTTAAAAAGGAGATAGAGCAGCTTTTAAACTAGAACAAAGGGGAAAGCTGACAGTCGCTCAGCAGCGCATGGTTCGGAGAGAGGTATCTTCGAAGGATACTAATGATGCATTAGAATTAGGGCATCCCGACAGTGAGGATCCAATAATAAGAAAAGTAGTCCAAGTGCCTGTAACTAAAAACTCACCTGAGCTAAAAAAATTCTAATTTATCCCTATCAATTAAAAAGCAGATTGAAAATACAAACAAAAAACACACTTTGAAATGTTTGCATGCTAATGCAAGAAGTCTAAAAAGTCTAAGATGGGAAAATTAGAATGTATAGCACGGGGGGGATCACGTGATGTGGTGAGCGAGGAAGGACATGCTTAGGGAGGGCTCCAGGTGCCACGTTCTGCTCCTTTTAAAACCGTGGCATAGAACTTTTTCAATTTATCTCCTAAACATCGAGAGCATATAAGGTACATGTCCATCACCACTTATATGCAAAAATCTCCGCCAGGTATGCCGATTAAACCTGCGAAAAAAGACAATGAAAAACCAAAGACAGCCGACCCCAAGATGGCGACACTTTCAGTAGCTAGCAATGCGGCGGATTTGTCCCCTGTCATGTCGGAGCATATTAAAGCTTTGCTGATGGAAGCTCTTGATTTGAAACTGGCAGTGATCTCTACCCAGATTTCTGAGGTTTGCACTGGCTTGGCGGAAATTAACCCATGATTTGAATGAGTGGAGGGGAGAGTGAGTCTGTTACGAATGGGCTCAGGCCAGGAGTGGTGAACACCACTAACAGGGGTGTCTCAGGATGGAGAGAGGCAGGGTTGCAGAAGACTCTTGATACTGGCTGGTGTAGGAAGGAATGAGTGAACCTTATGGCAAGTGGGAAGGTGGAATAGGCAAATGGAGTCTTATACTGGCTAGAAATATCAGATACCAGATGCATGGAGGTAAAGGTGAACTCAAATACTGAAATAGCATGGAGGTATGTGTGAAAGTGAATGCAGGTAAAAGTGTACAGAAAACTGGAGCTGGGTGCGGGTAAGGATGAATTCAGGAGGTGTGCAGGTAAGAGTGATAGTGGCTGGAGGTATAAGTGACTGAGGTGAGGGAATCTGGGGAAACAATACTGACCAAGAACTGGACAGACAAACTAGGACAGTACTAACACTGAACATGAAATATAAAGCCCGAAGGCAGCAGAACAAGACTGAAAACCCTAAGGCCACACACAGACAGTAAGGAAAGGCTGAAGGCCCAAGGCCACACACACACAGTAAGGCTAGGCTAAAGGCCCTAAGGCCACACACACACACACAGTAAGGCAAGGCTGAAGGCCCGTAGGCCACACACACACAGTAAGGCAAGGCTGAAGGCCCGTAGGCCACACACACACACAGTAAGGCAAGGCTGAAGGCCCTAAGGCCACACACACACAGAAAGGCAAGGTTGAAGGCCCGTAGGCCACACACAGCAGGCTAAAGGCCCGTAGGCCACACACCACAGACAGAAGGCCCGTAGGCCACACACAGCAGACAGAGGGCCTGTAGGCCACACACCACAGACAGAAGGCCCGTAGGCCACACACAGTAGGCAGAAGGCCCGTAGGCCACACACCGCAGACAGAAGGCCCGTAGGCCACACACAGTAGGCTGAAGGCCCGTAGGCCACACACCGCAGACAGAAGGCCCGTAGGCCACACACAGTAGGCAGACAACAGACCGGCTAGAGCAGGGAGCCCAAATGAGCTCGATGCCGAAGCACCTATGGAACTACTAGATAGGGTTATAAAAGGGAGTCTGGGAAATAGAATAGACAGGAAGGAAGGAGTGGCCAGCCAGAAGAGCATGCTCGTGGGGGACCTCTGGTGGTGAGGCGGCTGCATCGCAGCCATGGTCGTAACAGAGTCTTTTAGAGGACAACAACTTAGCCCTGACCGCCAAGATACATCAGCTGGAAAAATAGGTTGAAGCACACACCGCCAAGCTGGACGACTTGGAAAATCGTGCCTGCAGGTCAAATATTCGCCTGCTGGGCCTGCCGGAGTCTTTAATTGAGCGAAATCTTGGGTCCTTTTTAGAATCCTGACTCCTGGAAGCCCAGAGATTGCCCCGTCCTTTTGGATAGAAAGGGCCCACCGGCTTGGGCAAAGAAAAGAAGGGGACGTCCGTCCACGGCTGGTCATCGCGAAGTTATTAAATTTTGCGCATAAGCAAATAATCATGCAGGCGTTTCAGAAGACCCCTGATTTGGCCTATAATTCAAAAAGAATTAAGATTTTCCAAGATTATTTGGCTCATGTGTCTGGGATGAGAGGAGGTTTCTCGCCGATTTGTTCTAAGCTGTGCGATAAACAAGTGAAATTCGCCTTACAATTTCCTGCCCGACTAAAAATCTGGCATGAGAATCAAATGCTATTTTATGAATCCCCGGAAGAAGCCCAGAAATACATTACGATGTACCTGAAATGAAGAGCTCAGAGATGAGTGGCCATTTTCATGGGATCTTCTTAGTGTTTGGATAATTGCCAGGTTCTTGTGGCCTGGTTTGGCCTCTGTTGGAAACAAGATGCTGGGCTTGATGGACCCTTGGTCTGACCCAGCATGGCAATTTCTTATGTTCTTATGTTCAGCAGCTGATCTTCTCACAACAGAAGATGGGCGCTGGTTCAATTATACTAAGTACAGACGGAGGTGAAAGAGTGCTCCAGTAAGACCTTTATCACTCTTTACTTTAATGGCCCTAGCTCTTGTACCATAGTTTCGACTGTTTTTGGCTCTGGGCCAATGATTTGTTTACTGTTGTCATTATTTTGAATCGTGGAAGAGTGCAGCTCGAGGAGACCCCCATGAATACAGGAGTCGTGGGAAGAGACTAATGGGATGCTGAGGACTGAAACCTGCGGTGATAAATGGAAACAATAGGAATGTCTCTTGTTACATCGGAGTCGGTCAGACTGCTAAGGATGGAGTAATATGGATGGAGGAGTGAGAGGATAGGATACAGAGCATGAGCTAATATTGGGAGCTTATATCTCCCGATGCAGTGAAGGTCCTTTACACTGTGGAGGCCGTGCTCAGACAGGACGCTAAAAGACTGGATCAGTGCGTCAATGAAGAGCCCCCATACGATAGCCTCGGTATCACTAGCGATCATAAAAATTTTTCAAGGATGCACCGGCTCAAGGAAACCTGATGTGCGAGAGACCCGACTGGCTAGATTATAAAGGGCTTTTGCAGTCCTCTCCATTCAGAAGCAGTAAGGAGCTGCAGATGATCAGATCGTGGCACCCAACCACACAGAAACGTGATTCCCAACCCCATAGCTGGGGTTCCAGGACTTATATCAGTTTTTGTTTGGTTGTAGAAGAGTGAATGTTGGTTGGAGGGAGGGGGGAGGGAGGGGGGTGGGAAGTCATAGCGAGGGGAGGGAGGGAACGTGTGTTCACTAGGGAGGAATGCAAATATCTCCATAACTTTTGGATAACTCCAAAGATTAATCTTAGATACCAATTGTGGTCCAGGAATGTTGTACCTTCATCGCCGGTCTGGTGGCAGATGAGTCTTGTTTTTCACAACAGTCTGAAGATGGGGCTAGTACTGACATAAATCTAATTTCGTGAATGTCATTAGCTGTTCAGTTTTTCGCATTTTCCAATTCACAACATGGGTGAATGCAATAGAGATCCCCTATAAAAAGCTATAAGGTTTTGCAACAACTTAAGAAATATAATACTACAGTGGTCTGCCTTCAAGAGATGCATCTTACAGCGCTGGAGAGTCAGAAACTACAGCGCAACTGGGTGGGCTCCTGTCTTTATTCCCCAGCACAGTGGAAGAAGGGAGGTGTGGCCTTATTGATACATAAAGATGCCTCTTTTTGAGCTTAGAACACGGTTACAGATCTTGATTGCAGGATGGTAATGGTCATGGGTAATCTGAAAGGTAGAGATATTACCATTTTCTGTCTATATACACCGACCGCCAATAGATCAATCTTCCATAGGTGGAAGAATAAAGGATTGATATGGAATTAATAATTCTTTTCTAAAACTATGGGGCAATTGCTGACCTTTCCTGAACTCCAAACTTCATATTCTCTTTCTGCACAAGATGCTTATGCCTACTTGCAGTTACGTAGCTTTCTATTGGCACGGCGGCGTGAGGTTGGAGTCTCCTCTAACTTTTGGTCCCTTCATGATATAGTCCTAGCATCTCAATTGCACAAACCTAAGATAGTGACTTATAGCAAAACCCTTCAATCATCCCTTGCCCATGACACATTCACAGGGAACTTCAGTATACATTTTTGAAGCAATTTTATATAGCACAGGATAAAGCGCATACGATGGGAGTGACGGATTCACCCTTATGCCCCAAATGAATTCTGACATCATCAATGAGTGCCTGGCCTCCCTATTTAGTTCCAGCATGCTTCAGTATACAGCTGCCAGCACACAGCCAAAGCCGCACGCCAAAAGGGTGCACCCCTACTAAAATGTCTGAATGCAGTGCTGTGGACTTAAAAACGGTAAGTAATCTTCCTCCTGCATTTTTTCCGGTCTTGTCCTTGGATATGGGAAAGGAATGGAGTGGATCCATCAGACTCATCCCATCGCGAAAGCTGGTTTATCCCCAAGACGTCCCAACTGTCGATAGTGAATTTTATGAGGAATTCTGAAGCCAATCATAGGACTGGGCTTAATCAGCTAGGCACTAATCATGCTACTTTGGAAGGATCAGTATTATCTCTAAGCCCTGACACTCATCATCCTCCTGCTAATTCTCTGCAGTCTAGGACTGAACCTGGTACCATTTCAGTTGCCAAAGTTGCTACTAGAACTGTGCCTCTTGATGTGGAGGGTTCAGTCCCTTCAGACTCTACTAATTTAATTAATAAAAGAGTATTGGGCAATGCTGACTTGGTCCACTTGCAGATTGTACACACAACTAATATGGAGATGCTATTGTTGTCTATCAAAGGCCTTGAGAAATCTTTGTTGGACAGAACTGACAATTCTATTCTGAAATTTGGTGAATTACAATTACAAGGTAATGAGTATAGTAATAAAGTTTCTGGAACTGAAGATCAGATTTAGTCTATTAAGGATACTCAGTCTGTTATTATAAGAGAAAAGTAAGTGTTAAATCGAGAATGAAAAACTTGGAAAATTATACTAGAAGACACTTGGAATTATACTAGAAGACACAATTTAAGGCTATTAAATTTTCTAACCTGTACTGTTCTTTAAGAAAATTCTATATGGATTTCTTGATTTCCCCAAATACTGTTACACCCTTAGTTAAAGCTATTTATCTTTCTAATAATATTTTATTATTGGAGGACAAGTTGTTAGTATGCCTGTGTTCCTTGGTGAGCCTGGCAGAGCCTGGAATTTTACTGAGATTTTTCAATTGTTTCAGGTTGAGGTTAACTCTACAGACCTTCAGATACTTGAAAGGTTTTAATGATCCATGGTTGTCAACAAACCTTTTCCATTGGAAACAATTTAGTAGAACTAGGGGATTTGAAACTCCAGGGAGGAAGACTTAGAACCAATGTCAGGAAATATTTCTTCACTGAGAGAGGGTGGTGGATGCCTGGAATGCCCTTCCGGAGGAAGTGGTGAAGACTAAAACTGTAAAGGATTTCAAAGGGACAGACCCAGAAAACAGCAAGGAAGGCACTCTATGAACGCTGTGAGGGTAAACAAAGTGGAATAGATGTCAGATATCCGATCCGAATACTTATTCAAATGGAGACAAAGTGTTATAAGCAAGCCCGACTCTGGCTGAGTTTCGCCGCTTGTATTTGGGGCTGTCTCAGGGGCTACAAAACATAAACAAACATATATAATTAAATTATAAAAATTAAAAAACAGTAAATACATAGGGGTAGATCTTTAAAAAATACGCGATCACGTACTTTTGTTCGCGCACCAGGCGTGAACAAAAGTACGCTGGATTTTATAAGATACGCGCGTAGCTGCGCATATCTTATAAAATCCGGGGTTGGCGCGCGCAAGGGGGTGCACATTTGGGCAACCTGCGCGCGCCGAGCTCAGCACGCGCTGCCTGTTCCCTCCGAGGCCGCTCCGATTTCGGAGCGGCCTCGGAGGGAACTTTCCTTCGCCCTCCCCCCACCTTCCCCTCCCTTCCCCTACCTAACCCCCCCCCCCCCACCTTTGTCAGCAAAGTTAACTTTGCGCACGCCGGCCGGCAGCCCCGCTCCGTCCTCCGGTCCCGGGGGCTGGTCCGGAGGCCTCGACCATGACCCCAGGCCGGCGCCACGCCCCCGAGCCCGCCCCCGAAACGCCGCGTTGTTTCGGGAACACCCCTGGACATGCCCCCTCCCGCCCCTTTTCGAAAGCCCCGGGACTTAGGCGCACCGGCGTGCAAGGGCCCTGAGCGCGTAAATCCTTCCGGATTTACGCGCGCAGGCCTTTTAAAATCCGCCCCATAATGTATAAGACATCATATAAAATGGTAACATATAAACTTGACGGTGTATCTGATAAACTAAAAGAAGTGTATAAAATGTACTGTAAATCGACGGGATCCAAGATGGCCGCGAGTTGGTGAGACGCACTTGGAACGGCTCCGCGGGTCCAGATTTCCTGTGATAATGCGGCACTCCAGCAGAAAACGGAGAGCTAAAGAATGCGAATTGCAATTACCTGTGGTGACGGGCCCGATAGATTTTCACATGCGGCGAGGCCTGGAGATTCCGGGAGTCGGCTCGCTGGGGAACACCCAGGAGGAAGATGTACTCAGTGCTCCCCCAGAGCTACAGACATCTCTGTCCCCGGAAGAGCAGTGTGCCCCAGCCAATCCGGCTGAGCCTAGAACCCAAAGCTTACCTTGGGAGTCAGCGTCGCTGGAAGCAAGCAGCACAGCGCTGAGACCCGAGCAAGGGGAGCAAGCCCCACAAGAGGTCCCCTAAATGACTGGGGGATCTGGTGAAGAGTTTTACTTGTCTGAAGTCCAGCAACAAAATGGAGGTACAACCGGCAAGACTGAACCACGGTTCTTCGAGTTGGTGAGACCTGCTCAAATCACTCTTGACACAATCTGGGACGCAACATGTTTACTGAATGGGAACATTGCTAGTCAACTGAAGCCTACAGTTAATGCCTTAAATGGGTTGGAAGACTGTATGAAGAATGTAGAAAGGGAGGTAAAGACAAATCATGAAGAATTGAGACTATAAAAAAGGAAGTTAATTCAACTAAAGATGTTCAGTATTCCATTATAAAAAAAAATTTAAGTATGAAAATGAAAATAGAGTCTATTGAAAACCAGGCTCGAGCAAAACATATTAGGCTTATAAAGATGTTACATCAGCCTCTCGTAGAATAGAATATCTTGAGAATTATTCCAAACATCTTAACCTCAGATTTACTAATTTCCCTAGAATTGTGGGTCAATCAATAGAGACTACTCTGAAAAAATATTTCCTTGAAAATTTAAAGCTAAATGAACAGGGCTTACCCTGTATCATGAAGCAAATTTTCCTTAATGCCTCACAATTGGTTAAACCATCTACCTCAAAACAGGTTGAGATTATGGAAAATTTGACTGGATACCTGGAGGATTCATCTTTAGAATTATATGATAGAGCAACTCTTCTGGTTACCTTTGCTAATGTGCAAGATATGGGAATTGTTATGAGAAATTTCTTTAAGAATATCTCTTCTCCATTTTATGGAGCAGAGGTAAGAATTTACCCGGACCTTGCTCGCTTAACGCAGCAAAGGAGAAGGGAATTCTTGTTGTTAAGAGCACAAGTGAAAAGTTTAGGATATTCCTTTGTTTTAAGGTATCCAAGTAAATGCATTGTGAAAAAAGGGGATGAATGTTTTGTGTTTTTTTACCCAGAATAACTTAAGTCATTTGTTAACGCTAGGGTTGTATCTGTAATATCTCCTAGCACGCACTAAGTGGGATCTAGTTTGTTTAATAAGACACTAGACGTCAGCTGATTAATTTAAAATTTGAATTACCTATATTTACTCCTATGAATTCACCTCCTCAATTTCTTTTGTAAGATTAGGCTAGGTATAGTGATATTGTACATGGAAATGTATATAACTGTAATGGCTATATCTCTTTTCCATTGTAAGTTGTATCTTACTTTATATATTTGAAAATTATAATAAAGAATAAATTAAAAAAAAAAAAAAGGAAGTTAATTCAACTAAAGATGTTCAGTATTCCATTATAAAAAAAAATGTAAGTATGAAAATGAAAATAGACTCTATTGAAAACCAGGCTCGAGCAAAACATATTAGGCTTATAAATTTTCCTAAAGACCCTCTAATCACACCGAGGGATATGTGGAAAAGATATCTTCTAGAGACCCTTAAAATCCCTGAACAGACTTTGCCTTTAATCTCAAGGATTTACTATATACCACCCCTAAAAAGGGGTAATGAAGAGCATCATGGGGGACAGATTTGCTCAATTCTAGAACCTCAAATGGATGTGACTAACATTATTGAAAATACGATGAGTGAGCAGGTCACTCCGGCTATGCTTATTGGGGTAGATTTTAAAAGGTTGCGCGCACACGTATGCCCGATTTTATAACTTGCGTGCGCAAGCACGCGCAAGTTATAAAATCAGGGGTCAGCACGCTCAAGGGGGTGCACAATTGTGCACCTTGCGTGCGCCGACCCCGTGCCGAGCCACGCAGCGTTCCCCCGTTCCCTACCCCCCCACTCCACCTTCCCTTCCCCTACCACCCCCCACCCTTTCCTCCCTACTTTTTTCTTCTTTTTTTTGTTTTAAAACTTACTTCAGCCCTGGGGCTGAAGTAAGTTGCACGTGTCGGCTACTGTGCCGGGAGCCTGACCCCGCCCCGCCCCTATTTGCAAGCCCCGGGACTTACGTGCGTCGCAGGGTCTTTTTAAAATAGGCCCAGGTGCGTAACCCTTTTAAAATCCGGCCCATTGTGTCATTCCTGCTGGAGTCGGACAAAGAATGGATATTTAAGAGGCTTTTTCGTTTTCAATCTGAAAGTTTTATGGGTCTGAAAGTTCAAGTTTTCCCGGACTTGGCAAAAGAGACTCAAAAAAAGAGGAAACAATTTCTTATTTTAAAACCTAAGGTGTTAGAAATGGAGGCTGCATTTTTCCTAAAATTCCCATATAAGTACCTTGTAAAGTATCAAAGTGCCTCATACACTTTCTATAACCCTTCACAGCTTTCCTCTTTTTTATGTGAAAGATTTTCCCCAGTAGTTAGTTCATCCCCTCCGTTTGAAACTCTGTAAGCATAACCACTTAATAAGAATGGGCCTTGTAGTAACGAGCTTATTTCCTTTGCACGGGCAAATTACTGCGTAAATCATTCCTTAGGTCTTTCACAAATTGTAAAAGCAAAGTTTGAAATCTTTATTTTGACCTGGTATACGTAAGCTAGTAACTCTCATACTGACGCAACACACTGAACAATTGCCACAAGGTTGATGGACAGGTGTCTATTGTCTCAAGCAATATTTAATGGGAGTGCTGATGGTGAAACATATTCTTTAATATTTTTATCTCGTTTGTTAGCTATCATTACATTTTAACCTTCGAAAATAGGTAATAATTTCATGACCGGCCAATGTTTGTTGAGAATGGTTATAATTTTGTGTGATGTATGTGTAAGTTATTTTTAAAAAGTTTACTTCTATTGCGTTCAGATGCTTTATTGAAACCGGATGAAATGTGTTAGAACATAAGAATATAAGAAAAAAGAGGTAGTGATGCCCTTGTGCAGGACCTTGATGAAGCCTTATCTAGAGTGCTGCATAAGAACACAAGAAATTGCCATACTGGGTCAGACCAAGGATCCATCAAGTCCAGCATCCTGTTTCCAACAGTGGCCAATCCAGACCACAAGAACTGGCAATTACGCAAACACTAAGAAGATCCCATGCTACTGATGCCAGTAATAGCAGTGTCTATTTTCTAAGTCAACTTGATTACTAGCAGGTAATGGACTTCTCTGCAAGAACTTATCCAAACCTTTTTTAAACCCAGCTACATTAACTGCACTAACTACATCCCCTGGCAACAAATTCCAGATTTTAATTGTGTGCTGAGTGAAAAAGAATTTTCTCCGATTAGTTTTAAATGTGCTTCATGCTAAGTTCATGGAGTGCCCCCTAGTCCTTCTATTATCCAAAAGAGTAAATAACCGATTTGCATTTACCCGTTCCAGACCTCTCATGATTTTAATGATCTCTATCATATCCCCCCTCAGCCATCTCTTCTCCAAGCTGAACTGCCCTAACCTCTTTAGTCTTTTCTCATAGGGGAGCAGTTCCATCCCCTTTATCATTTTGGTCGCCCTTCTCTGTACCTTCTCCAGTACAACTATATCCTTCTTGAGATGCGGCAACCAGAAATGTACACAGTATTCAAGATGCGCTCTCACCATGGAGCAATACAGAGGCATTATGACATCCTCCATTTTATTCACCATTCTGGTACCCTTATCTCAAAAATAATAGAGACAGGATGGAGGCGGTCCAAAGAAGAGCAACCAAAATGGTGGTGGGGTCAGCATCGGAAGACTTATGAGAAGTTGTTGAAGGATCTGTTTTACGGGATATTCTTTTTCCATGAATCTATGTTTCATTTCTATCGACCTTGCCTAGTACATTGCACATAGGGGTGGATTTTAAAAGGGTTTCGCGTGTATATTACTCATGTGTTGCGTCCGTCAGTCGCAGATGGCTGCGACCGCTCTGCCTCACCTCTCTTCTACCTCTCTTCTACCTTCTTCAAGGTGAGACCGCACCTTGAATACTGTGTACAATTCTGGTCGCCGCATCTCAAAAAAGATATAATTGCGATGGAGAAGGTACAGAGAAGGGCTACCAAAATGATAAGGGGAATGGAACAACTCCCCTATGAGGAAAGACTAAAGAGGTTAGGACTTTTCAGCTTGGAGAAGAGACGACTGAGGGGGGATATGATAGAGGTGTTTAAAATCATGAGAGGTCTAGAACGAGTAGATGTGAATCGGTTATTTACTCTTTCGGATAGTAGAAAGACTAGGGGGCACTCCATGAAGTTAGCATGGGGCACATTTAAAACTAATCGGAGAAAGTTCTTTTTTACTCAACGCACAATTAAACTCTGGAATTTGTTGCCAGAGAATGTGGTTAGTGCAGTTAGTATAGCTGTGTTTAAAAAAGGATTGGATAAGTTCTTGGAAGAGAAGTCCATTACCTGCTATTAAGTTATCTTAGAGAATAGCCACTGCCATTAGCAATGGTTACATGGAATAGACTTAGTTTTTGGGTACTTGCCAGGTTCTTATGGCCTGGATTGGCCACTGTTGGAAACAGGATGCTGGGCTTGATGGACCCTTGGTCTGACCCAGTATGGCATTTTCTTATGTTCTTATGTTCTTTTCCTCCTCCGCTGCTGTTTGCCAAAACCCTTGGCGTCCCCATCCGCCATGCTTCTTCCTGAGGCCTCCTAGGGCATGCGCGCACACGCTGCCTACGTTTTTGTATACGTCATGGCAGGAACCTCGAGGACGGCCCCACCGCATGACATCAGTACCTCTGGGTATTTAAACTACTGCTCCGCTCCAATACGAGTTAGCAAAAACCGGATTTGCTTCTCGGACTACTTCTTAGCTGCTCGCTTGGATTCCTCACTACCCTCCGGGGTATCTCGCTCCTACAGAAGCTCTGGGTACCCGCTCCTCGGGGGACTCTCACTTCTACTTGCCCTCCGGGGCTAATCTGCCTAACTTTAAGGACACCCGCTCCTCGGGGGTCCTGTCTGCTTTCTTTCAGGAACCCTTGGTGCTCCTAGGTACTCGCTCCTTGAGGGCCCTATTCTACTCAGGGTATCCTGCACCTCGGACCACTGGTCCCTCTCTTCATTCAACTACCTAAGGAAGTCATCAGCACTGTGAGTATCGCTACGCTCCAGCTCTCCTCATTCCACCCTTCAGATTCACAGCCTATCCCTCACTGCGAAACACTACCGGACCTTTGCAACATCTAGGTGAGACCATCAACTACAGAGACAGTCTGAGCTACTGTGATATCGCTGGACTGCAGCACTGTCTGTTCCTTGGGCAAGATTCAACTCTTCAACAGCAGTATAATAAAGCTTTCTTTCCTCAGTGTCTGCTTACTAGAGTCTAGCCAATCGTTGTGGTTCCCCACGGGGCCCCTCCCCGTGGTAGGAGTCATTGCCACTTCTACCAAGAGTCCACAATATGCCACAAACCCAACAGCAAGTAACCCCAAAAACTTGCTTCTGCGCGAGCAGAGCCTATTTTGCATAGGCCCGGCGACGCGCACAAGCCCCGGGACGCGTGTAAGTCCCGGGGCTCGAAAAAAATGGGCAGGGCTGGGCGGTTCGGGGGCAGGGCATGGGCGTGGCCAGAGGCCTCTCCACTGCCACTCGGCCGGCGTGCACAATGTATGCCTGCCCAGAGGCAGGCATAAATAAAAAAAATAAGAGTAGGTCTGGGGGGCGGGTTAGATAGGGGAAGGGAGGGGAAGGTGGGGGGGGGGGGCGGAAGGAAAGTTTCCTCCGAGGCTGCTCCCATTTCGGAGATGCCTCGGAGGGAATGGGGAAAGCCATCGGGGCTCCCCTAGGGCTCAGCATGCGCAAGGTGCACAAGTGTGCACCCTCTTGTGCGCGCCGACTCTGGATTTTATAACATGCGCGCGGCTGCGCACGCATGTTATAAAATCGGGCATAGATTTGTGCGCGCCGGTTTCCGCTCACAAATCTACACCCAAGCGTAGGTACGAATATCTGGCCCATAGTCTTTTCAATCTTATGAATTGAGAATATGGAAGATTTTAGAGTAGAGATTTATTATGTCAACTCTGAGAGCCAGACTGGCTAACTTGCTTATTAATCTTCTGTGAAGCGGTATCAAATGCCTTACTGAGATCTAGATAGTTCCATCCCTATGCACCTCCTCCTCGCCTCAGCCCCCCAAATCTATTTTGATCAACTCAAACAATTATTTTGGAAATTGGTTAAACAATTTAAATGTTACCATTCCCACCACCAGAAATTTCCAAAAATAGTGTTTCACTGCACTTGTATATACATCTCTTGCTAAAAAAGGGCTGACTTTCATTTGTTTCACCTTTAAAGGTTCTGCACAAGTTGCAAATCAATTCTGTTTCCACCCCTACCTGGCCCCAAATGCTGCATGCAGAATAAAGCAGGATTTATGATCAACGCTTAAAGACTTCATTAAGGCAAAATGCCATTTATCAAGCAGGACAGTGCTATGTAAATGAAGCCTGCATTCTCTTTCTGTGACCACACAGCGGAGATAACTGGATGCAGACTCTCTATGCAGCAGTTCACCTAAATTATGTACTTTACATAATCATTCACATTTTAACAAATTAAAAAAAAAACCTATCATTTTAGAACTATTTAGTATAATAAGGCAAACAGGAAAAAATCTTCTATGCAAATTCCTTATAAAATATTTACAGTATATTTCACAATGTCAAGTTCCAACTTCACAGGCTCATCCATCTCTCTCAGACACTCTCATTCCAAAAATCTATCTCTGACCAATTAAGACTTTACTTCTTTATCATTTAGCCAAGGGTGTCAGTACAAACCAAGGGAAGGTCTGAGCAGAAGAACTAGTTTCAGCTTTTACTAGATTTCTATGTACCCACAACTGAGGTCATATTTTAACACTGAAAACTATGTTATAGTGATTATTACAACTGCACTGTCATATTCCACTTTCCTCTAGTCCTCCCATAAAATACAAATAAACTATTCTCATTGCTCTTGACATCAATTTTACCAAGAAGCATTATTTTTTACCTCTGTTATTATATTTGTTTACAGGAAGTTTAATGCCTCCAGTTTGCCCAGGGTACAAACAATTTCTTGTTCCCAGTGAGGTCAGGCAGCAGGGCACCAGCAATGTTGTTTTACAGCATTTGAAAACTGAGGCAGGAAAAGAAGCTGGCTCAGAGTCAGCTGCGCAGCAATTTTTTCCATTATTTGAGCCCTGATTCTCGCTGGAATACCATTTTATTTTTTAGATTAAAAAATAATCTCACACCCAAAATGAAATTAGAATAACAATAAATTTAAAAAACAATATGCTGCATATAGTTACATAGTAACATAGTACTGTCGGCAGAAAAAGACCCAATGGTCATGCCAGTCTTGTCCAGTAAGATTTTATGGAAGTAATTGTTGATCCTCACAGGTTACCCCCATGTGGAACTAACACCATACTTTACTAATTTTGGATAAGTTTGTAATCCTTTTATCATTTTTGTTTATATTTTTTCTAGTGTTCATGACACCCAGTAGTTTTGATGCTCCTTGTAACATTTTTAGAAGAGTAGTTATGATCATAGTAGCATAGTAGATAACAGCAGAAAAGACCAATTCACCTTTGCAATTTGTCCTGTTATTGCTGTTCATGTTGCGGCAGATATATTCCACTGTCAGCAATATAGCATGACTACCTATAAGATACCAATGCCTTATCCAAACCACTCTGCTGTCTTCCACCTTCATACTATACAAGTCTATTTTGGGTGAGAGCTCGTAGGGACCCGGGCCACTTGGACTTAGGTGGGCCTCGCAGGGTCTCCTGAGAGAATGGAAGTCTGGCGCGCCCAAGGACACAGGGGGAGCGCGATCAAGTTGACGTTGGAGGCTAGTTGGAACAAGGAGAACCAGAACAGAGTTGGTGATGACAAGGCGAGGAACAGAGCCAGAATCTGCAGACAAGGTCAGGCAGGCAAAGGTCAAGATCCAGAGGTCAGTCCGAGGAATGGTCAATAAAGCAGGGGTCAGGTACTGGAGGTCAGATGAGGTCAAAGGCAGGCTGAGGTCTTGAGGCAGGCGGCAGGCAGGTAGGCTGGTCAGCTGAGGTCTTTGACGCAGGCGGCAGGCAGGCAGGCAGGTCGGGAACAAACTGAGGTCAGTACCAATAAGACAGTCCAAAGGTACTACCTGGGTAGCCAGACAGACGACCACAGGAACAAGCAGAACGCAAGAACTAGGATGCAGGAACAAGTCAGGAACAGAACTGGAACAGAAGGATCCTGGAACGAGACTAGGAACAGGCAAAAGCAGGAACAAACACAGAGGCAATTTTAGAACAAACTGACCCGATTGCCAAGGCCAGGAAGCATAGACAGGAACTTCCTTATATGGAGGGATCAATCAGGGCACACCGCGGGGCTAAGACCCGCCCTTGGCCCTACATGAGTCCGGGCAGTCCACACGCGCGCGGCGTAGGACACCAAGCCTCAGTGTGAGGCCTGGCGCGCAGTGGAAGATCCAGCGACCGCCGCCGCAGGACGCCGGGGCCTGGCAGGGCTGGCAACTGCCACGAGGGAGGTCGTCCCGGGACCCGCTGTGGAACCATGAAGGTGAGCAGACCCATGCGCGGGACGGCCACGGGCGGGGCGCGTAAAAGTACCTCCTCTTCTAGGCCTCCTCCTACACGGCTGTGGTTTCTCGGGGTACATTCTATGGAAGGTCCTCAGGAGATCCATGTCAAGGATGTTTTGGGAGGGTTCCCACAATTCTCCTCGGCCCCATAACCCTCCTAGGCTAAAAGGTATTCCCACTTGCCTTGGCGTCGCCGGACGTCAAGCACCTCTCTTACCTGGAGAGAAGGGTCAGGTTCTGCAGAGATACGTGGAACAGGAGGGTCTTTGTGTGAGGGCTAGGAGAGGACCAACGGCTTCAACAGGGACACGTGAAACGTGTTGTGGATACCCAAAAACGAGGTAGCTGGAGTTGATATGAGACAGCTCCCACTATTCGGATGACAGGAAATGGTCCTATGTATTTTGGAGCCAGACGGTGAGAGGGAAGTCTCAGTCAAATGTGTCGAGCACTGAGCCACACTTTCTGGCCAGGTCAAAAGAGTGGAGCGGGTCATCTATGAAGATCAGAAGTGCGCTTGGCACGTTCAGCAGCTTGCGAAAGTCGCTCCTTTACCCGGGTCCACATTAGGCAAACGGTTTGATCCATGGATTGAGCCGCTGGAGATGGAACCTTCAGAGGAACAGAAAGAGGCAGTCGGAGCTGCCGGCCGAAGACTACTGCAAACGGGGATATGTCGGTGGCTGCTGTGACATGAATATTGTGTGACAGCTTAGCCCAGGAAAGAAGATAAGACCAATTATTTTGCTGATCATTTACATAGGAGCGTAGGAATGTCTTCAAGGTCCGATTGGTCCTTTCAGCCTGCCCACTGGCCTGGGGATGGTAGGCCGACATATAACTCAGGGAAATATCGAACTTTCGACCCAAGGAACGCCAATACTTGGCGGGAAACTGTGGTCCCCAATCGGATACAATCTCCTTGGGGAGTCGGTGGAGGTGAAAGATGTTCTTCAGGAAGAGCTTTGCCAGTTCCGAGGCTGAAGGAAGGCCCAGCAAGGGGATAAAGTGACCCATTTTTGAGAAACGGTCGATGACGACCCAAATCACTGTGTTATTCTGGGAAGGAGGTAGATCAGTAATAAAGTCCATCGAAATGCTGGACCATGGCTCGGTAGGTGCTGAGAGAGGCTGAAGCAAGCCCCAAGGCTTCCCTGTTGGCGGTTTTTGCTGGGCGCAAGTGGAACATGAGTCCATGTAGTTTCGTGAATCTTGCACCATAGTAGGCCACCAATAGTGCCTTCGCAGCAATTCCAGGGTCCTGGCATGACCAGGGTGGCCTCCCAGTTTGGAGTCATGGGTCCACTTTAAGACATGCTCATGTAGCCGGCGAGGAACGACGGTCTTCCCAACAGGGACTTTGGTAGTCGCAGCAAGGGAAATACAAGCAGGGTTGATAATGAAGCTTGGAACTTCCGGGATGTCTTCAGGCTCGAATGATCTGGACAGCGCATCAGCGCGCAGGTTCTTGGAACCAGGACGGAAGCAAAGGTTTAAGTCAAACCTCTCGAAGAATAAGACCTACCGGGCCTGATGGGGGTTCAAAAGTTGAGCCTCTTTGAGATGTTCGAGGTTCTTGTGGTCAGTGAAGATGGTAAACTTATGTTGCGCCCCTTCCAACCAGGGACACCACTCTTGAAGCGCTAGTTTGACCTGCAAAGAGCTCCTGGCTCTCAGAGAATGAGTCCGATCTCTGGAGGCTAGAGTGGCAGACCTGGAGGAGCTGAGGCAGACAGAGAGGTATATAGATGAGACCTTCAGGGACATAGTAGTCAAGTCCCAACTTCAGACTGGCAGCCCTGGTGCTGCCTTGGAGGAAGAAGTTCTCATAATGCGAGAGCACCAACCAGGTGTAGCAGGAAAGGATCCTGTAGCAAGGACCTGCTCTCTAGGTGATGCATTGTCCTTTCGCACTGAGGATATCTCCCCAAGGCCTACTGCCCAGGAGGGAAGGGTTAGGTCGGCAGTCATAGTTGGTGATTCGATTATTAGGAATGTAGATAGCTGGGTGGCTGGTGGGCGTGAGGATCGCCTGGTAACATGCCTACCTGGTGCGAAGGTGGCGGACCTCACGGGTCACCTAGATAGGATTTTAGACAGTGCTGGGGAGGAGCCGGCTGTCGTGGTACACGTGGGCACCAACGACATAGGAAAATGTGGGAGGGAGGTTCTGGAAGCCAAATTTAGGCTCTTAGGTAGAAAGATTAAATCCAGAACCTCCAGGGTAGCATTCTCTGAAATGCTTCCTGTTCCACGCGCAGGTCACCAGAGGCAGGCAGAGCTCCGGAGTCTCAATGCGTGGATGAGACGATGGTGCAAGGAAGAGGGATTCAGTTTTGTTAGGAACTGGGGAACCTTTTGGGGAAGGTGGAGTCTCTTCCGAAGGGATGGGCTCCACCTTAACCAGGGTGGAACCAGACTGCTGGCGCTAACCTTTAAAAAGGAGATAGAGCAGCTTTTAAACTAGAACAAAGGGGAAAGCCGACAGTCGCTCAGGAGCGCATGGTTCGGAGAGAGGTATCTTTAAAGGATACTAATGATGCATTAGAATTAGGGCATCCCGACAGTGAGGTTCCAATAATTAGAAAAGTAGTCCAAGTGCCTGTAACTAAAAACTCACCTGACCTAAAAAATTCTAATTTATCCCTATCAATTAAAAAGCAGATTGAAAATACAAACAAAAAACAAACTTTGAAATGTTTGTATGCTAATGCCAGAAGTCTAAGAAGTAAGATGGGAGAATTAGAATGTATAGCAGTAAATTATGACATAGACTTAATTGGCATCTCAGAGACATGGTGGAAAGAGGATAACCAATGGGACAGTGCTATACCAGGGTACAAATTATATCGCAATGACAGAGAGGAGCAGTCGGGAGGAGGTGTGGCGCTTTATGTCCGGGATGGCATAGAGTCCAACAGGATAAACATCCTACATGAGACTAAATACAAAACTGAATCTTTATGGGTAGAAATCCCTTGTGTGTCAGGGAAGACTACAGTGATAGGGGTATACTACCGTCCACTGGTCAAGATGGTGAGATGGACAGTGAAATGCTAAGAGAAATTAGGGAAGCTAACCAAATTGGTAGTGCAGTAATAATGGGAGACTTCAATTACCCCAATATAGACTGGGTAAATGTATCATCGGGTCACGCTAGAGAGATAACGTTCCTGGATGGAATAAATGATAGCTTTATTTAGCAATTGGTTCAGGAACCGATGAGAGAGGGAGCAATTTTAGATCTAATTCTCAGTGGAGCACAGGACTTGGTGAGAGAGGTAACGGTGGTGGGGCCGCTTGGCAATAGTGATCATAATATGATCAAATTTGATTTAATGACTGGAAAAGGAACAGTGTGCAAATCCAAGGCTCTCGTGCTAAACTTTCAAAAGGGAAACTTTGATAAAATGAGAAAAATTGTTAGAAAAAAACTGAAAGGAGCAGCTACAAAAGTAAAAAATGTCCAAGAGGCGTGGCCATTGTTAAAAAATACCATTCTAGAAGCACAGTCCAGATGTATTCCACACATTAAGAAAGGTGGAAAGAAGGCAAAACGATTACCGGCATGGTTAAAAGGGGAGGTGAAAGAAGCTATTTTAGCCAAAAGATCTTCATTCAAAAATTGGAAGAAGGATCCAACAGAAGAAAATAGGATAAAGCATAAACATTGGCAAGTTAAATGTAAGACATTGATAAGACAGGCTAAGAGAGAATTTGAAAAGAAGTTGGCTGTAGAGGCAAAAACTCACAATAAAAACTTTTTTAAATATATCCGAAGCAGAAAGCCTGTGAGGGAGTCAGTTGGACCATTAGATGATCGAGGGGTTAAAGGGGCACTTCGAGAAGATAAGGCCATCGCGGAAAGATTAAATGATTTCTTTGCTTCGGTGTTTACTGAAGAGGATGTTAGGGAGGTACCCGTAATGGAGAAGGTTTTCATGGGTAATGATTCAGATGGACTGAATCAAATCACGGTGAACCTAGAAGATGTGGTAGGCCTGACTGACAAACTGAAGAGTAGTAAATCACCTGGACCGGATGGTATACACCCCAGAGTTCTGAAGGAACTAAAAAATGAAATTTCAGACCTATTAGTAAAAATTTGTAACTTATCATTAAAATCATCCATTGTACCTGAAGACTGCAAATATAGCAAATGTAACCCCAATATTTAAAAAGGGCTCCAGGGGCGATCCGGGAAACTACAGACCGGTTAGCCTGACTTCAGTGCCAGGAAAAATAGTGGAAAGTGTTCTAAACATCAAAATCACAGAACATATAGAAAGACATGGTTTAATGGAACAAAGTCAGCGTGGCTTTACCCAGGGCAAGTCTTGCCTCACAAATCTGCTTCACTTTTTTGAAGGAGTTAATAAACATGTGGATAAAGGTGAACCGGTAGATATAGTATACTTGGATTTTCAGAAGGCGTTTGACAAAGTTCCTCACGAGAGGCTTCTAGGAAAAGTAAAAAGTCATGGGATAGGTGGCGATGTCCTTTCGTGGATTGCAAACTGGCTAAAAGACAGGAAACAGAGAGTAGGATTAAATGGGCAATTTTCTCAGTGGAAGGGAGTGGACAGTGGAGTGCCTCAGGGATCTGTATTGGGACCCTTACTGTTCAATATATTTATAAATGATCTGGAAAGAAATACGACGAGTGAGATAATCAAATTTGCAGATGACACAAAATTGTTCAGAGTAGTTAAATCACAAGCAGATTGTGATAAATTGCAGGAAGACCTTGTGAGACTGGAAAATTGGGCATCCAAATGGCAGATGAAATTTAATGTGGATAAGTGCAAGGTGATGCATATAGGGAAAAATAACCCATGCTATAGTTACACAATGTTGGGTTCCATATTAGGTACTACAACCCAAGAAAGAGATCTAGGTGTCATAGTGGATAACACATTGAAATCGTCGGTGCAGTGTGCTGCGGCAGTCAAAAAAGCAAACAGAATGTTGGGAATTATTAGAAAAAGAAGGATGAATAAAACGGAAAATGTCATAATGCCTCTGTATCGCTCCATGGTGAGACCGCACCTTGAATACTGTGTACAATTCTGGTCGCCGCATCTCAACAAAGATATAATTGCGATGGAGAAGGTACAGAGAAGGGCTACCAAAATGATAAAGGGAATGGAACAACTCCCCTATGAGGAAAGACTAAAGAGGTTAGGACTTTTCAGCTTGGAGAAGAGACGACTGAGGGGGGATATGATAGAGGTGTTTAAAATCATGAGAGGTCTAGAATGGGTAGATGTGAATCGGTTATTTACTCTTTCGGATAGTAGAAAGACTAGGGGGCACTCCATGAAGTTAGCATGGGGCACATTTAAAACTAATCGGAGAAAGTTTTTTTTTACTCAACGCACAATTAAACTCTGGAATTTGTTGCCAGAGAATGTGGTTCGTGCAGTTAGTATAGCTGTGTTTAAAAAAGGATTGGATAAGTTCTTGGAGGAGAAGTCCATTACCTGATATTAAGTTCACTTAGAGAATAGCCACTGCCATTAGCAATGGTTACATGGAATAGACTTCGTTTTTGTGTACTTGCCAGGTTCTTATGGCCTGGATTGGCCACTGTTGGAAACAGGATGCTGGGCTTGATGGACCCTTGGTCTGACCCAGTATGGCATTTTCTTATGTTCTTATGTAAGGAGTTCACGGGCACCAACGGTGTAATGTTGTTCTGTGGGGGAAAACTTATGAGAGTAAAACGAGCAGGGTATTAGCTTGCCCGAGGGAGAGTGTTGACTCAGAACGGCTCCAGCGCCAATTGCAGAGGCGTCAACCTCCACAACAAATGGACGTTTGGGATCCGCATGAAAGAGACAGGGGCCGGAGCTGAAGGCTTCTTTAATCCTCTGGAAGGCAGCAATTGCTTTAGGCATCCAAACTCAGTGTTGCAACTGTCCCTTCCCGACAGCTGCACTCCTCCTACCTCTCTCCTTTTGCTCCTCCTCTTGCTGTTAATGGATGCCTGGCTGCCGCGGCGTCTGTTTGCCGTCCTCTCCGGTGTCCCCGGACCGGCTTGGGCGCTGTCTCCCGCCATGCTCCATCTATACCTTAGAGCGCGCGTGCCGCACAGCCCTCGCTCTTATGTCCTACTTGGCGCGAACCTCAGAGGCGTCCCCCTGTGATGATGTCACGCTGCCCGGATATTTAAAGCTTACACTGTTTGCTAGCCTTTGAGTTATCAAGGGGATTCTATGGATGGGATTGGCTCTCCGTACCCAGCTACTCTGCCTCCAATCTTCATTGGACTCTTAACGCTAACGGGGTACCTGCTCCTCGGGGGCCTCACTTGCTTTTCAGGTCGCTATCAGGAAACCGGTACTCACTCCTCGAGGGCCCATGTTCCCTGACTCGCTGCCTGCTCCTACCTTCTCTTCTGCCTGGAAGGATTCGCTATCTTCAACACCAGTGAGTACTACCATCTCCACCTCAGAGCTTTCCCTGGAACCAGGTACTCGCTCCTCGAGGGCCTGCCTCCGTTCCAGCCCTGATGCCATCTCCTACATGGAACCGCTGTGTGAGTACATCTCCTTCAAGCCTCTCAGCTCTCAGGGATCAGGTATTCGATCCTCGAGGGCCTGCTTTTCCTATCCTGGGTTCTACATACTGGGGCTTGGTCATATTCCACTGTACTCATTATTCTCAGTTCTTTCCACTACAGATTGTTACTGGAGGAGTCGCTGTTCCAGCACCTGAGGATACCAGCCCAGCCGGGCTACTTCAACTACTCATCACTGCTACCTCTGGTGGCAACACAACATTGTTTAATAAAACATCTATCTCTGTGTTTTTGTGTCCTCAGCAGAGCCTGACCTGTTGCCCCTCACGGGACTGACCCCCGTAGGTGTGGTCAGCTGCCACAGTGTCCAAGGGTCCACCCACACCTCACTAATTATAACACTCGGGTGTTGGCCTCTTTTCTAGTCATAGCAATGAGTGGGGCAACTATGGAGGAGTAATTCGTAATGAAGCTCCAGTAATAATTGGTGAAGCCTAGAAAGCATTGCAACGCCCGAAGGCCTACTGGCTGAGGCCAGTCACGGATTCCCTGAAGATTTTCCGGGTCCATTGAGAATCCACGATCAGAAATGATGTATCCCAGAAAGGGTAAGCAATTCCGCTCAGACATTTTTCTAGTTTTGTATACAAATGAATCTCTCTCAGACATTGGAGGACGATGCAGACATGTACACGGTGGGATTCTATGTCCTTAGAGAAGATCAGAATGTCGAGGTATACGACTACGAAACTGTACAGGAGATCTTGGAAGATTTCATTCATGAGGCGCTGAAAGACGGCTGGAGCATTACATAGCCCAAAAGACATGGTTTAATGGAACAAAGTCAGCATGGCTTTGCCCAAGGCAAGTCTTGCCTCACAAATCTGCTTCACTTTTTTGAAGGAGTTAATAAACATGTGGATAAAGGTGAACCAGTAGATGTAGTATACTTGGATTTTCAGAAGGCGTTTGACAAATTTCCTCATGAGAGGCTTCTAGGAAAAGTAAAAGGTCATGGGATAGGTGGTGATGTCCTTTCGTGGATTGCAAACTGGCTAAAAGACAGGAAACAGAGAGTAGGATTAAATGGACAATTTTCTCAGTGGAAGGGAGTGGGCAGTGGAGTGCCTCAGGGATCTGTATTGAGACCCTTACTTTTCAATATATTTATAAATGATCTGGAAAGAAATACGACGAGTGAGATAATCAAATTTGCAGATGATACAAAATTGTTCAGAGTAGTTAAATCATAAGCAGATTGTGATAAATTGCAGGAAGACCCTGTGAGACTGGAAAATTGAGCATCGAAATGGCAGATTAAATTTACTGTGGCTAAGTGCAAGGTGATGCATATAGGGAAAAATAACCCATGCTATAGTTACACAATGTTAGGTTCCATATTAGGTGCTACAACCCAAGAAAGAGATCTAGGCGTCATAGTGGATAACACAGTGAAATCGTAGGTTCAGTAAGCTGCGGCAGTCAAAAAAGCAGTTGGGAATGTTGGGAATTATTAGAAAGGGAATGGTGAATAAAACGGAAAATTCATAATGCCTCTGTATCGCTCAATGGTGAGACCGCACCTTGAATACTGTGTACAATTCTGGTCGCCGCATCTCAAAAAAGATATAATTGCGATGGAGAACGTACAGAGAAGGGCTACCAAAATGATTGGGGAAATGGAACAGCTCCCCTATGAGGAAAGACTAAAGAGGTTAGAACTTTTCAGCTTGGAGAAGAGACGGCTGAGGGGGGATATGATAGAGGTGTTTAAAATCATGAGAGGTCTAGAACGGGTATTTATTTATTTATTTTATTTAGAAAAGTTTATATACCGAGGTATAGCAAGCTGCCTTCACTCTGGTTTACATTTTAAACAACTTATTACAGGTGAAAACTATAACTGAAAACATTAACGCACTACATTCTTCTATGTACAGTCAAATAGAAAAGGGATTATATTATATTAAACATCAACTGATAACAGGCATTGTACAAACAAGGACTAATTGGGAGATATGGTATACAGATATGGATTCAGTGAGCACGAGTTGCATATAAAACTTGCATGCGACTTCGGGTCTCGGTGTGTAGGCGGACAGCTTAGCCAACACCAGATGTGAAGGATTGCCTGAAAAGCCAGGTCTTGAGCTCCTTTTTGAATGATTTGGAGTCACTGATTGTGTTTAGGTAGTCTGGTAGGGAATTCCATGCTTTCGGTCCCGCAATGGAGAAGGCTCTGTTCCTAGTGTTGGAGAGCTTAGCTGAAGGGAGAGGGGGTATTGCTAGGTGTAGTTTGCTGGTTGTTCTTGTTATTTGTTGTGGTTTGTGTATCTGGATCATGTTATCAAGAGCGTTGTTCTCTGTTCTGTAGATGGCATTGTGTAGGATAGTTAAAGTCTTGAACTTGATTCTTTGTTCCACTGGAAGCCAGTGTAGACCTCTCAGAACCAGTGAGATGTGGTCCATTTTTTTCTTGCCGGTTAGGACTCTGGCTGCAGTATTCTGCAAGAGCTGAAGAGGTCTTAAGGTCGATTTGGGAAGACCTATCAAGAGCGAGTTACAGTAATCGATACTGTTGAAAATAAGTGATTGCAGGACGGTTCTGAATTTTTGTTGATGTAGGAGTGGTTTTAGATGTTTCAATATGTGTAATTTGTAAAATCATACTTTATTTTTTGTTGCGATGTTCTTTTTGTGGTTTAGTTCATTGTCGATCCAGATACCGAGGTCTTTAGTATTGTTCTTCAGTTGGATGTTGGTGTTGTCGATTTGTAAGGGCGGCAGTGGGGTAATTTGGCCAGTGTTGTTTCTTTCAATGAGGATGCACTCAGTTTTGGTCATGTTGAGGCATAGTTTTATGTGGTTCAGCATGTTTCTGATAGCGATGAGGTGGTTAGCTGTTCGACTCAGGGCGTCTTCGATTGTTGAGGTTATTGAAATGAGGAGTTGAATGTCGTCGGCGTCCATGTAGTATGTAACGCCTAGACTTGAGATAAGTTGGCAGAGTGGGAGTAGATAGATATTAAAGAGGGTGGCCGAGAGGGCGGAACCATGCGGAACCCCAGTTTCAAGGGGGAGGGGGTCAGAGGAATTGTTGTTAAAGGTTACTTTGAAGAACCTGTCTTTTAGGAATGAGGTGAACCAGTCGAGAGTTTTTCCTTACAGACCTATGTTTGCAAGACTGGATATCAGGCTTTTGTGGTCTACGGTGTCAAAAGCCGCGGAGAGATCTAGTAGAATTATAGAAACATAGAAACATAGAAATGACGGCAGAAGAAGACCGAATGGCCCATCCAGTCTGCCCAGCAAGCCTCACACATTTTTTCTCTCATTCTTATCTGTTTCTCTTAGCTCCTTGTTCTATTCCCCTTCCACCCCCACCATTAATGTAGAGAGCAGTGATGGAGCTGCATCCAAGTGAAATATCTAGCTTGATTAGTTAGGGGTAGTAGGGGCAGTAACCGCCGCGATAAGCAAGATACACCCATGCTTATTTGTTTTACCTAGACTATGTTGTACAGCCCTTGTTGGTTTTTTTTTCTTCTCCCCTGCCGTTGAAGCAGAGAGCCATGCTGGATATGCATTGAAAGTGAAGTATGAGGCACATTTGGTTTGGGGTAGTAACCGCCGTAACAAGCCAGCTACTCCTCGCTTTGTGATTGCGAATCCTTTTTTTCTTCACCCCTGTCGTTGAAGCTATGCAGGATATGCGTGAAGCATCAGTTTTTTGTTTTTGTTTTTTTTTTTTCCCCCTGCCATTGAAGTAGAGAGCTATGCTGGAAATGCGTGATGTATCAGTCTTTCTCCCATGCCGATGAAGCAGAGAACCATGCTGGATATGCATGGAAAGTGAAGTATCAGGCACATTTGGTTTGGGGTAGTAACCGCCGTAACAAGCCAGCTACTCCCCGCTTTTTGAGTGCGAACCCTTTTTCTTCTCCCTTGCCGTTGTAGCAGAGAGCTCTGCTGGATGTGTGAAGTATCAGTTATTCTTCTCCCCTGTCATTGAAGCAGAGAGCTATGCTGTATATGCATTGAAAGTGAAGTATCAGGCATATTTGGTTTGGGGTAGTAACCGCCGTAACAAGCCAGCTACTCTCCTCTTTGTGAGTGCAAATCCTTTTTTCCATTACCTCTTGCTGTTGAAGCTTTGAGCGATGTAGGAGTCACAGTAAGCATGTGTATGTTTATTTAATAAGGGTATTGTGTCAATAGCCATCATTCTGGCGAGTCACCCACTCTTCATTGGCGGCCTCTTGACTTTATGGATCCGCAGTGTTTATCCCACGCCCCTTTGAAGTCTTTCACAGTTCTGGTCTTCACCACTTCCTCCGGAAGGGCATTCCAGGCATCCACCACCCTCTCAGTGAAGAAATACTTCCTGACATTGGTTCTGAATCTTCCTCCCTGGAGCCTCAAATCGTGACCCCTGGTTCTGCTGATTTTTTTCCTACGGAAAAGGTTTGTCGTTGTCTTTGGATCATTAAAACCTTTCAAGTATCTGAAAGTCTGTATCATATCGCCTCTGCTCCTCCTTTCCTCCAGGGTGTACATATTTAGATTCTTCAATCTCTCCTCGTACGTCATCCGATGAAGATCCTCCACCTTCCTGGTCGCCCTTCTCTGTACCGCTTCCATCTTGTCTTTGTCTTTTTGTAGATACGGTCTCCAGAACTGAACACAGTACTCCAGGTGAGGCCTCACCAAGGACCTGTACAAGGGAATAATCACTTCCCTTTTCTTACTCGATATTCCTCTCTCTATGCAGCCCAGCATTCTTCTGGCTTTTGCTATCGCCTTGTCGCATTGTTTCGCTGTCTTCACATCATTAGACACTATCACCCCAAGGTCCCTCTCCTGCTCCGTGCACATCAGCCTTTCCCCCCCCATCGAGTACAGTTCATTCGGATTTCCACACCCCATATGCATGACTTTGCACTTCTTGGCATTGAATCTCAGCTGCCATATCTTCGACCACTCTTCCAGTTTCCTTAGATCCCGTCTCATTCTCTCCACTCCTTCCGGCATGTCCACTCTGTTGCAGATCTTAGTGTCATCCGCAAAAAGACAAACCTTACCTTCTATCCCATCTGCAATGTCGCTCACAAAGATATTGAACAGGACCGGTCCCAACACCGATCCTTGCGGTACACCACTTAAAACCGCTCTCTCTTCAGAGAAGGCTCCATTTACCATCACACATTGTCTTCTGTCCATCAACCAATTTGCAATCCAGGTCACCACCTCGGCACTCACTCCCAAGCTTCTCGTTTTATTCACCAGTCTCCTGTGCGGAACCGTATCAAAAGCTTTGCTGAAATCCAAGTAGATGACATCTAGTGCTCTTCCTTGATCCAATTCCTTGGTTACCCAGTCAAAAAAGTCAATCAAATTTGTCTGACAGGATCTTCCCCTGGTGAATCCATGCTGCCTCTGGTCCATCAATTCTCCAGACTGTAGATAGTTCACTATTCTCTCTTTCAGCAGTGACTCCATTACTTTTCCCACCACCGAAGTGAGGCTAACCGGTCTGTAGTTGCCTGCCTCTTCCCTGTTCCCACTCTTGTGAAGCGGGACCACCACCGCTCTTCTCCAATCACTCGGCACCACTCCCGTTTCTAGGGATCTATTGAACAGGTTGCACAGCGGTCCCGCCAGCACATCTCTGAGCTCCCTCAATATCCTTGGATGAATCCCATCAGGCCCCATGGCTTTGTCCACTTTCAGGTTCTTTAGTTCTTCCCACACATTTTCTACTGTAAAAGGATTTTCATCTATTCCCCTTCCCTCCAGTTTCTTGTTGTTTAGAGATGGTCCTTCTCCAGGGTCTTCTTTAGTGAACACAGAGCTGAAGTATTCGTTTAATATTTCTGCCATTTCTTCGTCTCTCTCCACACATTGATCATTACCACCTTTCAATTTCACTATACCACTTTGGACCTTTCTCTTTTCGCTGATGTATCTGAAAAATGTTTTGTCACCATTTTTTATCTCCTTGGCAATCCTCTCTTCTGCTTGACTCTTTGCCAACTTGATTAATTTCTTTGTCTCCCTCAGTTGATACAAATATTCTTCTTTGTGCTCCTCCCTTTGGGATCCTTTATATTTCTTGAATGCTGTTCTTTTAGCTTTAATTTTGTCAGCCACCTCCTTTGAGAACCAGATAGGTTTCAGTTTTCTTTTGCTTTTCTTTACATTTCTAACATATAGTGCAGTTGCCTTGGTGATAGCTCCTTTTAGATTGGTCCACTGCTGATCTACATCTCTCTTGTTCTCCCATCCTTTAAGTTCTTCCTCCAGGTAGTTCCCCATTTCCTCAAAGTCTGTGTTTTTGAACTGTAGAACTCGGGTCTTTGTGGTTCTTTTCCCTATTCTTTTAGTGATATTAAACCATACTGTTTGATGATCACTGCTGCTGAGGTGGGCGCCCACCTGGACATCTGAGACATTATCTGCATTAGTGAGCACTAAGTAGAGTATAGCTCCTTCTCTCGTGGGTTCCAACACCATTTGTTTGAACAAAGATACTTGCATGGCATCCACTATCGCTCTACTACTTTTAGTTTCTGCAGATGGGATTTTCCAGTCTACATCTGGCATATTAAAGTCACCCACGATCACCACTTCTCCCTTCTTACCTATCTTATGGATGTCTTGAACCAGATCTCTGTCCAGCTCTTCCTTTTGGTTTGGAGGCCTGTAAACCACTCCAATATAAATGGACGCTCCGTCATCTTTTTTTAGGTCGGCCCATAGAGCTTCTTCAATACCCCAACTTCTTGTAGCTCAGTTGCTTGGATGTTGTTTCTGACATAAAGAGCCACACCTCCCCCTTTTCTATCCTCTCTGTCCTTCCTTAACAAGTTGTAGCCTGGTATTGTTGTATCCCATTCATGAGATTCTGTGAACCATGTTTCTGTGATAGCAACAATGTCCAATTCTGCGTCAGCCATTAGGGCCTGCAGATCTGGGATTTTATTTCCCAAACTATGAGCATTTGTGGTCATAGCCTTCCAGGTACTCTCTTTACGGTTATTGCATTTCCTGGACTCCTTGTGAGATATTTGTTGAGATTTGTTATTCACTTCACTATTTCTTTTTGCGGTAGTGCCACTGTTGACAGAGTTATCCATCTCAATTAGATTTTTCTTTTGCTTATGGATCTTGAAATACTGCATGCATTGTGTTATCTCTCTCTTTTCTGGTAATACTGCAATGCTTTTCTCAAGAACTTCTTCAGTTTTTATTTTGGAGAAGGCTTGTTGTTCTTTTTGCATTTGGTACATTGTGTGTCTCCTCATCACAGGTCTAATTCTACCAGAGCCAACTGTATTCCTGGTTTTTAAAGAATTTCCTAATGACCTGTTTGAGTGGGGGGGTATACCTGTTGGCTGCTCTTCTGTCAAGAATGGGTGACTGTGGGTCCTACCTGAGCCTAATGGATCTCCTTTTCTTGACTCCTGGTTTGTTTGTGGTATTGGGGAATTATTTTCTGAGTAATGCAATGTGGGTACTTACCAGGTTCTTATGGCCTGGATTGGCCACTGTTGGAAAAGGATGCTGGGCTTGATGGACCCTTGGTGTGACCCATTATGGCATGTTATTATGTTCTTATGTATTTGTAGTGGACGTCTCTGGTATTAAATTCCGTCTTCCAAATGTCATCAGGCTGGATGCGTACCAAACTGTACGCACCTCTCAGGTCCAGCTAGGAAAAGATTTGTGCCCCTTCAAGGCGATCGAACAGTTTGCTAATGAGGGGTAGCAGGTATCGATCCTTATGAGTTATCGCATTGAGACCCCTGTAATCAATACAGGGACATAGTCCACTGTCCTTTTTCTTCACCAAGAACCCCACTCCTGCAGGGAATCAGATGGACGGATTAGTAGGTGGATAAGTTTATTGTCAAATCCTCTTATTATTTTGTTTGATAAATTTAGTAGCAGGGTTTCTGTACTGCGATTTTTTTCTGAAACCATGCTGAGAAGGGTGTAGTATTTTGTTGCTTTCCAGGTGTTCATTCAGCTGTATCAGTGCGGCTTTCTCTATCATTTTTGCAAGAAGGGGAAGGTTCGAAATAGGATGGTAATTATTATAGGACGGGTAGATGTGAATCGGTTATTTACTCTTTCGGATAATAGAAAGACTAGGGGGCACTCCATGAAGTTAGCATGTGGCACATTTAAAACTAATCGGAGAAAGTTCTTTTTTACTCAACGCACAATTAAACTCTGGAATTTGTTGCCAGAGGATGTGGTTAGTGCAGTTAGTATAGCTGTGTTTAAAAAAGGATTGGATAAATTCTTGGAGGAGAAGTCCATTACTTGCTATTAATTAAGTTGACTTACAAAATAGCCACTGCTATTACTAGCAACGGTAACATGGAATAGACTTAGTTTTTGGGTACTTACCAGGTTCTTATGGCCTGGATTGGCCACTGTTGGAAAAGGATGCTGGGCTTGATGGACCCTTGGTGTGACCCATTATGGCATGTTATTATGTTCTTATGTATTTGTAGTGGACGTCTCTGGTATTAAATTCCGTCTTCCAAATGTCATCAGGCTGGATGCGTACCAAATTGTACGCACCTCTCAGGTCCAGCTAGGAAAAGATTTGTGCCCCTTCAAGGCGATCGAACAGTTTGCTAATGAGGGGTAGCAGGTATCGATCCTTATGAGTTATCGCATTGAGACCCCTGTAATCAATACAGGGACACAGTCCACTGTCCTTTTTCTTCACCAAGAACCCCACTCCTGCAGGGAATCAGATGGACGGATAAAGCCATTCTCTAGATTCTCTTTAATATACTCCGACATAGCCTGAGTCTCAGGCTGGGACAATGGATAGGTTCTGCCTTTGGGAGGCGTAGTGCCCAGCAGAAGTTCAATAGGACAGTTGAACTTGCATAATGGAGGCAGGATATCAGCTTTCAGCTTAGAAAACACATCACTGAAGTTAGAATACTGCGGATGTAAACCTAGAAGGGTAACTGATTTCAAGATGGGTATCACGGGGGATACCCAGTGCAGACAAGTCTTTTGGCATTTTGGGCCCCATTGTACCAACTGCAGGGACTGCCAATCGAACTGGGGTTCTTGCACCTGGAACCAGGGTAGCCCCAGTATTACCGGATGAGTTGAGTGCTTTAGGACGTAGAAAGATGTCTCTTCCTCATGGAGGGTACCTACAGTGAGACGGATAACCACTGTCTGGTGAGTAATGAGACCTGGAAGATGTTCCCCCTGGATGGAGGCAATACGAAGACTCACCTCTAGGGGTTGGAGAGGTATTTTCAAGAGTTTGGTGATGTCGTCCATAATGAAGCTACCGCTTGCTCTGGTATCGATGAGAGCAGTGGTCGCAAAGGTGTGGGCCTTAATGCCCAGGAATACAGGAAGCAAGAGTTGAGGGCCAGAAACAGTTGCTCCCAAGCTCGGGACCCCCGCCAGGAAGGTGGTGGTGCAGGACTCTTCGCTGGAGTGCAGGGTGCAATTGTGGGGAGTACTGGAGGAGGGCATGGAGCCTTTACTTCTAGGCATCTTTGCCGGAGGCAATGATCAATCCTCCCAGCAAGGGAGATCAAATCTCCTAGAGACTTGGGAGTCTCACGGACAGAGAGCTCATCTTTCAGAGCACAGGAGAATCCATCTAGGAAGATGGCTTGCAGACAATCTTCTTGCCACCCATGTTCTGTGGCCAAGGTCCGAAACTCCACCATGTATTTGGAGAGGGTCCTTGACCCTTCATGGAAGTGATGACTAGCGATAGCCATGCGACCTGGGTCTCCAAAGGTCAGCTTGAATAGAGCAATGAAATCAGATAGCTTGGAGAGGATGGGTCAGAACTTTCCCATGAGGGAGAGGCCCATGCCAGAGCCTTCCCTTCCAAATGGGACAGAATGAAGGTGACTTTAGTGATCTCCTTCAAAAACAACGAGGTTTGTAGTGCAAACTGCATAAAGCACTGATTAAGGAAGCCACGACAGGAGCGTGGATCACCATTATACCTGGGGGGTGCAGGAAGTGCCAAAGTTGCTTTGGGAAGCATAGTGGCCAAGAGGCCCACCGGGTTGGCCATTGCTGTATCTTGTAATTGAGAGCGCAGTTCTTCTACCGAAGAGGCCAGCGTCTCTAAAGCTTGATGTTGTTTCACTGTGGCAGCCAGTCCTGGTAGGGCCCTGGAGGCGGGAGACTCTGCCGTCCATGGCCTTGGCAACCTGTTGCGCTCGGGGGTGGACCCTTGTCCTGGGACAGTGAAGGAACGCCTCCTGAAAGGGAACACGAGGTAACTGCCCCCAGGGGGTGGAGCACTGGAGGAAACAGAGGCTGTGAAAAGCGTCACCACTGGAAGCCCGAGGTCCCGACGGGAGGAGCCGATAGGGACCCGGGCCTCTTGGACTTTGGTGGACCTCGCAGGGTCTCCTGAGAGAATGAAAGTCCAGTGTGCCCATGGACACAGGGGGAGCGTGATCGGGTTCGAAGTTGGAAGCTAGTTGGAACAAGGAGAACAGAGTTGGTGATGACAAGGCGAGGAACAGAGCCAGAATCTGGAGTCAAGATCAGGCAGGCAAAGGTCAAGATCCAGAGGTCAGTCCGAGGAATGGTCAGTAAAGCAGGGGTCATGTACCGGAGGTCAGACGAGGTCAAAGGCAGGCTGAGGTCTTGAGGCAGGCGGCAGGCAGGTAGACAGGTCAGGAACAAGCTGAGGTCCGAGGATACTACCTGGGTAGACAGACAGACGAACACAGGAACAAGCAGGACACAGGAACTAGGATGCAGGAATGTCAGGAACAGAACTGGAACAGAAGGATCCTGGAATGAGACTAGGAACAGGCAAGAGCAGGAACAAATGCAGAGGCAATCTTAGAACAAACCGACCCGATTGCCAAGGCCAGAAAGCATAGACAGGAACTTCCTTATATTGAGGAATCAATCAGGGAGCGCCGTGGGGCTAAGACCTGCCCTTGGCCTTACATGTGTCTGAGCGGTCTGCGCGCACGTAGGGGCATTGCTAACATGGCAGAGGATGCCGAGACTTGGCATGAGGCTTGGCATGCAGTGGAAGGCTCGGCAACCGCCGCCATGGGACGCCGGGGCCTGGCAGGGCTGGCAACTACCACGAGGGAGGTCATCCCGGGACCCGCTGTGGAACCATGAAGGTGAGCAGGGCCATGTGCGGGGCGGCCGCGGCGCATAACAAAGGGTTGCTATCCATAGTGGTTATATATTATTAAACAATCTATGTATTAATATCAAAACCTTGAATTTAATTCTCCATCAAACAGGAAGCGAATGAAGAAAAGAATTGGTGTTATGTAGTGGGTATTTTAATGTGCCCTTGGGCCTCAGCCCGACCCCAGATGGATCCAGGACTGAACCGAGGGTTGGCAACGTGTCCCAGCATGGCAGATCATGGTCTTACCCTCTGCCGGGCCTGCAAGCACTCAGCGCCAACAACAAGATGATGTTGGTAGGTGAACGGTCCTCCAACCGTTCCGAGCCCTTTTGGACCTGCCGCTTGGATCGGCATGGAGCAGCAGGCCGGCCTGAGGATGAGGGCAGACGGAGGCCTTGACACGAAGACATGACACCAAGGTTGATGCGACGGCATCACAGACGAGGGTTGAAGCAAAGACATAACACCAAGGCTGTTGAAGACATGACACCAGGGCTGTTGAAGACAGCCCTGGTGAAGCGAAGACATCACTAAGGCTGATGCAACGGCATCAGAAATGAGACGAGGAACTTGACAATGTCCAGACGAAACGAGAAGCTGAGCAGGTAGACATTGGCACTGTCTCTCAGGGCGCCCTACTCAGCCCACCTTCACGGGTGGACCCAATGGGCTGGTCGCGGACCACCCTGTCCCACTGCGCGACCTACACAGCCCGAGGAGGCTGGTCATGGACCACGCGGAGAACGGGACAAGTGCAGGGAAGAATCCAGCCGAGGCAGAACTTCGACGACGGAGCCAGATGTCATCCGGAGCTCCACAAGGGCTTGCAGGACAAGACGGATCAGAGGCACAGGACACCAGCCTACTGCCGGCATCTCCCATGACGGCGACCCGTCACCCGGAAATCCTCGGCTGGCAGAACAGAAGGCTATGGAGCAAGAACAAACACCAAGGAGGGCTAGAACACCAGGAAGCGAGACATCAGGAGATGAGACAACAGGACACCTGGTCGGGGACATCAGGCAATGAAGACATGGCATGACAAGATGACAAGACAAGACAAGAAGCTCCACAAAGAAGACAGAAGACCTGACAGAGCTCTGGCAGGCAGAAACCTCCAGGAGTGAAGTCACTCCGATGCAAGGCAACGAGGAAATGCAGCAACAGCCCTTTTATAGGGCTAGCACAGGAAATGATCACTAGTGGGGCCCAGAGCATATCGGGCCGTGGGCCCTTTAAATTCAGAAGAGAGGCGCGGCCGTGCACCTAGAGGAAGTAGGAAGCTGTGCAGGACCATGGACAGCGGTCCTGCACCGACGTAGCGACATAGCAGCAGGGCTGGGCCTGAAGACAGGCCCCGATGACGGCAGCGGCTCCAGCCGCTGCAGGAAGCCCCAACAGCGGCTCCAGCCGCCAATCCAGCTCGGGGCTTACGGCCTCCAGCCGTGAAGAGAACAGTGACATCGGCGGCGGCTCTGTGCCGCAAGGATGGCAGGAAGTCCGCGGCACCAGCCGCGGTGAAGACAAAACAGGATGGGCGGCCTCCGGGCTGCGAAGGAAACTGAGTCCGCGGCTCCAGCCGCACAGGAAGGCCCGACTTCGGCGACGTCCAGCCACGTCGGGCACGGCAGCATGGGGGGAAGGTGAGTGCCTGCTCGCGGGGGTTAGCTCTGCGGGCAGCGTTCATAAAAATTGATATTACATGATAATGAAGACCTATGCCAGTTAAAATATGGGTAGTTGAATTTTAAAGATTTGTAGGGATCTTAATGTATTGTCAGGAAGTCCAATCAGAAGTGAGTTGCAATTATCAAATCCTGAAAATATCAGAGACTGAAATACAATTCTATAGTCCCCAATTTCTGCTAAAGGTTTTAACCAACACAGCATTTGTAATTTATAAATAGCTGGTTTTCATAAGGCCCTTTATGTGTGTTTTCAATGATAATTCAGGATCAAGGGTAACTCATAGATCACAGGAGATGCAATGGTAAGATATGTCCTTCAAACTCAAAGGTAGGTGGTATATCAGAAAAAGTGTATCTACTCAAAATAAAGATTTATGTCTTAGAGATATTTAATGCTAGCCTATTATGATGTAACCAACTCTTGACTGAAGATAAGCAAATGGCCACATGTTTGAATATAGTAGCCCAAGAGCCACAAACAGGGATACAAAATTGGATGTTATCTGCATAAAACTTAAAATGTGATCCTAGACCTACAAGAAGTTTGCATAAAGGTGCTAAATAAATATTAAATAGCGTGGCTTCTAGGGCAAAACCTTTTGGAACTCCAGTTGTTACTGATTACCAGGTAGATGTGGCTGTACCAATTCAAATCTGCCGTTTCCGGTCCAACAGACATCTGGTCTCCATAGCCTCTTTAGATTGTACCTCATAATCACCAACTTGCAGCACCAAACAGAGGGAGCAATAGCCTGCTGGTACCAATTCAGCTACCCCCATGGTCTGTGATACCATTAGACCATGTTCCTTTATCTCTTCACTTGTTTACCACAAAGGATCCTCTAAGCTTATCTCATGCCTTCTTGAAATCATTAGTGTTTTAGCCTGCACTCTCTCTTTCCACATATCTACCATCCTTTCCATGAAAAAATATTTCTTGAGGTTGCTCGAATCTTCCTTCTTGGAGACTCGTATGATTATAACTTGTTCTATAACTTCCTTTCTGCTGAAAAAGGTTTACTTCTTGGGAATTAATACTTTTCAGGTATTGGAATGTCTCTATCATATTTCCCCTGTCTCTCCTCACCAAATACTTATTGAGGTCCTTTAGACTCATCTCATTGGGCTTTTAGTGCATTCCCTGCTTCAGTTTGTTAGTTCTTCTTGGGTCCACCTCCTCTCTGTCTATATTCTTCCAGAAGTACAGCCTCCAGAACTGAAATAATACTTCGGGTAAGCTCTCAGCAGCCTTTTCAATAATATAATTGCTCCTGTGAGTTATGCCTCTGTCCACCATCCTGCAGCAGTATTTCACTACCTTGAAATTATCATATTTAAACATACTGAGTTCTCTTTCTTCCCATCATGTACTGCTCCCTTGAATTTCTGCACTCCAAATGCACAGCTCTGCATTTTTAAGTACTGAAACTTAGGTGCCAAGTCATCAACTACCCAGATCACTTCCCATTCTGTCTACTCCTTTGGGTGTGCCCACTCTGTTATGGATGTTTATGCCATCTGCAGAAAGAAATCTTTCCCCCTAACTAGTTTTACTCATAGCATTTGTTGGAAAAGCCAAATGGCCCTTTGGTTATTGGTCTGCCCTGGTTCATCAAGCTGCCCAGGGCTTAGCATTAGGAGGGGGAAGAGTAAGCCAAACACTGTTCTTATGATGATAAATAGTGGTCAGGCAGAGCAGCAAGGAGGTAGCCCTTTGCAGAGTCACATCCTGCTTTCAGTCAGAGGAATACTTGGTCTTTAGGAGAAGACTAAAACAATACTGGGGATTGCATACGAGGAATGTTTGGTAAGAAAAGTTTTCATACCCTGCATAATTGAATTCACAATTGTCTACTCTTCTCTGAATAAGTGGGGAAAGATCAACACTGGAAATCTGGGAGTGACAGAAAGATATGAACCAGCTCTAATACATGCTTCAAAATATTTAAAAAATACTAGTTATTTGTTCATGATGTCTTAAAATAGAGGCGGGCAAACTATGGTCCGTGGCCCACATCCTGGCCACCTGACCATATTGTCTGGCCTGCAAGCAGATTTCCACATACAACAAAAAAGTGTTTTTCCTGTCCTTGCTCTCACCATCCCGGCCAGACTGGGAGCCCATAGGCTGTGGGCAGCTATATGTGAGAGCTAACTTCTCTCTGAATGCAGCAGCAGGTGCAGACCTGGCCTCTCCTCAGCCAGGAAAAAGCCATGCAGACATTATTTATTTATTTATTTATTTAAGAGCTTTTATATACCGATGTTCATGTACTGGTACATATCACGTCGGTTTACATAGAACCAAAGTTGGAAATTACATCGAACAAGAAATTAGAAAACTAGAAAAAATTAGAAAAAAATTAGAAAAATTACATCGAACAGGAAAAATTAAGTAACAAGATAATTACATTGAGTAAGAGGGTGCAAATAACAGGGCTAACTTCGTGAGAACTTTACTGGTACTTTTCTGAACTTTTTTTTACTGGAACTTTTCGTGTTTTACTGGAACTTTTTGTTTTACTGGAACTTTTTGGAAAGTTTTACTGGAACTTTTCGTGAGTACATTACTGGTACTGCCTCCTCTTTAGTGTCCATTTGCACTCAGAGTTGCTTGTCTGTGCCTGAACTGCAAGCAGGTTCAAAATGTGTGGGGTGATATGAGATCAGAGGACGTACCAGCTTCTATGACATTAATTGCTGCTGCCATCACTTCCCTTGGTCGGAGTCTCCTTCACTGGTATATCTGACTGAGAGGCCAGTCCTTCTGATGCAGTTATCCGAAGCCTCCCCTCTGCACTGTCTGATGCTTTCCTTGCTAGGAAAAGTAGAGGGGAGCACATGATGAGGGAGAAGATCTCTTCTCTCTCTCCTGGTGAAATTGTGTGTGTTAGTGAGAAAGAAAGAATGTGTGTGTGTGTGTGTGTGTGTAAATGTGTGTGTGTGAGACTGAGAAAGAAAGAATGTGTGTGTGTGTGAGTATGAAAGAAAGAATGTGTGTGTGTGTGTGAGTGAGAGAGAAAGAATGTGTATGTGTGTGTGTGAGAGAAAGAAAGAATGTGTGTATGTGAGTGTGAAAGAAAGAATGTGTGTGTGTGTCTGTGTGTGTGAGAAAGAATGTGTGTGTGTGTGTGTGTGAGATAAAGAAAGAATGTGTGTGTGTGTGAGTGAGAAAGAAAGAATGTGTGTGTGTGTGTGTGTGTGTGTGTGAGTGAGAAAGAAAGAATGTGTGTGTGTGCGCATTAACTGACAACACAGAGACAGACAGTGCCAGCAACTGCCCTCCTTTACCCTGTAAGAGCAATACGGAACTGAATGCAAGGTTCTGGCTTCTATGGATCTCCCTTCCTTGGCCCTATGGAACAGTTCCGTAATATAATGTGGTCCTCAGGTGAAAAAGTTTGCCCATCCCTGCCTTAAAAGAAACAGTTGCATTTGTTAATTATATCTGTCCAATCACTTACTGGTCCTGCTAATCTAAATCTTTATTTTTTCAAATTTCATTCTTATTTTAAGATTGTTAAGCATACTGCTTACTTTGAATGAATGACTAGTTAGGAACACCAGGAAGGATAAACCTGTCTGCTTATATTACAAATTGCCCTTCCGTGCTCTGGTTAATGCTCTGAAATTGTAATGAGCTATGGCAAATTTGTGCTGAGCAGATGATATTTTCAGGGCACACAGTGAAGGATGGAAGCTCCGGCAGAGACGTTTGTTCTCCTTGCTCCCACTACCATTAATAAGATGCCTGAAGGTCAAAGTCTGAGCAGGACGCTGAGCTCTCGCTCCAGCCACAGCAATGTGAAGACAGTGCCACCTGGTGGCAGCTCCCTGACCCTCAAGAACAGGGAGAAAGATATCACAAAGGTAGCATATGCTGCTTACTTCACTTATAGTAAGAATTTATCACCATTCAAAACAGAATGGGTTAAAAGAAAATCAATAAAGTAGCTGGATAGTGAGGATCCTTTTCTAAGACTGACAATAAAAGGCACTAGTACAATTCTATTAATTTCTACTAGGTCCTAGCCTTCAAGATATTGCCCAAGAAAATGGCCTTTGTAGACCACAAGACCTGCCTTTTAAGCATAAATTAGCCTTACAGGACTGAATTTTCAAAGCCATTCACACACACAAAAATGCAGTTTTAGTTGTGTAAATGGCTCATTAGACAAACTGATAGTCTTTGCAAGCAAAAAGTATGCATGCAATTCGATTTTGCATGTTCTGTGCATGCAAAAAAGAGAAATTTATTTACACACATCCTTTCAATTTTAAAACGTATGCATGTAAATCCAACAGCAGACCTGTAACTTTGTGTGCAGTAGTTTGTGCATCTACTTTCCAGGAATCTTCAAAGTGAAAGTATGCATGCATTTTCACTTTCCAAGATTTGTGGAAAATCTGCAAGTAAAAAGGGCTGGCAGACTTTCTCATCTTTGAAAATTACCCTCAAAAAGCATAGGAGGCAATTTTCAATATCCAGAGTGTTTGGAAAGTGATCTGCTATAGCCCACATATATTCCCTTACAGGGCGATACAGTAAGGATGCGGTAGAAAGAGTGTGGCAGTGCCGGGTGCCCACTCGTTTGCCACGCGCACAGTTCGGATCACATACCGCTCGATACAGTATTTAAATGGCATGCAAATGCAAGCCGCGTCCAAAGCGCGTCCAAGAAGCGTCCATGAAGCGCAATCCATTTTACTGTATAGAGCGCTATACAGCGCCTATACAGTATCCTGGGTGCGCTGGTACCTGTCATTTCAAATGACATTTGAAATGACAGGTACCAGGAAGTGGAACCCAACTTTAAGCAAAAGAAAAGGATCAGAGAAATATCAGCTGGCGATTAACAGCAAGGGTCATGATTTAGCAAGACAATTCCCCTAGGGGGAAAAAATACAATCAAATCAGACCAAAAGAAAAACATATTAGGAAGGACCTGTTGTTTCCAAGCATAACCTAAACTCTTGCCTGCCCAACCTAAAATCCAACGCACCGGGAAAGCCACTCTTCAGATCGCGACTAATCCCATCACTGGAAGGACGAAAGATTTTTTTTAAGCGTCCCAGTTCCTGTCAATGAGAATGTCAATGCATTCTCCTTTCCACTGCAATGTGAACAGTATTCTGAAAAATAACTTTCAAACCCAGGGTGGTGGAGCATTGTTGTGCTTGATAAAACCTGCACTCAACAGGATCGGGCAAACTTTCCCCCAGCCCCCGCTCACCTGCCCTGGCCGCATCCATGGGTGCCGGTCTCCGGAGCAGCCCCAGTCCTCTCTCCCCTCCTCCCGGGGGCAGCCGGCGGTGAGAGCGGCTTCAGCAGCCAGGGGCGGATCGGGCGCTCCCCATGCGAGGCGGCTTCCAGCAGCCCTCGCCGGCGATGGTGAAGGAGCGCACGCCGTGACCTCGGACGTCCAGCCGGGCGCTCTGGTCACGGCGTGCGTTCATGCACCCTCGCCGCTGCTCCGGAGACCGGCACTCATGGAAGCGGCCAGGGCAGGTGAGCGGGGGCTAGGGGAAAGTTTGCCCGATCCTGTTGAATGCAGGTTTTATCAAGCACAACAATGCTCCACCACCCTGGGTTTGAAAGTTATTTTTCAGAATACTGTTCGCATTGCAGTGGAAAGGAGAATGCATTGATATAGCGGAGAGAGGAACTGAGACGCTTAAAAAAATCTTTCATCCTTCCAGTGATGGGATTAGTCGCGATCTGAAGAGTGGCTTTCCCGGTGCGTTGGATTTTAGGTTGGGCAGGCAAGAGTTTAGGTTAGGCTTGGAAACAACAGGTCCTTCCTTCCTGCTCCGGAGCCGTCAGTGCGCCCGCTCGGGAGACCGGCACCCATGGACGCGACCAGGGCAGGTGAGCGGGGGCTGGGGGAAAGTTTGCCCGATCCTGGCTCCTCTAAAGGTCTTGTCCCGGGGGAGTGAGGGGGTCATTTGCCTGTGAAATTTTGTCTCTCTTACCTGACGCTCCACACTAATGCAGGGGTAAGGGTAGGCGGTAAATTAGCAGGTTAAACACGCGGCAAAACTGCAGGTTAAAAAGGCGATAATCGGGGCGTACATTACTGTATGGGAGGGAATAGCTAATCCGATCTTTTACATATCATATACATGCCGCAGGTGGAAAGGGTTACCCCGTTGATTTAAAGAAGCGGTAAGGATGGGTTAAAAGGGATAGTGAATCGCGGGTTGGACTTACGCGGCCAAATTGTGGGTACAAAGTGGGTTAGAAGCAGGGTAACCGCGGCCACGCTTTACTGTATCGGCCTGTGTGTTCTCTAAGGAAAACAACCAGCACTGTTTTCCCTTGAAAATGAGCAGGTACCAAGTACGTGCACTTTGCACCTGCTATTTGTGCAGGTATCCAAGCAGGACTGAAATAATGCACGTACATGTGCTGGTTTCCTGTCCAGAGCTAAACACACCCAGAGGAGCACCTCTTTTTAAGGCAACTAAAAGTAAATGTACTATTCTGAAAGCCTCGTGTGAGGGCAGCATTATTCAAGCCATGCCATTTTACCCAGGTAAATGTGCTATGATGGATTTAGTCCAACTCATTTTATTTTGCAAAATGCAGACACAACTCTCCGTTTCTACCACCTGTTAAAATACATTTTCCAAATGACATGCACTACACCTAATAAATATTCTTCTCTGCTCCCAGGAAACAATTACTTGCAGGCGCACGCCACTTCTTGTAAACAACCAACTAATCACTCATTCTGAAAATAGTAACGCCTTCAGACTTTGCTGGAAAAATCAAATTTTAATCAACTTAAGATCCCAGAGAACATCTTCTATTCCATGCATTCCCTCTATGCATAGAAGTGTTTGCTGCATCCAGCACCTTAATTTGAAGCAGTAAGAGTACCTGTAACCTAGGCTTATTTCATTGTAAGCCATTTGTACCACAGTTGTCTTCCACTGCTTCTATTTGCTTATGCATCATCAGCTGAAAATATATAGATTTTTTTTAAATTGTATTTTTCTATTATTTTTAATATGCTGTAACTTACATAGAGATTACTTTCATATTTTGAGTAAAGCAAAGTTGCATTCTTATAATTAGAGATCTCTGTAGGCAGACAGGATAAATCAGCCATAACTAGTGGAGTGAATTCATTTGACAACACCAACATGGACTCGGCTCTCAGAGCTCCGAAGTCTTTCTGAGCATGCACAGGGGTTCCCATGCATGTTCAATGCCTCTGCCTCTTAAGCCCCTTGGTCTCTTCCAGAGCTTTAACCTCAACTGAGTAGTCAATTCTGAACAGAGGCAGGTGGGTAATAAATGAATGGCTGGCTTATCCTGCTAAAACCCTGGTTGCAGGTAAACAACTTTGTCTTCTCCATCAAAAAGTAGGATTAAATCAGCCATAACAGTGGGGAGTCCCAAGTTTAAATTTGATATACTGCCATTCACAACTCATCATAGCACACCACTTGGAAGCCTTGACCCCAACACCAGTTCCGCTTCCTGTGGTTCTGCTTCCTGTGGTTCTGCCTCCCACTAGCTCGGAGCCTCCTCAAGACCGATTCCTCAACTCCCAGCACCTCCTCAACACATGGGGGATCTCAAGGAATGTTGTAGCTTCATTAACCAATGCTGCATGCATTTTGAGTTACAATCCGCTCTTTCCCCTTTGCTGGGTGGCACCGCATTGGCCTGGGCATCTCCTTTATGGGAGCACAATGACCTGTTGCTCCAGAGCCTTCCTGACTTCCTTCAACAGTTGAATTTTTTTTTTTTTAATCTTTTTTACTTAATGAATTTTTATAATTTTACAAAGCTTTAACACCAGTGTATAAATGATCACAAAAAGAAAAGAAAAATATATAAATCAACAAGTTACCACTCATATCAGAATATCAATGCTAAGAAGAAAATGGGGAACAGAAATAAATGGAGTGAAAAAAAAACCAAACCTAAAAAATAAAGAAACCTAACATAACATGATAGCTGCTATTCTATAATGAATCACTGCACCAGATTCAATTGTTATCTAAAGAGGATAATACTCTTCTTGAATCCAAAAAGGATTTTAACTGTTCTGGATAGAAAAAAATAAAACAGTCATCCTGAAACTTAAAACATTCACATGGACAACTGAGTATAAAGGAACAGGTCAAAGCAATAGTGGTCAGACGTAAGGCCGAGAACCCCTTCCTTCTCTTCCAGTTATCGGCGCTAAATCAGGAAATATTCTAACTCCTTGACCATGAAATAATTATGACATAGATCTAACGTATTTCTGCACAACAGAACTCAAAGCTTTTCATTAATAAAAGAAACAAGCAATGTAGCTCAATCAGTGATTTCTGTGGTGGAACTCTCAAGAAAGTTAGTTAAATTATCCAAGTCCACTGTCATATTAGCAGGCCGAGAAGCAGATGGTAAAAAAATAAGCTCTACTAGCCAATGGAACTCACACTGGATTGAAAAGCAAAACTTCAAGAAAGAACCTTTTCAAAATAACCAGGGGGAACTCCCTCATAATTCTTGGTAAATTAAACATTCGCAGGTTAAAATGTCTAGATCGGTTTTCCAGCATTTCCATCCTCCTAGATAAAGCATTCTGATCCTTTATAGCAGCATCAGTGAAGGACTAAATTCCCTTTATCTTGGAATCTATAAAGGATATCTTGCAGTTAATCTCAGTTATTTGCCCTTCATGTCTTTCGACCATTGGTTCAATCTTAGTAGACAAAGAGTTAATTCTGGTGGTCATTCTGGTAGTCATTTAAGGATTTACCAAACTCCACCATTAGATCCCAGAGAGAATCTAGAGTCACTACCATGGATTTGATAGGAGTAACAAAGGGCTCACCCAACTGATGATGCCACTCAGAAGGAAGTTCTAATTCTGCAAACAATTTTTCACTCGGAGAGGCCAAAACTGAAGAAATCGCATTGGCCTTGTCTTCAACAGGAGCCCCATGCAGCAAAATAGAGAAAGACTGTTCAGATGCAGACTCTACTCCTACCACAGTCACCTCAACATCATCATCCTGAGACGCGGCAAGACCCAGATACAGCTCGCACTTTCTTCCAGTAGTAGTCTGATGTCCAGGGGGCTGAGTGAAACCTCCTTCCCAGGCATAGGAGGTGCTCCCTCACCCCAAACGCCAAAGAAGACTTCAGCCTCTGTATTCAGAGCTGGACAAGACATGTAAATGGTGATTTGTTACTGGCCAGAAAAATACTGGGTCTTGGGGAGGGGGGGGGGGGGGGGGGGAGGGGAGATCCGCATTCTCCCCTTTCTTTTTGAGGGCATCTTCAAAGCAAAACAGATCAAAAAAGTAACGAGAAGGCCAAGCAGCTAAACATATTCATCCTCATGCCACCATCTTGTTCCCTCTCTAGTTCAAGCTCATATTTAAAGAACTGAGTCAAGCTTCCTCCTTGCAGTGGACATGTTTTAGACTCAGCAGGGTTCCCAACCTCTTGGGGAATATGCCATAGAATTCAGCACATTTGCCTCTAAACTCTACTGCACGGAGTATAGTCTCACCACCATCTTCTGGCAGGGCCTTTCTAGCAGAATCAGGGAAGAACTGGCCAGATGAGATGTTCCACAGTCAAGGGATGCCTTGTTCTCCTTGGCTGAATGTATTGATCGCCGCTTCCAAGAAAGGGCTGTGGAGTTCAAGGGCGCTCGGTGACCAGTAGCATCGGCCCCCACATTTTCAGGGCCCTCTTGTTTCCACTTCTCCACTGGAATCCAAGACTTCCAAGGAACCCATGCAGCGGGACCTTTGTTTACATTGTGCCGGCCATGGACATATAGCATCCCAATGCCCAGAGAAGTTGGGAAACCTCTGTGCCTAGGATTGACCGGAGAGACAAACCTAGGTTGGACACTCTTCTCCCCACAATTGCTGGTCCCCATTGCAATTTCCACAGAGAACGGTACATTCCACACAAAAACATTCCTCAAGCCTTAATCCTCCAGTACAGAATTCCGACCATCAGACTGGACCATCCAGTAACTATTTCCTCTGTCTTTGGGGAGCCCCTTTCTAGTCAGTTCACTGAAGTAACCATGCCACACTCTCCCAATGCCAGCTTTCTCCATCAGGAGATTCTCTCTATGTTATCCTTCGGGCCATGAACCCAATCATTCTGGGGCTATCCTGGCTACATCAACACCGGCCAAACATCAATTGGAACTCTCTGGAACTGGCACGGTGGGGACTCACTTGCTTCACCATCTGTCTCACTATAGTGTCCCCTCCGCATAGCCTGATGCTAGTGGCTGCTATACCTGGGCTACTACCTCAATATGCGTATTTTGCAGATGTATTTTCAAAACAACAGGCAGGGACACTACCCCCGCATCACTCATACAATTGTGGCATCGACCTCCTTCCAGACAAGGTGCCCCCACAGGGAAGGGTCTACCTATTATCAGTTCCTGAAACAGAGGCAATCAGCCTGAACATTGAGGAAAACCTGGCAATAGGGTTCATTCACCTATCCTCTTCTCCTGCTGAAGCGGGCTTTTTCTTCATAGGAAAAAAGGACAGTAATCTCCACCACTGTATTGATTACAGGGGTCAACAATATTACAAAGAAAAACTGATACCCATTACCTCTGATCTTAGATTTGTTTGACTGCCTGCAGGGAGCTAAGATCTTCACCAAGTTGGATTTACAAGGAGCCTACAATCTCATTTGTCCACGTTTATTCAACCCTTCAAAAAAAAATGTAGGAGATTTGTGAGGCAAGACTTCCTTTGGGTAAATCCATATTGGCTGTGTCCCATTAAACCATGTCTATCTAAATGTTTTGTGATTTTTTTTTCTTTATAACAGTTTCCATGAAACTTCCCAGCACTGAAGTCAGGCTCACTGATCTATAGTTTCCCGGATTACCCCTGGAGCCGGTGAGCCTGTCTTCAGTGACGGGAAAAATCATGGAAACTGTTATAAAGAAAAAAAATATCACAAAACATTTAGATAGACATGGTTTAATGGGACACAGCAAGTATGGATTTACCCAAAGGATGTCTTGCTTCACAATCTCCTACATTCTTTTGAAGGGGTGAATAAACATGTGGACAAAGGTGAACTGGTAGATATGGTGTACTTGGATTTTCAGAAGGCATTCAATAAAGTCCCGCATGAGAGGCTTCTAAGAAAACTAAAAAGTCATGGGATAGGAAGCGATGTCCTTTTCTAGATTGCAAACTGGTTAAAAAACAGGACACAGATTAAATGGTCTATATTCACAGTGGAAAAAGGTAAACAGTGGAGTGCCTCAAGGATCTGTAATTGGACCAGTACTTTTTTTTATATATACATGATCTGGAAAGGAGTACGACTGAGTTGATCAAATTTGTGGATGATACAAACTTATGCAGAGTAATTAAATCTCAAGCGGATTGTGATAAATTGCAGGAGGACCTTGCAAGACTGGAAGATTGGGCTTACAAACGGCAGATTAAATTTAATTTGGACATGCAAAGTGATGCATATAGGGCTATAGTTACACAAGGTTAGGTTCTATCTTAGGAATTACCACCCACGAAAGAGATCTAGGCATCATAGTGGATAATATATTGAAATCATCGGCTCAGTGTGCTGAGGCAATCAAAAAAGCAAATGTTAGGAATTATTAATAAGGGAATGGCAAATAAAATGATGGATGTCATAATGCCTCTATATCGCTCCATGGTGAGACCGTGTCTTAAATACGGTGTGCAATTCTGGTTGCCGCATCTCAAAAAAGATATAGCTGCACCGGAGAAAGTGCAGAGAAGGGTAACCAAAATGAAAAGTGGCATGGAACAACTGCCCTATGAAGTAAGGCTAAGGAAGTTAAAAGCTGTTCAGTTTGGAGAAGTGACGACTGAGAGGGGGGGGGGAGGCAATATATTTGAGGTCTATAAAATTGTGAAAGTCTTGAAAAAGTTAACGTAAATCGGTTATTTACTCTCTCAGATAATAGGAGAACTAGGGGGAACTCCATGAAGTTAGCAAGTAGCTCATTTAAAACAAATCAAAGAAAATTCTTTTTCACTCAGAGCATAGTTAAGCTCTGGAATTCATTGCCAGAGGATGTGGTTACAGCAGTTAGTGTAAATGGGTATAAAAAAAAAGGTTTGGATAAGTTCCTAGAGGAAAAATCCATAAACTGCTATTAATTAATAAACAATAGTAGCTTGAGATTTATTTAATGTTTGGGTACTTACTTGTTATTTAAATATCCAAGTTACTCTGTGTTTCTCCAATTTATATTGTAAGACCCTAGTCCCCTATAGCATTATAATGTTACTAATTTTTCTTGTAAGAAATAGGATGCCCTAATCCTATTTCATCTGTTGTTCACTGTGAACCGATGTGATCGAATGTCGGTATATAAAAACAAACAAACAAATAAATAAATAAATACTTGCCAGGTATTTGTGACTTGGATTGGCCACTGTTCTAAACAGGTTACTGGGCTTGATGGACCCTTGTGCTGACCCAGTATGGCAATTCTTATGTTCTTATGTATGTTTGTATGCATTTTGGGCTTTGCAATGCCCCAGCAGCATTTCAGAATATGGTGAATGAGATTCTTCAGGACTTCTTATACACCCATATGGTCATATATCTCGATGACAAACTCTCTTACTCCCAGTCTCTGGAATCCCATCAGGAGCATGTTAAACAGGTCTTGCAACACCTGCAACATCATCATCTTGTCTTTTCCAAGTTGGACTATTGTAACGCTCTCCTTTTGGGCCTACCTGCTTATTCTACAAGACCTCTTCAACTACTCCAAAATTCTGCCACTAGACTCTTGACTAATTCAAAAAAAGCTGAACATATTACTCCATCTTGAAAGATCTTCACTGGTTATCCACTGGTTACAGAATTCAACACAAGGCTCATTCTTTAATTCATAAATCACTTTATAACAACAAAGTTGAATGGTTCACAGCATCATTACATTTCCATATTCCCTCAAGAACAACACAACCAACGAATACTGGGCTGCTTCCAATTCCATCCGAAAAAGCTGCGCATTTGAATACAGTCCGTGAAAGAGTACTACCGATAGCCGGGCCTCGATTGTAGAACTCCCTACCACAAGACCTTAGGATGGAATCTAACATTAAAGTTTTTTTAGAAAGGAGTAAAACCATGGCTGTTTTATCAAGCCTTCCAATAACTTATTCTGATTTCTTTTTAGTCTTTCTGTCTTAATAATTTTAATTTACATAAGAACATAGAACATAAGAAAATGCCATACTGGGTCAGACCAAGGGTCCATCAAGCCCAGCATCCTGTTTCCAACAGTGGCCAATCCAGGCCATAAGAACCTGGCAAGTACCCAAAAACTAAGTCTATTCCATGTAACCATTGCTAATGGCAGTGGCTATTCTCTAAGTGAACTTAATAGCAGGTAATGGACTTCTCCTCCAAGAACTTATCCAATCCTTTTTTAAACACAGCTATATTAACTGCACTAACCACATCCTCCGGCAACAAATTCCAGAGTCTAATTGTGCGTTGAGTAAAAAAGAACTTTCTCCGATTAGTTTTAAATGTGCCCCATGCTAACTTCATGGAGTGCCCCCTAGTCTTTCTACTATCCGAAAGAGTAAATAACCGATTCACATCTACCCGTTCTAGACCTCTCATGATTTTAAACACCTCTATCATATCCCCCCTCAGTCGTCTCTTCTCCAAGCTGAAAAGTCCTAACCTCTTTAGCCTTTCCTCATAGGGGAGTTGTTCCATTCCCCTTATCATTTTGGTAGCCCTTCTCTGTACCTTCTCCATCGCAATTATATCTTTTTTGAGATGCGGCGACCAGAATTGTACACAGTATTCAAGGTGCGGTCTCACCATGGAGCAATACAGAGGCATTATGACATTTTCCGTTTTATTCACCATTCCTTTTCTAATAATTCCCAACATTCTGTTTGCTTTTTTGACTGCCGCAGCACACTGTACCGACGATTTCAATGTGTTATCCACTATGACACCTAGATCTCTTTCTTGGGTTGTAGCACCTAATATGGAACCCAACATTGTGTAATTATAGCATGGGTTATTTTTCCCTATATGCATCACCTTGCACTTATCCACATTAAATTTCATCTGCCATTTGGATGCCCAATTTTCCAGTCTCACAAGGTCTTCCTGCAATTTATCACAATCTGCTTGTGATTTAACTACTCTGAACAATTTTGTGTCATCTGCAAATTTGATTATCTCACTCGTCGTATTTCTTTCCAGATCATTTATAAATATATTGAAAAGTAAGGGTCCCAATACAGATCCCTGAGGCACTCCACTGTCCACTCCCTTCCACTGAGAAAATTGCCCATTTAATCCTACTCTCTGTTTCCTGTCTTTTAGCCAGTTTGCAATCCACGAAAGGACATCGCCACCTATCCCATGACTTTTCACTTTTCCTAGAAGCCTCTCATGAGGAACTTTGTCAAACGCCTTCTGAAAATCCAAGTATACTATATCTACCGGTTCACCTTTATCCACATGTTTATTAACTCCTTCAAAAACGTGAAGCAGATTTGTGAGGCAAGACTTGCCCTGGGTAAAGCCATGCTGACTTTGTTCCATTAAACCATGTCTTTCTATATGTTCTGTGATTTTGATGTTTAGAACGCTTTCCACTATTTTTCCTGGCACTGAAGTCAGGTTAACCAGTCTGTAGTTTCCCGGATCGCCCCTGGAGCCCTTTTTAAATATTGGGGTTACATCTGCTATCCTCCTGTCTTCAGGTACAATGGATGACTTTAATGATAAGTTACAAATTTTTTACTAATAGGTCTGAAATTTCATTTTTTAGTTCCTTCAGAACTCTGGGGTGTATACCATCCGGTCCAGGTGATTTACTACTCTTCAGTTTGTCAATCAGGCCTACCACATCTTCTAGGTTCACTGTGATTTGATTCAGCCCATCTGAATCATTACCCATGAAAACCTTCTCCATTACGGGTACCTCCCCAACATCCTCTTCAGTAAACACCGAAGCAAAGAAATCATTTAGTCTTTCCGCGATGGCCTTATCTTCTCTAAGTGCCCCTTTAACCCCTCGATCATCTAACGGTCCAACTGACTCCCTCACAGGCTTTCTGCTTCGGATATATTTTAAAAAGTTTTTACTGTGAGTTTTTGCCTCTACAGCCAACTTCTTTTCAAATTGTCTCTTAGCCTGTCTTATCAATGTCTTACATTTAACTTGCCAATGTTTATGCTTTATCCTATTTTCTTCTGTTGGATCCTTCTTCCAATTTTTGAATGAAGATCTTTTGGCTAAAATAGCTTCTTTCACCTCCCCTTTTAACCATGCCGGTAATTGTTTTGCCTTCTTTCCACCTTTCTTAATGTGTGGAATACATCTGGACTGTGCTTCTAGAATGGTATATTTTAACAATGACCATGCCTCTTGGACATTTTTTACTTTTGTAGCTGCTCCTTTCAGTTTTTTTCTAACAATTTTTCTCATTTTATCAAAGTTTCCCTTTTGAAAGTTTAGCAAGAGAGCCTTGGATTTGCACACTGTTCCTTTTCCAGTCATTAAATCAAATTTGATCATATTATGATCACTATTGCCAAGCGGCCCCACCACCGGTACCTCTTTCACCAAGTCCTGTGCTCCACTGAGAATTAGATCTAAAATTGCTCCCTCTCTCGTCGGTTCCTGAACCAATTGCTCCATAAAGCTATCATTTATTCCATCCAGGAACGTTATCTCTCTAGCGTGACCCGATGATACATTTACCCAGTCTATATTGGGGTAATTGAAGTCTCCCATTATTACTGCACTACTAATTTGGTTAGCTTCCCTAATTTCTCTTAGCATTTCACTGTCCATCTCACCATCTTGACCAGGTGGACGGTAGTATACCCCTATCACTATAGTCTTCCCTGACACACAAGGGATTTCTACCCATATAGATTCAAGTTTTAATATTATATTTTATTTGTTAATTTTAGCTAATTTTATACAACTTTGATATTATGTATTTATAATTTCCTTTTAAATTTTGAATTGCAAATGTTTTTAATTGACACTTGTCCATTACTGTAAACTGATTTGATATGTACACATGAATGTCGGTATACAAAAACCAATAAATAAATAAAATAAATCATCTATTCGCGAAACTCGAAAAATGCCTCTGAGAAGAGCTGCTTCCCTTGCTGGTGTATATCATTTCTCAAACTGGCTTCCACATGGATCCTGCTAAACAAAAGTTCATCTTAGACTGGCCCCAGTTGGTCGGTCTTTGAGCATTACAGCATTTCTTAGGATTAGTCTCCATAGCGGGACCAAAGCTCTGGAACTCTATGCCTGAGACGCTACATATTTTACTACATAGAAAGAAATGTAAATGTGAACTAAAATCATGGCTATTCAAAAATGCTTACAAACTAACCTAAAAATTGCAGAATATACTGAGCAACAAAGACATTAAGAAAAAAAGATAATAATTAAATCATGAAGAATAATCCAAATGAGAAAATAAGATTCTCATACAACACTGACTATAATGCAAACGCTATCATTTGATTTAACTTAACATATTCTTTAGCTTAAATACTAGATAATTTAGTAATACACTCTAGATAATTTCTTTTGTTAATATTAATGCGTGTCTAAGAATACCAATGCAGTAACCAACCATTGTTTGTCTGTTAAGTATTGACTGTGAACATCACTTTGTAAACTGTTGTGATCTATACATGGAATGATGGTATACAAAATGTCTAAATAAATAAATAAATACTACCAAATCATTCCTGTGTAGTCTACTCTTGCGGCGCCAATCACTGCCTTGACCAGAAAGGGCACAGATACCTGATGTTGGCTTACGGATGCTATTGATGACTTCTAGGCTCTCAAGCAAGCCTTCGCTCAAGGACCTTGACTTCAACATCCAGACCCTGATTGCCTATTCGTCCTGGAAGTAGAAGCCTCTACCCTTGGGGTGGGAACTGTCCTCAGTGAGCACAGTGACCAAGGGAGCCTTCTGCCATGTTCCTTCTTCTCTAAAAAGTTTGCATTGGCAGAGAAGAATTACACAATTGGGGATCACAAATTCCTTGTGGTGAAATTCAAATTAGAGGAGTGGCAGAACCTCCTAGAGGGGACCAAACACCAGATCATGATCTACACTGACCACAAGAACTCCTGCAACAGGAGTAACAGCTCAATACTAGACAGGCTTGAGGGTCCCTCTTCCTTAACCGGTTCAATTTCAAGCTCCGTTACCAACCAGTAGCCAAAAATCAGAAAGCGGATGCCCTCTGCCGTGCCTTTCAAACCAAGGACATAGCAGAGATGCCTCGACACATCATTGATCCTGCAAAGGTTGTCGTCGCTACAGATACCCCAGTTCTGCCTGGGAAGATGATAGCACCCAAATGTCTGCAGGACAAAGTGCTAAAATGAGCTCATGATTCTTGCCTAGCAGGACATCCTGGAGTGCCCATACCCCTGAACCTCTCCACCACCACTATTGATGATCCCAAATGAAGATGGATTTAAGAAGTTATGTGGAGTTCTATCTTGTCTGTGTGCAGCATAAACCTACTTGTGCCTGACCCTGGGGGGCTGTTACAGTTGCTGCCGGCCCCCAGAGAACCCTGGACCCATCTGTCCACAGATTTTATCACGGACCTCCCTCTCTGACATGGATCCACCACGATATGGATCATGGTGGATAGATTTTCCAAGATGGCATATTTCATACCTCTCCCGAGCTTGCCTTCATCTCCAGAATTTGTCCAGCAGATTTCATGAATTACCCTCTCACCTTCTGTCCAACAGGGGTGTCCAATTCATAGCCTGCTATTGGAAAAGCCTTTGTCAAAAAGTTGGCATTACCCTAGACTTTACCACTGCTTACCATCCTCAAAGCAACAGGCAGACAGAGAGAATCAGCCAGGTCCTCAAAATCTTCTTCGGCTTACATGTCAACGAGAGACAAGATGTGTGGGCCACCCTGCTACCGTGGGCTGAGTTCTCTCGCAAAAAACACATTAGTAATGCCACCAACTCTTCCCTGTTTCAGGTTGTTTATGGCAAGCATCCATGATTCCCTCTGCTACTTCCTCTCTCAGTGGAGTACCCTGCAGCCCAGCTTACCACACAGGAACTCCAGGATATATAAGTACAAACTAATCAGTTAATATCCAAGGCTGCAGCTCAGGCCAAGAAACATACTGATATCAAATACAGACCAGTTCCACAATTCCAAGTGGGTGACCTGGCAGAGTTAAGCATGCAGCACCTGTGCCTCAGCATCTCTTCTCTCCAGCTGGCACCTCAATTTATAGGTCCTTTCCTAGTCTTACATCAAATTGGAGCAGTAATCTGTTAACTCAAATTTCCTGCCACATTGAGGATGCACGACATATTCCATGTGTCCCTGTTGAATCCTTTGGTCCTCTCCTGTCCTTCTCAACAGCCTCCCAAATCTACAGAGATTTCTTCAGAGGATTCCTCACATTACAAGGTACAAGAAATCCTGGACTCTCGCAGACAACACAATAGACTGGAACAGTAGCTCAACATTTTTTGGTGCGGATTTTAAAAGGTTACGCTTGCAAGGTACACACATAATCCTTAAACCCCCCTGCACGCACCGAGCCTATTTTGCATAGGCTTGGTGGTGCGCGCATGTCCAAGGGCTTGCAAAAAGGGGCGGGGCGTGGGAGGTCCAGGGGAGGGGCGGGGCATGGCCTTAGCCTCCAGACACAACGGCAAATGGCCGCTGTGCCCGGGATCGCGGGATGGTGGTCGGCTGGCAGGCGTAACTTCTTCAACAAAGTTAAGGGGGGATTCTAGGTAGGGCTGGGGGGAGGGTTAGATAGGGGAAGGTGCGGGAGGGCGGAAGGAAAGTTCCCTCTGAGGCCGCTCCAATTTCGGAGCGGCCTCGAAGGGAATAAAGGCAGGCTGCGTGGCTCAGCGCGCGCAAGTTGCACAATTGTGCGTGCATGTTATAAAATTGGGCGTAGATTTGTTCGCGCCGGGTTGCGTGAACAAATCTGCGCCCACGCACAGGTTTTAAAATCTGCCCCTTTTTGTGTAGGGACATACCTGACAGATAATGCTCACGTGTCACATACTGAACACATGACTCTCAAAAGGCTAAATATAAACATATACTCTGCATCCACAGGAATCCCCATGACCTCCCCCCCGCCTTCCACAATGGATACAGAACAGAACAAGAAATGTCAATAATGTGGTTTATACATTTTATAAATAAATACAAATAAATAGAACTAGGATATTTCCCTATACAACTCACCATATAAAAAAGATATTCTGATTCTGATGTCATCTCAGTAACAACACAAACTCCCTCTACTACCAGGAGCATTGTAAAATACAAAATCTGAAAAAGAAACACTCAGCACATGTGTAGCAAAACTTCCATACCATAGCAGCACTAACTCTGAGAACGCTAACATCAATAGCCCTACTAATGAAAAGGCAGCAATGCATCACCAATGCATGTCCTATTGAGAAAACACAACAAATAAGATTGATACTAATGCCTACATTAGTAAAATACCTTACCTCGGTCACACACACAAAACTGACCCTCACCAAATGCAGAATAAAAGATCACAAATTACAGCCATCATGTACTGCCAAACTGGAGAACTAGAACAGAAAAACATTTCCTCTTACACTAAGCAAAGTACAAAAATAGAAGAAATGCAGCTGCCCTCAGCCCCCTTTTTCCAACCACTTATTGCTCAGCAGCTCCCACATTCTCTTTCTCTTCCGCCTCTCCTTGCCCAACATCCCCAACCTCCTTCCCTTTCCCCCACCCCCCAACAGGGTGAAGAGAGCATCAGCAGCATCACTTCCAAGCTCAGTAGAGGAAGATAAAGTTGGTGTCCCATCAGACCCAGAAAAGGAGAAGTTGGTGATATCTTGCTCTGAGATCTGGGAGAAGGAGAAGTTGGTGATATCTTGCTCTGAGATCTGGGAGAAGAAGAAAACAGCCTCCCTCTGGGCCAGAAAGAGGAAAAGGAAGCAATAGTGGTCTTATTCAGGCCCAATAAAAGAGAGAGTCAATCGACTCCCATGAGGGCTGATGAAGAAAAAGTAGCCTTCTGATCAAAGTCTGGCATCCATTTGTTACCTCTCTCAACAGTACTAGTAGTAAAGGTAAGAAATGTGAAACTCTGAGAAAGTCTAGGTTGATAATCAAAAGCCATTTAGACGGATAATTGAAAAGGAATCCATCTAGATGGCTAACGGGCAATGTTAAAAGCCGTATAATAAGTTATGCAGCTAGAATTTAGCCACATATGTCGGGGACATTCCGGGGGCAGGTAGAGTTAGCTGCATAAGTTATGCAACTCTGATATTTGGAGTTGGCTGCTTAACTTATGCGGCTACCGCTGGTCACGCCATAGGGCTGTCCTAAAGTTAGCTGCTGAATAACCCTGCTAGTTAGCCGGATATGTTTAAGAACATAAGAACATAAGAAATTTCCATGCTGAGTCAGACCAAGGATCCATCAAGCCCAGCATCCTGTTTCCAACAGAGGCCAAACCAGGCTGCAAGAACCTGGCAATTACCCAAACACTAAGAAGATCCCATGCTACTGATGCAATTAATTAGTCACCAACAAACCTCTTTCCCTTTTAAACAATTCACCAACTTAGAACAATAAGGGAATACTTATTCGGTGGTTGTCTTGTACGGTGGTTAGTAAATAAGGATAACCAATTTGCAGTTATCCTCTGCAGACAAGACCTTGCTTGTCTGCAAAGAAGGCGTCGCACGCTTGACACAAGAGGCACACTGAAAGCAAAGTGAATGCTGTGAACCCACACAGGACACAGTAGTTTCTCCCACAGTCCCTGAAGCAGGCACCATGTGCCGAAACATGGCCCGTGTCGGACGTGCAGCTCCGTACCCGTGAAACATCAAAAGGCGACGACCTAGATAAGTATAAAACAGACATTGAAGTGGGACGGAAAAGCAGCAGGGGAGAAGGGATTTTAAAAAGAAAAAATTGGAAAACCTAAAAAAACTGAATATACTGTTTGAATTAAATAAAAAAGCAATAGACGGAGGTTAAGAAGAGGATAACTGCAAATTGGTTATCCTTATTTACTAACCACCGTACAAGACAACCACCGAATAAGTATTCCCTTATTGTTCTAAGTTGGTGAACTGATGCAATTAATAGCAGTGGCTATTCCCTAAATAAACTTGATTAATAGCTGTTAATTGACTTCTCTTCCAAGAACTTATCCAAACCTTTTTTGAACCCAGCTACACTCACTGCATTAACCACATCCTCTGGCAACAAATTCCAGAGCTTTATTGTACGTTGAGTGAAAATAATTTTCTCCAATTAGTCTTAAATGTGCCACTTGCTAACTTCATGGAATGCCCCCTAGTCCTTCTATTATTTGAAAATATAAATAACCTAGTTACATCTACTCGTTCAAGACCTCTCATGATCTTAAAGACCTGTATCATATCCCCCCTCAGCTGTCTCTTCTCCAAGCTGAACAGCCCTAACTAGCTAACTAGCCAAGCTACTTAGTGGTTGGCCTCAAGATGTTTTGTCTCCTAACATTTCTCAGAGAAAACTTGAAGCCAGTGATTTCTATCATGAAGTTCCTTCAAAATGAGAGTACTTAGATACATCAAGTTTTTATCTAAGATTTAAAGTGAAAATCCTATTTGACAGCAAAATCACTGAAGGGTTTACAGAATTTGGACTTGCAACTTGTGCCTTGCTGAACTGCTTGCCATTTAAAGAGCAACAAGAAACTGAAGAAAACATCCACTTGTTTTACAAACACACCATGTTATGCAAATGATACTCATCCTTTGCCACCTTTGACATTGCAGTTCAACATTGTGGTACACTGCTCAAGTAATGGATCCATTTTGAAAGTTGGAATTTCCTTCAGATTTTAAAAACAATTGGTTTTCATTGTATCATTTTTCAAAGAATGAAAAATAGAAGCCCAGTTTGAAGAGTACCATTCAGAATCTATTCCTGACGAGAACATTCTAGCTGTTCATGTTTAGTGGAGCAGGGGCCTGAACTAGTTCAATCTGTATTGCGAATGTGAGCATGTGTACACATGTCTGGCTGTGTGCAAACATGCCCCAAATTTTAAGTGGGCAAGCTCCTTTGCACGCAGATCCCTCTTCTACTATGTAAGTCAGGAGATTTTAAAAGTGGTGCCTGCTGACATCCCCAGTTCATCCAGTTAAGGTCCTCCAAACCTCTTAGTTTATTTAATAGCCTTCACGCTCCCCAGTTATCCCTGACCCTTAAAACAATGTAGATCTTCCTATTTATTTTATAACTTGCACCTCCTCCATAGCAGTAGTAAACTTAAGTGACAGGGGATCTGGGTGCATAAGTATTTACGCGCACATCTCTGGTAGGGGTGTGCATTCGTTTGCAACGTATTGGTAATCTGCAATGTATAGGGCCATATTCGTTGTATTCGTGGGGAAGTGAAACGTATCGCGATTCCCACGAATACAACAAATCTTCACCGAATTATTCGGCCGTCTAAAGAAGCAAATTTAAACAAACCCCCCACCCTCCTGACCCCCCCAAGACTTACCAAAACTCCCTGGTGGTCTAGCCGGGGGTCCGGGAGCCATCTCCTGCACTCACGCCTAGTGATAAGGTCTGGTTGTCTACAAAGCACCTTAGATTGAAGTTGCCATCTGCTCGCTTCGCTCCACGTTATGTCGGACCATTCCCCATCCTCTGACGTCTGGGCAATCTCTCCTACAGTCTCAAACTTCTTCCAGCAATGAACATACATAATGCATTTCTTGTCTCTTTACTGAAACCGCTCATTCTCAACAAATTCAGCACCAAGACACCAGATCCCCTCCTGTTGACACAGAAGAGGACCTCGAGTACAAAGTAGATGCTATACTTGATGTACGGAAGAGAGGCAGAGTATGGGAATACCTCCTGTCATGGGAGGGCTTTGGACCAGAAAATAACTAGTGGGAACCTATGTCTAACATTTTGGACAAAACGATGCTGAACCGGTATCATCGTTCACATCCTCGGAAACCAAGACCAGGTAGGAGGTCTGGAGGAGGCCCTTTGAAGGGGGGTACTGTTGTGTCCGTCGGTCTTAGACGGCTTCGCCCGACATGCCTCACCTCTATTTCAGCCTTCTCCACCAGCCTTGGGAGAATGGCGTCCGTAGTGTCTCCTTGCCACACCCTCCAGCTTCCCCGGAGCGGCTCTGGCGCGGCATTCCGCCATGTTGACCTGAGGCCTACTGCAGCGCACGCGCACGCACGCCTCTCGTCTTATAGCAGTGTTGGCGCGAATCTCAGGGGCGTCCCCTTCGAGTGACGTCACTGCTTCTTCCTTCATAAGGTTGCCCTTTTGCTGACTCTCGCCGAGTTAGCAACAGATTGGATTTGTTCCGGTCTGAAGCTGCTCTGCCGCTTCTACTCTGCTGGAAGCTACCTTCACCCTTCGGGGTCTACTAACCTGGATAACCGCTCCTCGGGGGCCCTTTGCTTATTTCCAGGTGCCTATCCTGATACAGGTACTCACTCCTCGAGAGCCTGTGTGTCTATCCTTATGCCTGCTTCATATTCTTCAACCTGCTGGAATACTACCTACAGTTACAGAGAGCGAGCACTACTTCTCCAGTCTGTCCATCTTCAGCTCCTCGCTGTTCATCTGCATCGGGCCCTACACCACCATTGTGGAATGGATCTCCTCTGCCGAGGACCTCAAGACTGTTGATAGCTATCCTCTCTCTACTGCTCACTGGGAACTCTATTCAGCTACAAGGAGTGTGTATAACATCTGCCAGTCTGTCTCTCCTACAGTGCCTTACTGGACATCTGCATCGGGGCCTTACACCACCACTGTAGGACGGGTCTCCTACGCCAAGGATCACAGACTGTTGCTATCTATCTACTCTCTACTGCCACCTCTGGTGGACCAAAATAGCTGTATAATAAGAGATACATTCTCTGTGTTTGTGCTTCTGAGTCTAGCCCGGTGCTTCAGTTCCCTATGGGGCTCCTCCCCGTAGGGGATAACATCACTGTTGCCCCTGGGAATCGAAACACTTCAATATCATAACTCTGTTCTTTTTGAAAACTTTGGAAATGTGCGCACTGCAGGAGATACGTGCGTATCCAGGCGGCTTTTGAAATCCACTCGGCATTCACAAGTTCAACTTATTCGTGCACCCTTTAATGCATGCACCACACTTTCAAAATTCACCTTTAAGTGTTTATAGTCATTTTTAGAGTACTGAAAATGAATCACTTAAATGACTAGACAGTAAATCCATAGGAAATGACTTTGCCTATTAATGTAGAAAAATGAAGGCGTGGTTTATTGGTGGAAGCTTTGTGGACTGACTGGGTTTTTATGCCTGCATAGAGTTTATATCTTTAGAAAAAGAATTCTCAGTAGAGATCAATGGGAAAAACTGCAAGGCTGCATTTCTAAGCCTACAACGAAGACACTGCCATAGTTCAGTCAGCAGGGAATTATTTTGATTAAGAATCATTCTGGCTATGCAATAGGTCAGTTATAATGATCCCAAGTTCTTTCCCAAGAAGGCGGACATATAACACTGTCATACTTGCTGTCTGTGATAGGTTTCCCAAGAAAGAGCCCTTTTTGTCATTAAGACCACCCCCCAGAGAGGAATCTGAATGGGGGAGAGAACTTAATCCCTACTTGGGTGCTACTGCTGAATTTGTGGCATAAGGGAGTGTGGATATACTATACTATAGGAGAGCAGAAGCTGCCAGTTACTGTCAGAAAGTTTGGTATTGTAAAAAGCCGCTAGATGGCACCCTGTATGGAAAAATTACATGCTGCACTTGTGCTACTGAGTAAAATGTGGAAAGAGTGTTTAAAGAACTGGAATGGCAAATATCTCTCTTAGGAAGGATGGGAAGAGAGGTCTGTAATGGACATTTACTAAGACTAGTTTGAAGGTCACAGAGAACTCATAGTTACTGTTTTGCAGTATGAAATGCTAAAAAATGCTTACGAACAGGTAAGCATCTAAGAACTGTAGTACTAGTTATGCCATTAGTTCCTCAGTGGGAAAGTCGGCAATAAAGTGATCCCTAAAGTCTGAGTGAGGAAGGATTTACAGAACACTCACAGCCATGAGGAAAATAGATTGTAAAGTGGCTTTTTTTTTCCTCAAAGGATGGCATGGAGTAATGTGTGGTGAGGAACTAATATCATTGCATATAGTACAGTTTCAGAAGTAAAGGGAGAACAGGCACAGGAGACAATTTGCAAAGGAAAATGTAAATGTAACATACTATCACAGCAATTTTCAAAAGCCTATTTACCCACATTAGGTGCCTTTGAAAATTGCTACAATATATGCTATTGAATTGTCAATAGGTTTTACGCATGTAAATTGCTACGATAGTATGTTACATTTACATTTTCCCGTCAAGGGCATCAACCTGTTCGGATAAAAGATAAATGTTGTTTGCCACCTGAATATAGAAACCTACAAACCCCTAAACCCATTTTGGTACCCTGAAATCAAATGTAATATCTGACTGCTGGAACCACCAGTTGAATGTTTGCATAAAATGGTGTGAATCAGGTCCCATTCTACGGGTTTTTTTTTAATGTTTTGGTTTTTTTTTGTTGATGCTTTTAATTTTTTTTATCATTTTGAGCAATTTATTGAAATGTGGAAAGCGATTTATCCCTATTTTTAAATAAATAAATTATGTTTTGGAGTGAGTCCCTGATTTATCTACTTATGAGAGTTCCTGGGGAGCTAGAGTGAAGGAGCAGTCAGACAGACAAATAAAGAATTGTTGGCGATAAAGATGGCATTCGAAGAGTGGAGACCCTGGCTCGAGGTGCTCAACACCAGATTATGGTTTTTACTGACCATAAAAACCTAGAATACCTTCGTCACGCCCAGCGCCTCAACCATAGACAGGCGAGGTAGTCCCTGTTCTTTAACAGGTTTTATTTCATCTTAAAGTACGAAGTTCCTTGTCCAGTCAATAAAAAAATGAAATCCCTACCCTTGCCATAGTCTGGGCCAGGTCCACTACACCATCTGCTTGACTCTAGTTTATGATAAAACCCTACCAGGAGAATGGGACTCAGCCCACACAGGTGCCAGACACTCTGATGCAGGGGTGGGCAATTCCAGTCCTCGAGGGCCGAGAACCAGTCGGGTTTTCAGGATATCCCTAATGAATATGCATGAAATAGATCTGCATACACCTGAGGTAGAGTGCATGCAAATCTCGCTCATGCATATTCATTAGGGATATCCTGAAAACCCGACTGGTTCGCAGCCCTCGAGAACTGGAATTGCCCACCCCTGCTCTGATGCTTTATGTACTCTTCTGGGAAGGGTCACAAATAGATGGGAGAAGAAACAATATGATGAAAAGTACAGAAATGGGAAAACACCTAAAGCTTCAACAAGCAAGCAGAAAACTCCCCCCAAAATTCAGAGAACCTATCCATGGATTGTAACAATTAAATGCAAAGTGCAGAGTGTACAACACTGACCTGTCCATTTCTCTTAGCAACTCAGTGACTGCAGAAAACATATAGCTATAAGATCCATAATCCTTACAACTGTGATGGAGTTTACACACTCTCCAAACTGCAGATTGACAGTTTTGAATTAAATTCTTCATATATAACTATTCCAGCTCCTTCTGGAAATCATGAAACATGCAATGAATTTTGAAAGTATTTCAATGTTATCACTTCTTGGATGGAAACCCCCTAAATAATAGTAGGTGAATAAGCACTATATCCATACCTTAAGGCTTCTAATATACCTTAATCAAGTGTTCTTTTGAGCCGCTAAGGTGAAGCAGGGGGATTAAGGTAATCAAAAAGTATTACTTGGGCGATGCAAAAAAGGTACAGATTATGGGGCTAAAAATGATTTAGGAGCAGATGCACTAAGCATTTCTCTCATACACACATGCTTTTATATATTTGGCCCTGCTGAGCTATATTATTCTATTTTTAGCTTTGCATCTTACCATGCAGAGGTTTCAAATCATGAGGAAAAAGGGAAAGACCATATGCCGATGCCCCTTCCCAAAAAAAAAAAAAGCAAAATAGAACCTAATTCTGCTTTTTAGTATAATTATTTTTTGAACTTACTATACCGCCTATAACAGATATCCAAGCGGTTTACAAAATAAAACAAGTATAAAATTAATCAAAGAATACAGTCAAGGACAAGTAATAAATAAATACATACACAAAGCCCATGAAAAAATAATAAATCTGCTTCAGCAACCAAATGCCTGGATAAAACAATACGCCTTTTCAGCTTTCTGGAATTTCAAATACTTTAATTCTGAACGGATTTCCAAGGGGCAGGTATTCCAACGGGCAGGGAATTGGTACATGAATTCTGTCTCTCTAGAGCCTTCAAGCCTAGACGGAGGAGGAAGGTGCAGAAGGCCTTTCTGTGAGGAATGTAGAGTGCGGGATGAACCAGATAGAGAAGAAGGCCATGGAATGTCAGACAGAATACCTTAAACCTGTAATCTGGTAGATTACAGGGAACCAGTGAAGTGCTTGCAGTACTGGGATTATCTGATCACATTTATTTAGGCCAAAGAACACCCTTGTGGTAGTATTTGGAAGTAACTGAAGACACTTGAGATGATAGTTTGGGAGACCAAGAAAAAAAGGAATTGCAATAATCAATTCTAGAGATCAGAAAAGCATGGTTGAGAAGTTTAAAATCATGAGGTGCAAGCATTGAGCATAGGCAGCAAATATAATGGAGAAAAAAGAAAGCTTTCTGAACTGTACTAGAAATGTACGGAACCATTGAGAGTTTAGAATCAAACTGTATATCAAGTGTACTGCCAAGCATAATTTGAGCAAAGACTAATCCAAAGAGTTTCAGATATAGGACAGATATGGAAAGGAACTACACTGAATACAGAGTGGTCAAAGAAATGGACAAACGGCCAAAGAATTAATATATCTTCACTAGGTACACAAGGAATATTATGGGTAAATGAATCACAGTCATCCTGGAGGTCAATATTCAGACTTTTGGAGTTACCCAGACAAAACCTGTGATCTGAATCTTTGCGCTTGCTATCTGGCTAAAATTTGGCCAGATAAAGAGAGGCAGTGATGAAGGTGTTCCTTAGCTGAATAAGACTGGTTAGAAAAACAATTGTCCTAAAACTTCCTTGATAACTTTATATAGCTAACCTTAACTGGGCATATTCAAGGGAATATTTATCCAAGTACGTTCTGCCAAATACCCAAATAACTTTCCTGCTCACCAGCTCGCTGAAAATTGACCTTTGACGTTGTTAATGATTAGGCCAGAGAATTAAAACCACAATTTTATTAAAATATTAAAAAAAAAGTTTAGCAAACAGAAAGCAAAAACAACAACATCAAACCCCAACATGAACCATGCTTCAGCCACCATAGGTGACATAGTTGCCTGCATCAAGGGATTAATTCAAAATGCAAAAACTAGAAAAATGAAAAAACAAAAAACAACCCTGGAGTTCTTAAATTCCATAAGGGGATGAATTGCAGAATACTGAGCATATAGCACTTATTGTTGATGCCCCTATCACTTAACGAAAAACTCATAGCAGCTTCCCGTTATTCAAAACCTTCTCTGCATTAATTTCTGTGCAAAAATAAATGAAATTCCATTACTGTGCAAACAATTTAATGAAGTATATTTATGTCTTCCCTGAAGCAATAATTTAAAAAGACCAAAGTGTTGGTATGCTAATCAGTTTTTCAAACAATCCTGTCAAAAGAAAAGACATTCAAGAAAGCAGATAAAATTAATATTTTAATCCTTTATTTTAGATGACAAAGGCAGAAAAGAAAACCCATTTGTGGCTATAAGAAAAATTAATGAACCAACATAACCAAGCACAGTCATGGTTGGTAAGCCTGCAGTGTTGTATTCTCATTAAATATCTTACAGCTGCCCATTTGTAAGCAAAGCTGGGAGACAGACACCCAGCATTCAAAAACAGCTTTAAAATGTCATCAAAACCATTTCATTTGCCTAGTTAAGCAAATAAACAATACTGTTTATACAGAGGGAATAAGCTCCTGAAAGCAGAGACATGCTGTAAACAAAGAGACAGAGCAAAACATGTATTAAATGTTCTCAGGCTGTAAAAGAGTCCTCCCCTTCTAAAGCCTCATATTACACAGTAAACATATTTTAACAAACTAGCACAGTTTGGGCCAAAGCTTGTCCTTCAAAGGCCGAACATCTTCCAGCTCTCACTTCCCAGTGAGAAGCAAGCAGCTGAGCCTGCCATTTAACAAGGTCCGCCTTTGAATAACAAACCCCAGCTCATTCAGGGGTTAAACAGCATGAGAGAATTAACAGATAATGTGCTCAGCCGGTGTTGCCACCTTTTTAGAACAGGCTAATTCAGTCCCAGTTTTACTCACTGCCTGCAAGGTTTGGGGAGTTTTTTCCCAATTTTTTTTTTGCATTTTGAATAGTTCCCTTGATGGGGTTTTTTTGTTCAATTTTCTTGGATTCTTGCTGTTTTTTTAAATATAGATTTTAGGGGGTTTTATTTTCCAGGAAAAGTTTGGTTTTAATTCTCTGGGTTAATGATTAAAAACATCAAGCGATTTCCCTTTCTATGATGATTCTGATACATCTAACTTTCAATCTGTACCCTGCTCTTCTTAATAAGACCCACAGCGCTTACATAAAAATACAATACAATCAAATAATGCAACATAAGAACCTAAAACAATCTACAAAAGTACAATTTCCCCATTTCAAATCACCCAAGCTAAATCCATCCCCACATCCCTCTCTTCTGTTATCAATACCCCTCCTGTACATGTGTATATACATTCTTTGACAGGTTGTCCATTTCTCTGACCATTCCATACTTGCACAGCATTTATTTGTGGTTGCGTGCTTCTCCTTTCTCTGGCTAGGGAATGATAGCATTACCAGTAGAAACTTAGAAATACGGAGGGGCTGTCTGCAACAAAGTTTTCCTCTTTTGTGGTTCAGAATACAGGCAGTTTAGTTTATCAAACATTTGCAGACAGTGAGATAGTCAATAATGTTCTCTGTTCTTATTCAAAGTCTTTGCCAATTATAAATTCAACTCTAAAGTCAATCTGCTTTAGAACACTGTGAGCCAGATGTGCTAAAGGGAGAAATGCTTAGTACATCTGGCGCAGTGTCAGAGAAGCAGCTCTATATCTTGGTGGCTGCTGGAAGCAAGGATAGGAAAGGAGAATCAGGCTATTCAAGAGCCTTTAATGCTGCAAGCGACAGGTGCAGTAGAGAGTTTGTAGATATGCCTACTCGCAGGTTGGAAATGCAGAAAATATATTCAAATGTATTTTTGCTTCACTGGCTGGACAAAGAATTACCTGGTCAAGCTTTACTGGATTCAGAAATAACTGTTATGCAATGACAGGAAAAACATATTTTGGTGCTGAGCCAGCTCAAAATGCCATTTACAGTACTGGATGCCTAAGCTATTGCATAAACATCCTTGCTAAAACAGTCAAAAAAGCTTTTTTTTTTTTTTTGCTTTTAGGAGCATTTTAAATATTTCTCATTATTTTGAAAATATTTGAAAGCATAGTCAGATTTTAAAGGAGTTCAGGATTTTCGTAAATTTGCCCTCGAAAGGATTCTTTGCAAGTTGTGATATCATTTATTAGACTAATATAAGAATAACGCATAGATGCTGTAGCACATGAGTTGCAAGAACTTGAAAATTCATGTACTTTAGGTTTTATCTGATAACCACTGATAAAATATCCTGGGTGCTTATTGGCTAAACACTGAAAGACACTCTCCCCCTTACCCCCAGCCCTCATGCCTGTCCCAGACCCATTGCTTTGTGTCTTTCCTGGGTAGATGTTTTATGCCTCCATGTGCCGCCTCCTTCTCCTGCTGGCTCCAGTGTACAGCTGTGCCCAACAGCAAGCCCTGGAGCTGGGGTAACAGGACAGAATGAGCAAGGGAGGTGGGATCGAGAGATCAGTGGGGAAAAGCTGCTGGAAAGGAAAAGCCTGAAAAACACGGATTCTAAGGAGCTATGGATACTAGGGATGTGAATCGTTTTTTGACGATTTAAAATATCGTCCGATATATTTTAAATCGTCAAAAATCGTTAGAGGCGATATTTAATAGGAATTCCCCCGATTTATCGTCAAAAATCGTAAATCGGGGAAGGGGGGAGGGCAGGAAAACCGGCACACTAAAACATCCCTAAAACCCACCCGACCCTTTAAAATAAATCCCCCACCCTCCCGAACCCCCCCCAAAAGGTCTTAAATTACCTGGGGTCCAGTGGGGGGGTCCTGTTGTGATCTTCCACTCTCGGGCCACGGGTGCGTTGATGGAACCAAAATCTGCTACCTTTGCCCTGTCATATGACAGGGCAAAGGTAGCGCCGGCGCCATTTTGGTTCCTGTCCCCTGAAGTCACGAGCGTAGGAGATCGCTCCCGGACCCCCGCTGGACCCCCAGGGACTTTTGGCCAGCTTGGGGGGGCCTCCTGACCCCCACAAGACTTGTCAAAAGTCCAGCGGGGGTCTGGGAATGACCTCCTGCACTCGAATCGTGTTGCCGTACAGCCGGCGCCATTTTGCAAAATGGCGCCAGCCATATGGCCATATTGCCGTATTGCAAAATGGCGCCTTTGCAGCTGCACCTTTCAGTTTTTTTCTAACTATTTTCCTCATTTTATCAAAGTTTCCCTTTTTAAAATTTAGTGTTAGAGCTGCAGATTTACTTATTGTCCCCCTTCCAGTTATTAGTTTAAATTTGGTCATATTATGATCACTGTTGCCAAGTGGCCCCACCACCGTTACTTCTTTCACCAAATCTTGCATTCCACTAAGAATTAAATCTAAAATAGCTCCCTCTCTTATTGGTTCCTGAACCAATAAGAGAGGGAGCTCTTTAAACAGGCCCTCTTTAAACAGGCCTTCTCTTAACCCCACACCACTCCCTTGCCAACTTGCATGCCAACTTGTATCCCTCATCTCCTGTACATTCCTCCTAACATGTCGATGCAAATCTCCTGTAAATACTCCCACACAGAGTTTATTTATATCTTGTTGATCAAGTTACTATCGGGCCGATTCAGTAAAGTCCGCAGGAGAGCAGGCGAACACCCGCTCTCCCGGCGCGCGCACAGATCACTCTCCTGGATGTGCGATTCAGTATGCTAATTAGGCCCGGCAGTAAAACCAGGTAAAAGGAGGCGCTAGGGACACTAGCGTGTCCCTAGCGCCTCCTTTTGGACCTGAGCAGCGGCTGTCAGCAGGTTTGAGAGCCAACGCTCAATTTTGCCGGCGTCGGTTCTCGAGCCTGCTGACAGCCACGGGCTCGGAAACTGGACACCTGCAAAACTGAGCATCCGGTTTTCGACCTGACAGCCGCGGGCCGACTTCAAATTTTATTTTTTTTTTTTTTTTACTTTTGGAAAGTTTTGGGACCTCCGACTTAATATCGCATTGATACTGCCCCCCTTCTTTCTGATTAGAGGCTGTTTTCCATTGACAATTACCTGCATATGCCTGGAGAGAAAACATACCACCCATCAGAGTTTGGGGGGGGGGGGAAGATATATAATTTAGGGAAACATTTTTATTACTCCTTTGAATTAGGTCAGGGAATGGCAATCATACTTGGGTGCTATATAAATGAAGATAGAAAATGTCAGGGTGGAAGAATGACCACTGCAGCTGAGGCCAGATCAAAGAGAAGCCACTGCAGGGCTGCATTAGATGAAAAACTTGGTGGTCAGACCAGGGGAGTGATAGGACATGCTAGAAGGGAAGGAGAAGGGGATAAGCAAATATAGACCATATAAAAATAAAGTGAATAAGCAAAACTGATTTGAAATGCAGAAAAAAAAAGAGAAAACAAACATAGTTATACAGATGACATCAGAAAAAGACCTGCTGGCACTTACCTTTCCACACTACTAAGGATATAGTGCAATTGTCAGCCACTGAGCATGACCACTTGTAAGATATTGCTCCTTATCCAGAAAACTTGTCTTCTTCGTTTTTCTCTACCACCTCAGGCAGAAAGGCATACAAAATCCCCCTCTTAGTTCACACCCAGTACCCTCACTTTCCATGCCTAATCACAAAGTTTTGAAATAATCTAAACAGCTAGCAAAATTAGCAAGGATACTGTTACGCTCAGGCTTGTGGACCCTTGGCCGACAAGAGGATGGTAAACCTTTCGGAGGGTCCGTAGGGTCTCTTGTCGGGTGGCGAGGCAGAACAGGAGGTGGGACCAGCTGACCCTTGGCACTGGAGGCTGAGGCGAATACGGAGGCGATGAAGAGACGAGATGAGGCGCTGAGTCTTCACCACTTGTGGTCTGCGGTCCCCTCGGGTGGAGCCCGTAGGGACCCGACCGCTGGGACTTAGGTGGACCTAGGGACGTCAGAGCAATGGTGCAAAGGCCAACTGGAGCTTCGCCCTGGAAGCCCGCGGTCCCCCCAGGAGGAGCCCGTAGGGACCCGGGCCGCTGGGACTTAGGTGGGCCCTTGGAGACGGAGTCTTGGAGGAGTCCTAGGTCAAGTGCCAGAGGGTCGTCGCTCACCAGTCCAAGGTCATGCACCAGAGAATCGCCGCTTGCCAATCCGAAGTCGGGAACCAGAGAATCACCATAAGCCAATCCGAAGTCAAGAACCAGAGAATCACTGTAAGCCAATCCAAAGTCAGGAACCAGAAAATCACCAAGACGTAACAGAAGCAGGAACTCACCGAGGCAAGCAGACTCAAACAACACTCGCAAGAGACGTTGCCAAGTCACTGGATGAGCAGAGGAAGCTGCCTTTTATACTTCCTCTGCCCTGGCTGATAGAGAACAGGTGAGGTCATTAAAGGGATGGGTCCCTTTAATTCTGTGGAGGGGACGTGGCCTAGTGCTGAAGCATGGCGGCGGCCGTCTTGGATTTCCTCCTTGGAGGGGAGATGCTGCTGAGAGGAAGCAGGACGGCTTGCCCTGCAACGGGCAGCGGGGGCCCGAGTCGGAGCCCTCCCCCGGGGCTCCCAGGGTGCTGCGGGTCAGGTAGGGGGACGCGGTCGTGGGGCGTCACGGCCGCGGAACACAACAGATACTGCCCGAACATCGAGTCTCCTAGGTACCTTGTGAAGCCTGACCCAGCTATGTGAGCATCTGCATTGCCCCTAGGACTTCTAGAGGTCAATATTCAGATGGTTTGTACAGCTAAATTCAGGAGTTAGCCAAATTGTGGGTTTTTTAATTTCCCACCACTCTGAACAGCTCTAATTTATCCAGCTGTTTAGCTGGATAACCTGGAAGGGTTCTGAGGGCACTCTGGGGAAGAGTTAAATTAAATAGATAACTTGTCCTGCTACCTCCAATATTCAAAATTTGCTGGAAAATTTATCTGGCTAAGTCTGGTTGGAAGAGCAGTTCTAAAGTTAGCTGGATAACTAGGACTTTATCTTGCAATATTTGGCTGGTCATCTAATCAGCTGCATTCTGCTGAATAAGTTTAGCCAGATAAACCTTCAGCGAGCTGAAGGTTTATCTGGCTAAACTGTGCTGCTCAACATTGACCTCCTCGTTTTTACAGTCTGCCAGACAAATCCAGATGCTAGTTTAATACTATCATTACATCCCACTCTAAATAGGTACTCGTACTAGTATGGCTGTTGCCTCCTAGGTCCCCAGCTATGTGAGAACCCGTAGGAATTCTAGTTACTAATAACTGTTAAGCCTGTTCTCCTTCTAATTTTGGTTGGCGCCATCCATACCTATTGTTATTGTGAAAATACAAATCAGTAAACTTCAATACTTTTTATAACAAAGATGCTGTGTGTGTATTTGACAGATAAGGTGAGATACTACTCAAAGGCATCCTGTACAGCAGCAAGAGCCAGTGTCTGAGTTGTTTGTTAACAGTATTATTTATATCTTGGCATATTTGCATCTACAAAGCCCTCAGAGATTGAACATTAAAACAGAACGGGTCACAGACTTAAACTATCAGTTTAAGTAAGTAAAGAAATGTTTACCAAAGCCAAATCAGCAGCCTGTGCACACAATATGATTCTGAAAAACAAGCAGATGCCACATAATACAATAAAAGAATCAAGCTGCTTAGACATTCAAAAGGTAAAGCAAAGGAGTAATACAAACTTTCAGATAACTCTGTTCTACTCTTACACATATGGACCACTCTTCTCCAGAGACCCAGAGCGATTTACAGCACAATTCCAATAACAATTACATCAGCATAAAAATATCATAAAAATAAAGCAAACCCATCAGCAAAAAATACTACGTAGCAGGTCTCCCATTTGTGCAATTAGCATCAACCAGAGGGTCTAAGGGTCTGAGTTCAAGTCCAGATGGGGAGAAAGCATTATCTTTCGGGGCCCCTGGCATGGTCAGTCTCTAATACATCAAAAGAGTCAGACTGTAACTGGATGTTCCCCACTATGTACAAAACTGGATGTTCCCCACTATGTACAAAAGAGTCCAAGCAGATTGTGATAAATTGCAGGAAGACCTTGTGAGACTGGAAAATTGGGCATCCAAATGGCAGATGAAATTTAATGTGGATAAGTGCAAGGTGATGCATATAGGGAAAAATAACCCATGCTATAATTACACGATGTTGGGTTCCATATTAGGTGCTACAACCCAAGAAAGAGATCTAGGTGTCATAGTGGATAACACATTGAAATCGTCGGTTCAGTGTGCTGCGGCAGTCAAAAAAGCAAACAGAATGTTGGGAATTATTAGAAAAGGAATGATGAATAAAACGTAAAATGTCATAATGCCTCTGTATCGCTCCATGGTGAGACCGCACCTTGAATACTGTGTACAATTCTGGTCGCCGCATCTCAAAAAAGATATAATTGCGATGGAGAAGGTACAGAGAAGGGCTACCAAAATGATAAGGGGAATGGAACAACTCCCCTATGAGGAAAGACTAAAGAGGTTAGGACTTTTCAGCTTGGAGAAGAGACGAATGAGGGGGGATATGATAGAGGTGTTTAAAATCATGAGAGGTCTAGAACGGGTAGATGTGAATCTGTTATTTACTCTTTCGGATAGTAGAAGGACTAGGGGACACTCCATGAAGTTAGCATGGGGCACATTTAAAACTAATCAGAGAAAGTTCTTTTTTACTCAACGCACAATTAAACTCTGGAATTTGTTGCCAGAGAATGTGGTTCGTGCAGTTAGTATAGCTGTGTTTAAAAAAGGATTGGATAAGTTCTTGGAGGAGAAGTCCATTACCTGCTATTAAGTTCACTTAGAGAATAGCCACTGCCATTAGCAATGGTTACATGGAATAGACTTAGTTTTTGGGTACTTGCCAGGTTCTTATGGCCTGGATTGGCCACTGTTGGAAACAGGATGCTGGGCTTGATGGACCCTTGGTCTGACCCAGTATGGCATTTTCTTATGTTCTTATGTTCTTATAGAGTAGGCAACAACAGAGATTCAAACCATGGGCTACCCATTCATTTGTGCCTGGGAAAATGACCACACAAAGTCCTGAGTGGTGTTCAACATAAATCGTATGGAGCCAGGCCAATATTCCAAAGATCAAAAATAACATTAAAAATATCAGTGTGATAAAAAATACTGAATCTTTGTCCATCTTAGGTGTTATCTCACTTTTTGGTTCTCTTGCACCTTCATCCATAGAGAAAATATCCTCCCCATGGAGAGAGGGATAACTGAATGAGTTCTAGCATAAATTTGGCAATTAGGTGGAAAAATGTCCCCAAGCATAAAAACTTTAAAAAAAATCCCAAACTGAGTAAAAATGAGGAGGTCAATATTAAAAATGCGTTCAGTGCTATTTAGCCAGATAGTGGGACTTACGTGGCATAGCAGTGGCTGCTGAATATCTGCGCAAGTTCAGTGGCTGCTGCTTAACCGTATAAGGTAGCCGCATAATAACTACATGTGTAATGGGCAGATAGGGATGGAGAGAGTTAGCCGTACAACTTATGCAACTAACTGTCGTTATTCTGACTTAGCTGCATAAGTTATTTCGGCTAAGGTAGACATGCCATAGCCGGTTAGACTAATGTGGCTAAGTTATCCGTGTATATTCAGTGGCATAGCCGTACCACTGAACATACGTTGTAACTTAGCCGGATAGGTTTTAACTGGTTAAGTTACTTAACCGGCCAGTTTAGAATATTGACCCCCCTTAACTGTAATCCAAACTTGTAAAAGTCTCCTCAAGTCTTTTGATTCTCTTCTTAACTACAAAACTGTCTCTCACCCTAGCTGATATCAGTAGCAGAGGCAAAAAGCAAAGTCCTTTGATACAGCCTTTTGGGATACAGGGGGGATGTCCTTCTCTCTAGACAGATCAATCAGAGTCCAAAAATGTACAAAAATCAGCACACTTACTCCTTAGCTCCTCCAGACAAATCACAGGACCCCCAGGGATGAGGCCAGGACCTTCCAGAACAACTCTCGCCACTTTCCAACCAACAAACTCTCTCATGAAATCCAGTGATAGTTTCAAGCTCCTCTGTCTTCCTCTGTCACCTTCCCTCTGAGCATGCTCATGGGGATAATTATATCCCACCCAAGCCTCTCCTAAAAAAAAGGTGAGGTTATGGCAAGGGGAGGAATACTAGATATCAAAAACCCTCCCTCGGTTCACTGCTGGAAAAAAGTACTTGGGAGTAATATTGGTGACTGGCAAATTCCCATCGCAACTATAATTTACAATATTCCTTATTCCAAAAATAACCATCCACCCAATCCCTCTCTCTCTCATAGAGGGAATAGATTATACCCAAACACAAGGAGGACTCAAAAAATAAATATAGTAGTTACAAAAGGAGCAAAACAGTGAACATCTCTGGGGACTTGGGAAGTGGATCACAAAGGTTCATCCCATCAGAGGCAAGCTGCCATCCATGGTAAGCCAGCTTAGAGCCCAGAGTTTAGCATGCTGGAATTCCAGACCTCTCAGTCAGCATTTTATAGCCAGGAGATGGTAGAGTTCACAGTGTGGGAATAAAATGGGAATTGAACCTTGCTCCTCATTTGGCAGGTAAAGCACAAAGTCATTAATATTGCCCTTTTCTGCTCCCATTCATACCTCATTCTATTTTGGGGTGGGGAGGTGGATCCACATCCTGCTCTTTTGGGCTTCAACCAAATTAGACTTTGCCCTAAATCCTAACAGGGAAATTTTCAAAGGAGTTCCGTATGTAAAGCAAATGTTGCTTACCTGTAACAGGTGTTCTCACAGGTCAGCAGGATGTTAGTCCTCACATATGGGTGACATCACAGGATGGAGCCCAATCACGGAACACTTTTGTCAAAGTTTCTAGAACTTTGACTGGCACCTACTGGGCATGCCCAGCATGGGACTAAACCTGCAACCAGCAGGGGTCCCCCTTCTGTCTTGTTTAAAGCTATAGGCAGTGCCAAAAATAAAATAAGAAAACATAATGAACCCAAAACATCGGGGTGTTGGGCGGGTTTCGTGAGGACTAACATCCTGCTGTCCTGAGAACACCTGTTACAGGTAAGCAACATTTGTTTTCTCTCAGGACAAGCAGAATGGTAGTCTTCACATATGGGTGAGTACCAAGCTGAGGATGTCCGACAAATGCACCAAATGTACTCAAAGACGTGCAAGAGGCACAACAATTGGGGTGGAATTTGGTAGAGGGCATCCTGAACCCTAACGGGCAGGCGGAAGGGTGTTGGTACATTAAGTTGCAAAAAGGTTGCGCAAGACAGACTGGCCGAAGATGGAATCTTGTCTTCCAGCCTTGTCTAAACAATAATGGGCTGTAAAGGTATGGAGAGAACTCCAGGTAGCAGCCCTACAAATATCAGGAAGCGGCACCGAGCATAGGTGTGCTACTGAAGTTGCCATGGCTCTGACAGAGTGTACCTTAACACGGTCTTGAAATGGAATGCCTGCTTGTTGATAACAAAAGGATATGTAGTCCGCTAACCAGGAGGAGAGAGTCTGCTTACCCCACAGGCTGCCCCAATTTGGTGGAATGGAAAGAAACAAACAATTGAGTGCTTTTCCTGTGGGTAGCTGTACGGTCTAGATAGAATGCTAGAGCCCGTTTACAGTCAAGGGTATGCAAAGCCTGCTCTCCTGGATTAGAATGGGGCCTGGGAAAGAAGGTGGGTAGTATAATGGATTGATTAATGTGAAACTCTGATACTATCTTAGGTAAAAACTCAGGATGACTGCGGAGTACTATCCGGTCGTGCAGAAGTTTAGTGTAAGGCGGATAGGTAACTAGGACCTGTAACTCACTAACTCTGCGAGTGGAAGTGATTGCTAGAAGAAAAATCACTTTCCATGTAAGATGGCGAAGATCACAGGCTTGGAGAGGCTCGAATGGAGGTTTCATGAGCCGACCCAAAATCAGGTTAAGGTCCCAAGAAGGGGCCAGAGGGCGCACTGGAGGTTTAAGGTGGAGCAAGCCCTTCAAAAAGCGTGTCACAAGGGGTTGTACTGAAATGGGCACATCCCCAACACCTTTATGGAAGGCGGCTATCGCACTGACATGCATCCTGATGGAAGAGGTTTTTAGACCTGACTCTGATAAATGCCAGAGATAGTCTAGAAACTTTGTGGTGGAACAGGTAAAGGGATCAAGTGACAGTGAGGAACACCATGACTTAAACCTGTTCCATTTGTAAAAATAAGATTTTCTCGTGGAAGGCTTTCATGAAGCAATCAGGACACGGGAAACTGGCTCCGAAAGGTTGTGTGGCTGAAGAATTAACCTCTCAACATCCAGGCAGTCAGGGACAAGGCCTGAAGATTGGGGTGATGTAGGCACCCGACGTTCTGAGTGATCAGAAGTGGGTCCTTCCCCAGGGGAATGTGCCAGCGAATGGAGAGGTCCTGAAGAATTGGAAACCACACGGCATGGCCAGTGAGGGGCTATCAGGATCATGGTTCCCTTGTCCTGACGTAACTTCACGAGAGTCTTTGAGAGAAGTGAAAGTGGCGGGAATGCATAGGAGACCCATGGTCCATGAGAGGGAGAACGCGTCTCTTGGCTGTGAGTGTTGGCTGCGAATGAGAGAGCAAAAGTTCTCTACTTTGCGGTTTTGAGGTGACGCAAAGAGGTCTATGTGAGGATAACCCCAACATTGGAATATTGAGTCTGCTACTGTGCGGTTGAGAGACCACTCGTGCGGCTGAAAGGTGCGACTCAGCTTGTCTGCCAACACATTGTCCACTCCCGGCAAGTAGGTGGCCCTGAGGTACATCGAGTGGGAAAGGGCCTCCGCCCATATCTGTGCCGCTTCCTGACACAGTAGGTAGGAGCCTGTTCGTCCCTGCTTGTTGATGTACCACATGGCCACCTGATTGTCCATCTGAATCAGGATGACCTGGTTGGACAGGCGATCTCAAAATACCCTGATCTGGTTGGACAGGCGATCTCAAAATACCCTGAGAGCATATCTGATTGCTCCTAGTTCCAGGAAATTTATTTGGTGTTTTGCTTCCTCTGGAGACCAAGTTCCTTGTGTTTGCAAATTGGCAACTTGCGCTCCCCAACCAAGGTTGGAAGCATCGGTGGTGAGAGTTATTTGAGGATCTGGAGCCTAGAAGGGTAGGCCTTGGATGAGTTTGGTCTGATTTTTCCACCAAGCTAGAGACTGACGAAGTGGGTTGGTGATGTGGACAATGGTTGATAGTGGTTGAACGCATTGAGTCCATTGTGACCTTAGAGTCCACTGCATGACTCTCATGGCCAAGCGGGCCATTGGGGTAACATGTACCGAGGACACCATGTGTCCCAGCAGGATGAGGAAATGGCGTGCAGTTGAGCAGTGTTGAGACTGTAGCTGGTGTGCGAAAGAAATGAGAAAGCTCGCTGTCGAGGCAAAAATGCCTTTGCTTGAAAGGTGTCCAAGTCTACCCCTATGAACGACAAAGTTTGAGATGGGACTAAGCAGGATTTCACATAACTGACGAGAAATCCTAGCAAAATCAGAGTGTGTAAGGTAAGATGTAGGGACGACAGAGCAGCTTGCTGAGTGGGAGCCATGATTAACCAATCATTGAGATAGGGGTAGACGTGAACACTTTGGGTCCTGAGGAAGGCTGATACTACTCCGAGACACTTGATGAAGACTCGTGGTGCAGATGCTAGGCCAAACGGGAGCACAGTACTGATAGTGCTTTGGGCCTACCAGGAATCTCAGAAGTCTCTGATGAGACGGAGTAATTGCTATGTGGGTGTATGCGTCCTGGAGGTCTAGAGAGCAGAGCCAGTCCCCTATTTGAAGAAGAGGAAGGAGGGAACCCAAGGTTACCATTTTTAATTTTTCTCGTTGGAGATACTTGTTGAGGGCACGCAGGTCCAGAATTAGACGAACGCCGCCTGAATTTTTGGGTATTAGAAAGTACCAGGAATAGAATCCGAGGCCCTGTTGGGAGTAGGGCACTGGTTCAATTGCTTTGGATTGAAGAAGGAGGGAGACTTCTTGGTCCAGTAGCTGTGAATGGTCCGATGTTCCCCACGTTAGCCGAGGTGAGGAATCCGGTGGATGGAGAGAAAGTTCGGGTGATTTTCAGAAGGTGTTTGACAAAGTTCCTCATGAGAGGCTTCTAGGAAAAGTAAAAAGTCATGGGATAGGTGGCGATGTCCTTTCGTGGATTGCAAACTGGCTAAAAGCAGGAAACAGAGAGTAGGATTAAATGGACAATTTTCTCAGTGGAAGGGAGTGGCCAGTGGAGTGCCTCAGGGATCTGTATTGGGACCCTTACTTTTTAATATATTTATAAATGATCTGGAAAGAAATACGAGTGAGATAATCAAATTTGCAGATGACACAAAATTGTTCAGAGTAGTTAAATCACAAGCAGATTGTGATAAATTGCAGGAAGACCTTGTGAGACTGGAAAATTGGGCATCCAAATGGCAGATGAAATTTAATGTGGATAAGTGCAAGGTGATGCATTATAGGGAAAAATAACCCATGCAATAACTACACAATGTTGGGTTCCTTATTAGGTGCTACAAACCAAGAAAGAGATCTAGGCGTCATAGTAGATAACACATTGAAATCGTCAGTTCAGTGTGCTGCGGCAGTCAAAAAAGCAGAATGTTGGGAATTATTAGAAAGGGAATGGTGAATAAAACGGAAAACGTCATAATGCCTCTGTATCGCTCCACGGTGAGACCGCAACTTGAATACTGTGTACAATTCTGGTCGCCGCATCTCAAAAAAGATATAATGGCGATGGAGAAGGTACAGAGAAGGGCTACCAAAATGATAAGGGGAATGGAACAACTCCCCTATGAGGAAAGACTAAAGAGGTTAGAACTTTTCAGCTTGGAGAAGAGACGGCTGAGGGGGGACATGATAGAGGTGTTTAAAATCATGAGAGGTCTAGAACGGGTAGATGTGAATAGGTTATTTACTCTTTCGGATAATAGAAAGACTAGGGGGCACTCCATGAAGTTAGCATGGGGCACATTTAAAACTAATCGGAGAAAGTTCTTTTTTACTCAACGCACAATTAAACTCTGGAATTTGTTGCCAGAGGATATGGTTAGTGCAGTTAGTATAGCTGTGTTTAAAAAAGGATTGGATAAGTTCTTGGAGGAGAAGTCCATTACCTGCTATTAAGTTCACCTAGAGGATAGCCACTGCCATTAGCAACGGTAACATGGAATAGACTTAGTTTTGGGGTACTTGCCAGGTTCTTATGGCCTGGATTGGCCACTGTTGGAAACAGGATGCTGGGCTTGATAGACCCTTGGTCTGACCCAGTATGGCATATTCTTATGTTCTTATAACCTTGAGAGATTATGGCTAGGACCCACTGGTCCGAGGTGATTGTGAGCCATATGTTGTTGAAATGACACAATCGACCTCCCACTGGTATATGCGGTAGTGGAAGCTGGCTGCTGTTCTCTATGCAGGAGTCAAAAACCGGAAGCAGGTCCCAGTTGAGGAGCTGCTTGTGGTTTTTGCTTACGAGGTTGTTGGGACTGGGCCTTTTGGAAAGCCTCGTAGTGTGACCTCTAGACGGTGGTGGACAGGACTTCTTTGGACTGTAGAACAACTTTTTGGAGTCCTTCCTAAATAATTGTTTGGTTGAATATTCAGAAGGCATCAGAGAGAGTTGGCGAAGGGTCTCATGATGCTCCTTGAATTGCAAAAATTCCAAAATGAGCAGGATTTTGACCAAATGAGGAAGAATCCTTCGATCCTCACTCCAAGCCTCAAACACTCGCCAAACCTGCACATAGGAATTTTCTCACTCAAAGCAAGGTGGCAATCACTGCAGTGGAATATCCACGCTTCAGCATCCAAGCCCTCTCAAGGGCCATACCGTAAGACAAATTGATTCTGATCTTCGTGAAGAACAGGCCCCTGACATAGCAGATCCCTGTGAACCAGTAATCAGATAGGAGGGTCTACCAGGAGCTTTCACAAATCTGCATACTTTGGTCTCCTGGGCCATCTGGTGCCACCAGAAGCATCATCCTCGTGTGATTCTTGATCCTCCTAATCATTCTGCCCAACATGGGCCAAGGGGGAAAAGCATATAGGAGCTTGCCCACCGGCCACTCCTGCATGAGGGCATCAATACCCAAGGAATTTTGATTTCTCCTTCAACTGAAGAAGTGAGGAACCTTCACATGGTGAGATGTCACCATCAGGTCTAAAAATGGTAGACCCCCAGTGGTCCACTATGAGCTGAAATGCTTCGTTTGACAGTTCCCATTCTCGTGGGTCTAGACTGTCTGCTGAAAAAGTCGGCTCTTACGCTGTCTTTTCCTGCAATGTGGGAGACTGAGATCTCCTGAAGATGCATTTCCACCCATTCCATGAGTTGGGCTATTTCCTGCGACACTTGCTGGCTCTTCAATTACCTCTCTGCAATTGATGTAAGCCACTGTTGTTCCTTTGTATGAAATTATCTTGATTGCTCGACCCTGCAATCTGACGACGAATTGTATGCCAACTGGATGGCCCGGGCTTCCAGCCGATTGATGCTCCAGAGAGACTCTTCTGTATGCCAGTGCTCATGTGCTGTTAACTCCTGTGAACTGATAATGTTGCCCCAAATCAGTGAAACACAGAAACTGTTGCTGCTCCAGGTGGATGGGAATATGAAGGTACGCTTCTGACAAATACAGGGACATCAGAAACTCCCCCGACTGTACTGTCATCATCACTGAGCATAAGGTTTCCAAGCGAGTCACATGCAAATGACAGTTGACTCCATTGAGATCTAGAATGGGACAAAAGGAGCCCTCCTTCTTGGGCACAATGAAATAAATGAAATATCAGCCCATAGCTTCTTGAGACCTGGGCATCAGAACTACAGCCCAAAGACTGAGGAGTCTTGACAACATACACTCCACTGCTTGACTCTACCATGGAGAGTTACAGGGAGACACCATGAAGACATCCTGATGAACACTGAGAAACTCCAGAGTATAACTATCTCTTATCCAGAACAGACTGGTCTGACGTGATCTTGACACATCTCTAATAAAAAAAAAAAAGAGAGAGACAACCCCAAACTTCTGTTCCTGGAGCACACTTTCATTGAGAGGCTCAGGGGGCACCACTACCCGAGCCTGCACACCTTCTGGGCTGCCTGGGATGAAAGTAATTAGATCAACCCAAAGGCCAAGGCATCTGGGAAGCTGCTCCTTTGTAGGATCGAAAGCATCTGAAACCCCTGGCACAACCTCTCGTGCCACAGAACTGTAGCATCTGCTTCTTATACTCTGGTAACTGAGGAACCTGGGCCTCACCCCACTTTTGGCCATTTTTTCCAGCTCACTCCCAAACAAGAGTGATCCCTTAAAGGGTAATTTCATAAGAATAGACTTTGAAATTGAATCAGCTGACCAATTCCTGAGCCACAGCTGACACCTGGCTTCTATTACCAAAGCCACCCCAGGATGCAACCTGCATCTGCCCAAAAGGCAGCTGCCAGTTCATCCACTGCCCTGGAATTCACCCCAGATGCATCAAATTCCTGAGAAAGAAGTAAACAAGAGCGAGCCACCAGGGAGCAACAAGAAGCTATCTGCAAATTCATTGCCATCGCTTCAAAGACCTGCTTAAGGACGGCCTCAATTCTTCTATCTTGTACATCCTTCAGTGCTGCTCTCCCTTCTATGGAGACAGGCACCGCTTAGTGATGGCACACACAAGTGCATCCACTTTCGGAAAACACAATTGCTCTCTCTCAGCCGGATCCAGGGGATACAGCCCTTCCAAGGTTCATCCCCATTCCAAGGGCACCCCATTCAAGATCAATCAATTCTTGACTAGCCACCATATTAGGGAAGAAACATGAAGCTTTACGCAAAGAAATGAAAATGGGATCTTTCATTGGTTCAAATATGGAATCAGCCCTCAGTACCCCCAGCATCTTCAGTGTCTGGGAAATCAGAACCAGTAACTCATCTCTATGAAAGAAACGCAACATAGTTCTACATGGCTCCAGCCCCGGAGGAATTTTCCTATCCTCCAGGGAGTAAGGATCAGCTTCATCAACCATGCCATCCAGCTCCCTATCAGCGTGACCTGCAAGTGTCTAGATGTACTCAGACACTTGCAGCACCAGGCAGGCGAAAATCTGCAGCCTGCAATCCTGAATTGATAAGATTGACCAAGGCCAACAATTGCACCTGAAGAAAGGTCTGCAGCCCTTGAAAAAATTCCACCCAAGAAAAGGCAGAGGGGTCCATGCCAAAACCAGGGGGTGTCAGACCTGCGCCTGCAGAACTACCTTCCCCAACTGAAGAACCAGTTGGGGGATCCCCATTTCCAGGCAAAACCTCTGGCAATTCTTTTTCCATTCCCGCATCATGTTGGGAAGAACCAGGATGGAGACAAATCTCCCTGAGCCTCCAAACAGTTCTGACAAGTTAGAGGGAACACCAGGCTGAGAAGCCTGAATATGGCAAGCAGGGAAAAGGGCAAGGTGCTTAGGCTTCTTTGCTATCAGCGCCATAGTCATATAACAGCATGCTCTAAATAGGCATCTGAGTAGTGTGCACCCAACTGTGCTCACAATAGGCGCTTGTGAAAAATATACACTCAAAAAATAGGCAACTAATGCACTATTCAGGCAGATGCCCATCTTGAGAGCCTGTCCTGACACCCTGAAGTGCACCATTGTGCGTACAACTAGACACCTCTATGCGCCCAACTGAGTGCCCAGCTAGGCGCATAACTAGGCGTACAGCCAGGCATACAGGCACAAACCAATGTACCTGAAGAGGGCAGCCTTATGCGCACAGAAAAAGCACATGAACACCGACATGGCTTACCACATGGTGAAAAATCTAAGCTTGAGAGCAGGGCCCAGCCCAGAAGGCTGATCAACCCACCAAGCTGCCCAAGTTCCCCAAGCTCTCCTGAAGGTGGGAATGGACGTCAGATCGTCACGCCGAGCAAGGAGAACAGAGGGGAGAGGAATCCCTAAAATCAACTCCCCCTCCTTTTATTTTTCATTTTTTTAAATACTCTTTACCTGAGCTCAGCCCGTCCTGGCCAAGTACAGAGTCGGTCTCTGGCTATAGGGGAGAAAGCATATACCTTCACCGCCGCACTCGGCTTCCTGCACCCACTTGCCTTTCAGCTGTTTTTTGGGGTTTTTTTAATAGCTAAGTCCATGCCAGCAAAAAACAGCAACTGGATGAAGGCACTCATCTGAGGGAAGAATTTGAAGAAATCACCTCAGGAAACTGGACTGAGGGAGGGACTTTAAGGACAGTGGGGCAATAAACGTCTGTCTTCTTTTCTCCTTCTATAAAATCTTTGAAGGCAATCCTCAGTAGACTGATGCATATCTACCATCTGCTGGAGACGGAGAATACTGGCAGGCTGATATCAGTGCAGGGTTATATATATATATGCCATGACATCAGCTTTACTCCGTCTCCATCTGCTGGTAGCAGTGCATAAGCCACTGGATCCACCTATCTGAATGCTAAGAAAGACTATAATTTATTTTTGAACTTTATTTTCTGTATTGACTGTGCACTAAGCTACCGTTCACTTGCTGTAGATTTTATTTATTTGAGGAATTTGTATGCCATTTTTCACAGCCCTAAGTGGCTCATAGTTAAAACATGCATAAAAAGAATTATAAAAAAGATAAAAAAGATTAAAAGGTTAAAATAGCTCATAAAACCAAAATTAGCTCTACAATGCATCTAAGTTGAGAGCCTACATTAAGAAATAAAAAGGGTTGAGGGGAGAAACAAAATGGCTGCTCACTGAAAGCCATGCGACTGCTCCTCTCCTGTTTCCTTAGCTGAATTTCTTGATTTCAGATTTCCTACAGCGACGATAACTTTGCCACACACTAAAAGGAAGGCTAAGTTGAAGGCTACTTCTGTTACCTTAGATATGGAGTCATCGCAGAGGAGAATACCGGAGTGGTTTAACATGCCCCCAGCTACTCCCGTTGAGAGGATTGCTGAAAGAGATGACACGGAGCTGGGCCCTACTTTCCAGGTCGAGGAGATCTCATTAAGTTCGGGAGCGCCAGAAACACCATCTCCCCCCGGCACTGGCGGGAATAGGCCTGAGAGAATGCCGGGGGACACCCGAGAAACTGCAATAGATCCACAAAACCTGTAAAGAGCAAAGGGGGAGAGGGATATACAGCCGGAGAAGCAGCCTGAATTGCAGGCATAACCAGAGACGCCTGTTTATGGGGCTTTTGGAACCTCTCCTCCGACCCCGGTGGAGAGAAGCACGCCACTACCAGAGGGCTCTGGCCGGGACATCAAGCACGATTTTGGGACAAACCCTAGAGCTCAGGTCGGTAAAACTGTAATTATAAAACCGCCTACCGTTACTCTTGATACGTTATGGAATCTCATTGTAAGATTGGAATTGTCGATTTCCTCTCTGACTGAGGCGGAGGTAGACACTAATAATGCCCTCAAGATGAACACCAATACTTTAACGAGTCAAGAAGGGAAAATTGCAAATATGGATAAACGTATTAACCAAATAGAAAAAATTCAGCAACATCAAATACAGATCGAGGGGGAAATTTAAAAAATATTGAAAATGTTACTTGGGCTTTGAACTTGAGAGTAATAAATTTTCCAATAATCAAACAACTGAGCCCCGCTGAGCTTTTCAAAAACTATGTGACCCAGGTTTTGAAAATCCCACCTGGGTGTATGCCAGTAATTGTTAAGGCATATTACTTTCTGCAAAAGAAAGATCAAACTCAGCATGGAGAAAAAGATGAAGAGGAAATACCCCCTGTGGAAACATCTATCAATATTTCTGAGCTGCTTCAAAACTCTTGAGATATTGAGGTTAAACACAGAGGGACACTCTTAGTTAATTTTGCTTTTGCCTCCGACAAAGATAATGTACTAAGATATTTCTTTCATTCACGATTGTTAATATTCTACAGGCAAAAAGTCTGGGTTTACCCAGACTTAGCCAGGAATATGCAGTTATGAAGGAAAAAATGTCTTGCTCTTAGACAAGAAGTGATATCTGGGGAGGGGGGGGCTTTTATCCTAAAATATCCATGCAGATGCACAGTAAAATATAATAATGAGAATTATTTGTTTACCGATCCGGAACAACTTAAGGGGCTCTTGGGTATTGTAACTTGAGCATCCGACAATGTAATTACAGCTGGGGGGGCTCAGTGTTTCAATTGCTTACTAATTGCTTGGTACTCGCTCATTATTTCTGTTTCTCCCAACTTTTCCTTATATATTTGGGGCCAAGAATAGTTGTTTTTGCTAAAATTATTATATGCTTCCTGTTTAATTATGATGTAAGCCCCAATGTTACTTATGCATGAGACTTCTTGTTAAATTGTGTTAAAATGCAATAAAAATAAAATAAATAAATAAATAAATAAAAAGGGTTAAGCTAACCTGGGTAGAATTATATGACACGGTGGCGTGAGGGGGAGGAGTCAAGATGGCCTCTGCTGCGGGACGCTGAGTCGGCTGCTCTATATTTCCAACATTCTAAAATAATTTTACCAGCTTAATTTTGATATCATGCCCCACAAGAGGAAGGGCAAGGTCAGAGTCTTTCCTCCGGACATACCTGGCCCGATAGGGCAGCGTGTTATCACCGACTTCGCGATCCCAGGCGCTCAGATTGGGGCTTCACGCACCGCTGCGGATGTCTCGAGAGGAGCGGGAATCTCGCTTGGCGAAGTTACTCTGAGCCCCCCAGATCCCCGTGTGCCGCTGTGTAGCTCTCCACTCCCTGAGGTTGGAGGGACTGCGTTCGCCAACCCGAGTTTGGTTGGGAGGAATCAGTGTGGAGGAACCACTAACACCACGGGAACAGGGACAGGAGTGTTTGGCCTGCCTAGCCCGGAGTATGGGCGAGAGACTCTGGAGAAGGGAAACCTTGGAACGGATGTCGAATTGCCAGGAACATCGGGCGGGAGGCCCCGACGGGAGGAGGTAGGAACTGACACTCTTTTACCCTGGGAGTTTAAAAAACCAGCGGACATTACATTAGAATCCCTATGGGACCTAATGATGGCTAATGCCCAGACCCTAAGGGAACAGTCCCAGCAGATGGGGAATATGGATAAAAGAATGGAGAAAGTGGAGAAAGAACAGAAGGACAAACTTCAGGAACAAACTGTGGCTATTCAAGATATTTCAGTAAAAATGAAACAGCTTCAAGATTTAAATACCGCTCTTATAAAAGACCATATAACAGCTCAGAGGAGGATTGAATCAATCGAAAATTATCTACGACATATGAATATAAGAGTGGTAAACTTTCCAAAAGTATTGGGAGAACTCCATATAGTGACTTTTAAAAGATACTTAGTAGAGATACTAAAGATCCCTGTAGAATCTCAACCTGCTTTAAAGAAAGTAATATTTTTGCCTACAAGAAGAGAATCTTCTCAATTACCAAATGAGGGAAACAGGATGGATTTAGATAATCTAACTCAGTATCTAGAGAATTCAAATATGGAAGTGATAGAAAGGGCAGTTCTCTTTGTTTCATTCTTCACAGAACCAGAAAGGACACAGACAATGAAAGCATACTTTCAAAACATTAGTACTCTCTTTATGGGAGCCACAGTCAGGGTCTATCCGGACCTGTCTAGGGCTACCCAACAGCGGAGGAAAATGTTTATTACTATGCGCCCTGAGGTTTTGGCCAAGGGGGCTAGTTTCCTATTAAGACTTCCATGTAAATGTGTTATAAAGTATGCAGGAAATACTTATATTTTTTTATGCCCGAACAGCTGAGACAGTTCTTGGAGGGAGGGACATAACCTATATTCAGGGGATATAATGTAATATGAGGCCTTGCAGCAGCAAAATGGTATGATTTCTTTATGTAACTCCTTTTTTTCCCCTCCTTTTCCCCTCCCCTCTCTAATGTTCCAATGAAAATACTATTGAAAGTTGTTGGTATAAGTGCATCTGTATGTATTGGCTAAGTACACATGGATGTGGAAAATATTTCCTATATATAATTGTTTCTGTATTCCATACAAGTTTTTTCTCTTGTTATAATTGTCTGAAAATGAATAAAATATAAAAAAAAAAAAAAGAATTATATGACACTTTGAGGTTGATATTCAAAAGTCATTTAGATAGCAGTGCTGCTGAATATACTTAGCTTTCTTAAAGTTAGCCGGATAAGTATATCTGGCTAACTTTAGCACAGCCCTACGGAACAACCAGAGTTAGCCGCATAACCTATGCCACATAACTTGTTATACAGCTAGAATTCAGCCACATACGATCTAACACATGTTTTCTTCCGCAATACCTAATCCCAGTGTCATTTTCTTAGACACCTGGCTCGCCGGTAAAAAAATATTTCCTCCAGTTCGCTCGCTGTTAAACCCAATTTGTTGATCCAAGTTTTGTTTTCCTTTGTTTAATGTAATGCATTCTTTTGCAATGGTTATTGTTATAATGTAAACTGAGGTGATTTGTAACTTGTTACATGAATATCGGTATATAAAAGTGCTAAATAAATAAATAAATAAATAAATAAATAATACAGCTTCTAATATCACCGCTTTAGACAAATGACTTTTCAGTTATGACTCTAAATGGCTTCTGAATATTGGCCTCTATATGTGGGGGCTTCCAATTCTCCTGCACGGCACTGTCCATTGCTACTAAGCTCCAAGGCTGGCCCACCCATCATACTCTGAAACCAGGCAGTTGATGTCTCTGTAGTGTAAGGATGGCTGGGAAATTCCTCCAACTTAGAATGTTGCAAATGCAGTACCCACAGGTATTCCATGCTAGAGGAGATATTAGTACCTCAAAACGTATTACAAGGTGCATGTGTCCTGGAGTGGGTGTGGACTTTGCTCCTCAAACTGCCCACCTCCGTGTGAACTTTGCAGGTACAGAGCTTGTATTTAATGGTCCACAGTGAAAGTATGCGTGCACATCTCCTCTAAAAGTTAACACAGGCTTCTTTTCCTGGAAAGTTTTATCAACAAAAAAAAAGCAATGTGCTGAGAGTTGATAATACAATTGAAATACATATTTTCTAATCCCACACAAAACAGCCCCCCCCCCCCGCACCTCAATCCAGCTAAAAGTACATCCGCTGTTGGCCCTACATATACTTTTAGCCAGATTGAATGAAGGAACTTTTCAGACAGCCAGTTTACCCAGATAAACGGCTTTCAAAACTGCCTTCATAAAGTCTGCATAAGGGGATCCCTGACTGTAAAGCAGGGGAAGGCAACTCCAATCCCAAATTGCCACAAAGAGATCTGGTTTTCAGGACATCCACATTGAATATGCATGAGATATATCTGCATACACTGAGGGAAGTGCATTCAAATATACTTCATTGTGCATGGGTAATTTGGGCCTGGAGTGCCACAAAGAATGTGGATATCCTGAAAACCCGATTTTTGTGGAACTCCAGAACCAGAGCTCTGCATTTCTGTGTTACAAGATTTGAAATCCTCCTCTCTTTTTCCAAGCTATAGATATTGCTAGTCTGTATTAACTGTGTTTGTTAATTTAAAAGACTGATGCACTGCAGGGGGTCATCAAGAACTTTAGGCAAAAGTAAGTAAAGTGCATTGCAGGTAGCGGCACACACGTTTACCTGTCCGTGTGACCAGATACATTGAATTTTATTTCAAGTTAGCCATAATATAGATTGATTTCTTGCTGAGATTCATTCTTCTGCATTTCTGTACTGTATGATTTGAAATCTCTCTCTCTATTTTTCCAAGCTATAGATATTTCTGGTCTGTATTAAATTACTGTCAGGCCGATACAGAATGGTGCGCTCCACCGAGCGCACCATTTAGCTCCCGTTTGGCCGCATGTTTTAGACACCGCTATTATTACTCCTTATATTGTAAGGGGTAATAGCGTGTGGAAAACGCGTGGCCAACCCCTCTGAAACTACTATTTATTATTTTTTATTTAGCATTTTTTATATACCAATAATCTTTTGGAACATTTAATCGGTTTTACAGAAAAAGTAATGTAGCCACAGGCTTTACAATAAACACAGAACATTGGATAATAATACAAATGCAAGAAGCAAAAGAAAAAGGGGAGGGATTAACTATAATGACGCTAATACACAAGGCCATCCATAACCGAGACATGCAATGGTTCCCTGAACACCTGATTTTCAAAAAGACAAACCGACCGACCAGATCCCAACATCAGGCCAGACTGCTGACCCCCTCACCTAAATTTACCAAACATGCAGCCACAAAAGAATGCTCGATCATTATAGCAGGAACCACAACATGGAACAGCATGCCCTCTGAACTGCGCCAGGAACCCTGCCACAAGAAATTTAAACAAAACCTAAAAACCTGGCTATTCAAAAAAGCCTACCCTTGACCATCTGAGACACTTTCAAGCCGTGTACTTCACCTTTCAACCGCCCTGCCTATTCCCTATCCCTCCACTCCCTATCCCCCTAGAAAACTCCCCACAGGATAATTCTTGATGTACATTAAATTCTCGGTTATCATTTTATGCTTACGTTTATAATATTTTTTTCTTCTCAAATCATCTGGCATGCATGCTGTTTGCTATTGTTCTACTTATTATGTTTATTGTAAAGCTTATTGCTGAATTAATGTTTGCTGTAAACCGAGGTGATGTGCTCCACGTGCCGCGGTATATATAAAACCCATAAATAAATAATAATAAGGATAAGAACAAAGATGCATGACATATGTAAAGAGGCTACAGGTGATTTTTGCAAAAAATTTACAATTGGAAGGTGCGAAAGTTGAGGAGGGGAGGAGAAGAGAGGGGAGGGGGTAGGAAGGGGGGAAGTGAGGGAGGGATAAGGGCCAATCACATGCAAATGCTTGTTGATGAGCCTATTAGTTATTCCCCCAGAATACTGAAAATAAAATGTGCAGCCAAGCCTCACATTTTACTCTCAGAAATTGACGACTGCCCAAGGGCAGGCGTTAACTTGAAAGCACCGGTAAAGGACCAGGAAAAGTGTACAGAAAAGCAGAAAAAAACTGCTTTTCTGTACACCCTCCGACTTAATATCATAGCGATATTAAGACGGAGGCACCAAAAATACAATTAAAAAAAATCTGGCCACCAGTCGGCGGGTTCGAAAACAAATGCTCCATTTTTCCAGCGTCTGTTTTCCGAACCTGTGGCTGTCAGCATAGAGGTGCCTGGGCGAACGTCGGGACAGCGGGTGCTCAACTTTGAGCGCTGGCTCTCCCGCACATTTTATTGCATCGGCCTGTGTGTTAATTTAAAAAAAAAGGGTTGGTATCTACAAGAGCTGGAAAGCTAAGACCACAAATACTCATAGTCTGGGCAATAAAATCCAAGTCCTGCAAGCCTTAATGGTGGAAGCGAACTTGGACATAGCTGCTGTTACACAGAGTCTCATGGTCATCCGTGGCTATAATTTGATAAGGAAGGACAGTAAGGGCAGAAAAGGGGGAGGAGTAGCTCTTTATGTCAAAAACAATATCTAATCAACTAAAATGCAAGGGTTGAAGACATCCAAAAGATAGGAAAGAAAGGAGACTTATTGCTCATTGGAGATTTTAATCTGACCAAGTAGATTGATAGCGGATGTCCTTCAAGGGGCTCTGCTCAAACAAATGGTAATGGAGCCCACAAGGGAGGGTTTGATACTTCACCTAGTGCTCACTAATGGGGATAAGCAGCTAGATTTTAAAAGGCCCGTGTACACGTGCATGTGTGTGCGGTTCCCAGTGTGAGCACATGGACGAGGCTATTTTATAACATGCACACTTTGGCGCACGCACGTTATAAAATGCAATTCCCGTGCGCACATGTGCGCCGGATTTTAATATTCGTGTGTGCGTGTTCGGGCAGGTAGCCTCCTCTGCACGCGGGGGTGGGTGGATTTTAAAGGAATCGCGCAGTGACACAATTGGGCCTTTGCCCAGTTTCCTCCCAGTCCGCTCCAATAAAGAAGCGGACTGGGAGGGAACATCGCTAACCCTAACCCTATCCTTCCTTCCTCTTCCCCTCTCCTCCCTGACCCCTAAACCTACCCTAACTAGCATTTTTTTTGTTGTTGTTGAAGAACTTACCTGCTCCACCAAGCAGAAGAAAGTTCCGCACGCCAGCCAGCTGCCTGTGTGCACTTGCCCAGGACAGAGCCTAATGGCTGCTGTCCCAGCCAGCCTCCACCCAGACCCCGCCCCAGCCCACCCCTTTCTTCAGGCCCAGTACTTCTGCACAGAGCAGGAGATATGCACGTGACCCTACCTTTTTTAAAATGCGCTCGGCACACACAAGGCCCAGCCATGCACATATCTCCCTGATTTTATGCACCAGGGCCTTTTAAAGGAATGTCTCTAATGTCTGGATAGGTGCACGCACCTGAGCACCAGTGATCATCAGATGGTATGGTTTGATATCGCAAATAAGAAAAGTCACACAAAGACCTGAGTTTTGGATTTCAAAAATACTGACTCTCATAAAATGGGAAATGTTCCTGGAAGAAGAACTAGAAAACTGGGAGAAAATGGGTGAGGTGGAACAACAGTGGGCCAAATTTAAAGGAGCTATTACAAAGGCAACAAATCTATATGTAAGAAAAGTAAACAAATGTACAAGGAAAAAGAAACCTATTTCGTTCTCAAAGAAGGTGGCTGAAAAAATAAAGTAAAAAAGAACAGCATTCAAGAAGTATAAAGGGTTCCAAAAAGACTAACAAAGGGAAGAATACCCGGTAAAACTGAGGGACACGAAGAAAGAAATCAGAAAGCAAAAGGTCAAGCAGAAGAAAGGATTGCCAAAGAGATAAAGCGAGGTGCCAAAACATTTTTCAGGTATATCACAGAAAGAAGGGAAGCCAGATGTGATATAGTGAAATTGAAAGGTGATGAGGAGCAATATGTGGAGAGAGTCGAAGAAATGGCAGAAATATTAAACAAATACTTCAGTTCGGTCTTCACTAAAGAAGACCCTGGAGAAGGACCACTGCTAGTTGACAAGACCAAAGATGGGTATAGGGTAGATGAAACTCCATTTATGGAAAAGAATGTATGGAAGGGCTAGGCAATGCCATGGGGCTGGTTGAGACATACCCCAGGATACTGAGGGAGTTCACAGATGTGGTGGTGGGTTCGCTGAAGGACCTTTCAATAGATCCCTGGAAACAGGAGTTGTGCTGTGGGATTGGAGAAGCACGGTTGTGGTTCCTGCTTCACAAGAATGGTAGCAGAGAGGAGACTGGAAACTACAGGCTAGTCACCTTGCCTCAGTGGTGGAAATATTAATGGAGACGCCGTTGAAGGAAAGGATAGTGAATTATCTACAATTGGGTGGGTTGTTGGACCCGAGGCAGCATAGATTCACCAGAGGAAGGACCTGTCAGACAAATCTGATTGATTTTTTTTTGATTGGGTGGTTAGAGAATTGGATCAAGGAAAAGCACTTGATACAATCTACTTGGATTTCAGCAAAGCTTTTGATACAGTCCCACATAGGAAGCTTGTGAATAAAATGAGAAGCTTGGGAGTGAGTGCCAAGGTGGTAGAGTGGATTACAAACTAGTTGACTGATAGGAACCTACTCTGAAGAGAAAACTTTGTTAAGTGGACTGCCACATGGATCGGTATTGGGACCGGCTCTTTTCAATATCTTTATGAGTGACATTGCGGAAGGGATAGAAGGTAACTTTTGTCTATTTGCAGATGATACTAAGATCTTCAACAGAATGGACACTCCTGAAGGAGAGAATGAAAAGTGATTTAAGAAAGCTTGAAGAGTGGTCGAAGATTTGCGATAATCCAAAAAAGCTGTATTTGATGGGAGAGTGAAAGACTGATGTGCATGGACCAAGAGAGGGATCTTGGTGTATTAGTACCTGGCGATCTGAAGATGGTGAAGCAATATGACAAGGTGATACCTAAAGCCAGAAGAATGCTGGGCTACATAGAGAGAGAAATAACAAGTAAAAAAAGGAGGTGATAATGCCCTTGTTTAGGTCCTTGGTGAGGCCTCACCTGGAGTACTGTGTTCAGTTCTGGAGCTTGTATATAAAAAAGGATAGAGACAAGATGGAGGCAGTTCAGAGAAGGGCAACCAAAGTGGTGTGGGGTCAGTATCAGAAGGCTTATAAGGAAGGGATGAAGGATCTAAATATGTATACTCTGGAAGAGAGGAGGTGCAGTGAAGATATGATACAGACCTTCAGATACCTGAAAGGTTTTAATGATGCACGAACTTCAAACCTTTTCCACTGGAAAGAAAACAGTAGAATTAGGGGTCACAAAATGAAACAAAACCAATGTCAGGAAATATTTTTTCACTGAGACCAGTGGCGTAGCCACGGGTGGGCCTGGGTGGGCAGGTGCCCACCCAACTTAGACCCAGGCCCACCCAACTGGCACCGGAACTGCAAGGCTGTCGCGGGATCCCATCCCCGCGACAGCGAACAAGAGAACCCACGCCTCGTGCGCCATCACGGCACACGTGGGGAAGCGCTGCTGCGGCCGTATGGCCAACCGGTCTTCCTGTTCGGGGGGGAGCGGAAGCGCCGCGCGCAGCTTCCGCTTTCTTCCCCAGAGCAGGAAGATCAGCTGCCTCTCCTGCTGCCACCCGTTCTCCTGCTATCCTCGGACCAAACGGCCGCCGAATTTCCTGTTTGGGGGAGCAGAAGCGCCGCGTGCAGCTTCCGCTTCCTCCCCCCAATGCAGGAAGATCAGCTGCCTCTCCTGCTGCCACCGGCCTCCTGCTATCTTCTTCGGGCGTCGGGCCGTATGGTCCGCCGATCTTCCTGCTTGGGGGGGGGGGGGTGAGGGAGGAAGCGGACGTTGTGCGCTGCGCTTCCGCTCCCCCCCCCCCCCCCCCCCGACAGGAAGTTCGGCGGGCAGTACGGCCCGACGCCCGAAGATAGCAGGAGTCCGGTGGCAGCAGGAGAGGCAGCTGATCTTCCTGCATTGGGGGAGAAAGCGGAAGCTGTGCACGTGCTTGAATGTGTATGTGTGGATGAGAATGGGAGTGTGTGTGGGTGAAAACTGGAGCCTGGGTGTGTATGTGGGTGAGAATGGAAGCTTGAATATGTGGGTGAATGGGAGCTCGAATGTGTGTATGTGTGGTTGAGAATGGGAGCCTGGGTTTGTGGGTGAGAATGGGAGCTTGAATGTGTGTATATATGGGTGAGAATGAGAGCCTGGGTTTGTGTGGGTGGGTGAGAATGGAAGCTTGAATATGTGGATAAGAATGGGTGCTTGAATGTGTGTATGTGTGGGTGAGAATAGTACCTTAAATGTGTATATGTATGGATGAGAATGGGAGCTTGAATATGTGTGGGTGAGACTGGGAGCATGGGTTTGTGGGTGAGAATGGGAGTCTGGGTTTATGTGTGTGGGTGAGAATGGGTGCCTGGATGTGCGTCTGTGTGTGCATAAGAATATAAGCCTGGGGAGGGGTGAGAAAGTGAGAACTTGAATGTGAGCTTTGGGGGGGGGGGGAGCATATGAGAGTGAGAGCTTGAGTGTGTGAGAGGGAGTCTGTGAGAGAAAGCGTGTATGTGTGTGTGTGTGTGTGTGTGTGTGTGGAAGGGAAGAAGACAGTAATAGAAGAAGACACTGAAAAGGAATTAGGAAATGAGCTCTAAGGGAAAAAATGGGAAAAAGAGACCAGGACCAACTGATTAGAAAAATACAAAGATCAGACAACAAAGGTAAAAATATATATCTATATTTTGAGATGTTAGCAATTTAAATATAAGCAACACAACCGCTCTCTCAAAATTTATGGACAGGTAGGAGCCGTGTATAAAATCGTAATAATAAGAAGGCTAAAGTACCACAAATCACCGTGAATTATGTTTGTATCATTAAGTAAACCTCATACTTAGGCGTAGATGTGAATACTATGCTGCATAATTTGGCATTATTTATCAGTAAAAAAACAACTAGTAGACCTGCATGCCTACAGCCCACCCATGTTAACCTTGTGCCCACCCAAAAAATCAATTCTGGCTACGCCGCTGACTGAGACATTGGTGGATGCTTGGAATGCCCTTCTAGAGAAGGTGGTGAAGACAAAATCAGTCAAAGAATTCAAAGGGGCATGAGATAAACATTGTGTATGCCTAAAGGCTAGAGCAGGGGTCAGGAACCTTTTTGGCTGAGAGAGCCATAAACGCCACATATTTTAAAATGTAATTCCATGAGAGCCATACAATATGTTTAAAACTAAATACAAGTAAATATGTGCATTTTATGTAAGATCACACTTTTAATGTACAATAAGTCTCTGAAAATATTACACCAGGCCTTAAGACACCAATACATCTCCTATTAGGAAAACGGACCAAGTCAGGCTGCTATAGAGTCCTACACAGAAACAACACACCAGCAGAAAACCTCACCTGAATCACGTGCTGTCCCTCACTTAACATAGAATAAAGAGACCAAAACGCATAACAAGAAGCATGCAGAAAAAACTGAATTGGAAACTGCAACAAGCCAGAGTCTCTGTATGCAGTGTAACAAAGGAAAAAAAGAAACATCACCCATCCTTATAAAACAAATCAAGAAATATAAAATCATCAGCAGTAAAACTGTACTAACAAAAAGAACATATTTCGAAACAGCTGATGAGTGGAATATCCAATAATTAAAAACTCATATAAAACATTTCCAGACACCAACAAAATATTTCAAAATAGCAGACACAAAGATCCAGTAATGAAAAATAATAAGGATACAAAAATTTTTTTGCTCTGCATACCTGGGAACGTTTGATATCCAGGTGTCCTGAGATTGTTCTGAATTAGCAGGAGGTGGGGTGGTTTGCTTGGAACTTTCTCCTCTCTCAGTCACATACCAGTGCTCTCTCTCACACTGGCTCTCAATGACACACCTATACACACATGCTCTCAGTACTCACATATACACATGTTTTTTCTCTCTCATATAGGCTCTTAATTACACATTTACACATATGCTGTCTATCTTTTCACGCTTACACACACACACAGGCTTTCAATCACATAAATACATGCTGTCTTTTTCTCTCACACACAGACTCTCATTCACATGCTTACAAACATGTCCTCTCTTTCTCTCATTTACACACAGGCTCTCAATCACATACTCACATGCTCCCTCACCTAAATCAGCTCTCAATCACACACAGGCACACATGGTCTCTCTCTCTCATTGAAACACAGGCTCTCAATCACATACTCCATCACCTAAACCAGCTGTCAATCAGACACAGACACACATGATCTCTCTCTTACTTATACACACAGGCTCTTAATCATACATACACATGATTTCTCTCACACACAAAGGATCTCAATCATACACACATACTCTTTCACACAAACTTACACATACAGGTTCCCAATGGTAAACTTACATTCATGCTCTCTCTCTCTCTCACAGGCAGGCTCTCAATCACAGACATACTCTCTTTCACATATACAGGCTCTCAATCATTCACATACATGCAATCTCTCACTCACACACACAGGATCTCAAACACACATGCTTGCTCGCTCATTCACTCTCTCTCTCCCCCACCCCGGGAACTCGCGGCAGCAGCAGCAGCCTCTTCCCAACGCTAACCTCCTTCATTTTCAGCCCTCGCGGAGGCGAAGGCGGAGTCCCATCGGTCGCGGTTGAACCTCTTCATTTTCCTCCGAGCCGCGCTGCAGTCTTCTTCCCGTCGGACATTAGCGTGGCCTCTTCTTCCCGCGCAGGCACCCGATGCTCACCACTTCCTCTTCCGGGCCGCGGGAAGAAGAGAGCGCACCGGCGTGCTCTCTTCTTCCCGCGGCCCGGAAGAGGAAGTGGTGAGCATCGGGTGCCTGCGCGGGAAGACTCCCGCGCAGGCACCCGATGACTCCTGCGCAGGCACCCGATGACTCCAGCGCTGGCACCCGGCTGACACCCGATGACTCCCGCGCAGGCACCCGGCTGACTCCAGTCGTGCCGCTGACTCTCTCTTCTCCTTCCCCCCCCCCGCGGCTCGGAAGAGGAAGTGGTGAGCATCGGGTGCCTGCGCGGAAGAAGAGACCACGCTAGTGTGGTCTCTTCTTCCCGCGCAGGCACCCGATGCTCTCCACTTCCTCTTCCGGGCCGCGGGGGGAGGAGAAGAGAGCACGCCGGTGCCGCTGACTCCAGCTGTCCTGCCGCGTTCCGCCCGGGCTGACAGCATTTTAAGCCCGGGCGGCGGAGGACCGGGGAGCAGCTGGGTCAGCGGGGAACCGCGAAGTGTGGCGACACTTGTCCGCGAGCCAGATGCAGCCCTCAAAAGAGCCATATCTGGCTCGCGAGCCATGGGTTCCCGACCCCTGGGCTAGAGGATGGAAATGAAGAAAAGGGTGCATGGGGGTAAGTTGCTGGTGCAACGGTTAATACCCTTAACAAATAAGCCTTGATGCTTTTGATGCAACTGCAACATTGCTCTCAGTTTCAATGGCAGGTGGAAAAGGGTAATTGGATCTAGAAAACAACTAATGAGGGCCCTGACAAGCATGGGGGTAAACTGCATGGAGTAGCAATTACTACCCTTAACAGAAGGCATGGGATTACTACCCTTAATTAATAAGCTTTGATGCTTTTGACACAACTGCAACCTCATTCACCACTTTGATGGCGGTGGGGGGTGAAGAGGAATTGGATTCACATGACAACCAACACGTGCCCTGACTTTTACAGTTTGGGGTACTGATATGCAGATATAAGGAATAAAAGCACAGGACTGCTTCTATGGCCAAGTCCCTAAGCAAAGAATGTCAAGCGGCAGTGTCTGAATTTTCAAGAAGGCTTGTCACCCAGTAAAAATATTGCTAGCAGTAAATTTTTTATGGGTTATCATATGGCCTGGAGATAACTGCATGGAGTAGCAGTTGCTACCCTTAATATGGGAGTAACCTGCACGATGCGGCAGATACTACCATAAGAAGCTTGTTGGGCAGACTGGATGGACCATTTGGTCCTTTTCAGCCATCAATACTATGTTTCTATGTATGTTAGAGTTGCCTACTCCTGGATAAGAATAATGCTTCTTAATACAGTCTTCAGAAATAAGAACAAAAGAAATGCCATACTGGGTCAGACCAAGAGTCCATCAAGCTCAGTATCATGTTTCTAACAGTGGCCAATCCAAGTCACATGTACCTGGCAAGTACCCAAACATCAACCTAATAAATGAAGGTTGACCGACGTGCCGCAAATGCGCAGTAGAGAGCAGCTCTACTGCGCATGTGCGGGAGAGCCGTCGGTCTTAGCCAGCGTCAGAAAAAAAAAAAACATCCGGCGCTGATGGCGGCGTGCGGGTGGGTCGGTGGCCCCGGCGGCGGTGGCAGCAGGGTGGCGGCGGCTGGACAGTATCGAGGGGAGGGAGGAGAGAGAGAGAGGGAGGGAGTGGGAGGGACGGAGGGAGGGAGTGGGAGGGAGTGACTGAGTGAGAGGGAGGGACTGAGTGGGAGGGAGGGGAGTGACTGAGTGAGACGGGAGGGACTGAGTGGGAGGGGAGGGAGGGATGTGAAGAGGGAGGGAGGGGAGGGAGGGACTGAGTGAGGGGGAGGGACTGAGGTGGGAGGGGGAGGGACTGAGTGAGAGGGAGGGAGGAGTGGGTGAGTGTGTGGGAGGGAGGGTAGGGAGTAGGGGGTAGGGAAGAGTGAGGGAGGGAGAGGAGAGAATGAGGGAGATGTGAGAGACAGGGATGTGAGTAAGTGGAAGGGGGAGAGGGAGAATGAGGGAGAGGTGAGAGACAGGGAGTGAGTAAGTGGAAGGGTAAGAAGTTGTGGAGCAGAGAAAAAGGGAGTGGAGGAGGGCTGAGGGGGAGGGGATGGGATTGAGAGAGGGTGGGGAGTGACTGAGGGAAGGGGAGAGAGGTGGGAGTGACTGAGGGAAGGGGAGGGAGGTGAGAGTGAGGGGAAGAAGGCAGTGGGAGACAGAGGGTGAGTAAGACTGAGTGGAGGAAAGGGGAGGAGTGAACGAGGGGAAGGGAGAGAGAGGGAGAAAAAGTGTAGAAGGGTGCTGTGTTAGAAAATGGACTGAAAAAAAAATGTAATGTAGCCCGTTTTAACGGGCTTAACGACTTGTTAAGATAATAAGCAATAGTAGCTTGTGATCTAATTATTGTAATAGCAGTTTATGGATTTAACCTCTAGGAACGTATTCCTGTTCAACTTAAAATCCAAGGAAAAGATTATTAATTTTTTTTTTTTACTGTCATGTTAAAACTCTATACTAGGGGTTTTCAGCTTAGTTCTCTGGGCATACCTAGCTTGTCAGGTTTTCAGGACATCCACAAGGAATATGCATAAGAGATTTTCATTCACTGTCTCCTTTGAATGCAGATCTATTGTGAATGAAAACCTGAAAATTATTTTTTTCTCAGTGCATAAACTCTAGAATTCATTGCCAGGGGATGTAGTTTCAGCAGTTAGTTACTGGGTTTAAAAAATGTTTGGATACGTTCCTAGAGGTTAAATCCATAAATTATTACAATAATTAGATCACAAGCTACTATTGCTTATTATCTTAACAAGCCGTTAAGCCCGTTAAAACGGGCTACATTACATTTTTTTTTCAGTCCGTAAAGTACTGGGCTTGTCTAATCATAAGCAACCTATGATTAGACAAGCCCAGTACTTTACGGGCTTGACTTTATAAGCCATTAAGTTTCTGTGGCATTATATGACGGTTGCCTGACCATTCTTCTTACTGAGTTCCTATTACAGCTGAATTATTGTTTCCTGTGTTCATGTACTTCCTCAGTTTAAATACAGTTTTTATTATTTCTCTCTCCTTTCCCATCAGAAATTCACAAAATCAAATGAAGCACACAGATATGGGATGCTCAGTGTTCAGAGCTGCTGTCTGGATCTCATTCTGAGATCCAGACAGCAGCTTGGTAACTAGAGACCAACTCAGCCAATGATGACAAAACTAGGTTAGCTTGGTAGATTCAATTTGTTGGGTGATAGAGAATGCAGTAGGATCCGTCAATTCAGACTACTCTTACTATATATTTTTGCAGCCAGGCAATTATGAAAACAGTTCACTGGCAGCAGTTCCTTCAGTTCTGCTGCAAGCCTCCCGAGTCACAGAAGTCCCCGGGCCGAAACCACGCCAGCGGCGCCGCCCCCGAAACGCCGCGTCACGACCGCCACGCTCCCCGATATGCCCCCGGCACGCCTCTCCATGCAAGCCCCGGGACTTGCGCGCGCCGAGCCTATGCAAAATAGGCTCGGCGCGCGCAGGGGGGGTTTGGGGTAGGTTTGCGTAGGATACGCGCGTATCCCTTTGAAAATCTACCCCAATGTGCCTGGCAGTGGAAGGTATTTGTGCTGCTGTTACTGTGAGGTGACACCAGAATTTGAAAATATCTTTTTGTATGTTGAGCTGTAAGGGAAACATCCAAGCTCCATTGTTTGGGGGAATTTCAGTGGATGCACAGAGTTAGAGAACTGGAGGTGCAGGATTTATATTGACATTCTGTCCCTTCCTATATACATTCCAGGTTTCACTCTCATAGCCATATAGAATTAGTTGAATGAGGCTATCAAATAATTGTAATAGTAGCTTTACTAGAAGTGTGAAACTAACCAGCTTTTTAAAATTACGTAGAAGACCCTTTGGACTTTCTTATTAAGACTTTTTTTTATAGCCAATTTTAAAGAAGGGACCATGCTATGGAGGTGGGGTGTGATGAGGAAATGTCATTTTGGCTTGCCCCCCCCCCCCCCTGAAACTCTTCTGTCTAGAGATGCCACTGATTTTCTGTGATCTTAAGCATTAGTACAAGAAGGATTGGGGGGGGCGGGGGAGAGGTACACAAATGCATTGGCCCCTGCGCGCCAGAGACCCTTGGTACGCCACTGCCAGAAATGGTAGAATTATAGGACAGTGGTACACGAACTATATAATTAACTATGAACAGTATACATTACCACATAAAGGGTCATCTTCAAAAGGAACTTCTGCAGCTAAAACAATTTTTTTTCATGCAGAAATAGCCATCTACAAAATTATCCTGTTTGCATGAACTTAACAATCACAAATGGTACTGCCTAGACAGGACTTACTTGGGGGGGGGGGGGGGGGGGGAACTCAACATCCTTTGAAATCGGTAAACTGCAGTTTTTAACCTCTTGCAGCTTTGTTTTCTGGAAAGGTTTCCAAGTTGAGCTTCAAAATGTCAAATAAATTGAAAAAGGTTGGGGTTTTTTTCCCACCACTTCAATCTCCTCTTCCATCCACAGACCAGACTGACCAATTCCCTTCAGGCCTCTAGTTCCCCATCTTCTCACGGAGAAGGCAGGGTAATGACTGGAGTCTGTCAGCAGAACGTGGGGGCAGGACGCACCGTTGCACTGCACTCACTGCAAACTGCTCCTGTCGTGGTAGGCAAAAAAACGAGCCCATTTGGAGACACTACCCCAAGAATAACCGCTGGGAGTCATCAGGAATAAAATGATTCAGGTGCACTCATGTAAGGGACCAGTTTACTGGGAAAACATAATTTTTTCATTGCTTATTTATTAAAAATATAGTGCAACAAGCTGATGAAAGATTCATGCTATAGCACATTTTGCTTCTTCTGGCACCCAGCTCTTTCCTGCTCCAGTATATTATTGCTGACACCCTTCCCTGTTAGTAATCTAGTACAGAATTTCACAAGGACAGCCAGCAGTGTTTTATTCAGTCAGGTGAAATGGTGCTTTACAATTGAAAATGGGCTTTTGAAAATTCCTCTGCTGGTAAATATACACATGTAGGGCCAGAAACTGGAGGCCTTCTTGGGGTCAGGCATGGGAATGGATATGCACACATACTTTTGAGTTTTCACACGTATGAACATAGTTTTTCTAAAAATGTTCTTGCACAAATTAGCATTGTGTGCGGGTAGCTTTTTCTGAGCTAATTTTCAAAGGAAATACTGTACACACGTACTTTCTTTTTGAAAAGTGGTATGAAGTCCACAGGTAATTAACCTTGCATCTATGCAGCCAATTAAAAAAATTATTCCCAAAATGTGTAAAAATATAGGTCAGCAAGACATGAGAGAGAGAAGATATTTTTACTGGAGAACATCAATACTATGGAGACTAAGCTTTCGAAAGTTGTGCTTCTTTTATCAGATCACTGCAAAAAGAGCTAAGGATACTATTGTCTGAAATTAATTATCAAAGGGATTGCAAGAAACCTTTCCAAAAATTTAATCCATACACTGACCTAAAACGTGGCTGAACCTAGCCAAATGTGAAACCCGTACAAACACAAGCTAAATGGAAGAGAAAAATGTTGCTGCTCCATTCCTGACCTATATCAGACTTCATTTCTGAAGCTGCTGAAGACCAGGATGAAAAGATTAATCTATCAAATTGCCCCTGAGCTATTTAATCACCACAGTCTTCAGATAGTTGATGCCTCTGAAGGAACAAGAAGAGCCAGCCCTTCCATTAAGCAGGCCAACACCTACAGCACAGAAATTCTGGGGGCGGCCCCAGGCGTTTTACTGTACATGAGCACACAAGGCTCTGTCCAGATCACGCTACTGGACAATGCCCAGAATCTCAGGCGGCAGAGAACAGCTCTCCACTTCCTGGTCCAGCCCCTCTCATCACAGGCAGGAGAGGGATCAGCTTATGCCAGACAAAGCACAGCAAGGAAGAGGGGAGTAAGAGGGGAGAGAATGAGACTACAGTGGACAAGAGTTCACTTTTTGAGTGCATTTTCCATTTATAATTTGTGTTACCTATACTGTAGTTGGTGAGGGTTTTCTTTAAGTATGAATGTTAATAGAAACATAGAAATGATGGCAGAAAAGGACCAAATGATCCACCTAGTCTGCCCAGCAAGCTTATGCCAGTATCTGCTGCACTGTGCAAGTTACCGTCATGCTTACCAATTTTCCAGACCACAAAAGTCAGGGCCCTTGGATGCTGTTTGAATCCAATTTCCCTTAACCCTTGTCGTTGAAGCAGAGAGCAATAATGGAGCTGTATCAAAGGTATCAGGCTTAGTGATTAAGGGTAGTAAAAGCCCCATCAGCAACTTACCTCCCAATTTTATTTGTTCCCCAAACTGTAAAAGTCAGGGCTCTCGTTGGTTGCTGTCTGAATACAATTCTCCTTTTCCCACTGCCATTGAAGCAAACAGCTGACTTAGTCAGGTCCAAGTGGTAGGCAAGCATGGTCAGGTCCAAGGCAATAAGTTAGTACAAGGCTGAAGGATGAATGAGGACAGGAAAGGAGACACTGGTGGGCAAGCCAAGGCTGGACGAGACAAGCTAGACAAGGCAAAGCCAGAACACCAGAATGCAGGAACAACAAGAAGAACATAGAAGCAACACGCACTGCTCTAGGCAGGAGACCCATTGTTAAGGAGATTTTAGGCAGTCCAGAGAACCCTTATATAGTCAGGTCCTGCTGATGTCATTCAAGGGCACCGCGGGGCTTTTTCCGCTGTGGGCTCTTTAAGAGACTATGCACGTGCAACCATAGAGACCCCAGGGAGAGGCAGGAGAATGGCAGAATTCAGGCAACATTGGAGACTGGGGCCTGTTAGTGTGCGGCATCATTCCTGCCACGCTGAGAGGTTGCTGGAGTGAGTTGGAGAGTGAGGCCTGTCATGGGCCCACCCTGCAGCCGGCCAGACATAACAGTATGCGAGTAAAAGTAAAGCAGGACATGATTTCACAAGTTTAGATTTTCAAAACTAAACTTGCTGTAAGTTAACCAGATAAGACAGATCCAGTTAACTTACAAGGGATATTCAGCAGTACGGCTATGCTGCTAAATATCCCCAAATAAATTGTTAGTTATCTGAATAAGTCTAAGCCAGCTAATTTTAGACCTACTATTGAGTCAACAAAGTCAGATAAGACTGAATATCGCTAGTTATCCAGCTAAGTTACCCAGATAAGTAGCTTCTCCCCAGATCTCCCTTATCCTGCCCACCACTTATCCAATTAAGGAGCACTATTGGCTTCATACTAAATAGACGTTCCGCAGATGGCATTGTAGCAGGCTTGGTATTTACACTTGTTCTCAAATAGGGTACTTCTGTGCATGTATGCACACACACACCCATAATTTTAAAACTGGATGCAGAACTTTGCTTTGAAAGTTCTGAGTAAAGTCTATGGCTGAAAAACACCGGCAGATTTCAGCTTATGCGGGCTGTTTGAAACTTAGCCTCTACAAATACAGCTGTGCTCTTTGTGACACCAGGTTGGAGGCTACTCTGTAATTTATAGATCACTTATTACTATGTCCTAAACCATTTATAGGAAAGATAAAAAGAGAGGTTGGTGAACCATACAAATAAATAGGAAAACAACATGAGCGGAATAAAAAAAACCAAAAAGGTAATAAATGGATAATTGTGTATGTTTTTTTCAATGTTTTTGTAAACTGCTTTGAAATTTTATGATTTGGCAGTATACAAATTATAAACAGACCTAAACCTATGTGAGTAGATATTAAAAAACATGTAAATTAAATAACAAATTTAATATCAATAAAATCATAAATACAACAACAGCTCAAAACATTAAAGTTACACGATGACTGATCCAATACACCCAACACGGCTATGTTTCGACAAAGTGTCTGCATCAGGAGAGATTATGTAAATGATCATCCTTAGATCCGCCTAGCCAAGAGGACAACCTCGGGACCATAAATGGGATGTTAAATCACAAACCTAAAAACATCTCTATGGAAAAACGATTCTCCCTTATTTGCAAAGCTCTCAGCAGACAGTCTGCAGCACTGCACCATAGGGAACACAGAATAAATAAACCAATGTTTTCCCTATGGTGCAGTGCTGCAGACTGTCTGCTGAGTGCTTTGCCTTTCTCTTTGCAAATAAGGGAGAATTTTTATAGTACGTATGCTTTTATTGATATTAAGGGCCTGATTTACTAAGGCTTTTCTCCCATTCTGTACCTATGGGAAAAATGCATGGGAAATGAGGCTCTAAATTGGTAATATTTTATTTTACGTGTTTTTGAATATTTATTTCTATAGAATTAATTATCTATTTATTACCTGTTTGGGTGTACTGCTCTTGTTTTACTAAACCATTTATAACCTGACAAAGTAGAATTTCATTACAGAACCTTTTATTAATATAGGATTGGAGGTGTCCCTAAAGTATTATTGTATTTTCTTCTCAATGCTTTCTTTGTGCATAAAGAATCTAGGTTTCTTTCCCAACAGTTTTCTTTTCCCTTGCTCCCTATTTTCCAGGCACTGACCCCGACTTTTCCCTACGAGGTCAGGGCTCAGCCAGGTTTTATTTGCTCCTCCTCCCTCCCCCATCTTTACCAGACCAAATTTGTATGGTAAAATCGCTACCTGCACAAATTCAACCAGGTATAAAAGGCACAGGAGGTTTTTTTAAATGTACCTGGCTAATATGATAGTTAGCTGGGTAAGTGCAGCCATCTAAAGAGAAGTCCTAAATCTGATTGCACTAATGTTCTGTGGTCAGATTTACCTGGGTAAGTGCAGAAAAATATTCAGCTGAAGATAACCGGTAAATTGACCTCATTATGATCATTTACATTCTGAATATGTATACCCTGGAGGAGAGGAGGTGCAGGGGAGATACAATACAGACCTTCAGATATCTGAAAGGTTTTAGTGCTGCACATTCAACAAACCTTCTCTGTTGGAAAGAAATCAGTAGAACTAGGGGTCATGTAATAATATTCCAGGGAGGACAACGCAGAACCAATGTCAGGAAATATTTCTTCTCGGAGAGGGTGGTGGATGCCTGGAATGCCTTTTTCCCCACCAGATGAGGTGGGGAAAACCAAAACAGTGAAAGATTTCAAAGGGCCATGGGATAAACATGGTGGATCCCTAAAGGCTAGAGGATGGGAATGAAGAAATGAGTGCATGGGGGTAACTTGCTGGTGTGGCAGTTACTAACCTAGACCAATAAGCTTGATATTATGATGTAACTCAAATGTTGTTCTTTGCTTCAAGCAGCAGGGGGACAAGGAGAATCAGCAATCAACGACTTTTACGGCCTGGGAAAAAAATAAGTATGAGGGCAACTTGCTGATGCAGCGATTACTACCCTTAACTAATAAGCCTGTTACTCTGATACAACTCAAACATTGCTCTCTGCTTGACTGATAAAGTGTTATAGGGAATTGGATTCAAAACAGCAACCAACGAGGGCCCTGACTTTTACGGTCTGAGAAGCTGATAAGCATGGGGGTAACCTACATGGCACAGCAGATACTACCATAAGCTTGCTGGGCAGACTGGGTGGACCATTTGGTCCTTTTCTGCCATCACTTCTATGTTTCCATATACTATACACTATGAGAGTAATTGTTAGTCTATTGCTAAATTCCTACAAGGAAAGTAAAGTTGCTTACCTGTAACAAATGTACTCTGAAGACAGGAGAATCACCAGTCGCACAGATGAGTGACATCACTGCCAGTTGAACAGAGACATCCTTCTGGACAGGCCCAGCAGCTGCCGTGGTCCCATGTGCCTGCAGCACACCTCAGTCCAATTCCAATGCTAAAAAAGCTCGGCAGCAGAAGGGGAGAGGAGGAAGCGTGTGTCTGGTGAGTCCCCGGTCTAAAGAGAAGACCGTTGCAGGCAAACAGCTTCAAGTTCTCTCCCAACAAGTGGATCATCAGGGCTTCCTAGCCTTTGGCTGCTTTGAGACAATAAAAGTGGAAAACAACAACTTTGCCAACAAGGCAATTAACTGTTTATGCCTTTTTTCTTTTATGTTAGGTATATATGTATTTCTTTTTTAAGAAAGTAACACTAAGTTATAAAAAGGGTCCTAGGTAGACTGGAATTGGTCTCTACCCCTTAAAAACACCCTAGAAAACAAACTGCCCAAACCCGATAGCTCAACATTAATGGGGCGTGAATGTGTGTAATGATGTATGCAGTGCTACGATCATTAGGAACATTGATATATCCCTCCATAGGCAGACCAGCTTGGGCATAAGTAAAGCATATGCAGTCTGCTATTCAATTAGATAATGCTTTTTTAACATAGCAATCCTAGGCTTGGATGCAAAAAAAAAAAAATCTGGAGACTTTCTAAAGTCTGTAGTCTGTTCCAAATAAAGCAAGTTTGCTTACCATAAACAATTTTTTCCATAGATAGTAGGATGAATAACATACGGGTGACAATATCCAATGGCATCCTCTAGTTAGTACAGCTTTGAGCTCAATGAGCATGTGCAGAGTTCCCGCATGGGTGCTGCCTTATGAGCATCCTCAATCAATAACAGGGTTAGGTAGTCAACTTTCCAGGGATGCAGGTGGGTATTTAGCATGGCTAATTCATCCTGCTATCTATGAAAAACACTGTTTATGGCAAGAAAACTTGCTTTTTCCATCCATAAGCAGCCTGCATTAGTCATGACACGTGGGGAGTCCTAAGCAGAGGACTGCAGTGCCTCCTCTACTGAGTAAACAACCCGGGCTCCATCATGCAGAGTAAACTACAGTGAGGAGATGAGATCCTATCCAATTTTATTGTGAGAACTTGAGAGATTGTCTAGACAGTAATGGCTGTGAACAAACAACAAGGTTGCAGCTTTGCAGATATCTTGGAGAGGCACTTCTCACAGATGAGCAATGGAAGAAGTCCTAGCTCTCAGCTGATGAGCTTTAACAGTCCGTGATTTGTAAGCCTGCTGAAGTGTAGTACTACTGAACAGGGCCAGTGTAAGTTTTTTTGCTGCCCTGTGCAAACAATTACTGTGCTCCCCCCCCCGCTATTCATTCATTTGCGGTCCTGGGACCACCAAAAAATGCCCAGCTCTCTTCAGTGATACAAACTTTAAAAACTGACACCATCTCCTCCCCCCCCCCCCCCCCCCCCCAAAACCCATGGCTGGTGCAAGGGTATTAGGTGCCCTAAGTGAACCTTACAGCCTTGCACAACGTCCCCCTGCCCCATTCCACACACACAGTTAAGGGTTATGCATTTATATTTTACATGAAAAATGTCAAAGTACAGTATTCTGAGGTAAAAATATCACTTACATTATAAGTGATGCCAACTTGCATCATGCTGTGATGCCAACTATTCCTGCAAAAAAGACACTTGGAACCTATATGGTATTAGGCCTATTGTCCTATTAGGAGAATGCCTCACCTCAGTCACACATGCAGAACATAAACAGACCCTCACCAAATACAGAATAGAGCAACCATAAAGTAGAAATACAAACGCACAGATAAAAACTGAACTGGAAACCGCAAGAAGCCAGACTCTCTATGCAGTGCAACAATGAAAAAACAGAACCATCACCATTCCTCAAACATCAAACAATAAAATCAAGAAATAAAATAAATACATAATACTAAAAACATACGCATATTTTGAAAAAAGCTGACGAATAAAAGATCAAATAATTAAAAACTCATTTACACATTTTTTTAAATGTCCCAAACACCAATAAAATTTCAAAACAGCAGAAACATCAAATAACACCTGAAAACTAAAACAAAAAAGGATTTTAAAAATTCACGCTTTCCATACCTGGGAACTCTGATTTCCAGTCACCTTGAGATTGTCGTGGATTAGTGGGATGCACAAACTTTTTCCTCTCTTTCATATATACACACACACACACAAGCTCATACACACATAAGCTCCCTCTCAGACAAACCCGCAGGTATCTCCAGCTCTTCTTTGGTTGGGATCTACCAGCAGCATCAAGCCCTCATCTTCATTTCAACTGCTGGCAGGTTGGAATCCACCTACAGCCCCCATTCTCACAAGCCTACCATTCATACACATGCACACACTGAAGGCAGACCCCCTCTCTTTCTTTTACCAGCACCCTCGGAGCATCTCTCGTTCCTCTGCTGCCGCGTGGCTATTGGGGAGGTGCTGATCGCTGCTACTGGCACTGAAGCTCGTTCTCCTGCCTCCTCTGTGCAGGCCCCGTGTTATTAAAAATTTTCAGGGTTTCCATTTCCTCCATGCTGGTCTCGTAGATCGTGAGAACGGCAAAGAGAAAGTGCTACTCTTGCACATTCCCAAAGATAACATATGTCAATCACTAAAAATTCAAAAATGATTTTTTTTTTTTTTACCTTTGCTGTATGATTTAACTTTTGTAATCAGTTGGTTGCAGGCTTTATCCTTCTAAAATCTATCCAGATAAATAAAGAGGCATTCTGGGACATTTCTAGGAGGGATTCAGTTATCCGGCTAACTCAGCCAGATTTCAGTTATATCCACTTTACAGGGTCATTCATCAAAATGTGTTATGGCATTAATGCACGAGATAACTATCGCAAGCATGATGGTGTTATCACAATGTGCAGCGCAAATGCAAATTTGTAAAATTTATTCAAAGGGGCAGGATTGGGGAGGGGTTTGGGTGTGATCAATTATAATAATATAATATCGCACATGTTTGACCAAAATGGCCAAAACGCAATTTGCGATACATATCACATATTTGGTTTCGTGCATTTTTGGCCATGGGGAGAGGAAGAGGGAGTGGAGTAAGCAGGGAGAGAGAGAGAGAGCAAACCTCTGGGATGGTTTGAACCTAAAAACATTCATTAACAATACAACCAAGAACTGCTTTTACAAGCTGCAAGTAATCAAAAGAATGAAACCACTCCTACACTTTCAGGACTTCAGAAGAGTCCTACAATCCGTAATATTCTCCAAGATAGACTATTGCAACTCTATCTTGCTAGGTCTCCCGTCTTCTTACATCAAACCACTTCAGATACTTCAGAATTCGGCAGCCAGAATCCTAACTAATACCAGAAGAAGAGACCACATCTCTCCCATTCTAATAAATCTACACTGGCTGCCAATACACTACAGAATCCTCTACAAGTCCTTCACCATCATCCATAAATCAATCCACTACCAAGCCCCGCTCAACCTCCAAATCCCCCTCAGACTACACACATCATCCAGACCCATCAGAGAAGTCTACAAAGGTTCACTGACTGTTCCCCCAACTAAATCCACACACCATATTGCTCTCAGAGACCGGGCCTTCTCTACAGCGGCCCCCGCTCTTTGGAATACCTTACCACCGGATCTTAGACTTGAACCCTGCCTATTAACCTTTAGAAAAAGGCTCAAGACCTGGCTATTTAGACAAGCCTTTCCCGAATCTAATAGCCAGGGGGAGATCCTACGGCAGGGAGAGAACCTACGGTAATACCCATTGAGAGACCTTACTGCACAATTGAGAGACACTTCTGCACAATGTAAATAATTTCCATTAAGGGACACCACGGCACATTGTAAATAAGCTACCTCTGTTAAGATTATATAATTCTTGTCTTTCCCTGTCTCCTTCCTTCCCAGTTTCAACAACCTTGTTATATTGTATCTTTTTATTTCCTCGACACTGGTTAAAAGAAAGTTATTGCATCCCTTGTTATATGTAAACCGGCATGATATGATTGTATCATGAATGCCGGTATAGAAAAGCTTTAAATAAATAAATAAATGGCACACATAGTAGTCAACTATACCACTATAGGAGAGCCAGCTAGTAACTCGAGGTAAGGATTTGGTGGTGGTCTAGGGTTTTGAGGCCAGTTTTACAAGCAGAGTGAGAAGTACGAATAGCACAATTGACCTCGGAGAAGATTTGATGTGATTTGGAGTGAGCAAAGTCACACAAAGAAGAGATTTCTACAATATTCTCTCACCCTAGCCAGGGTACTATCAAGCTAGGGTGAGAGAATACTGAAGTAATCTTATCATAACTGCACCCCTTTTCCTTATACCATTCTGATGAATCTAGGGGTAAGTTTGCCGGATAACTTAGGCCTGCTTCACAGAAGGTCTAAAGTTATCCCGCCTTATGTGGTTGGATAACTTGCTACTCAACCAGATACTTTCAATAGAGTAGTGAAGGGCCTACAACTCGATTCTTTGCCTTCCCCCACAAACTTTTATATATGCCCAATTGGGCCATGCTCCCCCACACCCTCTAATCCTTTTAAATTTTAGAGAAATGTTTCAGGGTCCATTTGTGCCCCTCCCACCCCCTTCCTTGGATCTGTCATTATTATAAATGCTGTTGCCGAGCCCTCCCACCTCTACCCCCTGCAATCTCAATGTTCCACACGGCACTCCCCCACACCCTCGCCCATCCCCCTGAACCATAAAAGTCCCAGCCGGGAGTGGGATATAAGCTTACCTGCTCCTAATGCATTCCAGCGCAGCTTCTGTCACAAGTGCACTTAACTCTTCCAATGCTGGAAGCATAAACCATATAAAGTTTCTGCTGTCAGTGCAGCTTATGACAGTTTTTGCTGCTTCTGACAGAAGCTGCACTGAAGCAAGCCAGGAGCGGGTAAGCTCATATCCTGCTCCCGGCAGGGATTTTTATTTGATTCGGGGTGATGATGGGAGGGCCCTGGGGGTTGCGGCACAGAACACTGAGACCAGAGGGGAAGGGCCCAGTGGCAGCATTTACAATAATGACAGACTCAGGGAAGGGGGGCTACCAGCGGACCCCAGAACACTTCCCTAAAAATGTACGGCCCAGCAGAGCATATATGAAAGTCTGAGGGGGAGATAAAGCAGAATTAGAAACGGTACAGAGAAGGGCGACCAAAATAATAAAAGGGATGGATGTTAGGACTCTTCAGCTTAGAAAAAAAAGACAGCTGAGGGGAGATATGATAGAGGTCCATAAAATCATGAGAACGGAATGGGTAAATGAAAATCGGTTGTTTACTCTTTCAAGATTTAGGGGGCATGCAATGAATTTACTAAGTAGTACATTTAAAACAAATAGGAAAAAATATTTTTTTATTCAACACGTAATTAAGCTCAGAAATTTGTTGCCACAGGATGTGGCGAAAGCTGTTAGTGTAGCTGGATTTAAAAAAAGGTTTGGACAAATTTCTGGAGGAAAAGTCCATAAACCATTATCAAAGTGGACTTGCGGAACTCTACTGCTTATCCCTGGGAATTTATCGACCCCCTTGGGATCCTGCCAAGTGCTTGATACCTGGATTGGCCACTGTTAGAAACAGGATACTGGGCTTGATGGATTTTGGTCTTACCCAGAATAGCAAATCTTAAGTTATTTTCAATAATGACAGATCTGGGCAAGGGAGTGACCACAAGCAAAGGCCAGAACACTTCCCTAAAATTTTAAAGGGGATTAGGGAGTAGGAAGTGCATGGCCAAACAGGGTATATAGAAAAGTTTGTGGGGGGAAATCAGAGAATCGGGCCATAGGTCCTTTACTACTTCTTTTTTTTTTTTTAACGCGCTAAACCAGATATCTTTTGGTTAGGTAGTAAGTTATCTGGCCACACAAGGCTGGATAACTGAAAAATGTAACCGGTTATATTCAAACATAACCAGTACGGTTTTTTAATTATCATACTATATGAAGCTGGATAACTTTAGATAAAGTATACAACCGCGGAAATGCTTGAACTGCCTCTTCGAGCCAATCTCGAGTGTTAGCCCCCTTGCGACTTAACACCATGAGTGGCACTACTAGAGAAGAATAGTTATGTATAAACTGTCTAGAGTAATTGATAAACCTCAAAAAGCATTGCAGCGCCTTCAGGCGTACAGGTTGGAGCCAGTCCTAGATAGCCGAGAATTTGGCAGGGCCCATCTTAAATCCTTGATAAGAGATGATGTATCCAAGAAACGGTAGCTCAGATTCTTCTAACTTAGCATACATCCTGAAAAAAAGACCTGCATTTAAGTAACTTGCATTTCCTGCAAACTCATCACATTATAACTTTTAAATAAGGTCACGATTTACACTGACAAAGGTTTGTTGAAAAAAGAAAAAAAAAAGTAGCCTTATTTTATCTGAAATATGTATTTTTAATTATATATCCCAACTATGTCTAGCATAAAGGACTGCTTTATCATTGTCACCAGCCTGTTCTCAGCATTTCTAGTTGAGGTTTACATGTAGAGAACGTTAATGCAATTCTGCCACCTACAGACCAAATTATGCAATACAACTCAAACCATCATCTCTGAAGTATAAAACTATTGTATGGGAACCTCGAAATTACTATACCTTAGAAAAGAAATTATCCTGTGCTGCAAAAGTGTAAATGAAAGGAACTCGAGAGACAGATTTTTAAAGAGAGCTTTGAACCACTCTCAAAACCTTTACTTTAAATCAATAACTGTTGGAAATGTCCCTGGTGTAGGCTGGGGAAAGAAAGGAGGGACACGGAAGAGGCCACAGGGAGCAATCGGAAACCTACAGTTCCAATGTGGGGTAAAGAGGAAGACAGAGAGTGGCAAAGTTCTTGTGTTTGCTACCAATGATATAACTGCAAAGTTATTTCAGAATTTGTTTTTTTCCTGCTGTGGCCCTGAGAGCGCTGAAGGAATCGGACATTTTATTTATTTAAAATGTTTTATATAACTCTTTCAAGTCCAAAGACTAATCGACACATTGTACATGCAAATATAATATACAGCAAACACAATCAAATCAAATAAAAATAAAATGAAAATAAAATTAAACACGATAAAGAAAAATGACGTAAAAATATCCAAGCTAAAGGCAATGGCTGCCAGTAATTCTTTATATTTCGTACGGATGATCAGGGCTCCATACACCTCCTTGCTGGCTCTCACTCATTCATTCATTTATTGGCCCAAATAGTGCCATACCGATTCTGTTTATACCTGACAGGCATGGATTTACTTAACATCGCCAGAGCCAGTGCTAGCTTTTTTGCTGCCCTGTGCAAACTATTACTGTGCTATCCCCCCACCCCATTTATGCAGTCTCTGTCCTGGACCTGTCAAATAAAGCCCAGCACCCTCCAACGATATCAACTTTAAAAACTGACACCTTCCCCAAGCCCCGGGTCTTCACCCCATGCCCTGGAATCCATGGCCGGCGCAAGGGTATTAGTTGCCCTAGACAAATCTTATAGCCTTGCACAATGTGCACGCACACACACACACACGCCTGCCTTCTACAAACATACACAGTTTACATTTATAACACTTTACATGAAAAAATATCAAAGTACAGTGTTCTGAGTTAAACATATTACTAGAGAAATCCCCACAGGAAAAAAAGAATAACACTTGGAACCCATGTGGTCTTAGGCCTGTTGTAACGTGTGTTCTGTGTGGATTCAACCCTTTCTAAAGCCCTATAACAATAATACACTTCATAATAGGAGAATACCTCACCTCAGCACACATGCAGAACAAAAACAAACCCTCAGCAAATACAGAACTGAGCAACTATAAAGTAGAAATACCAACTTTCAGACAAAACCTGAACTGTAAACTGCAAGAAGCCAGATTTTGTATGCACTGCAACAATGAAAAACAGAACCATTACATTCCTCAAATATCATTCAATAAAATCAGGAAATATAATAAATACATAATCAGAACAGTAAAAACATACTAATAACTTTTAAAAGACAGTTGAAAAATAAAAGATTGAATAATTAAAAACTACAATTTTTTTTAAAAAGCAAATGTTGCTTACCTGTAACAGGTGTTCTCACAGGACAGCAGGATGTTAGTCCTCACATATGGGTGACATCATCAGGATGGAGCCCAATCACGGAAATCTTCTGTCAAAGTTTCCAGAACTTTGACTGGCCCCTACTGGGCATGCCCAGCATGGCACCAACCCTGCAGCCAGCAGGGGTCCCCCCTCAGTCTTATTTTATAGCTACAGGCAGTGACGAAAAAATAAAACAACAAAGCGTTACGAACCCAACACCGCAGGGCGGCAGGCGGGTTTCGTGAGGACTAACATCCTGCTGTCCTGTGAGAACACCTGTTACAGGTAAGCAACATTTGCTTTCTCACAGGACAAGCAGGATGGTAGTCCTCACATATGGGTGAGTACCGAGCTGAGGATGTTCGAACATGCACCAAATGTACCCAACGGCGTGCAACAGGCACAACAACTGGGGTGGAATTTGGTAGAGGGCATCCGGAACCCCACCGGGCAGGCGGAAGGGTGTTGGTACGTCACATTGGAAACAGGTTACGCAGGACAGATTGGCCGACGATGGAATCCTGTCTTCTGGCTTTGTCCAAGCAATAGTGGGCTGCGAAAGTGTGGAGTGAGCTCCAGGTGGCAGCCCTGCAAATGACAGGAAGCGGCACCGATCGTAGGTGTGCTACTGAAGCCGCCATGGCCCTCACCGAGTGTGCTTTAACACGGTCGTGAAAAGGAATGCCTGCTTGCTGATAGCAAAAAGATATGCAGTCCGCCAACCAGGAGGAGAGAGTCTGCTTACCCACAGGTTGCCCTAATTTGTTGGAATGGAAGGAGACGAATAGCTGAGTGCTCTTCCTGTGGGCAACTGTACGGTCTAGGTAGAACGCTAGAGCCCGTTTACAGTCGAGGGTTTGCAGAGCCTGTTCTCCTGGATTGGAATGGGGCCTGGGAAAGAAGGTAGGTAGTATGATGGATTGATTAATGTGAAACTCCGAAACTACCTTAGGTAAGAATTTAGGGTGAGTGCGGAGTACCGCCCGGTCCTGCAGGAGTTTAGTGTAAGGCGGATAGGTAACTAGGGCCTGTAATTCACTAACCCTGCGAGCTGAAGTGATAGCTAAAAGGAAAATCACCTTCCATGTGAGATATTTTAGGTCACAGGAGTGAAGAGGCTCAAATGGAGGTTTCATGAGCCGACCAAGAACCAGATTAAGATCCCAAGAAGGGGCTGGAGACCGTAAGGGTGGCTTGATATGAAGCAAGCCTTTAAGAAAACGTGTTACGACTGCACTGACATGCATTCTGATTGAGGAAGTCTTTAGACCGGATTCCGATAAATGCCAGAGATAGTCCAAAAATCTCAGGATTGGACAGGAAAAGGGATCAAGGGACTGTGAAGAACACCATGATGTATAGCTTTTCCATTTATAGGAATAAGACTTTCTTGTGGAAGGCTTCCGTGAAGCAATGAGGACACAAGAAACTGAATCTGAAATGTTAAGTGGCTGAAGGATTAACCTTTCAACATCCATGCCGTCAGGGACAAGGCCTGAAGATTGGGATGGCGTAGACATCCGTCGTTCTGAGTGATCAGAAGCAGGTCCTTTCCCAAGGGAATGTGTCTGCGGATGGAGAGATCCTGGAGTATTGGAAACCACACTTGGCGTGGCCAGTGGGGTGCTATCAGGATCATGGTTCCCTTGTCCTGTCGGAGCTTCATGAGAGTCTTCGAGAGAAGAGGAAGTGGAGGGAATGCATAAAGCAGCCCGGCTGCCCACGAGAGGGAGAATGCATTTCTGGGCTGAGAGCGCTCGCTCCGAATGAGGGAGCAGTAATTGTCTACTTTGTGGTTCTGAGGGGACACAAAGAGGTCTATTTGGGGATATTCCCATTGCTGGAAGAAAGAGGTCGCTACCGAGGGATTGAGCGACCACTCGTGCGGTTGGAAGACACGACTCAGTTTGTCCGCCAAGACATTGTTCACTCCCAGCAAGTAGGTGGCCCTGAGGTACATCGAGTGGGAGAGCGCTTCCGCCCAAATCTGAGCGGCCTCCTGACACAGAAGGAAGGAGCCTGTGCCTCCCTGTTTGTTTATGTACCACATGGCCACCTGGTTGTCCGTCTGAATCAGGATGACGTGATTTGATAGGTAATCCTGAAAAGCTCTGAGAGCATATCGCATTGCTCAAAGCTCCAGGAAATTTATCTGGTGTTTGGATTCCTCTTGAGACCAAGATCCTTGTGTCTGTAGATCGTTTACATGAGCTCCCCAGCCGAGGTTGGAAGCATCGGTGGTGAGAATGAGTTGAGGATCTGGTAGATGAAAAGGCAGTCCCTGGAGGAGATTGTTCTGATCCTTCCACCAGGCGAGAGACAGACGGAGTGCGTCGGTGATGTGGACAATGGTTGAGAAAGGCTGAGTCACTTGAGTCCATTGTGACCGTAGAGTCCAATGCATGACTCTCATGGCCAGGCGGGCCATTGGAGTTAGATGGACTGAGGACGCCATGTGTCCGAGAAGGACAAGGAATTGCCAAGCAGTTGCTGTGTACTGAGACTGCAACTGATGAGTGAGAGACACGAGGGTTTGTACTCATTGTTGAGGTAGGAAGGCTTTTGCCTGTAAGGTGTCCAAGTCTGCCCCAATGAAAGACAAGGTTTGAGATGGGACTAAATAGGATTTCTTGTAATTGACGAGAAATCCTAGAGAGATTAGAGTGTGTAGGGTCAAATCCAGGGACGATCGAGCTGCTGGCTGGGTTGGGGCCCTGATTAACCAGTCGTCTAGATAGGGGTAGACATGAGCACCTTCTTTCCTGAGGAAGGCTGCGACAACTACGAGACATTTGGTAAAGACTCGTGGAGCCGATGCTAGGCCGAATGGAAGCACCCGGTATTGATAGTGCTTTGGGGCCTACTAAAAACCGGAGGTACTTGCGATGAGCTGGAGCTATCGCAATGTGGGTGTATGTGTCCTGGAGGTCTAGAGAGCAGAGCCAGTGTCTTCTTTGTAGAAGAGGTAGAAGTGAGCCCAAGGTTACCATTTAGAACTTTTCCCGCTTGAGGTACTTGTTGAGGGCATGTAGGTCCAGAATTGGACGAAGGCCCCCGGATTTTTTGGGAATCAAAAAGTACCGGGAATAGAACCCTAGGCCTTGCTGCAAAAGAGGAACGGGTTCTATTGCTCTTAACTGGAGAAGAAGGGAAACCTCCTGCTCCAGAAGGACAGAGTGGTCGGATACTCCCCACTCTTGTAGCGGTGGGGAGTCCGATAGGACAGCAAGAAAATTCAGATGGTAACCCTGAGCAATGATTGCCAGCACCCATTGGTCGGTTGTGATTGTTTGCCACATTCCATGAAAGTGGCATAGTCGACCTCCCACTGGTATGCTTGGCAAAGGAATTAGGCTGCTGCTCTCCAAGTGAAAGTCAAAAGCCTGAAGCAGGCCCTGGCTGGGGAGCTGCTTGTGACTTTTGCTTGCGAGGCTGGCAAGGCTGGGATTTATGATAAGTCCTCGTCACTCGGGTCCTTGTCGGTGGAGGATAGTACTTCCTTGGCCGGAAGAATGACTTCTTAGGGTCCTTCTTGGAGGGCTGTCTAGACAGGAAGTCAGAAGGTATCGATGAGAGCTGTTTGAGGGTCTCATGATGATCCTTTAACTCAGCCACTATTTGCTGAATCTGTTCACCAAATAGATTGTCACCAATACAGGGCAGGTCGGAGAGCCTGTCTTGTACTTCTGGGCAAAGGTCCGAAGACTTGAGCCAGGCCCAACGCCATGCCGAAATGGTAGTTGCAGACACTCTAGTGGAGGTGTCGAAGATATCGTAAGCTGTTCTTATTTCATGCTTTCCTGCTTCAAAGCCCTTATTGACAAGGGTTTGAAGATGTTCTTGGAATTTGTCAGGCAGGGTTTCAGAGAAGTATTGTATTTGCTTAAAGATGACCCTATTGTATTGGGTCATGTACAGCTGATAAGAAGCAATTCTAGAGATGAGCATGGCCCCTTGGAACACTCGTTGACCAATATTGTCTAGGAACTTGTGTTCCTTGACAGGAGGGGTAGAGGAGTGTGGCTTTGTTCTTTTTGCTTTCTTCTGAGCTGACTCTACCTCAACTGAGTGGTGGTCAAGCTGAGACTTTTGAAAGCCCGGGGCTGACTGTACTAGATAAGTAGTGTCAGCTTTCCTGTGTACTGGGGCTATGGATGCAGGATTTTCCCAGTTTTTTTGAGGAGGTCAAGAAGAACTTGATGAATGGGAATAGAGGTGATCACTTTGGGGGCATCCAGGAATTGGAGAAGCTCCATCATCTGGTGCCTATCATCTTGCTCCATCTGAAGCTGAAAAGGGACCATCTCAGACATTTCCTTCACAAAATTAATGAAAGAGAGGTCCTCTGGAGGAGAACGCTGTCTACTTTCAGTAGGAGAAGGAGGTGAAGGTAAATCATCGGTGTCTGTGGAGGTATCATCACCCCGTGTCATAACGATCAGAAGGCTGACCTGTAGGACGAGAGGGTGGTTGGATACCCAAAGGGCCCGGCTGAGGCTCTGAGAAAATCGAAGGAATCGCCGAGGGCACCGCGGACACCTTGGGTGGCATTGGTGCCACTGATGTGCGTATCGCCCCCGATGAGTGAATCGGTGGCGAGGGACGGCATGGCATCGATGGCTGAGGCACTACCTCCGAAGGAGGAATGCGGAACGGTGTTTCTCCTCCCGATGAAGCAGTCATCGGGGAGCGCACCGGAGCCATCGGAGACCCGGGAATCACCGGTGGAAGGGCAGTCATGAGCGCCTCCATCCGGGATAGCAGCGGTGCCAGCGCTGCTGGAATCGGGTCGGTGACCGGTTCCACTCTCGGTGCCGGTGTCGGTGCCAGAGGGACCTGGAGTCGTTGCATCGCTTTGTCGATGGCCTCCTGGACCAGCCGGTCCAGTTCTTCCTGGAGACCTGGGGCAATCAGCTCCGGCTCCGTGACGGAAGAGGGAGGCTGAGGCACAGTCGGAGGGACCACCTTTACAGGCGGAACCGTGACTCCCAAACCCCGATCAGGTGAGGGTGGCCTCGATGTCCCGGTCGCAGGAGTGGTCGGTGCCACTCCTGGATGGGGCTTCTTCAACCGTGGCTCGGACAGTGGCGAGGTCGATGATTTTGCTCCCTTGACGGTCCGAGACCTACAATGCCAATGGCGATGCTTCTCCCTATGATCCCATCGATCTTGAGGGGGAGATACGGGATTCGATGGCCGTGAAGACATTGATGGCGGGCGGTCACCGGACGGTTGTCGATGGTGCGACTTCGATGATGCTGGTTCCGAGGACGTCGATGCGATGGACGGCGTCAGGGTGTGAGCATGGAAAAGGAGTCCCATCTTCTCCATTCTGGCTTTGCGACCCTTAGGTGTCATGAGGGCACACTTGGTGCAAGTTAGGACATCATGCTCACGGCCTAAACACAAAACACAGACTCCATGAGGGTCTGTGATAGACATGGTGCGAGTAAAGTCCGGGCACTGACGAAACCCCAACGCCATGGCCATAGAAAATCGAGCCGCGGTACAGTCGACGACCAGTAGGCCGTGAGGGCCAAACTCGACGGTAACCGACGAAAAACGGTGAAAAAAACTTACCGGAGTATCGCGGTCGAGGAAAGTTAGAGGGGGGACCCCTGTGGGGGGAAGTATTTTTAATTAATTCCGTTAGGAAAATTCCTGTCAGGAATCAGTTCAGAGCTCCTAAACCACGAGGCTACTGCTGCGCGGAAAAAAGAAGACTGAGGGGGGACCCCTGCTGGCTGCAGGGTTGGTGCCATGCTGGGCATGCCCAGTAGGGGCCAGTCAAAGTTCTGAAACTTTGACAGAAGTTTTCCGTGATTGGGCTCCATCCTGATGATGTCACCCATATGTGAGGACTACCATCCTGCTTGTCCTGTGAGAATGTCCAAAACACCAATAAAATATTTGATGTGTTTACTGTTTCAAAATAACACCTGAAAATATAACTAAAAAGGATTTTAAAAATTCACGCTTTCCATTTCTGGGAACTTTTAATTTTCCAGTCACCCTGAGATTAGTGGGAATGGGAGTCTACCTGGGATTTGGGTGTGGGTGAATATGAGCCTGCCTGGGTGTGTGAGAATATATGTGAGAGAGAATGGGAGCCTGCCTGGTTATTGTGTGTGTGGCATGTGAGAGAGGCAGAACGGAAGCCTGCCTGGGTTTTTTTGGGTGTGAGTATGAAAGAATGGGGCTGAAGGTGGATCCCAACTTGCCAGCAGCTGAAATGAGTGTTACTCCTCCCTCCCTCAATGCCCTGTAGTTTGTTCCATGCCCAGTGCCCCCACCCTCAACACCCTTCACAGTTTTTCTCTGCCCTTCCCTCCACTCAATGCCCTGTGCAGTTTGCCCCCTGACCTCTCCCTTCCTTCAATGCCCTGTAATTTTCTCCCTGCCCCATGTCCCCTTCCTCCCTCTGCTCAATACCCTATCCAATTTGTTCCCTGCCCCATCCCTCCCCCTCTGCTCAATGCCCTGGTCCAGTTAGTTCCCTGCCCCATGCCCCTCCTTCTGCTTAATGCCCTGCGCAATTTGCTCCCTGCCCCTCCCTCCCTCCATGCCCTGGCCCAGTTAATTCCCTGCCCCGTGCCCCTCCCTCTGCTTAATGCCCTGCGCAATTTGCTCCCTGCCCTGCACAGTTTTTCCCTGCCCCATGCCCCTTCCTCCTCTCAATGCCCTGCACTGTTTGCTCCTTGCCCCCTCCTTCCTTCCCTCAATGCCCTACAATTTGCTCTCTGCCCCGTGCTCCTCCCTCTGTTCAATACCTTGTCCAGTTTGTTCCCTATCCTGTGCCCCTTCCCTCAGCTCAATGGCCTGCTCAGTTTTTTCCTTGCCCTCTTCACTCCCTCAGCTCAAAACCTTGTTTGCTTCAGGTTACCTCTTCCAGCTCCAATAAAGCTGACACTGTCCTCTGGCCCTCTCTACTGCCCAAAACCTCTTCTTCCTCTTTGCTGCTTGCCTCGTCCCCCAGCCCCAGGTAGACTGACACACAGGCCGATGCAATACAGTACGCTCAGCCGAGCGCACAGGTTAACCCGTGGTTGGAACGGCATCCACAACCCCTTATTCTGTAAGGGGATTAGCGCATCCAAAACACGCATCCAACACCCTGCGATGCAGAAAACACGCGTCCAATCCCCTCTGATGCAAAAAAAAAAAAAGTGCACCCAATGAGCACATTTTTACCCTCAGAAATTGTCTGCCCGGAACAGGGGTTCATTTTTGAACAACTCAAAAAGTGTTCAGAAAAGCAGAAAATACTGCTTTTCTGTATTTCCTCCGACTTAATATCGTAGTGATATTGTCGGAGGAACAAAAAGGAGGAGAACCTTTAAAAAAATTAATTTTAAAAAAAGTTGCCAGCGGTCAGATTAGGAAAAGGGACACTCAATTAACGAGCATCCATTTTCCTAACCTGTGGCAGTTTCCTTCCGCTTCTGACCAGCTCCTCCCCGCCTCAAAGCTTCTGCTGCTGGTCCTCCTGCTTGCTTCTGGCCTGCCTCTGCGTAGATTAGTTATGCCCCCCCCCCCCCTCTGCTGGTGCACTGCCATCCCAGCCATTAGCTACTGTGAGGTCACTGGGGTCAGGTGGGCTAGCCACAGCACAGAGCAAGATGGAGCTGTAATTAAAAAAAAAACAACAAAAAAAACCTGGCTATGGGGGCCCGTGTCTCCATTCTTCTCTGCCCCTACCAGTGCCTTCTAAGCCACAAATTCATCTGTCAGCTGCCAGTACTGCTCAGGTAAGCACATTTGTTTTTTTAAAATAATAGCTGTGCTGGTATGGCACAAATCCCCCTCCCCCCGAATCAATATTTTACTACCTACCACCGGCATGCAGCATTCACAACAGACTCCACTCCCGGCTGCTCGCAGCGCTCCAGCTGACCTGGTGTCTGCTAGGGGTGTGCATTTGTTTGCAACGTATTGGCAATCCGCAACGTATATGCCATATTCGTTGTATTCGTGGGGGTCGTGAAATGTATGGCGAACCCCCACGAATACAACATATCATTAACGAATAAACCCCCACCCTCCTGTCCTCCCCAAGACTTGCCTAAACTCCCTGGTGGTCCAGCTTGATAATGCTTATGCTTTATCCTATTTTCTTCAGATGGATTCTTCTTCCAATTTTTGAAGGATGTTTTTTTGGCTAAAATAGCCTCTTTCACCTCACCTTTTAACCATGACAGTAATCGTTTTTCCTTCCTTCCACCTTTCTTAATGCGCGGAATACATATGGACTGCGCCTCTAGGATTGTATTTTTAAACAATGTCCATGCCTGTTGAACACTTTTAACCTTTGCAGCTGCACCTTTCAGTTTTTTTCTAACTATTTTCCTCATTTTATCAAATTTTCCCTTTTGAAAGTTTAGTGTTAGAGCTGCAGATTTACTTTTTGTCCCCCTTCCAGTTATTAGTTTGAATTTGATCATGTTATGATCACTGTTGCCAAGTAGCTCCACCACCGTTACCTCTCTCACCAAATCCTGCGTTCCACTAAGAATTAAATCTAAAATAGCTCCCTCTCTTGTTGGTTCCTGAACCAATTGCTCCATGAAGCAGTCATTTATTACATCCAGGAACTTTATGTCTCTAGCAAGTCCTGATGTTACATGTACCCAGTCAATATTGGGGTAATTGAAATCTCCCATTATTATTGCACTGCCAAATCGGTTAGCTTCCCTGATTTCTCTTAGCATTTCATCATCTGTACGACCATTTTTTCCAGGTGGACGGTAGTATACTCCTATCACTATACTCTTACCCAACACACATGGGATTTGTAACCATATAGATTCTACTGAGCAATTAGTCTCTTGTATAATCTTTATCCTGTTGGACTCTATACCTTCTCGGACATAAAGTGCCATACCCCCACCAAGTTGATCCTCCCTATCATTGCAATATAATTTGTACCCTGATATAACACTGTCCCATTGGTTATCCTCCTTCCACCAAGTCTCTGTGATGCCAATTATGTCAATCTCATCATTTGCTGCTATACACTTTAACTCTCCCATCTTACTTCTTAGACTTCTGGCATTGACATATAGACATTTCAAAGTGAGTTTTTTGTTTGTATTAACAACCTGCTTTTCAGTTGTTAGGGATAATTTAGAAATCATTAGCTTCAGTGATTTTTTACATATAGGCACATGGACTATGTTTGCTTTTAATGGAACCTCAACCAACTTGTCATGGACATCGTCACATATTGAACTGGCTCTCAACCATACCACGCACCGTGCTGTTATTGCCGTAGCTGAGGATCTAGCAGAAGATTCAAATGATTCATAAACAGATTGAAGTAAATGTCGAAGACCTTCCTCCATGTCTGTAAATGGCTGTGGTAAGGAGTTATCTGAAGTTAGACATATGGGACGTAATCTCTGGAGACATTCAAATAGATATCGGATTACGTAAAACTGATGGTGCTGGATTTTTGTGGCTAGCATGGATGAGTGGTACACCTTACGGCCATAGTCATCCATTGATTTATGGTCCTTGCCCGGTGGTGAATTTGCATGAAGTTTTGATCTTTTGGCTCACAGTAATGCAGATTCCACTGCTATGGAGTTGTGGGGTAATTGTGTGGACTCATAGATCGTGGAGTTTCGCATACAGTATTTTAAGTCTGTTTTCCTTGATGCAGCTGTGGTAGTAAAGGGTTTCTCCCACATCTTATGCAGAACAGCATCTAGTACCATATGTGGTGGCAGAGCTGTGGGTTCTGGTGGCATTTCAAAAATTTTAAGAATCCCTAGAACCTCTGCACAAGGGTCGGGAACCTTTCCCGTTTCAATATTTAATAGAGATCCTATTTTCTCGATGAACTTTGCGTAGGATAAATCTTCGGGAAGGGAATAAGGTTCCAGAAGCTCCTCAGGAGGATCTGACAGGAATCCAGTAGATGAGGACGGTGATGGCGTAGACCATTGTGAATGCGGAGAATCTGGTCGATCTGGGATTGGAATCTGTTCTTCCTGCTGAGTTGGACATAGAGGAATTGGTATCACTGGAGGAGAAAGTGGTGAAGATGGAATTGGAAGCTGAGGATGCGCGGCCTCCAGATCCTGGAACACAGTATTTAACGCCAATGAAATTTGTGACATCACTTTTGATGCAAGGCTATGCTGTGAAGGTGCTGGAAATGGGGTTGGAGATGGAGGCAGTGCTCCTAGAAGCAAGTCCTCAGAAGGTCGGCACGGTTCTGGGAGATGGAGTGAATGAGGTCGACTAAGAGAAGACCAATCAGAATGAGAACCTTCTGCACTTGAAGAGTCGTGGTTAGAATCTGTTCGTGGAGAATCAGATGGCTGGAGATGTTTTGTTTTTGATGTCTTTTTGGCATGATATTGGCCTTGAATTGAAGATTATGCAGAGGCAGGTGTTGGAACTTTAGGTTGAGCGTAATATTTCGCATGTTTTGCATCACCATGTTTGGAGCTGGGAGGTTTGGAACGCTTTCTTTTTAAAACGTCAAGATGTGATGCCCCATCTGGTGATACAGCTCTTCTTGATGCACTGTCTGATGCAACCTGCGCCGATACGTCTTGCTCCAATGCGCCGTGCTTCGATGCGCTATGCGTTGATGCGTTGTGCGATCTCTGCACAGATGCGTCTTGCGTCGAATGCCTCGGACGCTTTGACTTCCCATGCTCCGAATGCTGCGGTGTCGAGGAGTGGGAACGAGTGGGTACAGAGCCCTGTGACCCAAATGGCGCATGAAGGGACTTCTTTTTTAGAGGAGTCGAGGCCTCGACATCCTTCAGCGGCCCTAGTGGTGGTACTGACCTAGCCAAAGCACCTTCCAGCGATGCCGATCTTCTGGCTTAAGTTTTCTTCACTTTCTTTGCCGGGCCTGGTGAACAGTGAGGAGATTAAGTGCGCGAGTTTTTCAGCACGTTGTCTTCGGGCTCGGGGCGACATTCAACCAGTCTCGACATGAGGCTGGGTTGTGCTCTGGGCCCAAACAGATATAACAATAATTATGTCCATCTGTTATGGACATAATTTTTTCATGTTGGCAATATTTGAAGCCTGATGGCTTAGGAGCCATTACTGCCAAAAAACGGGAAAAAAACTGAAAATTTGAGAAAAAATCTTCAGAGACGAGGAGAGAGAAAAAACCCCGCTTGCAGTCCTGCTCGTGGAAAAAAAGAGACTGAGATAAAACGGCAATTGCGCGGGAACCTCACCGCGCAGCCGTACAAACTCTGTATATGAGAAAACTCCGCCTACTGACCCGGTAGCGACGCTCCCAGACAGCATGGCTAATTCAGCCTGCTATCGCTGGGAAATCCCTAGACCCTTGCACCTAGCTATGAAAAGTCAGGGATGTATCACAGCCAAGAGTGATCATCCACTGAAACCCTCTCTCCTTTTAGTCCATCCTAACCATCTCTCTTCAGGGAGCTATTACTCACCATCTTCAATCTCCCTGAAGATCATATTCAAAAGCCACTTAGAAGGATAACTCAAAAGTTATTTGTCTAAATTGCAAATCTAGCATATTAAGTCAGTTATCTAGCTAAATTCTAGTTGGATAAGTAGTTATCCAGCTAAATTTAGACAGATATGTGAGGGGTATTCTGGGGGCATAAATGAGAGGAGTCTAGTTAGCTGGATAAGTTATCCGGTTAACTCTGGTCAGCCCATAGGGTTGCCCTAAATTTAGCCAGATAAACTTATCTGGCTAACTTTAAAGATAGCTGGATAAATTTAGCTGCTTGGCTACACCACTGAATATACAAACTAACAAAGTCTATCAAGCTATGTTGAGAAAACATTGTACAAATCTCATCGTTGTGTGAGTTTCCTCACTCCGAAGGACATCAAATCTTCACAAGTGTACTGTTGTGATCATATGTCTCACACTCCATGTAAAAGTGGCCCCTAACCCCTACACTCTCTCTCTCCTCTTCCCCCGCCAGTGGTGAAATGAGCACTTTGCAGGTAGGAAAATGCAATTATGTAGGTATTACCGCAAAGTGCGAAAAGTTAACACAATTTGTGGTAATACCTATGCAAAGAGCTAACATTGCCTAATTAGCGCAATATGCGCTATTACCATAAAACATGCTTCTTTTCCTATTGCATGTGATATTTATAGCAGATTGATAAATCTAGGCCTAAGTTAGCCAGATAAGTTCATCCGGCTAACTAGCTAAGCCATACAGTGGCTGTTTCACTGTAATTCCTCCCATTTTCAGACCGAATACTGCAGCTACTGCTTGCCAGTGTCACTCTTTCAATAGTTGTCAAAATCCAGCATCATATTGCACTTGCCAAGCAAGACTATTATATCCATTTTTGGAATTTTAAGATTTTTGTCTGGTCTTACAAACAGTTATCTTCTTCAGTTTAGACTGTGGTAATTCTCTCCTTTTAGGGGCATCCATAGTACTATCAGGCCCCTAAAATTTTTACAAACTCAGCAATTAGAATTCTAACTGGTTTTCACAAATATGATCATATTGCATCTGTTATTTAAATTACATTGTTTATCAGACCAATTTAGAATCAAAGATAAGGTCCTTATGTTAATTCAAAAAAAAATTCATAATACTGATACTTCTTGATTAGGTACAAGTCTTCATTTATACACACCTCAAGGCTGTTTACATTCGGCTAATTGAGGCTCGTTAGCTGTTCCTACAATTCAAATAGCACATTTGGGAAAGGTACAGGATATGGACTTATCCTATGGAACTCTATACCAGAATAACTGCATACTCTAGCAGATGGAAAAGCTTGCAAGAAAGAACGAAAATATGGCTTTTTAAATTGGCCTCTGGAGAATCTGACCTTGGGAATTAGACATGATTAATACATGATTTGGCAACTGACTAATACTAAGTTAGATGTGGTACAATGCAGGTAATGTTATAATGTGTCTATATTTTTATCCTATGTTATTAAATTATGTATATTTTATTGTAAACTACCATGATCTGTGGATTAAACATTAAGAAATGATTTTAAAATAAAATAAGTCCATCTGACAAACTCTCTTGCTTCCAATCCTCACCATCTCTTTCCACACTTAATTCCCTCAAACTTCCTTTGTCTCCCACTCTCCATCACCTCTTCACTCTCTGCCCAAATGGCTGATTACTTCCATAAGAAGGTTTTCAAAATTAGTTTCAAGTTCTCAACCAGGTCACATCTTTCTTCCCATTTTCTTTACTCTAACCTTCCCCTAGCTCCTGTCACTCTCTCCTTTTTTGAAATCACAGTGGGAAAAAACTATCCATCTTCTCTAGTCCTTCAAACTCACTGTTTGTTCCTCTGACCCAACTCCCACCCAATTTCTCAGCTCTATTTCCCCTGCAGTCATCCTTTCCATCTGTCACATCCTCAATCTTTCACTTCCCACTGCTTTCACAGAGGGGATTGAGAATAGCTTGAGATAAAGTCAAGAAAGCCGCAGTGAGGAACACATTGAAGTAGTTTGGAAGCAAAATGAAGGAGGATGATGGAACGATAATTAGAATGGCAGGTAGGGTCTAGTGAGTACCCTAATTGCCATGAAAGTCCCTCACTGGACTCTTCCTGGATCCTACCACCCTCCTCCATTTTGCTACCAAACTACTTCAATGTATTGCTCACTGCCGCTTTGTTGACCTTCTTTCATCTCAAGCCACTCTCAATCCACCCCAGTCTGGTTTTTGCCCTCTATATACCACAGGAACAGCCCTTGCCAAAGTCTCCAATGAACTGTTTATGGCTAAAACAAAAAACCTTTATTCAATCCTTATCCTTCTTGAGCTATTTTTGACATAGTTAATTACCATCTACTCCTTGATACTCTATCCTCACTGGATTTTGGGACTCTCTCATGTCTTGGTTCTTTTCTTACCTCTCCTATTGCACTTTTAGTATTTTCTCCTCTACTGCCATCTCACTTTCAATTGGTGTGCCTCAGGGTTCTATCCCAGGCCCTCTTCTCTTCCCTCTGTATATTGATTCCCTTGGTGCTCTGATTTCCTCTCATGGCTTTCAATGCCATCTTTATGCTGATGATTCCCAGATTTACCTCTCTACCCAAGAGATTTAAACAGGAATTCAGTCCCAATTCTCAGCTGGGTTATCTAACATTGCTGCCTGGATGTCCCATTGCTACCTTAAGCTCAACATGGCCAAGACAGAGCTCCTTATCTTTTCCCCAAGCCACTTCCCCTCTTCCTTCTTTCTTTAATTCTGTGGACAACACTGTAATCCTCCCCCAGCCCTGAGCCTGTAACCTTGGGGTCCATCTTCCTCTCTCTTCTTCTCTATATATAACCAAATCACTGCTAAAATGTACAGTTTCTTTCTCAGTAATATCACAAAAATCCATTCCTTCCTTTCTGAACACACTCCCAGAGCCCTTACCCGTTGTCTCATCACCTCCCACTTACACTACTGCATATTGTTCCTCACAGGTCTCCCTGTGAATCATCTTTCTCCACTACAATCCATATATAATTCAGCTATGCAACTTATCTCTCCATAAGAACATAAGGCCCATCAAGCCCAGTATCAGTGTTTCCAACAGTCGCCAGGCCAGGACACAAGTACCTGGCAGGATTCCAAGGGGTAGACAGATTCCCAGCTTCTTATCCCAAGAATAAGCAGTGGATTTCTGCAACTCTACCTTAATAATGGTTAATGGATTTTTCCTGCAGGAACTTGTCCAATCCTTTTTTTAAACACAGCTACATAATAGCTTTCACCAAATCATCTGAAAACAAATTCCAGAGCTTAACTATGTATTGAGTAAAAAAATATATTTTGCTTATTTGTTTTAAATGTATTACCTAGTAACTTTATTGTGTGTCCCCATTCCACTCATTATTTCATACACCTCTACCATATCTCCCCTCAGCCATTTCTTCTCCAGGCTGAAGAGTTCTAACTTCTTTAGCCTTTCTTCATAGAGGAATTGTTCCATCCCCTTTATCATTTTTGGTCACCCTTCTCTGTAACTTTTCTAATTCTGCTATATCTTTTTTTGAGATGTGGTGATTAGAACTGCACACAATTCTCAAGATGAAGATGCACCATGGAGCTCTGTTTTATTTTCCATTCCTTTCCTAATAATACCTAGCATTCTATTTGCTTTCTTGGCAGCTGCTGCACACTAAGCAGAATATTTCAACATATTTTCAAAGATGACACCTAGATCCTTTTCCTGAGTGGTGACTCCTAATATGGAATCTTGCATTAGGTAGCTATAATTTGGGTAACTCTTCCCTAAGAGCATCACTTTGTGCTTGTCCACATTAAATTTCATTTGCATGCCCAGTCTCCCAGTTTTTCAATATCCTCTTGTGATTTAACAACTTTGAATAATTTTGGATTATTGGCAAATTTGATCACCTCACTCATTGTTCCCATTTCCAGGTCATTTATAAATATATTAAAAGGCAGTGGCCCCAGAACAGACTCCTGGAGCACTCCACTATTCACCTTATTCCATTGGGAAAAATTACCATTTAGCCCTACTCTATGTTTTCTATCTTTCAACAAGTTGGAAATCCACAACAGGACGCTGTCCTCTATCCCATGACGTTGTAATATCCTAAGAAGTCTCTGATAAGGAACTTTATCAAATGCTTTCTGGAAATCCAGATACACCATATCAACTGGCTCACCATTATACACGTTTATTTTCACCCTCAAAAAAATGTAGCAGTACTCCCGAAGTGATGATCGCTGAGGCCAGAGACCTAGAGCGAGGTCTTGACCTCCAGGGCAAAGAGATCTTGTTAAGCCCAGGAGCGCCGGCTACACCGTTTCCCCCCGGAACTGGCGGATTGAGTCCAGCACAGGAACTGGGGGTTGCCCGAAAACCTGCCTTGGAATTGGTGAGCCTTCGGGAAGCAAAGGGAGAGGATGCCTGGAGTGTGGAGAGGGAACCCGGTAGACAGGCAATTGAGGAGATGTCTGCCTCTGGGGCCTTCGAATCTCCTCCCTCAACATCAATGGCGGCTAGTACGCCGATCTCGAAGGACACTGACCGGGAAAATCTGCAGGAATTGGGGCTAAGCCCAAGAGCACAGGTCAGTGAAAAAATAATCATAAAACCTCCATAAAACCCCTAGAAACGTTATGGAATTTAATTGTAAGAATGGATTCTTCTATATCAACTTAGACTCAAGCAGTTGCAGAAATAAATAACACCTTGAAACTAAATTCCCAAACATTAAAGAACCAAGAAAAGTTAACTGAGAGCCTGGATAGTCAGTTAAGTAAAGTGTAAAAAATACAATTCCAACAAATTAAAGCAGAGAATGATACTTCAAAGAAAATAGAATATATGGAAAATAATATAGGGGCATTAAATTTGAGGGTATTAAATTTCCCCATTATAAAGCAGATGAACTCTGTGGAACTGTTTAAAAATTACATATTACAAGTTTTAAAAATGCCTTCAGAGTGTATGACTGTTGAAATAAGGCTTATTACATTTCTCAGAAGAAAGAACAAACATATATTAAAAGAGAAGAAAAGCTATTACCACTAGATGAGTCACTGAATTTATCGGAATTTCTCCAAAGTTCTCAAGATTATGAGATTAAACAAAGAGGAACTTTCAATGTGAACTTTGCCTTTCTGGCGGATAAAGAGAATGTTTTAAGGTTCTTCTTTAAGTTCAGATCTGTGCTTTTTATGGCCAGAAAGTCTGGATTTATCCAGATCTGGCCAGGAACACTCAGCAGCGAAGAAAACAATTTCTAGCATATAGACAAGTTGTACTTGATAAAGGGGGGCACTTTCTGCTTAAATTTCCTTGCAAATGTATTGTCAGTCATAATAATGAAAGGTATATTTTCACTGACCCGGAGCAACTTAAACTGCTCTTGCAGGCCGATACAGTACAGTGCGCTCCGACGGAGCACACTGTTAACCTGCCCTTGGACGTGCGTTTTCCCTTACCCCTTATTCAGTAAGGGGCGGAAAACGTGCGTCCAACCCGCAGCACCTAATAGCGCCCTCAACATGCATGTTGATGGCCCTATTAGGTATGCGCGCGGGATACAGAAAGTAAAATGTGCAGCCAAGCCGCACATTTTACTTTCAGAAATTAGCGCCTACCCAAAGGTAGGAGCTAGTTTCTGCCGGCACTGGGAAAGTGCACAGAAAAGCAGTAAAAACTGCTTTTCTGTGCACCCTCTGACTTAATATCATGGCGATATTAAGTCGGAGGTCCCGAAAAGAAAAAAAAGTTAAAAAAAAATTTTTTAAATGGGCCGGCGGCTGTCGGGCTGAAAACCGGACGCTCAATTTTGCCGGCGTCTGGTTTCCGAGCCCGTTGCTGTCAGCGGGCTCAAGAACCAACGCCGGCAAAATTGAGCGCCGGCTGTCAAACCCGCTGACAGCCGCCGCTCCGGGCTAAAAGGAGGCGCTATGGACGCGCTAGTGTCCCTAGCGCCTCCTTTTTCCTGTTTCTACCGCACCACCTAATTTAAATACTGAATTGCCGGTGCACGCGCCAGGAGAGCGGGCGTTCGTCTGCTCTCCCGCGGACTTTACTGAATCGGCCTGTTGGGCTTGCAAGTAGAGCCACTGACATAAGTATTAAAATCGGAGTAGTTCAAGAGTTATTTTCTTGAAATGTATCTTTTTCTTTTGGTAATATCTCATTCTTTCTTTGTCTCTCTCCCAATTTCTTTTTTTAAATTTGGTGGTTTGTATAAATTTGCTTTTGTTTTGGATATATGTTAAATGATTTGGTAGATAATTGCTGTATCCACCAAAATTGCTGGATCAGTTTAGTTCTTATTGATAAATGTTAAAATTCAATAAAAAGAAATTTAAAAAGAATAAAAAAGTAGCAGATTTGTGAGGCAAGACTTCCCCTGGCTAAATCCATGTTGGCTCTGTCCCATTGAACTATGCTAATCTATATGTTCAGCAATTTTTTATTTTTATACCATCGTTCTATTAGATAATCACAATGATTCACAGAAATCACATTCATAGATTAAAATAAAATAAAACCAAATACATACATAAAATAGAATAGAAACATAGAATTGATGGCAGAAAAGGACCAAATGGTCCACCCAGTCTGCCCAACAAGTTTATGCCAGTATCTGCTGCACTGTGCAGGTTACCCCCATGTTTATTTGTTCCCCAAACTGCAAAAGTCAGGGCCCTCGGTTGCTGTCTGCATCCAATTCCCCTTTTCCCACTGCCGTTGAAGCAGAGAGCAATGATGGAGTTACACTATCAAGGCAGGCGTAACTTCTTCAACAAAGGTATGGGGGGGTTTAGATAGGGCTGGGGGGCAGGTTAGGTAGGGGAAGGGAGGGGAAGGTGCGAGGGGGCGCGGAGGGAACAGAGGCAGGCTGCGCGGCTCGGCATGTGCAAGTTGCACAATTGTGCACCCCCTTGCGCACGCCAACCCTGGATTTTATAAAATGCGCGCGGCTGCATGCGCATTTTATAAAATCGGGTGTAGATTTGTTCGCGACGGGTTGTGCGAACAAATCTGCGCTTGTGTGCAGGTTTTAAAATCTGCCCCAAAGTGTGTACATTCATCCATTTGTTATATATATATGCTTATATGCGAAACAAATGAAACGAATGGACATCCAAAAACTAACAAATGCAAATCCCTACATAGAAACCAGAATCTATTATGTGCTTAACATTTATGAATTCTGTTTTTTACTTTTATTTTATTTCTCTTAGAAACATTAATTAAATTTAACAGCTTATTAGTACTATTTATATTTTTATGCAATTTAATATTTTGTTTTAGATTTAACCTTTTTATTTTATTTTTTATCTTTTACTTTAACAGCTAATTTATTTAATTTCCTCTTTTATGTAGTTTTTAGCCATTACTATTTTAACAAAACAATGTATTTTCTTGTGTGTTTTAATTTGTAAACCGTTGTGAAGGCATGTCTGATGTGATGGTATAGAAATGCTAATAAACTAAACTAAACTAATTGACAAAGCTCAGACAAATCATCTTCACCAGTAAATTTTCTGAGTTGCCTAAAAAAAACAGAGGAACAAATTAAAAAATTCTATAATTTAAGCACTTCTGGGATTAGGAGTAATGAGGAACAGTCAGCATTTGGCCCAAATGCCTGTAGAAATGTGCTATTTAAACAGCAGAATAGAAGGCAGATTCATTTTTACCCTGCCTCATTCCAAAGAGGAAAACTTTGCAGATTAACTTATTCTTAACTAATAATAATTCAGGGAAATATATCAGAAAACCTTTATGAGCCCCAGCATTTCTGCTTAGTAGAATTAACGATGCTTAGCCTGCTACCATTGAAACTTGGTTCTGTAGTTTTTCTTTTTGTAATGATCCTGGGGTTTTGTTTTGGTTTTTTTCGGAGTCTGAGTATTAGTTTTACACTATTTAAAATAATACCAACTAAATGTACTTAAAATAAACATTTTTGAAGCAAGAAGCTCTAATTACACATGTATTCATCAGCTCAAGGCCGTCTTTGTACTCGGTAGTTATAATCCCTTCCCATGTCCTGCTACAAAGTATTGCTGGCCCAGAGAGCTCGGCACCACTGTCAGACTGCTGTAATAAGGTGCACTACGCTGTGTTCACATGTTAGCAAGTGGTTGGGTTAACATTTTTTGTGCACAAATTTTACTCCCATTATAACAAGGAGTTTTGTTCATAAAAATGTGCATGTAACAATGTGCATAAAGGTTAGCATCCTTGCATGCTAATCCGATGCTAATGAAGGCATTCGCTATTACTCCCCAATGCAGAGAGGAGTGTAAAGCCCTGACAACTTAACACAATTTTTTTATGCTAGGAATTTAACTTCTGGTGAATTATAATTTGGAAATTAGGTTGTGAGCACATAAAACAATTATTTATGCACACAAAACATGATTTTTGTACCTAAAACCAGAACCTGCTCAGCGAGACCTGCTGATGTCAGGGTTCTCTCCAGCCTCACAAAGGCTTCATCTTACCACCATGCCAATTTGTGAAACTGGGGAAATTAAGCCCAAGGGATAGAAACTCAGCAAGAAGTGGAGTGAAGCTCTCTGTGACGCAAGGCCAGCTTTCCCTTCCAGGTGAACACAGGAGAGAGGGACACACTGTGAAGGGAAAGCAAGTTTGGGGGGCTGGAAGTGCCCGCTCTGTCACACCAGAGCAGGTGCTGCTGGGGAAGTTTCTTTCTGTGGCTTCCAGGCAGGGAAAGTTTCAAACATTATGCTTATTTCTACAACTATGGGACGGATTTTCAGAGCCCTGCGCGCCGGTGAGCCTATTTTACATAGGCCTACCGGCGCGCGCAGAGCCCCGGGACTCGCGTAAGTCTCGGGGTTCTCCGAGGGGGGCGTGTCAGGGGCGTGTCAGGGGGCGGGCCCGGCCGTCGCGGCGTTTAGGGGGCGTGTCGGCAGCGTTTTGGGGTGGGTACGGGGCGTGGCTACGGCATGGGGCGGTCCGGGGGCGTGGCCGCGCCCTCCGTACCCGCCCCCAGGTCGCGTGCCGGCACGCAGGAGGCCCGCTGGCGCGCGGGGATTTACTTCTCCCTCCGGGAGGCGTAAATCCCCCGACAACGGTAAGGATGGGGTTTAGACAGGGCCGGGCGGGTGAGTTAGGTAGAGGAAGGGAGGGGAAGGTGAGGGGAGGGCGTTAGAGGATTCCCTCCGAGGCCACTCCGATTTCGGAGCGGCCTTGGAGGGAACGGGGGTAGGCTGCGCGGCTCGGCGCGCGCCGGTTATACAAAATCGATAGCCTTGCGCGCGCCGATCCCGGTTTTTAGCGGATACGCGCGGCTCCGCGCGTATCTACTAAAATCCAGCTTACTTTTGTTGGCGCCTGGAGCACCAACAAAAGTACGCCTATGCGCGCTATTTGAAAATCTACCCCTATGTGTCTTCTATTTTGCTTACTGTGCGGCTTGGAAGGAGTTCAAAGCACACTGATCTTTTCTGTATCGAGAAGAAGGCTAACTTGGCTAGATGAGGACTGTATGTTGCCACTTGCAGTACAGTCTGAAGAGCTCATCCCTTCACACCCTGCTCTGCCCAGCCCTGCAAGAGACTCTTCTTTCCCCATTAAAATGTGCACTCATCTTGTGCAAAAAGCTGAGTGCACATTTTAGCTCAGGTCTGTATGCACATATTCATGTCAACGCACTTTTTTTTTTAGCTCCTGATACAGTAGCCTAACTTAGCCTACTGCATCAGGAGGTAAACAATTATTTTTTAAAGTGTGCATTAAGAAACTGTGTGCTGAATTTCAGCGCGGTTTTATTGCACAGCGTATTACATCAGCCTCTAAAAACAGTGTAAAGAAAGCAGCTTCTTCAGGAATAAACCTGCATTTGCATCTCAAGACAGAATACTCACTGTCGTTTCTTCCCCCCCAGCTGGCTCCAGACTTCAACCACAAAGCCATCAAACTTCTCATTCTAGAAAAGGAATGAAGAGTAAATTTAGGTATGGGAAATCTGCCTCTTGTTCAGATATCCTAGCTCTCTTGAGGAGCATTAGAGAATTTGGCAATTAGCTGAAAGTCACAGTGTCTGAATTTTATGTCCTTGAAGATGCATACTGGGTGTACATCTGCTGCTGTCTATGCTCACACACAGGGTGTGCAATGATGCTATTCTACGTCTGCGGCGGTCTGTATGCATATCCATTCATTGTCCATGGACATTTGCACTTGCTTTTTCATGGAAAAGAATGCACAGAGATTTGAAATGCAATCTATGCACATCATCATCATTTATCTATGGCATGCTTTTCTAGCCAGGGAAATCAAAGTGTGATACAACCAGAGTTCATTTAGAGTGTGGCACATTACAAAATAAATAAAGAGTCACAGACTCCTGGGCCAGCATATTCAAAGTGCGTTTAGCACTAGCTAGCCAGATACGTCCTACTTAGGTCTTATCCGGCTATCTAGCAGCCACTGAGTATTCGATTAAGTTCAGTGACTGCTAGATAGCTGGATAAGTAGGACTTATCTAGCTATCTGACTAACCAAATAGTCAGTGGAAGGGCAGTGGGCAGTACTACTTATCCGATTAATAACCAGATAAGTAGTTATATTTGCTCTTATCAGGTTAAGTTAACCGGATAAGTTAGACCTGCCATTGCCAGATATAATTTATCTAGATAAGTAGCGACTTCTACGCCACTATTCATTGGCATAGCTGTTATATTCGGCTAAGTTACATACCCAGTTAGCTTTCAATATTGACCTCCAAGAGTTGTGAGCAATAAAGGGAGCATTGCACAAGGTAGCTTGTATATACAGAATTAGCATTTGTACAGGGTACGATAAAGAATAAAAGAAACTGTTGTACAGAGTACAACAAAACAGGAGCTAGACTAAATCATGAGTAATTATAGGGGAAACAGGAATAAGAGGTACAGTTCAAAGGGAAGAGGGGGTTTGAGTTAATGGTTTGCTCCTAAAGCTACTTCAAATAATCAGATCTTCACTGATTTTCTGAAAGAAAGGAGATCCTGGTCCAGTTGGATGCGAGGTAGTAAGGAGTTCCAGAAGATAGTCACTGATCCTGCAAAAGTTCTCTTTCTGGTATTGGTGAGGCACATTTCTCTGGGAGAAGGCATTGTTGAATGAAAGGTATGGGTAGGCACATATGGGGTCAGATTTAGGTAGGTGGGTGCCAAGCTTGAAGAGTTTTATAGGCTAGAGGCAGGAGTATAATGGATTGCAAACTGGCTAAAAGACAGGAAACAGAGAGTAGGATTAAATGGACAATTTTCTCAGTGGAAGGGAGTGGACAATGGAGTGCCCCAGGGATCTGTATTGGGACCCTTACTTTTCAATATATTTATAAATGATCTGAAAAGAAATATGACGAGTGAGACAATCAAATTTGCAGATGACACAACATTGTTCGGAGTAGTTAAATCACAAGCAGATTGTGATAAACTGCAGGAAGACCTTGTGAGACTGAAAAATTGGGCATCCAAGTGGCAGATGAAATTTAATGTGGATAAGTGCAAGGTGATGCATATAGGGAATAATAACCCATGCTATAATTACACAATGTTGGGTTCCATATTAGGTGCTACAACCCAAGAAAGAGATCTAGACGTCATAGTGGATAACATATTGAAATCGTCGGTTCAGTGTGCTGCGGCAGTCAAAAAAGGAAACAGAATGTTGGGAATTATTAGAAAGGGAATGGTGAATAAAACGGAAAATGTCATAATGCCTCTGTATCGCTCCATGGTGAGACCACACCTTGAATACTGTGTACAATTCTGGTCGCCGCATCTCAAAAAAGATATAATTGCAATGGAGAAGGTACAGAGAAGGGCTACCAAAATGATAAGGGGAATGGAACAGCTCCCCTATGAGGAAAGACTAAAGAGGTTAGGACTTTTCAGCTTGGAGAAGAGACAGCTGAGGGGGGATATGATAGAGATGTTTAAAATTATGAGAGGTCTAGAACGGGTAGATGTGAATCAGTTATTTACTCTTTCGGATAGTAGAAAGACTAGGGGGCACTCCATGAAGTTAGCATGGGGCACATTTAAAACTAATCGGAGAAAGTTCTTTTTTACTCAACGCACAATTAAACTCTGGAATTTGTTGCCAGAGGATGTGGTTAGTGCAGTTAGTATAGCGGTGTTTAAAAAAGGATTGGATAAGTTCTTGGAGGAGAAGTCCATTACCTGCTATTAAGTTCACTTAGAGAATAGCTACTGCCATTAGCAATGGTAACAGGGAATAGACTTAGTTTTTGGGTACTTGCCAGGTTCTTATGGCCTGGATTGGCCACTGTTGGAAACAGGATGCTGGGCTTGATGGACCCTTGGTCTGACCCAGTATGGCATTTTCTTATGTTCTGAATATGCTGTGTTATTTTTTTTACTTGACCTAAATAGCCCCCCCAAGAACGCCTCCTCAGAGTGCAACTAAAAGTATGTGTACTGTGAAACAATGGGTGCAGTTTAGCCACATTGAGGAAGGCAGTTTTCAGATAACAATTTAGGCATGTAAATGGCTTTGAAAATTGCCCTTCCCATGACAAGAAAGAACCTACTTCAAGAGAGGACCTCTCATCATCAACCCAAGAGAGAGAGACACCTGCCAACCAACTCAACTTTTCATTCAGAAAGGCTAAGGTGCTTCTTCAAGAAAGTGATGAAATGAACTTGACCTACCTCCCTCATGCACTAAGAAAAGATATTTTGTTTTCTCAAGTTTTCCTTCAGGGCTCTCTATTAGCTTAAGTTCTACACAATCTATGAAAATAGAGACCCGTGGGTCAAATCTTAAAAATCTAAAAGTTATTTTAGGCTATCTGATCTTTAGTGGCTTTCTATCAATAATCGAAACAATGAAACTAAGTAACACACAAATCTTTAAAAAGATGTTCATAGTCAGCAGTGCGGGAAGTTACCTGGGTAACATTAGCCAAGAACGTCAGCAGGAAGTTACCTAGGAAAGTCTGTCGCTGAATATAATCGCCTGCCATGTAAGACAGTATTTTTCTGACCAGACTTCCCCAAGTGAGTATAGCCAGTTGGCACTTAATATCAGTGCTACCCAGCTAAACTGGAACATTCATCTTTTATGTGGGGAACAAAACTACAAGGTCGATATTCAGCACCACTTACGTCTGGATTTCCTATCTTCGCAAAGTTTTCTGAATCGCGCGGTAACGGGGGGCGAGGGGGCTTTCGCACCCAATAGCGCCACCATGAAAGGTGATGCTATTTGGCGCGCTACTGGCGGTGATAACGGGTCTTACCTTATCGCCGCCAGTGAAGTTTCCATGGCGTCTGCCCCGACGTCGCCCCGACTCCTCTTCTTCCGGTCCCAACGCCGCCCCGACTACGCCCCTATCTAGCTATCACATGTGAAAAGTTCCTTTTCGCGTGTGATATCGATAGAAAATGACCCCCTTAGTTAGATACATATGAGCTTATCCAGCTAAGTGGTGCTGTTTCAATATGTGGCTGCATTTAGCAGCCGCTTCTTAGCCAGCTATTTATCCTGCTAAATGGGGAGTGGCACAGGGGTATTCCAAGTTGGAGCTACTTATTCGCCTAACTTAGACAGATAGTTAGATCTGCTATTGAGTGGGTCTAAAGTTAGCCAAATAAAAACTTATCTGGTTGACCATTAGATAGCCAAGTATATTCAGTGATACGGATGCACCACTGAATATCCTGGCCAAGTTACCCGGACAGGTTTATCCTACTAATTTATTTAGTCAGATGGCAGCTGAATATGGACCTTTACACGCAGACATGTAATTAAAAAACATTTTAAATTAATTTTACAGAAAAATATATGATAAACTAGACAATCAACTTTCGGTTTTCATCTCTGGTGAAATATCTTCCTGCAATATCCCAGACTCATCCTCTCTAGTTGAAGCGCCATGCTATGAAATAGGCAGATAAAACAGCTTAGCCATAAAGGAAAGAGACATCTCAGGCACCTTCAACGAATCCAAGAGATATCATCAAAACATATCACAGGAAAAGAAGAGAGTCAAGTCTTAGACAGTTTATCAGTCTTAGATTTTTACTCCTTGCTTTCCAAATTTTCTACCTTTTGAAGAAGAAAAAGATTATTCTGTATTGAAAAAATCCACTCTGAACATTTTCAACAATCTTCTTTATGTTCAAATGGGAGTTCAAAGATTGACCTTCCACACCTGTAACCTTTAGCCCCTCCACCAACAAGCCCTCAAGTCAAGATAGAACCAACCATACAGCCTCCATGGTTATTTTTCCAGGGGCAAGTGTCCCCCTGCTGGCTCTAAAATCTATTCATAGGAATAGATGAGATGCCACAATAAATTTAGTCAAAACATGAGAAATACTTGCATTTGGTGAATCAGGGACCACTGACTCCTCAATGACCTAAATAATGACTCCAGTCTTTCCTGTTCCTTCCAGCTCCCTCACAGAAGGCGCCATCTTCCATAGTACTCTCTCTGTCATCTCTGAGTCAGGAACAGAATTCAAGGCTTCACGCCCAATTTCAGTTCAGCTAGACTTCAGGGCTCACAATGTTCCCCCCACAGATCACTTGTCACAGGGATCGCAGGTGGGATTTTCCCCCAAGCTTGGTGGCATTCCAATGGACTCTGTGTCCGATTCAGAAGCCAGTGCAGGAGTAGGCACCAACGTTCCCAAAGCATGCAGGACAGAGCTTTGCTTTGCGAGTCCCCGTAGATTAAGACAGCAAGTATCTAAAGATTTCAGGGCCCAGAAAACAAAAAATGTCAATGTGTGCTATGCCATTGCCATCTTGGATTAGCCCCCACCTCTTTCATCCTATTGTTCCATCATATATGTACTTTTTATGCATGTAATAACCTGATCTTCACACACAAACTGTGAAGTACGTGTGTAACTTATTGAAAATGTACCCTAATTTGTAAAAGGGAATTTTCAAGGCCTCATATCTGATCTGAAGTCATACAAGTAAAGTCCACAAAGTCCATTAGTTATCAACAACTTGGAAAGAAACCCAAACAGAATTTCCAAATAATATAATAAAGTGAATAAAATTGTTTTATTTGGAAAAAAATTGTTTTAAAAGGTGCATGTACATGATCAAGTGTATGGGACATTTTTCAATTTCTATTTGGGCATACCCAAAGTGACATATAAATAGATTAATAAATACATGTACTAAAAGATGCTAGCATTAACATGCCTTAACCAATGCCCATATAATAGTGCTGTATGCTATTTGTATGACAATACTAATATTCAACAACTCCAAACAGGTGAAACCAAATAGACAAAAATGTTGAACGATTCACCTTCTTAGATGGTTAAGAACATAAGAAATTGCCATGCTGGGTCAGACCAAGGGTCCATCAAGCCCAGCATCCTGTTTCCAACGGAGGCCAAACCAGGCCACAAGAATCTGGCAAGTACCCAAACACCAAGAACATCCCATGCTACTGATGCAATTAACAGCAGTGGCTATTCCCTAACTTGATTAATAGCAGTTAATGGACGTCTCCTCCAAGAACTTATCCAAACCTTTTTTTAACGCAGCTACACTAACTGCACTAACCACATCCTCTGGCAAAAAATTCCAGAGCTTAACTGTGCGTTGAGTGAAAAAGAATTTTCTCCAATTAGTCTTAAACGTGCTTCTTGCTAACTTCATGGAATGCCCCCTAGTCCTATTATTTGAAAGTGTAAATAACCGAGTCACATCTACTCGTTCAAGACCTCTCACGATCTTAAAGACTTCTATCATATCCCCCCCTCAGCCATCTCTTCTCCAAGCTGAACAACCCTAACATCTTCAGCCTTTCCTCATAGGCGAGCTGTTCCATCCCCTTTATCATTTTGGTTGCCCTTCTCTGTACCTTCTCCATTGCAATTATATCTTTTTTTTTAGATGCGGCGACCAGAATTGTACACAGTATTCAAGATGCGGTCTCACCATGGAGCGATACAGAGGCATTATGGCATTTTCTGTTTTATTAACCATTCCCTTCCTAATAATTCCCTTCCTAATAAATCACTAAATTTCATCATTATACTGATCATCATGATCATCATATAGAGGCGCCATATACACTCATAGACATAGTAAATGAAGTCTTTAAAAAGACTGCATCATGAATATAATCACTGGTATTTGTATGCACATTAGTGTTAGGTTCCCCAATAGTAAATATAAAATTGGGCTTCTGTGCTAAAGTCCTCAAAATGGGGCCACTGGATGCCTACCTCATCCACCTTCTCATCAAACTCAAACTAGGGCCTATGGGCTTTATATTCCCTTTTTGGAATTCAAAATAATCTTCTGTAACTACATGTTACCACCCTCTACTAGTCCCACAATACTGCATTAATAAGAATCTCACCAGCAGAAGGGAACTGCTTTTTTTTTTTTTTTTTTTTTTTTACAGCCAGCAGCAGTACCAAATTCAAAATGGCACCACTGATGCTCTGACCCCATATCTGAAGATTTTGGTTGCCCAAATGTGACTTTCGAGAGGGGATAAGAGGGTCTCAGCCAGGAGGGTTCCTTCTGCTCATAATCAGTAGGAGTCTATGGGTTCCCTTACAGCCTGTATTAAGTGGTCATATTTCTCAGGGCCACTTTACATAGTCTGTAAGAAAATGCAGACTGTAGTGGTGTTAAAATGGCAGTGTTTACTTTTAATACTGCCATCCTTGTTTGTTGGGTTTTTTTATTTGTAAAACATTTCTAACCTAGTAATCTAAATAGCTTGCTTTTGGCAGGGCACAGCATAGCAAATGCTCATATCAAGAATATAAATAGTAATAAAATCAATCAAAACTGTTCTGCATCTAATTACTTTCATTCATCTTAAGTTAAAGCAGAATATAATGTCCGCTTCACAACAGACAATTAACATCTGTTACTTGCAGCTTCATACCACCAATCAATTTCCTGTGAGAGCTGGAAAACATATGTGCAAAACTGCATACTGTGTTTGCCTGTATACTCTACCACATGTCCCCAAAAATACTCTCTCTCTAAAATATTTCCTTAAACTGTAACAGATAACTTAACAGTAACCATTCAGATTTCTACTGTTCCTACAAAAAGGATGTCAAAGTGCTTTGCAGTGAGTTAATTTCTGACCAGTACATTGTCAGCTGCTAAAGTGTTGCAGTTATCCACAATAATCTATGCAAATAACTCAAAGTAATGTGATGGTATGGTGAAGCTGAATTGTATGGCTAAGCAAGAGCCGAGTTACTGCTTACAAGTCTATTTCCTATTTCACTGTAATTATTTATTTTATTTTAGTTATATTTTGTTTTATTTTGCATAGTTTTTGAGTTGTAATAATTGTATTTGTTTTTATTGTGCTGTATTATGTATTGTTTAATTTGCTGAATACTGTACAAACCGGAGATTTCTCAAACTGAGCAGTTAATAAAATTAAATAAAGTATCAACCTGCACTGGGCTGGGACGAACTCTTACTAGGAACATGGATAAATCTACACCAGGAGGGAAAAAGAGGCAGGAAAAATGAATGGTGCCCCCTCCTAGAGTGACTGGCAGAGAATGGAACATCCAATGGAGTGGGAGGAGTCAGTTTCCAAGGAGTGGGAGAGGAGCAGTTACTGAGATTCCAAGGAAAGCAGGAAGGAGGGTGGAGACAGGAAATGAAACTCCTTCCTGCAGGGAATCACTATGAGGAGGTCTTAGTCTGAACACTGGAGCAAGCCAGTACAGAGGAGCCTATGGAAACCAAGAAGTTAACCAAGGAGGAGAATCTTCGAATATCAAATGCGAGAGAAGAAGCTAGCACTTTAAACCAACATGGTTTGCATGGGTGGCTGTGGTTGAGCTGAGGCTGAGAAAATGCAATTTAAAAAAAACCTTTTGCAGATAGTCAGGCTCTACAAGAGGGTGGAGGCAAACAACCCAGCTCCAATTAGAAGCAAGTTATTTGTGTGCACTGCTACGCTCGGGCTAGGAAAGCCTTTGAATTTAAAAAGCAAAAGAACTACTGATTGATTGGGCTAAAGCCTGCTGGGTTTTTTTTCCCTTTCAACTGTGCTCTCCTACACTTGGACTAAGAGAGCCTTGAATTTAAAAAGAGAAAGGACTACTAATTGGACTAAAGACTTCTAAATTTATTTTTTTTCAGCTATGCACTGATGTACTTGGGCTAGGAAAGCCTTGAATTTAAATGGGAAGGAAAAATTGATAGTTTGAGCTACAAAGATTGCTGTGCTTTTTTCTCCCTTTCAGTGGGGCCCTGCTACATGTGTGCTGAGAAACTGTGAATCTGGAAAAGGAGAGAACAGACTGACAGCACTGTAGATGGGTTTGTGTTTTTGTGGTCATATCTACATTCTTCTTTAGTGGCTCTGGACAGTCTTAGGTCTTTAAGAATGATTAGTTTAATAAAATACCGGTGGGTTTGCCGAGCTGCACACTACTCCCCGAGAAGCAGGAGATTGTGGATGAAAGTGAGAGAGAAGTGATTGACACTGACCCACTGGAGACCATCATCAGGAAACGAAAGACACAACAGGGGGCTATGGGCTTCCTGCATCTGGTCCTAGCAGACATCAGTGTGAGCAATTTTGCAGTGCTCAGAAAGCCATGAAAAAAGAAGCAATTGTGTCATCGTTACAATCACAACCCAGTGGTAACAAAGGAACTAAGAGTCATACAGAGGCATAAAGGCTTGCCAAAAAAAACACAGAGACCATAGCAAAATAGGAGATTAGTAAGTAATAGTTCTCTGCTCCCATCACAGACTTTTCCTATTTCCCTAAGGAACAGAATTGATCATCTGTGGTTTCTTTGGTGAGTCAGAGATAGCCTTACCTTTGCTGTTTGCACCATGGCACTGGAAAGCTCCTCTATTTCATCCTCGCTGCCAAAAACACTCTCAAAGTCTTGGTAGGACCAGCCATCAAACAGAATGCGAGGTACTAGAAGAAATGTAAAGTTGAAATTAGCAGCTGCTTTCATTGTGGCATGTGTATCTGCTTTGTAACATCTAGATCTTATCTGCTGGTTTACAGCTATTGCTAAATACCCACTTACTACTCAGCAAAAATACTGCACAAAACTCAGACTGTGACCTATGTATCCAGGCCATTCTCATACAGGTAAGCCAATGTTTTCTGATGTCATGAGCAGAAAGACCAGAGCTCAAGTTTTGAAAAGTCATTTTTCATCATTGAACCCCCTCTGAATACAAAGCTGTACAAACAGATTTTATTTCTGAAATTTGTTAAGTTCCACACCAAACCTTAAGCAAAGATATCGTGCACCACTATCTTCATATAAGTTTCCTCACCAAATGACTCTGGAATTAGTCTCTAACCGGTTCCTTCATCTTCGATGTATTTTATTGGTCTGAAATGCATTTGTGACTAAAGCTGCAAGGACTTTTCTGTAGCCTAGAGGCCCTCTGCCATGCGGTACTTCATTCTAGAGAATTGCGAGTTTGCAAAGGTCACTTACTTGATCTGAAAAGGTGTGAATACTGGTTCCTGAGCAAGAAGTCACTAGTTTGATTCCCACCACCCCAACCACTTCCTTTGTTATATCAATTATTCCTTTGTAGTACAGTCAAGGCTTTTGTCTCATTTACAATGCAACAAAACCATCAGTATTGACAGTATGCACAACACAAATTCAGGTCAGCTATGCAAGGCGCTCGCTGCCTTCTCCTATAAACATACATCAACATAAACAGGTCACTATTTTCAAGGGGCTGCCTTTCTCTGCTTACCTTCAGTCCTGGAGTAATGGGCTTCCCTTTTTCTCCTCTCATCCTACATTATATCCCTGGGTCAGAAGAGACAGCTTGTACCCAAAATTCCCTGTCTTAAGGTGGACCGGGGCCAGATAGCCAAGCCCTGTTCTTAAGGTGTACCATGGTTCCTGGGTATATATCCTGTCACATACCCTCCCCTTCAACTTAACCTTACAAGGTTGAGTGCTTGCCTGTGCCCTCTTACCCCAGCTGTGGGTTCAGAGGTTGGCTTAACTGCTACTGACCTCCTATACATAACCAAGTGAGGCTCTTTGCCCCTGTCCCTGGAAGTCCCACTCCCCTCATTTCTTGAACCCTGAACTAGGTGAGGGTTCCTCCTTTCTTGGTTCTTCCATGGTCCAACCACTTTAATTTGCTTGCAATATCCTTTATAATCTGAAGTTGTCCTGTACTAGATATGGAAGTTGAGGCAGGATTTCAAACTGCATACAGACCTGTCCTCAGTTGTTGTCAGTAGCACCTGACCAGTGGGGTACTATTGATTCCCATGTACATGTATGGGCAAGCATTACCTCTCTCATGGCTAACCCCCTAGTCTTCCATTTAGCTGCTTTCCCACAAGTGTCTTTCTGCATCCCCAAATCTATCAAAGCTTAGGTAGGGACTTCATTCAACTTGGCTGGGACAACAAAGTCCATCAGAGACATGGACCATCCACCAGCCTGCAGCTTCACCAAACTATGGGACCACTCCCATTCCCACTCTTCATTCTCAAGGTGGGAGTCATCCTTGCCAACATGCTCATTCACTTTACATTTAACTGTTCTCACCAAGGGTTCATCCTTCTCTTCCCTTGGTTTGCTGCAATCTCTTTTACTCTGCTCTGCTAGGCACACTCCCATTATACACCTTCTAGCCTCGGCTGTATGGTCTGTAGCCTTACAATAGAAGCATTCCCAGACGGCTTCTTTTACTTTCCCCTCATTGCTTTCCTCATGGGTTCCTGCAACTCTTTGCTTATCATAAAGCCAACAGTCTTCTCCATGTCCATTCCCCTTACACAGGGCACAAAAGGAAAAAGGATTTGGACTATCATCACTTTTCTTTTTCTGAATCATTGCTTATTTAAAGGTTCTCTCTTTTTAACATGCTCTACAGCCTTTTGGTTAGGCTGGAATACCAGGCCAACAAGATCGAGGCACACTTACAGTGTGCAGTCTGATTCAAAAGCATACAGAACTTCAATCTGCTAAGTGATTTGGTTCAATATAGTTATATATCTTCCTATCTTAGTGTGCACTTTAGAAATTTTTGTGTTCTGCTGTTTGATTCTTTTCTCCTGCATCTGATTTTATTAACTTGCGCTATCCCATCTGTATATATTCACAGTGAACTTGCTTTTAGACCAGCTGGCATTTATTAATAGTTGTTTGAAATAAGCCTTGCTAACTGAAAACTTTCTTTTACATAGCTGTAGAGAGTATTTTTTGGCTAGCCTTTATATCACACTTCTTTTTTCAAAGAGGATAAAGTAAAAGCTTCTACACCTAAGCAAAGGAGCAGGAAAGGTGATTATGAAGATAAGCAAACCAAGGAGGAAAGCTGGAAAGTTATGACCACAAATGCTCAAAGCCTGGGCAACAAAATCCAAGATCTGCAGGCCCTAATGGTGGAGATGAACTTGGACATTGTTGCCATTTCAGAGACATGGTTCACAGAGTCCCATGACTAGGCTATGGCCATCCCAGACTATAAATTGTTAAAGAAGGGCAGAGAGGATAGAAAAGTGGGATAAGTAGCATTTTATGTCAAAGACAATATCAATGCTACCAAAATGCAAGGGACACAGGGTAGGGAGGAAGCGTTATTTAAAATGGAGATGTGACTGGGAGAAAATGGGCAAGGTGGAACAACAGTGGACCAAATTAAAAGGAGCTTTTACAAAGGCAAGAAATCTATATGTTAGAAAAGTAAACAAATGTACAAGGAAAAAAAAATCGATTTGGTTCTCAAAGGAGATGGCTGAAAAAAATACAGGGGAAAAGAATAGTGTTCAAGAAGTATAAAGGATCCCAAAAAGAGGAACACAGAAGAATACCTGGTGAAACCGAGGGAGACGAAGAAAGAAATCAGGAAAGCAAAAGGTCATGCAGAAGAAAGGATTGGTAAAGAGAGGTGACAATTCATTTTTCAGATATATCAGAGACAGAAGGAAGGCCTGAAGTGGTATAGTGAAACTGAAAGATGACGAGGAGCAAGATGTAGAGACAGATGAAGAAATGGCAGAAATATTAAACAAATACTTCAGTTCTATGTTCACTAAAGAAGACCCTGGAGGAGGACTGTTGCTGGTTGACAAGACTGTAGATGAGAATGGGGTAGACAAAACTTCTTTTAAAGAACAGAATGTATGGGAACAGCTAGGAAAACTGAAAGGGGACGAAGTCATGGGGCCAGATGAGGTACATCCCAGGATACTACGGGAGCTCAGATGTCCTGCTGAGTCCATTGAAAGACCTGTTCAATCGATACCATTTATCATTCTTTACTTATCAATCATTTAGCAGAAATTGGTGTTGCGAATGGTGTTTTGAATTGGTTTATATTTTATCTCATGGATCATTCATTACAAGTGGATTGGTCTAATGAGAAATCTGACATTAGGGGTTCATCAACAGGAGTCCCTCAAGGGACTCACCATTGGCAACTCTTATTCAAGATCATGGCAATCGGCCGTCATTTTATGCCAATGACATTCAGATCACAATGTTTGTTAAAACCCATTCTAAATGCAATCTTAATATTCTGAACTCCTTTGGATTCTGTTGCTTCCTGGTTATTAGGTCACCATTTACAAGTAAACCCAGATAAATGTGAGGCTCTTTGGTTTAACCTTTAAGCCTCTTTTCCTTTACTGACTCCTGTTATGACTGGAATTAATATACCATTGAAAAATACTATAATTACTTTGGAAGTGGTTCTCTATTTACAACTTATTATGGTTCCTCAAATTTCTTCTACTGTTAAGAAGGCTTTTTTCTACCTTAGATTTATTTGTTGATTACAGCCTTTTCTGGAATCATATGATTTGAAGACTTCAGTTCATGCATTTATAACATCTAGAATTGATTATTTATTTTATTTTATTTATTTATTTTGGGTTTTTATATACCGGCATTCATGAAAGAATCACATCATGCTGGTTTACAATTAACAAGGGGGGTGGATGAAAACAACAACATGGAACGAGTGCAAAGAAACCAAGAAGTTACAATAAAACAAGCTGTTCAACTGGGAGAAGATGGAAAGCTAGAGAGCATTAACAGAACGAGGCGTGATTATTTACAGAATGTACAATATTCTGGAGTGTCTGACTGAAGTTAATGTTGATTTGTAGAGATGTGAATCGTGTCCTCGATCGTCTTAACGATCGATTTCGGCTGGGAGGGGGAGGGAATCGTATTGTTGCCGTTTGGGAGTGTAAACTATCGTGAAAATCGTGAGCCGGCACACTAAAACCCCCTAAAACCCACCCCCGACCCTTTAAATTAAATCCCCCACCCTCTCGAACCCCCCCCCCAATGCTTTAAATTACCTGGGGATCCAGCGGTGGTCCAGAACGGCGGCGGTCCGGAACGGCCCCCTCAATTGAATCCTGTTGTCTTCAGCCGGCGCCATTTTGCAAGATGGCAGCCGCAAAATGGCGGCGGCCATAGACAAAAACGATTCGACACAGGAGGTCGTTCCGGACCCCCGCTGGACTTTTGGCAAGTCTTGTGGGGGTCAGGAGGCCCCCCCAAGCTGGCCAAAAGTTCCTGGGAGTCCAGCGGGGTTCAGGAAGCGATTTCTTGCCGCGAATCGTTTTCCGTACGGAAAATGGCGCCGGCAGGAGATCGACTACAGGAGGTCGTTCAGCGGCTCCTGCAGTCGATCTCCTGCCGGCGCCATTTTCCGTACGGAAAACGATTCGCGGCAAGAAATCGCTTCCTGAACCCCGCTGGACTCCCAGGAACTTTTGGCCAGCTTGGGGGGGCCTCCTGACCCCCACAAGACTTGCCAAAAGTCCAGCGGGGGTCCGGAACGACCTCCTGCGTCGAATCGTTTTTGTCTATGGCCGCCGCCATTTTGCGGCGGCCATCTTGCAAAATGGCGCCGGCTGAAGACAACAGGATTCAATTGAGGGGGCCGTTCCGGACCGCCGCCGTTCTGGACCACCGCTGGATCTCCAGGTAATTTAAAGCATTGGGGGGGGGGTTCGGGAGGGTGGGGGATTTAATTTAAAGGGTCGGGGGTGGGTTTTAGGGGGTTTTAGTGTGCCGGTTTTCCTGCCCTCCCCCTTCCCCCGATTTACGATTTTTTAACGATAAATCGGGGGAATTGGTATTGTATCGTGGCCCTAACGATTTTTGACGATTTAAAATATATCGGACGATATTTTAAATCGTCAAAAAACGATTCACATCCCTATTGATTTGAGATTTAGGTAGGGTCTGGAAAGACTTGTTTGAATAACCAAGTCTTAAGCCTTTTTCTGAAAGTTGGGAGGCAGGGCTCCTGTCGTAGATCCGGTGGAATGGAATTCCATATCAGTGGTCCTGCTGTAGAGAAGGCCCGGTTTTTGAATGTTATGTGTTGTGTAGTTTTGGTATGTGGTACATGAAGTGATCCTCTGTATGCTTCTCTAATGGGACTGGAGGAGGAATGTTGTCTGAGCGGGATTTAAAGGTTTAGAGGAGCTTGGAGATGGATGACTTTGTAGATCATGGTGATGGACTTATGGATAATTCTGAAGTGTATTAGCAGCCAATGTAAACTTTTGAGGATGGGAGTGATGTGGTCTCTTCTCTTCGTATGTGTCAGTATTCTGGCAGCAGCGTTCTGGATCATCTGAAGCAGTTTGGTGGAGGAAGAAGGGAGACCTAGTAGAATAGAGTTGCAATAATCTATCTTAGAGAAGATTATTGCTTGAAGAACCGTTCGGAAGTCTTGAAAGTGAAGGAGAGGTTTTACTCTTTTCAGTACATGTAGTTTATGAAAGCAGTCTTTAGTTGTGCGATTGATGAATGATTTTAAATTCAGACGATTGTCTATCATTACTCCTAAGTCTCTTGCTTGGGTGATGGGTAGGTTGGCTGATGGATTCAATGTGAAGTTGCTATTTTCTGGAGAGATTAGAAGGAGTTCACTTTTAGATGAGTTTAGAATCAGGTTAAGGCTAGCGAGGAGGCAGTTGATTTCTCGAAGGCAATTTTCCCAATATTCAAGTGTTTTTGTGATGGTTTCTTTAAGTGGGATTAGGATCTGGACATTGTCAGCGTATATGTAGTGTATTAGATTCAGATTAGTTAACAGCTGGCACAGTGGAAGAAGGTAGATGTTGAAGAGCGTGGGGGATAGGGAAGAACCCTGTGGTACTCCTAGGATGGAATTGTAATGGGGGGATTCTTTATTGTGAATTCTAACCTTGTAGCCTCTGTTACACAGGAACGTTTTGAACCATGCAAGTGCCGTTCCTGTTATTCTGTAACTTATTAGTGTAACTTATTGTTGGGGCTACCAAATTATCAAAAGATTATAATTGTTTCAGAACACATCAGCTAGATTGATTTACAGGCTCAAGAAATTTGATCACATATCTTCATCTTATCAATTGCATTGGCTACCAATTATCTACTGTATTCGATTCAAAGTTTTATGTCTCATAGAAACATAGAAATGATGGCAGAAGAAAACCAAATGGCCCATCCAGTCTGCCCAGCAAGCTTTCACAGTTATTTTTCTCATACTTATCTGTTACTCTGACCATTGAGGTCAGGGCCCTTATTGATAACTTTTTGGTTCTAATTTCCTTCCACCTCTGCCACTGATGTAGAGAGCAATGCTGGAGCTGTATAGAAATGAAGTATCAAGCTTAATTGGTTAGGAGTAGTAACCGTCGCAATAAGCAAGCTACTCCCACGCTTGTTTACCCAGCCTGTGCAATTTAGTCCTTGTTGGTTGGCTTAATATAAATCCTCTTTTCTTCATCCCCCCCCCCCCACCACCATTGAAGCAGTGAGCTGCTCTGTATGTCTCACTTTTCGAGCAATACATACTGGGCTCCCTCTTATAGCTTGCTAAATTTCTATCTCCTTTTGTAACAGTACAGTCCCTTTGTTCTTCTCAGAAGGGTTTATTATCTTTACCTCCACTCTCTGTGATCCATCTTGAGTCAACTAGACGCTGTTTCTTCAGCTAACAAGTCCTTTGCTTTGGAATATATTAGTTTCAGCATGAATATCAAAAGGTAATTTTGCAAAGTTTAGAAAAGCAGTTAAGGCTTTGCTTTTTACACAGGCATTTAACATCAACTTGTAATAATGTAATCTGCCATTTTTTGTTTATTGTGTTGTCTGTTATGTTTAATGAATGAAATTTTATTTCAGATATGTAGTGGTATTATGAGATATTTTAACAATAAAACAATTTTAATGCAGGAACTACATTATGTTTTAATGTACCCCTGGTTTGTTTAACTTAATTTTATTTCTGCTTGTTTTTTTTATTGTATTGCTGCTTGGTTAACATGATTTGCAGACGGTATATAAAATTCTCATAAATAAATACATTAAATAAATCCCTAGAAATGGGAGTAGTGCTGTGAAATTGGAGAAGAGCAGTTATGGCCCGCTTCACAAGAATGGTAGCAGAGAGGAGGATGGAAACTACAGACCAATTAGCCTCACCTCAGTGGTGGGAACATTAAAGGAGACTCTACTGAAAGAAAGAATAGTGAACTGCCTAAAATCCAGGCAGCATGGATTCAGCAGGAGAAAGTCCTGTCAGACAAATCTGATCGATTTTTTGATTGGGTGACTAGAATGGAGGACGGGGACCACAGGAGCAGGAGATGCTGTAGACAGACAAGGAAGACTGACCATGGAGACAAGAACTCCAGACAAACTGGGCTGCCAAACAGGATCAGGAACAAGACACAGGAACTCTGGAACACACAGAAGGAACAGGAACAAAAATGCGGTGGCAAAGCACTTCTCAAAGTGAGACAATCTATTGCCAAGGCATTGGAGGGTTCTCGGTCTCAGCCCTTTATAGGACTGGCTGAATGATGTTATTAAGGGGCACCTCCGGAGGTTTTCTGCCATTGGCCCTTTAAAGTTAGGGCAGTTGTCCCAGGCGTGCCCCGAGGATCCAGCGGCATCCTGCCACGAAGACGAAGAGCAGTTGCAGCATGGCCTCTTGCCGTGCCCAGAGGAGGACCTGATGCCAGGGAGCAGATGGAAGCCTGGAGGCAGATGTGGTGGGCGGTCAAGTCTCAGAAGGCTGGTGTGGCGTCAGGAGGCAGAGAGGATGGCCCCGGGCTGGAGGTAAGAGCAATGGGCCGCAGGATGTACCGGCAGTCTGAACGCAACAGGAAGGTTGAGCTGAGGGGGAGGGCATGTGAAGGAGTGTACAGAAAGCAGGTTCAGAACACCTTAAGGGACTGGCTCCAGGTAGCTGGCCTGGTCCAGCTTAAAACATACACCAGCAGGGAATCCTGGTTCCAGGGCATTTCCCTTAGCAGAGGGATAACTGGCCAGGCCCCAGAGATGGATAGGAAGCAGGAACTACATTAAAACTGTATACAGATATATGTAAGTGCTATTGCTTTTGTTCTACTACTGTTGAGGTAAGTCGCCTTTTCTGTGTTTAGTTTGTGTCCATAATAAAAGTTTGCCTGAACAAACAGGAGTCTAGACACTTCTGTTCTCCAGTACACTCCCAAGCCATGGGCTACTTCTGCAGTTTTACGGCACCTTTAATGTCCGTTTGGAGATAGCATTTATGTAAAGACTTCAAAGTGTCACCAATCAGAATGTATCATTGTAGACTGAATTGATTGGTTAAGATCACTTCCTTTTTTCCATTCTTTTAAGTCATTACCAGGACTCCACTGAGTGTGGAACCATCCCCTAATGCAGACAAGTAATTCAAAACCGGAAGCAGTGTTAGGGATTTTTTTTGATGCATGCATTTTGCTGACTTTTGCACGCTCCTTGTGAGATGAGTGTCTTGATTTTGGTTTCACATTGTTTATAAGTATTGAAAAAGAATAACATGGAATATAATGTATACACATTGCAATTATACAAGGTTTTTTTATTTGTTACATGCACATACAAAATAAAAAAGGACACTTTTTTAGAACATTTCAACATGATGGAATTGAATGATTATAAAGTGGGATTTCTGTTTTAGCAATATTTACTGCAGAAGTCTAGTGTTTCAAGGATTAAAGGATCTGACCGTGTTATAAGTGGTAGTCTTTCTATGTATGCTTTGTATTTCAACCTAGCGTTGGTTTTCTTTTGGTGTTGCATAATTATCATCAAAATAACAGATAAATAAAAACATAAAAAAAGAAAACCCTGTAATTAAACCTAATCAAACAATTGAAACATCCATCAAATAATGGATAAAATTAGTCTAATATTCATAGATTTTGCAGTTGCATTTTGTGTGTGTGCTTTTTGCATGGAAAATAACTCTCACAGAGGCTGATGTAATAAAACCTGTGCAAATTGTTAGCTCCTATTTTTAATACCAGGCATATCAAAAACCCAGGACCCCAATCAATGCTATAAACTAATAGTAAGCAAATCAAACCGGTGCTAAAAATCTGTAGTAATCCCAAGGGGTGCACCAAAACCAGCCTTAAAACTGACATGCAGAAATCCACTGTAAAAACTGGTGCTAGTTTGAGAAGTGTTGCAGTGTTCCCTATTGGTTGATAGAAGTCACCTAGGCTGACAGGTGATTGATGGCTCATAGATGTCCATCTGTTTTCTTGGACACTCCACCTTGCAGAGAAAGAAAAGGTAACCTCTTCCAGGACCATTTTGTCAGTGCTGGGTGATACTGGTGTAGGAGTGGTGGTTGCTCTTGAGATAGCTGAGTGGTGTTTTTTGTGCTGCTTGTTTTTCCCTTGCCGTTTCCCATCCTTTTGTCTTGTCTTCTTGAGTGAATCTTTAGAGTGCATCTGATTGTTGATCTGTGATTGTCTTTTTGTCCATTTTGTGTTTAGGTTCCTGAAAGAGTAGAGTTGGTGTTCATGGCCAAGAAGTAAATGGAGCGTGACAGAGGAGGTGCAAGTGCAGGAGTGGATGAGTGTGGCAGGCGAGCTAGTGGTGACAGAGAGCATAAGAGGAATGTGGTACATGTATCAGAATGTAGCCAGGGAGAGGAGATTGGGCAGGAGGAGAATGGCATGTGTGAGCTAATGGGGGCAGCTAGAGGAAGGAAGAAAAGAAAGCGAGTGGAGAAAGAGGAAGGGAGCAGGTAGTGGGACTAATGCTCAGGGAAGCAGTGACCCACCTTTGCCATCATCTGGGAATGACGAGCAAGCAGGAACCAGCAGCCAACAGTTGGAAGAAAACTGGTGTCAACACGATGTGCGCTTCAAAGAGGAAAAGAAGTATCATTAGCGCGATGGGTTTGTGAGACGTACAGTGCACTCTTCGGGCAGAAGACCTTCTCGAAGGACAAAAGAAAGATCTGGGACAGCATCGCCAAGGATGTCAGCAACCTGTCAGTGTCAACCAGGACAGTGGACCAGCTTGAAGCATCAATGGCAGGACACCAGGGCGATTGTCAAGATCAAGCTGGCACTCAAGAGATCCAAGTGCCAGATGGGAGGAAGCCCATCATGTGAAATGCAGCTGATGCCGGTGGAAGAGTTGATCTGGGGAACTCTTCAGCAGGACTATTTTGCTAGTGTCCATACTGGTAGTACTGAAGTTGTAGAAGGAACAGGTGAATATGTTGGGGGAAAAATATATCTCCAGAGTGAAAAGAGCTGGCTGAAGGGGGATCAAAAGGATGTAATAGTACTTGGCTCCGATAGCTCTTCTTATTTTCCCAAGTGATCATTAGCTGATGGACACAGAGGTGCCTGCCACAGAGGCCAAGGCCAAAGGGAACCAGCTAGCACCTCGGGATCCACATTTGATGATAGGGGCAGCAGAGCAGCCCAATGGTAGTCTGCAGCTGCCAAACAAGACATCGGCACCCAAAACACAAGACGATGACAGTGAGACAATTGAGCTTCACTTCTCATGGCCAGACACATCCATGACAAACTATAATTACACAATGTTGGGTTCCATATTAGGTGCTACAACCCAAGAAAGAGATCTAGGTGTCATAGTGGATAACACATTGAAATCGTCGGTTCAGTGTGCTGCGGCAGTCAAAAAAGCAAACAGAATGTTGGGAATTATTAGAAAAGGAATGATGAATAAAACGGAAAATGTCATAATGCCTCTGTATCGCTCCATGGTGAGACCGCACCTTGAATACTGTGTACAATTCTGGTCGCCACATCTCAAAAAAGATATAATTGCAATGGAGAAGGTACAGAGAAGGGCTACCAAAATGATAAGGGGAATGGAACAACTCCCCTATGAGGAAAGACTAAAGAGGTTAGGACTTTTCAGCTTGGAGAAGAGACGACTGAGGGGGGATATGATAGAGGTGTTTAAAATCATGAGAGGTCTAGAACGGGTAGATGTGAATCGGTTATTTACTCTTTCGGATAGTAGAAGGACTAGGGGACACTCCATGAAGTTAGCATGGGGCACATTTAAAACTAATCGGAGAAAGTTCTTTTTTACTCAACGCACAATTAAACTCTGGAATTTGTTGCCAGAGAATGTGGTTCGTGCAGTTAGTATAGCTGTGTTTAAAAAAGGATTGGATAAGTTCTTGGAGGAGAAGTCCATTACCTGCTATTAAGTTCACTTAGAGAATAGCCACTGCCATTAGCAATGGTTACATGGAATAGACTTAGTTTTTGGGTACTTGCCAGGTTCTTATGGCCTGGATTGGCCACTGTTGGAAACAGGATGCTGGGCTTGATGGACCCTTGGTCTGACCCAGTATGGCATTTTCTTATGTTCTTATGTTCTTAATTAAACTCTGGAATTTGTTGCCAGAGAATGTGGTTCGTGCAGTTAGTATAGCTGTGTTTAAAAAAGGATTGGATAAGTTCTTGGAGAAGTCCATTACCTGCTATTAAGTTCACTTAGAGAATAGCCACTGCCATTAGCAATGGTTACATGGAATAGACTTAGTTTTTGGGTACTTGCCAGGTTCTTGTGGCCTGGATTGGCCACTGTTGGGAAACAGGATGCTGGGCTTGATGGACCCTTGGTCTGACCCAGTATGGCATTTTCTTATGTTCTTAAACATCCAGGTTGTACCAGTGTAGCATCATTTCTACAGGCACCATTGTGATTGGCAGTAAGGTTCCATATCATGGATTCTCCCACCAATAGTAACACCACTCTTTGGCATTGACACAGTGGCAGAACAGGTAGCTGCATAATTGCTTACGAGGCAAGAATTCATTGAGGCCAGTATGATAGTGGGATAAACAGCAATAAACCAGGAAATGGAACACACGAGGAAGGAAATGCGTCTGCTGTGGAGAGTCCACACTGTCTGACGGAGAAAGCATCGGGGCAGCCAATGTTTTGGATAATCAAGTTACAGATTCAACTGATGGCATTGTCTGTGTCCTATGAGGACTTGATGGGAAAGGAACAGGACCCTTACCCATGTGGTTGGGCTCATGTTTCCCTAGGAGTCAAATTCATAATCCAAATCTCAAACCCTGGAAAACAGCAACCCCCCACATAAAGCCAAAGGTAGGAACCATGGACAGAGGCCGTATCCTCAAAGCAAGTTCCCACCATGCTGAAGTGTTCCCAACTTCAGCTGGAACCCTGATGACTAAATCACCCATCCCGACCCCACACTGGACCACCAATAAGTATCCTGCAATCTACTGCCATGTTACACCAACAATTACTTTCTCTGTGTTCTCTTCTGTGACTGGTTGCTGGCACATAGCTGTCTGTCAGGTTTCCTCCCTCAATGTGCAGCTGATACTGATGTCGGAGCTGGACCCGTTGGTATGGTACTCTTTCATTTTTAGGCCCACACCAGAACACCAATGACAGTCTCAGAAATCACCTCCCATGGGAACAGCAACACAACTGCTGTCAACTGTCATGCCGAACCACTAATGACTGCCTCTGAATCCCATCTGGCCCACTCCAGACCACCTGCACCAGCGAGGCACAATGCCCCCAAGAACCACCTCCCATGGAGAACCTAAAAACATTGGTTGTCAACTACCATACCAGACCACCAATAATGGTTCTGAACCCCGCTGCTTGGTGGGAGAGGCTCTGTTTTCCCAATAGTGTTTTTTCTGGTAAGCCCCACTCAGATGCCTCGTTAAAGCCATTGCTTGCCAGATTATCGATGCTGGTATCTTCTCCTCCCATGAGTATTTGCCCCAGTGGGCACTGGATGGTCACTCTGTGAGCTTCAGACTTACATTTCTCACTTTTTTTTTCTTTTTCCTTTCTTTTGCAGATGGGTGCATTATCAGCGCCCCTTTCTGCAGTGTGTTGAAATGATGGTTATTACTCCTGCTCTTCCTTCCAGTGCAGACCCTTCACCCACTCGGAATTCTCTAAACAGATACTTCTCCCCCTTGTCTCTGCCATCCACTTGGATGCCTCATCTCTAAGTGGACACTTCTCCCATCACTCACCACACCACCGATGCTGGTCTCTTCTCCTCCAATGAGTATTTATACACCAACATTCCTGTGTACTACTCTTTCAGGTTCCATAGTGGGTGCTGGATGATACATCTCTAGACTTCTGATTTGCATTTTTCACTTTGTTTTTCTTTCCCCTTCTTTTTGCAGGTGGATGCATGTTTACCATCAGCATTCATAACTTCAGTCTGCAAAAATGTTTTCATTCCTGCACCATCGGACGGTGGATGCTTCGTCTACTTTACCAGGTTGTCGGCGTTGGTCTTCCAAATGTTTCTCTAGTTTATGGATCTGTTGATTGCATTTATTGACTTTCCCTGCATATGTTACTTTGCCTGCTATGCTGTATTTCCCAGGCTGTCATCATGGCTCTTCAAAATGTATGCAATTTCTTTGAAGTCAACCTTGCATTTTTGACTCTGCAATTACTTTTGAAGTGAAATAAACAAAAATCTTAAAATGTTACATGGTTTTTTTGGGGGTTTTAATCTGGTTGGAAAATGGGTCACAGCTGTCACAAGCCATGGACTTCCACACTGGTATGGGAATCCCTGGCCCAAAGATCTAAAGGCCTGTCATGGACCATGCCTCATTGGGCCAGGGATTTCCATACTGATGTGGGATAATCTGGCTCAAGGGTGACAGACTTGTGATAAAATAGAGCTACACTAATGAAGGAGACCAGTCAATCATTAAAAAAGTTATTTTATTAAAATCACATTAAATTTCAGAACATATTCAAAAGCTGATAGATGGCCACAGTGTGTATTTTTCATGGCATTCATCTTCCTTGGGGTTCATGCCGATCTAAGATGAGACAAATGTTGGAGTTAGAATCTCTTCCACAAACCTCCTCTACCCCCATGTGTGCAAAAATGTACTTCCAGAATAGTCCACTATGACCTTCCAGTGGAGATCATTTCCCCTTGCTGTACTATCTCCCTCTGCAGCAGGTGCAAACATTCGGCTTAGGCCCCAGGTTTGGATCCACATCCAGATGAACGCAATCCCAGAAGGCAATGTTATACAGCATACCAGGACGATATCCGCTTCTTTCTCTGATGAATACTGTAGTGCTCCTTCAGAGTGGTCAAGGCAGCAAGACCAGTTTTTCTAAAGGCCAAATGTACATTCTACGACCACCCCTGTTCTCGTGTGCACCTTACTATGGCAGATTTCTGCCACCATGCTTAATGCAGACAGGGGTGTGAACAGTCATGTCTTGCAGCCATAGCCAGGATCTCCTGCAAAAAATTGGAAATAGAACAATCCATTAACTTGCTGTGTGCAAGGCACCAAAATCAATCGTGCTGTCGACCTGTTGATATCCATCCCATAGTTCAGTCAACACTTTCAGTACCCACCTCAGAGTGCTTACATGTACCTACCTTAGACAGCTAACACTTGATTGTATAACAGAATATTACTTTTGGCACCATGAACCAAAAATGTGCACAAGGTGCCAAATGCTTTCAGTACTCACCCCAAAGAGCTTACATTTTGACATTTTAGCTTATGCTTTGGCTTGTCTTCTATTTCACACTTACCGAGAAACCAGCCTTTGCCATATTTCCCTTCCATGAAATTTCAAGTCATCATCAACTACGCAAGGATGAAGGCATCATGGCTGCTTCCAGAAAACTTGGAAACACTGAGGATCTTCATGTGCCCGTTGCACATAGCTTATATATTCAGGGAATAGAAATGTTTCCTGTTATGGTATACCATTTCTCTCTTGTGTTGGGGGGGGGGGGGGTGTGAGAGTGACATGGTTGCAATCAATTGTACCCATTACATTTGGCAAGTCAGCCATAAACTCATTACTCACCTCACCTACAACCAACTTCCAACACCTACAACCAACTTCCAAGTACTACCATTATGCAGAAAACCATCACTTATGACCACTACCCTTATATAAAAAAAAACCTGTAATATTTCAATTGAACAATTCATTGTAAATCAAATAATTCTTGTAATGCACCCCGTCATATTTCGGTTAATATACTATGTTAAAGTTCCTTTCATTTTTCCTCTTGCTCCCAGTTTTACTCATCCCTGTTTTATTGTAACTGTAACTATTTTATGTTTAGCACCTATTATTTATCTCGTTCATTGTTCCTTTTTTCACTCCACTGTTTATTGTAAACCGGCATGATGTGATACCCTCACGAATGCCGGTATAGAAAAAACTAAAATAAATAAATAAAAAATATCAAAGAAAACACGCTTCATCTCTTGCCACTCTGTAAGTTCCTGTGGATACTTTATGTACTCCTTGACCCATTTCATCATGGCCCTCAGTACCTAGCTGAAATGCCTTGAAAACGTTGACTGGTTCAAATTGGCCACTTCAGTCACTGAATTCTGGAAAGAACCAGTGGCAAGAAAATGCAAGTTACCAAAGAAGCTTGACCAAGCCTGGAATGTCATGTCCATGATTGGTTAGAAGATTATCATCTCCAATTTCTTCACAGAGAGAGAAAATTTCCCTGCAGCACAGTCTATATGACCAAACATCATCTGCCTCAGGTAACCCCAGCAATGTTGTCCTCAGGCAAAATATCCACTGCCTGCATGCCCTTCGGCCAACAGCTTGAGCCAGGACAGCCTGCTCCTCTCGGATCCTCCTTGGTTTTTCCGCGATGAGAAACTCTCTCTCTTCCTTGCTCTAAAGATTCTGCTGCTCTAATTCTTCAGCTCACCCACAAAATGTACCAAAGCATTTAAAAAAAAAAAAAAAAAAAGAAGGTACATAATCCATATTTGCCACAGAAAAACTCAAAAAAGCACCACAATGGACTAAAATGGCCATGAGAAATGTGAGTTAAGTTTTACTCCTGCCCTGACCTAGGCACTAAATTTCCTGCGTTAAAAAACAAGCGCTAAGATGTTTCCCTGCTTATGCAGCTCTCTGCAAAGGCCTGTAATAGCTAATAGCTTTGTTTTCATGCGATTTACATGCATCCATGGTAAGCATACTGTGGGATTCATCGTTCATCGGTGCTAAAACCCATATTACATGCCTGAGTAAGGTTAGCACCGAAAACCTGCACTAAAACCAGAGTAAAAACCTGCGGTAGGCTCAGCGCAGTTTATTACATTGGCCTCATTGATTTGAAAATGCAGTCTACAAGTGTTATTTTCCTCCTGTATAATGCTGACGGCTGAACTGCTGATCTATGTCCTTCTGTTGGTACCAGCACATGTCCAATACGTGCTGTAAGGAAAGCAACTCATTGCAGCTGCAGAAGGTAGGCTTAAGTCAGCAAAAACTGTTGAGACCTTAAAACATACTGCTCTTCAGTTACGTGAGATTACTGAAACCCTTCAGGATCACTGTTTTGCTTTGATTTGCTCCTGTTATCCTAAAGTGGCTTGTGCCATAGTTTAAGGACTAATTATAGTCGTCAGTGTTGTATGACAGTTACTGACCGTACAACTATCATTCTTAATTTAACAAACACCTAGCAGAAAATTATAATTTACCTTCTGGCTGGATAGTAGATCCGGAGTGGCGTAAATCCATTTTATCGTTCTGGGAAACAAGTAAAAGGCTGGGGTACGAAAATACTCCTATATCTTGCTATAGGCCTTGGTGGCTGTATTATTTTAGCTTTGTTTGTTGCTTGTTCTATTAAATTGTTTTAAAGTTCTATTAAATTCTATTAAAGTTCTAAAATTGTATGATGGTCCGCGTTTTGCATGTAACAGTACCAGTTGCTAAGCCACTACCACCACCTCTTCCTTTTCCCCCTTTACCACCATCATTTGATGATTTTCCTCCAGAAATTTCTGCTATCATTTATTCCACTGTTTCTATTCATGTTCCCATATATGCTGAATCAATTTATGTTCCTGTAGCTTATTCCTGTATCTTACATGGCTTAGAAAGGAAAATTAGTTCTTACCTGCTAATTTTCGTTCTTGAAGTACCACAGATTAGAGATGTGCATTCATTTATCACGAATTAGGCAATTTCAACGAAATTGCCTAATTCGTAGTGGTTCGGGGGACCTGAACCACAAAAAGGATTTTCCCCGAACTTCGGGGAAAATTCGTTTTTCGGGTTAGTGCGGGGGGGAGGGGCACATTTATTTAAAAAAAACAAAACAAAACAAAACCACCCCAACCCTTCAATTTTACTTTCTTACAATCCCCCCCACCACCCCGATCCCTCCCCAAGACTTACTAAAAGCCCTGGTAGTCCAGCGGGGTCCCGCAAGTGATCTCTCCTCCGTGCTATCCAAAAAGTCCCTGGTGGTCCAGTGGCGGTCCTGGAGTGATCTCCTGCACTCGGGCCGTTGGCTGCCAGTATTCAAAATGGCACCAATAGCCTTTGCCCTTACTATGTCACAGGGGCTAATGGTCCCATTGTTCAGCCACTGTCACATGGTAGAAGCACAAGATGGCGCCAGCCGTCCATTGCTCCTACCATGTGAAAGGGGCTGACCAATGGCACCGGTAACCCCTGTGACATCGTAAGGACAAAGGGCCATCGGCGCCATTTTGATTCGTAGCAGGCCCGACGGCATGGAGGGAGAGATCGCTCGCAGGACCCCGCTGGACCACTAGGGCTTTTAGTAAGTCTTGGTGAGGGATCTGGATGGTGGGGGGGTTGTAAGAAAGTAAAATTGAAGGGTTGGGGGTGGGGTTTTTTTCTGATTCAGGGTTTGTTTTTTTTAAATTCGTTTTTCTGGGTTCGGATCGGGTTCCAGTTTCGTTTTTGGCAAAACACGATCCGTGGGAAAACTCGTTTTCCCACGAAGCGCCCGCACTGAAACCCGATCCAAAACAACAAAGCTCATCTCTACCACAGATCAGTCCAGACAAGTGGGTTTTGCATCCCTACCAGCAGATGGAGGCAGAGAACTAAAAGCTTTGAGGCACTGCTACATAACCTAGAGTGCCACCTGCAGTCTCTCAGTATTGACCTGTACCCAAGCAACTGTAGAGTAACAATTCCTCAACAACTCAACACCCCCTAAATGAGGGCAAACGCTAAACCCAAAAGTTGAAGTCCCCCAAACAGAAAACCCACAAATCAACCCAAGGATCTAGCCACAACCTGGCAAACTTCTTTAAGTTCTGTATATATACATTTTGACAGTTCTTCCCAGTAAGCATGCCAGAACACGGGTTAGCTGTATCGGTCTTGAGAACATTAAGGAGCTGGATCTCTGGACTGATCTGTAGTACTTCAGGAATGAAAATTAGCAGGTAAGAACCAATTTTCCTTTCCTGTTCGTACCATAGATTAGTCCAGAGAAGTAGGATGTACCAAAGTACCCCTTCACTGGGCGGGCCCATGAAAGACCCCCTCTCAACACACTTTCGCCGAAGGTTGGCTCTCCTGGAATCTGAACATCTAAATGGTAATGGCAAGATAAAGTGTGAAAAGAAGACCATGTCACCGCTCTACAAATCTCCTGTGGCGACACTAACTGACACTCGGCCCACGACACTGCCTGTGCTCTAGTAGAATGCGCATGCAACCCCCTTTGGAATAATTCTCCCCTTACAAAGGTAGGCCAAAACAATAGCTTCCTTCAGCCAATGCATTATCGTGCCATTTCTGGCACCTCCAAACAATACAAAGAAATGATCTGACCATCGAAAACTGTTTGTGACTTTTGCCTTTGGCAACTCAGCAGATCAATTTGGAAAGTTAAGAGCTCCACAGTGATTCAGGTAAAACAAAGATACCACCTTAGATAGGAACAAGGATACCATACGCAAAGACACCCCCTCATCCGAAATCTTAAGAAATGGTTCCCTAGAGGACAAAGTCTGCAGCTCTGAGATCCTTCTGAATGAACAAATCGCCACAAAAAAATACCACCTTCAGCATGAGGTCCTTTAACGACACCTTCCTCAACGGCTCAAAATGGAGGCCCACAAAGCACCCGCAAGACCAATTTTAAATTCCATGCTGGACCCAATCTATGCACTGGCGGTCGCAGATACTCGACCCCCTTCAAAAAACTCACAACATCTGGATGTGAGGCCAACGACCTTTTCCCTGGAGTATACCTCTGAGACTACCTAAGGCTTCCACCTGAACCTGCAAGGAATTGTAAACTAAGCCCTTGAAAATTATGGGCTCAGAGTATCCTTTTTATCACATGTGCCTGCTCACAAAAGTCAAGTCGTGAGACAAAAGTGATTTGCCCGATCCGAGAAAATAGGACTTTGCTTTAACAGCCCCTGCAACTGAGCCAATCTCAGGTACCCTTCAAATGCACACTGAACCAGATCCGCGAACCAAGGATGATGCAGCCTCTCCGGCACCACCAGAACCACCTGGCCCGGATGCCTCTCGATGCACCTAAAAACATTCGACCTATTAATGGTCATGGAGGAAACACGTACAGCAGGATCCTTGGCGGCCATGGAAGAACCCAAGCATCTATACTAAACTTGCTGTCTTGGCATTGCTCCTTGTTACCATTAGATCCAGATGGGGACTGTCCCAACGAGACTGGATAAGGCTGAAGGTCTCCTTCGACAGCTTCCATCCTCCTGAGTCCAACTGTTGCCTGCTGAGATAGTTCGCTTGCGCAGTGTCCACTCTCGCAACATGTGAAGTGGCTATCCTGTGCAAATATTGCTCTGCCCAGGCAAAAAGGTCCTGGGCTCCTTGAGCAACTGCGCGACTCTTCATTTACCCTTGCCAATTGATATAAGCTACCATTGTTGCACTGTCTGAAAACACTCTGACCATTTGACTTCTAACTTGTGGAAGGAATTCCACCAATACCCTATTCTGCTTCTCTCGCCTTCCTCCTCAACCACTGACTACACCGGAAACCGTAACAGGCCAATTACTCCGTTTAGCTCTCCACACCACTTAAAGATGCACACCTTCACCATCCCCATCATCACCAAACACCTCAGAACTAGAGAGAAACTCCCTCCAATTCACACCATCCAGCAAAAAAGGCTAATTCCGATCATAATCTCACCAGTCACACAACTTCTGGGCCTCTCGCTTTTCACATTGACTCTGTTCAACACCCACTCTCTCTCCAAAAAAACCCCCACATTCTTAATGATTATCTCTTGGAAGCCAAACCAGACATCTGTGCTATCACAGAAACTTGGTTGAAACCCACGGACACAGTTCTAATAAATCAACTTCCCACTCAAACGTATGACATATTCTCGATCCCAAGACTCAAGAAAAGAGGAGGCGGACTCCTTCTGGCAGCAAAGAAAGGCCTAAATATAACCCTTCAACATTCAAATTCAATCTCCAACCTAGAATGTGCATACTTCAAATCCAAACAGCTCCAAATCTGCCTTATCTCCGTGCCTCCTAGAAATCTAGAAACAGACCCATCTCCCCTCATTGAATACATCGCCAAATACATCAACTATGACACCCCAGCAATAATAAAGGGAGACTTCAACCTACACATTGACTCAGCCCCACGCTCCAACTGCGATACTCTCCTATCTACATTCCGACACCTGGGTTTCAAACAGATCGTCAACAGCCCCACTCACAAAAAGCGGGCCATACTTTGGACTTAATCTTCGTGAATTAAGGCATCTCACTCTCCTCTAATCCTACATGTACATCTATACCTTGGTCAGATCACCAGGTCATCACTATGGTCCTCAAGATGTCAATCACCTTCCCCCCTTCCTTCCCCAAAACCACTGTCCATTACAGGAAACCCTGTTCTTCAGACTCCCTAAGTAGCCAACTCTCCAAGGAACTGTCACATCTCGACCTCTCGGACGCAAATGCGGCTATCTCCTCTTGGTATACTATCACCAATAAAGTAGCAGACCTAACCTGCCCCCTAATCACTAAAGTTCTACACCAGTCCCCGGACAACAGAAAACCGTGGTTCACACCTGAACTGAAGGCTATCAAACTCGAGCTCAGAAACAAAGTATCCGAGTAAATGTTTTATTAATTTTCAGGGGAAAAAATTTGTGTTCACAGAGCCTTCACATCTGGAAATATTTTTGAAGGATAAGAATGAGGTTAGTTTGAATAAAATAATACCAACAGTAACATCTGACGAAATGGTCAACTAATTGGAATAAATAATTAGGCACCCTCTCTTTATTGATTATTATTATATAGGTTTATATAAGGTTCAGTCCCCGCATTATTTTATTTTTGATAGACAAACTTGTATAATTTTGAATGGATGAATACTTTATATTTAAGTATTATGTTGTCTATCAAAATTCCTGTTTATGCACAGAATTGTGAATATTTGTGTTTCTTTTTGAAAAACTTCAATAAAGATTAAATTAATAAATATATATATATATATATATATATACTGCTCTCATTTCCAAGCGATTGATAGACCAGGATGCTTCCAGTGGCGACCACAGTCCTTGTGCCATCTGTTCTTGACAAATCGCCCCTCAACCCTTGAGGTTGGCATCCATGATCTCTATAATCCAGTCCAGAAACTCGAGGCCAATCCCTTTCTCCAAATTGGGCCAACACAGCCACCATGAGAGACTGGACCTGGAAGTACCTTAAAGCAGTAAAGGCTAATGAAACTCCTCTGACAATGGATTCCAGCATGACAGCAACACCCACTGTAGAGGGCACATGTGGGCAAAAGCCCTTAGCACCAAATTCAACATAGATGCCACTGAACCCAGACCTGAACATAATCCCAAACCCTGAGCACTGGCATCCGCAAAATCCGCACCACCTGGGATTGTCATTTCTGAAACCTCTCAGAAGTAAGAAACACTCTGCCGAGCTGAATATCAAACTTTGCCCCCAAGTATTGCAGCATCTGAGTAGAGCTCAGGTGACTTTGTCAAATTCACCCCCCAGCTCAGGGACCACAAAATATCCATCACCGTGATCACAGACTGCCGGCATCCCTCCTCTGATTTCCCTTGGATAAACCAGTCAACCACATAAGAATGAACTATGATCTCCTCTCTGCAGAGAGCCTCTGCCACCACCACCATCACATTTGTGAACGTGCAAGGTGCAGTCACCAAACCGAATGGGAGGACCCAAAACTGGAAAAGTTACCCCAGAACCATACCATGAAGAAACATTATTTTTCCCGAATGGGAATGTGCAGATAGTCTTCTGTCAATTCCAGCGAGGCCCAAAAAACTCCACACGATGAATTGCTGCTATTCACCGTCCGCAATGTTTCCATACGGAAAAACAGGGAACTCGCAGTATCACGTTTCACCTTTTGCAGATTGAGGATGAGAAGAAAGGCTCCTTCCTTTTTTAGCACAACACAGTAAATCGAGGTCCTCCTGCGACCATGCTCCCTGACCGCCACTGATACAATCATGCCAGCAACTGAAGGAGACATGTGTCCCAAATCGTTGCTTGTTTGCCTCAGACACTGCAATGAGACACCACGAAAGCTTCTGTGAAGGGGCAAAAAAATTCTAAAGCATAACAGTCTCTTATTACCTCCAGGACCCATTGGTCGAGATAATCCTGGTCCACTTAACATAAGACTGTGATAGATGGCCTTTCACAGCCATCTTGAGAGAGTGGACCAGCCTGGCTTCATAATGAAGCCTTACTGCTGCTGGCCCCCTAGCCAGAGCCCTCTCAGGGAAGTCTATAGGTGCCTCAAAAGACAGTACAGAACCCTTACTGGGACAAAAAAACGCCACACCTCCCGAAACCTAGAGAGAGGCAGAAAAAAATTCCTGTCATCTTATCCTCCAGCAGCTTATTCCCTTTAGACTCTTGCAAAATCTTCATTGTTTCAGGTCCTCCCCGAACAATAATTTTACTTCCTTTAAAGGGAAGATTACAGAGCTGAGAGACCACATATCAGCTGACCAATTCCGCAATCTCAGCAGATGTTACACCGAGACCACCGCAGCCATATTCCTGGCCGAAGTCCAGCTCAAGTCATAAGGCGCATCAGCCTCATATGCAATCCCAGTCTCCACCTGAGTTGCCTGGCTATTAATGCCAGCGTCTGCTGAAGGCTTCTGAGACTTACGACCCAGCATAAACAGGCCCTCTGCATCAGATTTCCACAGGCTCGCTGCCAAATCTGCAACCAGAATGGTCATCTTGTTAGTGACCGCCGAGACCAAAGCATGCACCTTCACCAATACCAGCAGTGGCAGGATATCCTCTGCGAGGGGATACAACTTTGCTTCAGCCCTAGCCACCTTGGGAGCTCGCCTCCGAGAAGTTCCATTCCTGGTTCACCAGGTTCTTGATCCTTTTAGGGAAAGGAAAGGCTTTCGTGGGCTCCAGAATCCAACCAACACCAGATCCACCCCTTCATTGCCCAACTCCTCCTGGACCACCTTAATAGCCAAGTTCCTTCCAAACAGGAACAGACGAACCGCCCGCAGGTCATTTTCCTTCATTATTGAGACTTCTTCTGGATCAGCCATGTCCTTATCCCCATCCTGATAAACATCCACCAGGAGATCTGCTGGGTTATCCTGATCCACCCTCGGACCAACCCCCAAAACCATCTTCCGGGTCATCAAGATCCAAATCATCCAAGCCACCAGACCCCTCAGGGTGGTCCAGGCCCAGCCAGTTAAGGAGGTCCCCTGACCCTCTGGCCAAGGAGTCCCTCAGCCATTTTGCAGCAGGACAAGACGGCTGACAGAAATGCCCTTTCAAACCAGTGCTTTTCCTGGTTAAAAAGGCCTTATGCACAAGCAAGACAAATTCTGGGGAAAACTCCACATTATCCTCTCCCCTGTCCGGCCCAGAGCTCACATCTCCACCGCCTCCCCCCCTCCCCCAATGGGATTGCCGGAGACAACGAGGGAGGAGTGTCCCTGGGCTCTGGGGAGTCCATCACCTTCTGAGCTGTAGCCCTTCTCCTGTCTGACAGGTCACATAGGCTTCTATTATTGATCCTGACAGGGCCTTGGGAAACTGTGACTCTCCTACCAGCCTCATTCCCCCCAGAGGGCCCCTCCCCTCCAGCAACGAATTTCAGCATAGCGCTGCTGCATTCAACTGACCCCGATCCAGGCTGAAAAACCTCTGTCGGCGCCATCTGGTCTCCTTGCGGCCAGGTCTGCTAGAGAGGAACAGAAGCCTTGTGATCGCAGCACGTGGGAGAGGAGGGGGAACATGGCCGAATGCAAGCTTCAGCTCCCCGAAGCTTTCCCGCGCTAGGAAATCATTGTCAGAGTCATCTTGTCTCCATGCAGCCGGGCCTGCTGCAGAGAAACAGAAGCCATGTGATCGCAGTGCACAGGAGAGGAGGGGAACACGGCCCAACGCAGCCTCCAGCTCCCCGTGCAGCCTGAAGCTGAAACAGAGGGGCTACACTGCTCCTTTCCCCAGCCTGGGCCTGCCCCAATGATCAAGCCAGGAACAGCTCGAGCTGTTGCTGCTGAAATAAATGTAACACTTTTTCTTTTTTTAAAGAAGCAGCAGCCACAGCAAAGGAAGAAATTCAAGCGAAAAAAGGAATACTTCCCTGCTGCTGGCTACACCTCTGGGAAGGAGTCTTCAGGATAATGGGGAACCAGGACCCCTGGCTGTCAGACCCCTGAATCTGATGCGGCCTAAAGCTGATTAGGGATTACCAACCCCGCCACTCGCCCAGCTCAACCCAAGGAATGGCCCACGAAGGAACCTAACACCTCAGGGAGCGTCTTCTAACTTCTCTTCCCTCTTTCTTAACTGCAGGTTTGCACCTCTACCATCTACTGGAGACAGAGAAATACTGAGTGACTGCAGGTGGAACTCTCAGTTATGTAGCGGTACCTCAAAGCTTTTAGTTCTCTGCCTCCATCTGCTGGTAGGGATGCAAAACCCACTTGACTGGACTGATCTGTGGTATGAACAGGAAATGCAAGTTTAAATCTTACATATATATACATATATATTTACACTTGTATTGCTTATTCTTTATTGCTTATGATATTATTAGTAACTGAGAGACTGTTGTATTGAGTCTCTTTCCTTTGCCAAACCTTTGGTCAATGAATTCTTTTGGTTCCTGGCTCATTAATTGGCTTCACCTCTCAGTGATTCTAAATTGGGTTTAGTTTAATTTGGGTTGGTGATAACATTGATTCTCTTTCTTCTTCCTGCTCTGCCTCTGCCATGAGCACTATGCAGTATTGACATGCTGCAGTGTTCCTAAGTGTTACTGATTATCTGTGTACCTGTCCTCTGTACTTTCCCTTCTCCATTGTGAACCTCGCTGTTTCAGCGGTGACTCAAGGTTCAAGAAGAAAATGTATATTACTGACTGCTGGACTATGTCCTACTGTTGGTGTCAGCCAATGTCCAACATGTGCTGAAAGGAAAGCAGCTCGGTTGCAGCAAGAAGTGAAGGACACGAGAATGGCCCACATAGGATGCACGTGTGGTCTGTGTGGAAGTCAACTACAAAGGAAAATGTAGATACTGAGAAGAGGTGATCGATGTCTTCCTACAAATTGTGGGGAGGTAGTACCAAAAAAAGAACAAACATCTGGACATGAAAGAAAGAGAATAGATGTTTGGGTTACAGATGGTCTAGGGAAAGGAAGCCAGGCCAGAATGACGCATTTAGAAATGATCAATACTTGGCAAAGGAAATCAGAAAAAATGTATATAAGCCTTGTAAGACTGTGACATAGGGAAGGAGGAATTTTAAGACGTCTAGTGTTTCTTACTGACCCTGTATTTCTCCTTCCCAGGCACACATATTGTGATTGGCAATCATTTATTTACTATAATAAACATTTTACTAAATTTCTAAATTTTCTCAGAGACTCATGTCTGGTATATTGGGGCAAGAACCATACACTCCCTCACTTAAAAGCCTCCCTGAAACGTAGCTAAAAGTATACACATTGTGTAACGTGCATACTTGTAGCTGTGTTGAGGGATGGCAGTTTTCAAACAGCCAGTTTATGCGCAGAAATGGCTTTGAGAATTGTCTTCCCCATATCCATTCATGGACAGCCCAGCAGATGTTCAAGCCCTCCCATTTAAAGGAGACCCAAGTAGCAATCTCGTCCATGGATGGTTACAGTGATTGGTAAGGTACAGTCAAAGCAGTATTAAAAAGAAGACCAACACCACCAGCCATTACACCCGAGACATCTGAAGCGCTAGAATACTGCAGTTAAAATGGTCTAGAACATTGTATGCAGGTAGGTGGCTCTAAGGGAGAAGAATGCAGCATTTACATACCTGTACAATATTAGCACTCACCTATGAGGGTACTTTTAGAATTTTTCTTTACCTCTTTTATCCAGCCTGCCAAATGAAAAAAAAACAAAACAAAAAAAGAACATCTGAAGAGCTATTTAGGTACACTTTTACCATATCTAAATCAGCCATGCACAAAATGAGCTAAAACTCATAGAAAGACAACCAAATTTCATTCTGCATCCTGCTTATCCTTTCCTGGCCCCCTAGGTAATTCTGCCAAGCTCTTAACCCTCTTCTTCATTAAAAGAATGAGCTGTTTCCATCACTGATGCCGTTATCCTGTACTACAACTAAGCAGTGTATCTCTTGTTGACATTCTAAATTACTCCTTTTTTTTTAAGCAAAAAAACTTAAGTGCAATGCTACTCGCCTTCATCAGTCACAGGGAGTTTGACAGCAATAAGGACTGAGATGGTTTTACATGCACTGCTCATCCACTGAAGATGAAGCATTTGAAATAAAATGGCTGATCTAATGGCCTGTCTCACTTCCCATCTCCCATCTCTGTTTGATTTGTTAGTATGGCTGAACATGACCAGAATCCAAGATTTCCAACCACTGTATTCTCAAGGAGGAATAGATTTCTGAAGGAGGAAAAAGATTTTGGAAGCATAATTATTTCTATAGATCATTCCTCAAAGAGACCAACTTGATCTGGGAAAAATCCAGCATGGTTAATTGTGGAACATAATAAAAGTGAGCATGTCATGTTTACAAAAGAGAAGCAATTCATTTTTCCAGTCAATATGCTGCTCTTGGTTGCTATACAGATGCATCATTAGATTTGCTAGTGGTGAAATCACAGACTGTTCTTTATGAAACTAATCACTATATTACAATGACATTCACTAGTGGGTAGATTTTCGTAAGCCAGAGTGGCAACTTAGCCAACTACCGTGTTTCTCCGAAAATAACACAGGTCTTTTTAGCTCCGAAAAAAAGGATAAGGCTTATTTTCAGGGGATGTCTTTTTTTTTTTTTTCGTTATCGGCCCGCCGCGGGAAATTTCATTTTCCCACGATTCAGGACGATTTTATTTTGGCTGCCCCCCGAAACCTTATTCGAAACCCACCTCAACCCATTACCGTACAACGGGGTTGTAAAAAAAAAAAAAACAAACAAACCCCAAAGCCATCCCAACCCTTCAAATGTAATTAATTGCAACCACCCCACCCTCCCGACCCCCCCAAAACTTGCTGAAATTACCTGGTGGTCCAAGAGCAATCTCCCGCTCTCCGGCCATTGGATGCCAGTAATCAAAATGGCGCCGATGGCCCTTTGCCCTTACCATGTGACAGGGGCTATCGGTGCCATTGGCCGGACTCTGTCAAATGGTATGAGCAATGGACAGCCGGGGCGGGCTCTTCATCTCCAACGGCCCGAGAGGGGGAGATCACTCCCGGGACCCCGCTGGACCACCAGGGACTTTTGTTAAGTCTTGGGGGGGGGGGAGGGGTGTCGGGCAAGTCTTGGGGTGCAACCGCACGTCCACCTATAACTAGGGCTTATTTTTGGAGTAGGGTTTATATTTCGAGCCCACTCCAAAAATCCTGAAAACTCAAGCTAGGGCTTATTTTCAGGGTAGGGCTTATTTTTGGGGAAACACAGCTATTTTTACATGAACTTCCAGCTGCAATTTAACATAGGTGGCAGCTGAATAATCAACTCAATTTAGCTGGATTGTGCTTTAATTTACTTATGGACAGCTAAATAACTGGCTGCTAACTGGCTAACCCTGACATTTCAGCATTGGTCAACTAAGTCACCATCCCTTCCAAGGCAGCTCCACAAAACCCTAGGGGTATTGGGAGAAAGCCTGAACGAGCTCAACTACTAGGCAGGCAAGAGGCCTTTCTTCTTCTTCTATTCCCTCCCTTCACCAAGTAAGTGAGTTACTAATGGGGGAAGTCATCCCTACAGACAGTTGTCCCAGAAGCCAATAGCCTTAACTAGGCCGAGGCCATACCAAGGCCTTGGGAGCGGAATAGAGACTTGTCCTCACTAGTCTGCAGTCTGCTGGAGACAGGAACTCTGACAACTCCCTAAGGCCACACCTCCCTCATACCTGACATGACGTCACAAGGGAGAAAAAGATGTCCTCTGTCTCTGGAAGCTGTAGAGGGGGGAAATCCTTGAAGTAATGCTAGTCTAGCAGGAGGAGAAGGAATCCAACAATTTATTCTTATTTTCTGTGGCTTTGGCTTTAGTTTACATAAAAAAGAAGTATTTATATTATTTGAATTATATTCCACCTTTCAGCCACTTAAATGTGGGTTATATTCAGGTACTGTGGGTATTTCCTTGTCCCCAGAGGGCTCACAATATAAGGTTTTTCTTGAGGCAATGGAGAGTGAAGAACTTTGCCCAAGGTCGCAAGGAGCGGCAGTGGGATTTAAACCCTGTCTTCCCTGGTTCGTAAGTCATTGCTCCTCCTCCTCTCCACTATCACAAATAACCCAAGATACTCGTTGATATAATCTGGAAATGGGACTCTAAATGTCATTTTCAAATGGAGATTTTTCTCTTTACACAATGGTACCCAAATCCTTACAGTCTGCAATTGGTCAGACAGGAGTAGTACTGATTTTACAATACTAGGCAATATAACTTTATAAAGATCTGTAAAAGACAGATAAGAATCTAGGATAAAACAGAGCTGTACTAGCAAGCAGGAGGCCTGGTTTCCATTAGCAGGTACACTACTGCTCCTGGAAGCAACAGGGTTTGAGGTACTACTCACAGCTTCAGGAGAAAGCAAAGCCAAGCAGAAAGCCCTAGCACCCGTCCAGTCTGGGGTTCCCAGTGGTGAAGAGTCTGAGCTTGAGAATACTTTTGTACAGATTAAATATCAAGAACTTTTCTGTTACTTATCCAAACAAAAGAGGAATGGCACAAGACAGAAAAAGAACCACTGAATGAAATCAATGAAATGAAATGGAGGCAAGGAAGTTTTGTACTATTCGGTTGTTATATGTCATTGTCTAGTATTCATCTTACTGTCACATGCATATTATAAAAATAACATCATCCTTTTCCATAACAAAATTAAGTAAGAGAAGAAAGCAGGTTACCTTGGTCGGCATCATGAAGTCCCGTGACCTGGTAAGCCTCCCTCCCTCGTCTTTTCACCTGCAGCCAGACTGGTGACAACAGTGGCAATTTGTTTCCAAACGTTTTAGCAATGTCATAACCTCGGCTGTTCCACTGTCAAGAGAACAATAAAACAAAGAAATACGACACTGGGCTATACATACATTCCTGGTAACAAAGTTTACTGTTCTATGTAATGGCAGTGCCAAAAGTTCTGTTTAATGATACTGTCAAAAGTTTTAGTTTTCTGGAAACCGGTACGATGTGCAAACGGCTATCGGTATATAAAATCATTTAAATAAATAAAATAAATAAGTTATTACTGGCTGGTTTATTTACCAACTTTACATAAGTCGTTGCAGTGACTGCCAGAACGGAGCAGTCACACATTCGGGTAGATTTTATAATTTTGCGCGAGCGCGAACAAAGGTACGCTGGATTTTATAAGATACACGCGTAGCCGCGCGTATCTTATAAAATCCGGGGTCGGCACGCGCAAGGGGGTGCACATTTGTGCAACCTGCGTGCGCCGAGCCCAGCGCACGCTGCCTGTTCCCTCTGAGGCTGCTCCGATTTTGGAGCGGCCTCGGAGGGAACTTTCCTTCGCCCTACCCCCACCTTCCCCTCCCTTCCCCTACCTAACCCACCCCCCTGGCCCTATCTAAACCCCCTTACCTTTGTTGGCAGATTTACGCCTGCTGAAAGCAGACGTAAATCTGCGCGCGCCAGCAGGCTGCTGGCGCGTCATCACCCGACCCGGGGGCTAGTCCGGAGGCCTCGACCACGCCCCCGGGCCGGTGCCATGCCCCGGGCCCGCCCCCGAAATGCTGCGTCATTTATGGGACGCCCCCGACACGCCCCTTTTACGAAGCCCCGGGACTTATGCGCGTCCCGGCGGCCTATGCAAAATAGGCGCGCCGGCGCGCAGGGCATTTAAAATCCAGCCCATTATATTCCAAGGTCTGATTTCTTTCAGGCTGTGAAGCTCACTTCCATACATTTACTGTCAAGCAGAAATGGAACAGGGTGCAGGCAGACCGCAAAGAAGCAGAGATTCTGGGTAAGTTCGCCATTGCTCTTCTAGGACACCTGGCTGGTTTCACAGCTTGGTAGTACTATTGCATTAATGCCTTGAGAGGTGGGATGTGGGGATGCTCCATCTTATCTAGAGTACCAATGAATGGCTCAGTTCAGCTCAGAAGTCTCTTCTAGCTCTCTGTAAACTGGGGATCTCACACGTAAAAAATAGGACCAACAAGGAAGAGAGAGAAAATCTGAATAGAAATGAGGTGGAGGAGGATTCGGTGAGACATGCCTCTCATCGGAGAGGAGGGCGAAAGGACAGCGAAGGGAACCCTGTGAGACCAGGGGACCTAAGGAGCTGAGGGAACACCTACCTTTTTGCCGGCCCTGCTGACGTTATCTAGTGGCGACGGGACTCCCAATAAAACCGGAAGGACAGCGGCGTGTCCCTGGAGGATTTGGTGAGACGTGCCTCTCGTCGGCGAGGAGTGCGAAAGGACAGCGAAGGGAACCCTGTGAGACCAGGGGACCTAGGGAGCTGAGGGAACATCTACCTTTTTGCCGGCCCTGCTGACGTCATCTAGCGGTGACGGGACTCCCAATAAAACTGGAAGGACAGCGGAACGAAGCCGCGCGCCCCTTCTAAAATTTTTCTTTTCAGATTTACTTTTAATTGTTGGAATCCTACCCTAATATATGGGTAGGAAAAGGAAGACAAAGTTTGCTACATCTTCCCCTAGAGCAGTACCAACAAGATGCCCTATGGACTCCCATGTGATAAGGCGTGTGGGTCAACTTGAAAGATATTCTATTCCTGAAATCTCTTTCTCATTAGGTTCACCAGAGAGTCTGGCCATTCTACAATCACCTCAGCCGGTGATGGAGACATCAAGTTCGAACTTGCAATCTATGGTACAGGGGACCGGGGAAACAGTAAGCACTGAGTTACCCGGGAATTTAGAAATTGCAGGTATACAAAATGGGGCGGGAGGGTTATTAATTCAAGAAATGTCATCAAGGGGAGATTTGAATATGAATATGGAATTATTAGACCCGCAAAATGTTACATTAAGTGATATTTGGAAACTGCTTATTGAAGTTAAGAAAAACTTTAACTATTTCTACATCACAATTTAAAGAAGATATTGAAAAAGTGAATAATAAAATAGAACAACATACAAGTCGATTAAATATCTTAGATGAAAATGTTAAGGTTATAAATGCTCAGGTAACATCGATACAAGTAGCTAGTAATTCATTTATTAAAGATAGCTTAGTAATTCATAGACATTTGGAAATGTTAGAAAACAAAAATCGTATTAGAAATTTAAGGTTTCTTAATTTCCCGATGACCAGATTGTTATCTGCATTTGAATTACTTAAGAAATATTTGATTGAAATTTTATCTATTTCAAATATTGATGAAAAAAGTATTTCAAAGTTGGACTATATTCCTAAATCAAAGATTCAACCTCAAGATGGAGTAGAGGAACTAGACATTATACAACAGGAATCTCCTAATTTAACTTCCTTTCTTGAGGCATCCTTAGATGATATTCCTTGCAGAGCTACATTAGTGGTTTCTTTTTGTAGAGAACAGGACAAGAGTTTAATACTACAAAAATTCTTTAGAAATAAAGATATTTCCTTTTGTAGGCATAAAGTCCAAGTCTTTCCGGATGTTGCCCGTAACATGCAGTTACGGCGCAAACAATTCTTAGTATTTAAACCAAGGGTCCTGGCAATAGGTGCATCTTTTTATTTAAAGTACCCATGTAAATGCCTAGTTGTTCTTCAAAAAAATAAATGTATATTTTTAGATCCTACCCATCTTGAGGTATTTTTGAATGATAAAGAGCAGAGGTAAGATATTGTAGGAAAAGAATGTAATAGTCTCAGATGTATATCTTCATATACTTTTCCTTTAATTAACCTTTGGTTAAAAATACCTTGTATATCCTCCCATATTTATTTATTTTATTTATTTATTGTTTTTGTTATACCGAGTTTCATGACAGGCATCACATCAACCCGGTTTACAATTAACAGAGTGTGTAAAGCATAACATAACGTAAAAACAATGTTCTCAATAAGAACCTTGAACTTTAAATACAGTGAATCAGATAAAGGATGTGAGAAAGTTACAATAAATCAGGGAAATCAACTTGGAACTGGAAAAGGGGAGAGATTGTACAGAGCAATATTTACATTTTGGCCTATTAATGTAATAGAGTAGCATAGTGAGTAAATAAGAATATGTGAGTAACTGTGGCGATACATCACTATGAAACGGTACATAAATAACCAGATGCATAAATACGACAGTGGTATGATAAAAGCTCAGCAGGTATTGATGAGTGTAAATTTAAGGTTGGTTGGATTGTATTTGGTCCAGTTATTGAATAAGAGTTTGTGCTATTTAATGGAAGTTTTATTCAAGGCTTGGAAATGCTTTTTTGAAAAGCCAAGTTTTTATTCTTTTCCTAAATGTTAGAGAGCAAGGCTCCTGTCTCAAATCTGGTGGGATAGAGTTCCAGAGAGTTGGACCTGCTGAAGAGAAGGCTCTGAGACTCAATGATTTATGTTGGAGGTTTTGGCCTTTGGAATTTGGAGTGACTCTTTGTAGTATTCCCTGATGGGTCTGGCGGAAGTGTATTTTTTTAGAGGTATTTGTAGGTCGAGGTGCGTGTTTTGGTTGATAGTTTTGTATATGATGTTGATGGTTTTGTACATGATTCTATAGTGGATCGGTAGCCAGTGGAGGTTTTTGAGGATAGGTGAGATGTGGTCTATTTTCCTGGAGTTTGTAAGGACTCTGGCTGCAGAGTTCTGAACCATTTGTAGCGGTTTGGTATTTGGGGACTTTACTACTGAGGTACAGTAAATATTGTAGAGATATTTTTCTTTTTTATTTCTATGTACTAAAGTTATTTTCCTGATTTTTTGCAAATGTAAAAACTTTGTTAAAAATCTGAATAAAGAATAAATTAAAAAAAAATAGAAATGAGGTGGAGTAGGGGGAATCATTATATATTAGGTCAACCTTTGACTTCCATGTCACATCTGCATCCAAACCAGAAAAGAAGTGTCTTGTTTGAGAGAAGATGTGGTGTGTATGTGCCCCCAGGTGGGAAATGGCTTACCCAGAAATCTTTGGGAGGTCCTATGTAACAAGAGGGTTTGGGATTTGTTCAAGCAATACCTTTCTGTTGCTCTTTGCTCCCGGTTTGTATCATCCAATTCATTGCTTCCATGAGGTCACTGTATATTTGAGATGAGTCCCAATGCCGGAGGCAGCCCTGCAATTCATGCATTCCTTATCCATAAACCAAATGTGTGCTTCTGGCAACGCTGGCAGGTCTGTCCTAACCATGTCATGAACAGGGTCTACTGGAGTGATTTCCAGAAAGCGAGCGTAGCTGCAAAGTCTGTCCCCATGCGCCTTGCAGTTCATTTTCAAAAGAGAAACTATGCAGGAAGCTTTCCTTTGAAAAACTGCTTGCAAATACAAAAGTACCTGCAGACCTTACACCTGTTTTTACTGTGGGTAAAAATTAGCTGGAAAACAAATGTGAACAGATTTGAAAATCAAGTTTTCCATGCATTGTCTCTCTACCCCATCCCCAGAAATAAGCATGCCCTGGACCCTTGTGTGTGCTCTTAGCTGGGCTGACTGAGGGCAGTTTTCAGACATACCAGTTTACCCAGCTAGATAGCTTTTCAAATTGTCCTCCATGAATTTATACAGTTAAAGCACAGCCATATTTTATTGCTACAGTGCAGGCAGCATACGGCTGTGGCCTACTAATTAGGATTTAGTATGTCTGTGCACCCTTTTACAGTTTACGAAAAGAAAAAGAGACATTCTAACAGGAAGGGCAAAATTTAGAGCCATTTATGCGAATAAATAGCAATTTTCCAATGTTCACTGGTTATCTGTAAATTGTACCTAACAGCCACTAAACAATGTGCGCTATCCCTTGCTGGACCCTCTCTATGGAACTCGATGCCCACCCACCTACGCCTTGAGACCTGCTCCAAAAAATTCAGACAAAATCTCAAGACCTGTCTCTTTACACGAGCCTACACATGAACCCCCTTTCTTTTCCCCTACTATTCTCCCACTTTCTCCCACACCCCTCCATTCACCCCCCCTAGCATAAGTCCGATTTCCCCCCCCCTTTCTCCCTCCACCTTATATTTACTGTAAATAATACACTTGTATATAATTATTTTTATTGCATTTATACAACCATTTTATTGCATTTATCTTTGTTGTACAGCATTACCTTTTGTTTCCCCCCCCCCTCCCCCACCCAGTTCTATTATCAGTTCAATGTAAAGCCCCGTTGGCCATTTTTTTGTTCCATGGAAACCGATGTGATGTATCTCCAAACAAATGTTGTTATACAAAAACTTTAAATAAATAAATAAATAAATAAATAAATAAATAAATAAATAAATAAGGGGTTCCCCAACACGAATACATTTAGCTGCACAGAAAGGAGGTATTCCTGGAGGCATGTTTAGGTTGGGAGAGGAAAATATTGCATGGAAATTGTATTTTAAAAACTAAGGGGCGGATTTTAAAAGGCCCCTGCGCGCCGGCGCACCTGTTTTGTATAGGCCGCCGGCGCGCGTAAAGCCCCGGGACGCGCATAAGTCCCGGGGCTTTCAAAAAGGGGAGGGAGGGGCGTGTCCAGGGGCGTTTCCGAAACAACGCGGCGTTTCAGGGGCGTGCCCGGGGGCGTGGCGCCGTGGTCGAGGCCTCCGGACCAGCCCCCGGGACCGGAGGACGGAGCGGGGCTGCCAGACGACGCGCGCAAAGTTACGCCTGCTTTTAGCAGGCGTAACTTTGCCGACAAAGGTAGGGGGGGTTAGATAGGGCCGGGGGGGTGGGTTAGGTAGGGGAAGGTGGGGGGAGGGCGAAGAAAAGTTCCCTCCGAGGCCGCTCCAAAATCGGAGCGGCCTCGGAGGGAACAGGCAGGCCGTGCTGGGTTCGGCGCGCGCAGGTTGCACAAATGTGCACCCCCTTGCGCGCGTCGACCCCGGATTTTATAAGATATGCATGGCTACGCGCGTATCTTATAAAATCCAGCGCCTGGTGCGCGAACAAAAGTACGCGATCGCGCAAGTATTTAAAATCTGCCCCTAAGTCTGTTATTTTCCATGAAAAACCCACAAATGTCCACACGGCCAGTTTCAAAGGAAAAGTCTGCAGGTATTTCCCTTTGTAAAATGGGGCAAAACCAATGGTAAAGCACCTGCAGACCTTGTCCCCAAATTTCCTCTCTATGCGACTAGAATTCCCTCTCTGGCCAGTCAAATCCCATCTAGAACCCGTCCCTTTTTGGGCTACTTTTAAATCTCGCTCTTCCATATTTCAGTCTTTTCAAATTTTAACCATCTCCTTAATCCGCCCTGAAAAACTATATGTTGCATGGAATGGAATAAACATTTTCTAAATAAAAAAAATGACTAGACTGTAAGCTCCACTGAACAAGAACATAAGAAATTGCCATGCTGGGTCAGACCAAGGGTCCATTAAGCCCAGCATCCTGTTTCCAACAGAGGCCAAACCAGGCCACAAGAACCTGGTAATTATCCAAATACTAAGAAGATCCCATGCTACTGATGCAATTAATAGCAGTGGCTATTCCCTAAGTAAACTTGATTAAAGGAAAATTGGTTCTTACCTGCTAATTTTCATTCCTGTAGTACCAAGAATCAGTCCAGACTGTTGGGTTATGCCTCCCTTCCAGCAGATGGAGTCAGAGAAAAGCTGAAAAGCACCCCCTAGATAACCTGGTGTGCTACCTACGATCCTTCAGTATAATCAATATCAAAGCAGAATGAAGTAAATTTAACAAACCAATGACTAGATCAATCCAAACTTTAAAAAACCAGAACATGTGAAAAAACCAAACACGTCATAGTATAGGTGCACAATCTTCGTAAAATTCTGCAAAGAGAAAAATACAATTAGCTGAGCGGACTCGCCATATATACCCATGGGCGGGCGTCTGGACTGATCCTTGGTACTACAGGAACGAGAATTAGCAGGTAAGAACCAATTTTCCTTTCCCTGTACGTACTAGGATCAGTCCAGACTGCTGGGATGTACCCAAGCTGCCCTAAGAGTCCCGCTCGAAGTACACTGCTGCCAAAAGTATCCACTTGTGGATCCTGGACGTCCAAACAGTAATGCTTAGCAAACGTGTGCAAAGATTTTCAAGTGGCTGCCCTGCAGATCTCTTGAGGCGACACACATTGGCTTTCAGCCCAGGAAGCCGCTTGCGACCTGATGGAATGCGTTTTAAGACCATCTGGTACTTGCCGCCTGTGACATATGTAAAAGTCGAGGCAATAGCCTCTTTCAACCAGCGAGCAATAGTAGTTTTAGAAGCCTTACACCCCTTCTTAGGACCGCTCCATAAGACAAACAGATGGTTAGATAATCGAAAAGGATTAGTCACCTCCAAGTACCTCAAAAGAATCCGGCAAACATCCAATCTCCTCATATCCCAGGCCTGAGGAGAATTCCAATCCATGTCTGGAAAGGCTGGCAACTCAACTGTCTGGTTGACATGAAAGGCCGAAACCACCTTTGGCAAAAAAGGAAGGTACCGTCTGAAGCGAAACCCCAGAGTCTGAAATTCGCAAGAACGGCTCTCTACATGACAACGCTTGAAGTTCGGAAACTCGTCTAGCCGAACAAATAGCCACGAGAAAAACCGCCTTGAGTGTTAAATCTTTCAATGTAGCCCGATTGAGAGGCTCAAACGGAGAACCGCAAAGCCCACGGAGAACCAAATTCAAACTCCACGAGGGACATATCGCGCATACTGGTGGGTGCAAGTGTTTGGCCCCCTTCAAAAAATGGACTACATCCGGATGTCCTGCTATAGAAGAACCATAAATCTTACCTCTCAAACAGCCTAACGCCAACATCTGGACCCGAAGCGAGCTGTACGCCAAACCTTTCTTTAAGCCTTCCTGCAAAAATGCAAGAATGTGGACGATAGAAGCCTGCCGTGGAGACACCTTCAATCTGCTGCACCAAGAATCAAACACTTTCCAACCTGAACATAGGTGAGGGAAGTTGAAGTCTTTCGCGCACGAAGTAGAGTGGTAATCACTGCCTCCGGATAGCCTTTCTTTCTCAATTGCTTCCTTTCATAAGCCAAGCTGCGAGATAAAAGCGAGCCGCCTGATCGAAAAATATGGGACCCTGTCTCAGTAAATTCAGTAGATGACCCAGACGTAAGGGGCCCTCAATCGCGAGGTTGATCAAGTCTGCGAACCATGGCCTCCAAGGCCACTCCGGAGCCACAAGGATGACCAGCCCCCGATGGGACTCTATTCACCTTAAAACCTTTCCCACCAACGGCCAAGGAGGGAACACATATAAGAGAATGTCGGGAGGCCATGGAAGGACCAGGGCATTCACCCCTTCCAACCCATGCTCCCATCTGTGGCTGAAAAAGCGAGCTGCTTTTGTGTTTAGACGAGTCGCCATCAAATCCAGCCGAGGAGTCCCCCAACGGCGCATCATGAGCTGCATCGCCTCCTCGGACAGTTCCCATTCGCCGGCATCTAGTCGTTGACGACTGAGAAAATCCACCTGGATGTTGTCCACTCCGGCTATGTGAGATGCCACTATGATGGCCAGATGACGTACTGCCCAGGACATTAGCTTGTCTGCTTCAGAGGCTACCGGCCGACTCCTTGTTCCTCCTTGCCGGTTTTGTAAGCCACGGTGGTCGCGTTGTCGGAGAGGATCCATACCACCCACTGCCGAACTATCGGAAGAAATTGGCAGAGCGCTAACGAACTGCTCTGGTTTCCAACCGATTGATGGACCACTTGGTCTGCAGAGGTGTCAACTGACCCTGTGCTGCTCGCGACTGACAGACTGCCCCCCACCCAGAAAGGCTAGCATTCGTTGTCACAATTAGCCACTGTGGATTTTCCAGGTCCACACCCCGAAGCAAGTGATCCATTACCAACCACCAATCCAGGCTGGCCCGGGCGGGCTCCTGCAACGGCAAGGGTAGGTGAAACTCCTCTGACTTGGGATCCCAACGGGAAAGCAATGCCCTCTGCAACGGTCTCATATGAGCAAAGGCCCAAGGAACCATCTCCAGGTTAGATGCCATAGAACCAAGAACTTGTAAATAATCCCAGGCCGTGGGCAAAGGAAGGGCCAATAGATGGCGAACTTGAGCCATGAGCTTCTCCATCCTCAACAGAGGCAGGGGAAACCTTGCCCGCAGATGTGTCGAAACGAGCTCCCAGAAACTCCAATATTTGAGATGGGACCAGCTGGCTCTTGCCGTAATTGACTACCCAGCCTAGCGAATGCAGACGGTGTAAGACAGGCCTTAAGGCCTTGTATAGCTCCGCTGATTTTGCTCGAATGAGCCAGTCATCCAGATATGGATGCACTAGTTTCCCCTGTCGAAGGCAGGCTGTGACTATTACCATCACCCTGGTGAACACTCGGGAAGCCGTTGCCAGTCCGAACGGAAGAGCGCAAAACTGGTAGTGCTCTCCCAGAACCATGAACCTCGGGAACCTCTGATGGTGCGCTTGAATTCCTATGTGGTAAGCTTCCGTCAGATCCAAAGAGGCCAAAAATTCACCTTTGTGCACAGCTGCAATGATGGATCTCAAAGTCTCCATTCGAAACCGAGGGACTCGCAACGCTTTGTTGACCTTCTTTAAATCCAAAATAGGGCGGAATGAGCCCTCCTTTTTGGGGACTACGAAGTAAATGGAATACCGACCGGTCCAACATTCATCTGGCGGAACTGGGACAATCGCTCCCAGGTCCTTCAACCGAGACAGGGTTTGAAGAATCACCTGACGTTTTGCTGGCACCCTGCCAGGAGACCCAAGAAACAGATCCCGAAGAGGCCGAGCAAAATCCAAAGCATAACCTCGACGTGATTTTGACCCATTCCTTGTGAAACAGGGAGAGCTGTCCCCCTATCCTCGGCATGGAGGAATGGGCCGGCGCACCTTCATTGGGGAGCTTTGTTAGTGGCGAAACCTTGAGAGGAACCACTGCGTGGAGGCGCCTGCCACAAAAGGAATGCGCCCATGTCTGTGACCGTACCAATGTTTGCCGAGGAGCAAAGGAAGCACCCCCCTGCCAGAATGAAAGCGACGTTGACCTCGGAAACAACCTCGGGAGGCGCAAAGGGTAGAGATGATCTGGGCTTATCCTCAGGTAGTTTGTAAACCTTGTTGTCCCCCAAGGCCTTAATGAGTTGTTCAAGATCTTCTCCAAACAACAGTTTCCCCTTGAAAGGAAAGGAACCTAACTGAGACTTAGAAGAGGCATCAGCCGACCAATTATGGAGCCACAGCAGCCTCCTCACGGAAACCGCCGAAGACATGGTACGTGCAGAAGTACGGGGAAGATTGTATAACGCATCCGCCATATAGGCAACTGCCGATTCCATGCGGTTCGCCTGCTCCGTCTCCCCTGGAGGGAGTTCCTGGGATGTGAGCAGCTGCTGAATCCAGAGGAGGGTAGCCCTCTGCATAAGGCTGCTACAGAAGGCGGCCCGCACTCCCAGTGCGGACACCTCAAAAATCCGCTTGAGCAAATTTCCAGCTTTCAATCTTGAAGATCCTTAAGAGCCACTCCTCCTGTGACGGGAATCGTGGTATGCTTAACTATGGCCGTGACAGCCGAGTCCACCTTGGAACCTTAAGAAGATCCAAGGTCTCACCTGGTAGCGGATAAAGCTTTTCCATGGCCCTGCTGACTTGTAAGGTGGCTTCAGGCGCATCTCATTCACAGGACAGAATGTGGAAAAGCTTTGAATGAAAAGGAAAAGTTTGAGGTGGATTGCGATGTCCCGATAACATCGAATCCCCCGGAGAAGAATCAGACACTGCCTGCGGAGTCGGGATCTCCAGCTCCTGAAGAACATGTGGGATTAACTGATCCAGTTCCTCCTTACTGAACAGGTGGAGCACCTGTGGATCATCTCCCTCCAGCGGGGTGGCACTATCCACATCATCGCCAAGTCTAACGTGGAGGGGTGGATTTAATGGAATGGAGGGTCCAGGAAACCCTTAAATGGAACCGAGGGAGGAAGCCGAGGTCCAGCACCCCCTGGGTCCACAGCCCTTCTAAATTGCTTTGCTGGGGCCGGATGCTGCGCGTCTCAGTCAGCCTCCGCTTCCAGATATGCCCTATGGAGGAGTAACACAAATTGGGAGGAAAATGGGTGCTGTCGCTTTAAGGGCCCCCCCCCGGAAGTAAAGTAAAGTAGAGGGAGGGTCTGTGTCTGGCTGCCAATCGTGGGGCCGTTGGGGGCTCAAAACCGGCGGGGATAGAAGAGGGAGATCTTCACCCTCTGAACCTGGCACAGCATCTGAAATCGGAGCAGGCAAGATGGCTGCTGCTCCCGAGCCACTCGGGGAGGAAGCAGGCCTCTGCCTGCGAGCCGCCAAATCGCTCCCCGAGCCATGCGATCGCAGCAGGGAGACCTCCGCTCTGAATTTGGCCTCCACAAAAGTCCCTTGCCCCCGGGAATACACTGGGAGCACAGACCTTTGCGTGAGAGCCGAGAAGCTGGCTCCCCACAAGCCCCGCAGCACGAACCACTCAGTATTTTGAGCGCGCGAAATAAGAGAAGGCAGCTGGGTGAAGCATTCCACCCCTTCCGGAGGCCCGGGAGAGACGGCAGGCTAGTGCTGAAGAACAGCTTGTAAAAGTAAGGGCTGGTTTATTTATCGTTGCTATTTGTTTTTTGTTTTTTTTTAAACACAGCCAGCCAACAGGGGCAAAGAAAAAACTTTCCTGAATGAAAACAGCACCCTCCAGAGGAAAGGATTTGTCTTTGGGCTGAAGGGGGAAGAGTGACCGGCCCACCGATTAATACTCTCCCCAACTCACCGGGCAGTAACACTATCTCCGGGAAAGAATGGCATTAGGGCACTGCCCTGCCTTGCCTGCCCTTTAGGACGCTCACAAGTTGCAGACAGGATTTTTAACTTTTTAACCATTTTTTTTTCAAAATCAAATTGATCTAGCCATAGGAATATCCCAAAAATCAAACCTGTTAACCCAGGTAGCAAATAATTTGACAAGGATTAGGACCGTAGGTTATGCTCTCATCTGCTGGAGTCAGAGATATACTGAAGGATCATAGGTAGCACACCAGGTTATCTAGGGGATGCTTTTCAGCTTTTCTCTGACTCCATCTGCTGGAAGGGAGGCCTAACCCAGCAGTCTGGACTGATCCTGGTACGTACAGGGAATAGCGGTTAACGGACTTCTCCTCCAAGAACTTATCCAAAGCTTTTTTGAACCCAGCTACACTAACTGCACTAACCACATCCTTTAGCAACAAATTCCAGAGCTTTATTGTGCGTTGCATGAAAAATAATTTTCTCCGATTAATCTTAAATGTTCTACTTGCTAACTTCATGGAATGCCCCCTAGTCCTTCTATTATTCAAAAGTGTAAATAACCGATTCACATCTACTCGTTCAAGACCTCTCATGATCTTAAAAACCTCTATCATATCCCCCCTCAGCCGTCTCTTCTCCAAGCTGAACAGCCCTAACCTCTTCAGCCTTTCCTCTTAGGGGAGCTGTTCCATCCCCTTTTATCATTTTGGTTGCCCTTCTCTGTACCTTCTCCATTGCAACTATATCTTTTTTGAGATGTGGCGACCAGAATTGTACACAGTATTCAAGGGGTGGTCTCACCATGGAGCGATACAGAGGCATTATAACATTTTCCGTTTTATTAACCATTCCCTTCCTAATAATTCCTAACATTCTATTTGCTTTTTTGACTGCTGCAGCACACTGAACTGACGATTTTAAAGTATTATCCACTATGATGCCTAGATCTTTTTCCTGGGTGGTAGCTCCTAATATGGAACGTAACATCATGTAACTGCAGCAAGGGTTATTTTTCCCTACATGCAACACCTTGCGCTTGTCCACATTAAATTTCATCTGCCATTTGGATGCCCAATCTTCCAGTCTTGCAAGGTCCTCCTGTAATGTAATCCGCTTGTGATTCAACTACTCTGAATAATTTCGTATCATCCACATATTTGATAACCAAGGCCTGTCTCTTAGACATTATCATGTCTAGTAGCGCTATAGCAATGAGAAATAGTATCATATAGAAACATAGAAACATAGAAATGACGGCAGAAGAAGACCAAATGGCCCATCTAGTCTGCCCAGCAAGCTTCACACATATTTTCTCTCATACTTATCTGTTTCTCTTAGCTCTTGGTTCTATTTCCCTTCCACCCCCACCTTTAATGTAGAGAGCAGTGATGGAGCTGCATCCAAGTGAAATATCTAGCTTGATTAGTTTGGGGTAGTAGCCGCCGCAATAAGCAAGCTGCACCCATGCTTATTTGTTTTACCCAGACTATGTTATTAGCCCTTATTGGTTGTTTTTCTTCTCCCCTGCCGTTGAAGCAGGGAGCTATGCTGGATATGCGTGACGTATAAGTCTTCTCCCATGCAGTTGAAGCAGAGAGCCATGCTGGATGTGCATCGAAAGTGAAGTATCAGGCACATTTGGTTTGGGGTAGTAACCGCCGTAACAAGCCAGCTACTCCCCGCTTTGTGAGTGCGAACCCTCTTTTCTTCTCCCCTGCCGTTGAAGCAGAGAGCTCTGTTGGATGTGTGAAGTATCAGTTTTTCTTCTCCCCTGCCGTTGAATCAGAGAACTATGCTGTATATGCATTGAAAGTGAAGTATCAGGCTTATTTGATTTGGGGTAGTAACCGCCGTAACAAGCCAGCTACTCCCCTCTTTGTGAGTGTGAATCCTTTTTTCCACATTTCCTCTTGCTGTTGAAGCTTAGAGCGATGTTGGAGTCAAGCCTGTGTATGTTTATTTAATAAGGGTATTGACTCCAGGCAGTAGCCATCATTCTGGCGAGTCACCCACTCTTCATTGGCAGCCTCTTGACTTTATGGATCCACAGTGTTTATCCCACGCCCCTTTGAAGTCCTTCACAGTTCTGGTCTTCACCACATCCTCCGGAAGGGCATTCCAGGCATCCACCACCCTCTCTGTGAAGAAATACTTCCTGACATTGGTTCTGAATCTTCCTCCCTGGAGCTTCAAATCGTGACCCCTGGTTCTGCTGATTTTTTTTCCTTCGGAAAAGGTTTGTAGTTGTCTTTTGATCATTAACACCTTTCAAGTATCTGAAAGTCTGTATCATATCACCTCTGCTCCTCCTTTCCTCCAGGGTGTACATATTTAGATTCTTCAATCTCTCCTCGTACGTCATCCGATGAAGATCCTCCACCTTCCTGGTCGCCCTTCTCTGTACCGCCTCCATCTTGTCTTTGTCTTTTTGAAGGTACGGTCTCCAGAACTGAACACAGTACTCCAGGTGAGGCCTCACCAAGGACCTGTACAAGGGAATAATCACTTCCCTTTTCTTACTCGATATTCCTCTCTCTTTGCAGCCCAGCATTCTTCTGGCTTTAGCTATTGCCTTGTCGCAATGTTTCGCCGACTTCAGATCATTAGACACCATCACCCCAAGGTCCCTCTCCTGCTCCGTGCACATCAGCCTTTCCCCCCCCCATCGAATACAGTTCATTTGGATTTCCACTCCCCATATGCATGACTTTGCACTTCTTGGCATTGAATCTCAGCTGCCATATCTTCGACCACTCTTCCAGTTTCCTTAGATCCCGTCTCATTCTCTCCACTCCTTCCGGCGTGTCCACTCTGTTGCAGATCTTAGTGTCATCCGCAAAAAGACAAACCTTACCTTCTATCCCGTCCGCAATGTCGCTCACAAAGATATTGAACAGGACCGGTCCCAACACTGATCCTTGCGGTACACCACTTAAAACCGCTCTCTCTTCAGAGAAGGTTCCATTTACCATCACACATTGTCTTCTGTCCGTCAACCAATTTGCAATCCAGGTCACCACCTCGGCACTCACTCCCAAGCTTCTCGTTTTATTCACCAGTCTCCTGTGCGGAACCGTATCAAAAGCTTTGCTGAAATCCAAGTATATGATATCGAGTGCTCTTCCTCTATCCAATTCCTTGGTTACCCAGTCAAAAAAGTCAATCAGATTTGTCTGACAGGATCTTCCTCTGGTGAATCCATGCTGCCTCTGGTCCATCAATTCTCCGGACTGTAGATAGTTCACTATTCTCTCTTTCAACAGTGACTCCATTACTTTTCCCACAACTGAAGTGAGGCTAACCGGTCTGTAGTTACCAGCCTCCTCTCTGTTCCCACTCTTGTGAAGTGGGACCACCACCGCTCTTCTCCAATCACTCGGCACCACTCCTGTTTCTAGGGATCTATTGAACAGGTCGCACAGCGGTCCCGCCAGCACATCTCTGAGCTCCCTCAGTATCCTTGGATGAATCCCATCAGTATCCCATCAGTATCCCATCAATATCAGTAGCTATGGTAATCACAGCAAAGACTCCTGGGTCTAATATGTAGAGAACAAAAGGAAGTGGTTTTGTGATGGAACCAAGGGTTTACATATTAAGAAGCCACCTAAGCTACATAAGCACTCTATCTGTTTTAGACTAGAACAGCCTAGAACCAAGATGCATTTGGTCTGCCATGGAAAAAGAGGGCACTGCCCGGAAGAAAACGCAGAAAGAAAGTGATGTCACTATCATCAAACACTGATGGAAATGTAGCTCCAAGGGCACAAGAGCCATGGAGACGGGTAAACAATCTGGGCATGGTTTAAGCTAGAAGAAATCCCTTGGAAAAGTTGGACAGGGCAGGTGATAAGCAAAAGGGTCAAAGAGGTTGGCAGGTGTTTTCCAGAGGGCAAATGGCCAAAGAACCTATGGCCAGTCAGAGCCTAGAGCTACTACTCTAGGTGGGTGCGATCCAGTAAGACGTCTAGGGGGTCTGCAGTTTAAAGACTGGCTCAGAAAGTGGTAGGCTACAGGCTTAAAGGGGCTTTTAGGCCTTTGTGAGGAGTGCTCTGCCTGTCAGCTACAGTATATGCACTGACTCAAGAAAGTAACCATGTTGTGATTTTTGAAGTAACAGTCTTTGAAGAAGAATAAAAGGCACTGCTTCTGCCAGTTTTCATAGTCACTTGGATGTTTTGGGGCTAGGTGGAGTGTTTCAGAACAGGGCACAAACACCACCTTGTGAAAACTACAAACCAAAGTGCTATGAATGCAGTATTATAACACTTTGATGATCTGTGTCCCACCACATATATGCATACGTAATACAGGCAAGACGTCTCACGTACACACACACACACGTATATGTACAGGCATGACGTCTCGCGCACACACACACATATATGTACAGGCATGATGTCTCGCGCACACACACACACGTATATGTACAGGCATGACGTCTCGCGCACACATACACACATATATGTACAGGCATGATGTCTCGCGCGCACACACACGTATATGTACAGGCATGACGTCTCGCGCACACATACACACATATATGTACAGGCATGATGTCTCTCGCGCGCACACACACGTATATGTACAGGCATGACGTCTCGTGCACACATACACACATATATGTACAGGCATGTCTCGCGCACACACACACACACATATATGTACAGGCATGATGTCTCGCGCACACACACACATGTATATGTACAGGCATGACGTCTCACACACACACACACACACACACACACAGGTATATGTACAGGCATGACATCTCACACACACACACACACACACACAGGTATACATACAGGCGTGATGTATCCGAGCACACTCCCCAGGAAGTGCCGCTCCTTGGCTTTCTTCGCACAGTAACTTTTCTGCTCCAGCACGATGTCTTTAGATTTGGGATCTGTGACCACTAGTCCTCGATCTTGTACTGGGCTATCTGAAGTCTAAAACAAAAAAATAAGGGGATAAAAAAAAAAAAAAGATACACAACTTAGACATTTTAGACTTGCATACTGACTGCATTTGAAAGTTTTCCGCACCTCACGTTCTATTCTTTCCACCAGACTCTCTAAAGAGTTATTTGCCCTGAAGAGAAACCCGAATGAAGGAACCAGCACAGAATCTAATTATTTGGAAGCAGTTCAATGTTCTTTAGGAATCAGGCAAAGGAAAGCAGTGTGAATTAATTAGGTTTAAGAACTAATTTCAAGTAGGTGTCAATTCAATGGAAACAAAAAACTTTCAGGAGAGAGTCAGCCTCCTGTCCTCAAGTCAGTGCACAAATGGCTTCATTAGTACAAAGAAACGTGCTCACTACTGATCGTCCTCGCTGCTAGCCTCAGCGGAGGCATCCGCACAGGGCGATCATACGGCTACAGGCCGAGACGGCCGGGCTTTCACCCCACTTCATGCATGGCAATTAGGGCTTTTTTTTCCCCCTTTGGAAATTAGAACTAGAAGGGGTGATTCTCTAAGAGAAAAAAAGGTACCGGGGTGGGGAGGGGGAGGGGAACCTGAGGCAGTCTTCTCTTTCTCCTCCTCCTCTCTCCATGTCTTCCCAAAGAGGATGGGCGGGCAGCAGTCTCCTGTCTTGGGCAGCTGGCAGGACGAGCTCTGCCAGCTGCCCCAGCACAGACCGGGAAGAAGGGGGGGTGTGGGATGAGAACCGCTCGCTGACACAGGGGGTTGGAGGGAGGGCAGCTGCCCTCTCCCAGTACCGTGAGCACTTTGAAACTTGAAAGCTGGGCACCGGTGCTTCCTGGCTGCTGAGCTGAGGAGATGAGCAGGCAGCAAGTGCCGCCACCCAGCCCGCAGTGCCGGCACCTTTGCCTGGTCTTCAGAGTCCTGAAATGGAGCAAATTCTTCAAAAATGAATTTGCCACAGTTCAGAGAGGCTCTGGACCAAATACCCAGCTTAACCTAGAAGAAAAAACTGCCACTGTGAAATCCCCCTCTACTTATTTTACCTAATTTATTTCAAAAATGTATAAAATGCTTCCCTGGTTCTAATTAAAAGGATTGCCCAAAGCAGTGTACAACTTTAATAAAAATTACAATACATTTAATAAAACTGAATATGACAAAAAAAAATAACACAGCAGGGGAAGAAAACAAACAAACAATTCTCCTTGCATGCATTGAGGCTAAAGCAGGACAGAGCTCTATGGTCACCCTCTGCTTAGAGAACACGTTTTGTAGGAGCAGTTTAGGGAAACTCGCAACAGCTCTACGGATAAATGGAAGGTTTCAGGTTCTGATGCTGTCAACCTGTTGTCTTTCATCAAATTCAAGTGTACAAAATGATCAAATATCCACTAATGAAAAACAGAACAGCTTCGCTCCATCTCTCAGGTTATCAAAGGGTCTCAGTGAGCAGCAGCTCCACGTTTCCTTTCTTTGGGAGCAGCGCCACCTGGTGGGCAAATCAATTTAAGGCGGGACTCCAGTCCAAGCAGATCACCATGCTTAAGGAGCTGCCATCAGTGCAAGTTTGAACTATTAAACTTCAGAGAGACTTCCTGGGAGGCAAGGAGTGGTTAAATAATATGAACCCAAAAAGAAAAAAAACCAGAGCGAAAACCCTCACTCAGAATAACATTGCTGGCTTTTTGAGAGTGTGGAATCAATAAAGGTCCTTACAGGAGTCTGGTGATATACAATATTTTATTCATAGAAACAACTCCTCTTGTCTGTGCATTCACAATTCCCAGTCTTAAAAATAGTCCATTGACACGGACCCTGTGTTTCGCCCAAAGGCTGTGTCGGGAGGGACCACGACAAAGATTCCAAAAGCTTCTCTCGTTGTAAGCATCAATATAGGAGGAGTGAATTGCGAATGCTCAGACAAGAGGAGTTGTTCCTATGAATAAAATATTGTATATCACCAGACCTTTATTAATTCCATACTCTGGTGGCTTTTAAATAATATGAACACCCCCCCCCCCTCCAAAAAAAATTCATTTGACAAATAGTGCAGTAGAGCACATCAGAACCATAAGAACATGCCATACTGGGTCAGACTAAGGGTCCATCAAGCCCAGCATCCTGTTTCCAACAGTGGCCAATCCAGGCCATAAGAACCTGGCAAGTACTCCAAAACAGTCTATTCCATGTTACTTTTGCTAGTAATAGCAGTGGGTATTTTCTAAGTCAACTTCATTAATAGCAGGTAATGGACTTCTCCTCCAAGAACATATCCAATCCTTTTTTAAACACAGCTATACTAACTACACTAACCACATCCTCTGGCAACAAATTCCAGAGTTTAATTGTGCGTTGAGTAAAAAAGAACTTTCTCCGATTAGTTTTAAATGTGCCCCATGCTAACTTCATGGAGTGCCCCCTAGTCTTTCTATTATCCGAAAGAGTAAATAACCGATTCACATCTACCCGTTCTAGACCTCTCATGATTTTAAACACCTCTATCATATCCCCCCTCAGCCCCCCCTCAGCTGTCTCTTCTCCAAGCTAGGTGTTACAAATTTAAAAACTAAAAAAAAAAAAAGTACAAACAATAACATATAGAATTTAAATTAGAATTTTCCAAAAAATGTAAACTGAAAAGTCAGAAAATATAAAAATATGTTCTACCCTCTGACACCTTTCTTTTTTCTATATCACATTGCTCCAACTTTGTTTCCCACAACTTTATCTCCCTTCTTTCTATCACAAACCTCTTCACATGCCCCTCATCTCCATCTTCCCATGGTCTTAATTCTCTTATTTCTCCATCTTCCACTCTCCCAACCTTGATTTTCACCTTTCCCACCTCTTCCCATTTTATCACCTCTCCCAACCCATAAGCCCTCCTCCTTCTCAGCTATCTCCTCTGCATTCTCTTATCCTCTGACCCATTGCATTGCCTCCTACACTCTCTCATCTTCTTCTCAGCTACATCCTCAATGTTCCCTTTATCTTAAACCCTACCCAGCTCCTCCGCACTCCACCCTTGCTTCTTCTGCACATTCTCCAACCACCAGGTCCTCACAGCTTACCTCCTCCTCCCCCACAACTCCTTCCCCTTCCCAGACCCCCAGCTCCTTCATTCTGTCTCTCCTCTGATGGCTGTCTCTCTCCCTCCCCCACTGGAGTATTTATGTAGAAACAGCAGGCATGCTAATTCAGTGCCATGGGGATAAGAATGCTTCCATTTGGGCAAGGGTGAAGAGGCAAGTCTCCACTGGAGCCATATAATCTATTTGTGGCTTTTAAATCCCAAACCCGTAGGTGCCCTGCTTCATCTCTCAATCAGAAATATAACAGGGAGCGGGACACACACCCATGTTCCATTCCTGTCCCTTTGGCGCCAGCCTGATTCTGCAGAGGAGAGAGCTGAGAGCTTCACACGATATTGAAACCACAACCATATGAACAGAAGATTTTCCCTACTGGATCAGACCAAAAGGTCCATCAAGCCCATTATCCCATTTCCAACGGTGGCCAATCCAAGTCACAAGTTCCTGGCAGAATCCCAAAAAGAAAGAAAAAGAATGGAAAAATATCAAAACCGCTGATAATTTAACAAAGTACAGGAAACAACTTGCATACTACAAAAAAAACAATCCTAGACACTAAAAAAAAAATACTACAGCTCAAAAATAGAAAAATTCTCAAATAACGCCAGAACCCTATTTAACATAGTAAAGAATCTAACTAGTGATAACACAAACAACTGCCAAACATTACAAGAGAACCAATGCAATGAGGTAGCTCAATTCTTTAAAGAGAAAATTGAGAACCTGAGAAAAAAAATCCCTAACACTACCAAACAAGAGATTAAAATGCCCACTAAAGATGTTAGTAACTGGTCAGAATTTGAAGAAGTATCACAAGACGAAGTCGAGAAAATGATAAATCAAATGAACCCTGCCACCCACGTAATTGACACCATTCCCATTACTGAACTAAAAAAACTCACCAACACAATAGCCCCAACCCTAACTAAAATCATCAGTCTCTCACTTGATGAAGGAGTAATGCCAGATATCTTGAAAGGAGCCATTATTAAACCAATAATTAAAAAAAAGAACCTTGACCCACTAGTTCTCAATAACTATAGACCAGTCTCTAACTTACCCTTACTAGCCAAACTAATTGAAAAAACAGTACAACAATTGTCAAACCATACTGAATGTAACAACATATTTTACCCAGCGCAACATGGGTTTCGCAAACACTACAGCACTGAAACTCTACTATTAGCTTTATCAGATAATATCTTAAGAGGATTTGATACTGGAACATACTACATTCTAGTTCTATTAGATCTCTCCGCAGCATTCGACACAGTAAATCACAAAACACTACTCAATAGACTGAAAGAAATAGGTCTCACTAATAAAACAATAAAATGGTTTGAGTCATACCTTAAAAACAAATGTTTCCAAGTACAAATTAAAAATACACTTTCGGACAAATTCACACTGCTAACTGGTGTCCCACAGGGATCGGCCCTGTCGGCAACACTCTTTAACATTTATCTCCTCCCGGTATGTCACTTACTAGCAGGACTTGGAATCGTACACTACTTATACGCAGATGATATACAGCTACTGCTACCAATTGTAAACACCATTGAGGAAACAATGAAACTTGCTAATATGTATCTTGAGATAATTAAACAGCTCTTAAATCAGATGGAACTGGTAATAAACATCGACAAAATGGAATTCCTACACCTTGAACGTAAAAACATACACCACATCCAACCAACACTCACAACTAAAAATAACCAAACCGTTGAGCTAGCAACTAAAGTACGAAATCTAGGAGTAATAATTGACCCTGAGCTAAACATGAAACAACACATATCCTTGAAAATAAAGGAAGGATATGCGAAACTAATGATCCTAAGACAACTTAAACCTCTACTAACACCAAACAATTTCCGCACAGTTTTGCAGGCAATGATATTCGCAAGTACAGACTACTGCAACTCCCTACTTTTAGGACTACCACAATCCACAATTCGGCCCCTACAAATATTACAAAATTCAGGCGCTAGAATTTTGACTGGCAAAAAAAAAGAATGATCACATTACAGGAACGCTTACCGATCTACACTGGCTCCCAATTGAACAAAGGATTCAATATAAGGCTTTATGCATAATACATAAACTAATCCACGATGAAAAAGCTGACTGGCTTAACACTGCTCTGCGCGTACATGTCCCACAAAGAAACCTAAGATCTGCTAATAAGGCTCTACTAACTGTTCCCTCTGTCAAAACAGCACGCCTCACGCAAGTTAGGGAGAGAGCACTATCACTGGCTGGCCCCGTGCTATGGAATACCATGCCACTCGAAATAAGACTGCAGAGAAACTTCAAAATATTCAGATCCAATCTGAAAACCTGGCTATTTAAACAAGCTTTTTATAAAGATAAAGAGAAGGAAAAAAAACAGTTGATTGATGCACCAAACTAGAAATTGTTATTTGTAACCTACAAATGCACATTAAGGTTAAATTCTTTCCGTCTAATATGCTCCCTACAGACAAACTTAATGTACACACATAGTTTATTGAAGTGAATTGTTACTGCACTATGATGGCACATGATTAATTGCAACCTATACCACTTACTTTATGCATTATCGTGCCTTGCTGTAAACCATTGTGATGGTTATCTAACTTAACGACGGTATAGAAGAGCTTTTAAATAAATAAATAAATACATACATACATACATAAAAATAGATTGCATGCTCCTTATCTCAGGGATAAGCAGTAGATTGCCTTAAATCCATCTTATGGACTTTTCTTCTAGGAACTTGTCTAAATATTTTTAAACCCAGGCATACTAATAGCTTTCACCACATCCTCCAGCAATGAATTCCAGAGTTTAATTATGCATTGAGTAAAAATGTATTTTCCTATTTGTCTTAAATGTATCACCTAGTAACTTCATTGAATCTCCCTTAGTCTTTGTATTTTTTGATAGAATAAATAAGCAATTTTCCCATTCCACGCTACTCATTATTTTAAAGACCTCTGTAATATCTCCCCTCGGCCATCTCTTCTCCATACTGAAGACCCGTATCCTCTTTAGCCTTTCCACCCCCTTTTTCATTTTGGTCACCCTTCTCTGTACCATTTCTAATTCTGCTATATCTTTTTTGAGATGTTACTTAGTTTTAAATCAACCTCAAAAGCAGTCTGATTTAGATAATGAGACTGTGGGAATGCATGAAGGCTGTGGTATGAGGTAAATTGATTTCTAGAGCCTTGTTTGTCGAGAGAGAAAAGGAGGGAGCTCGACTGGCATTGCTACAAAAAATAGCCAAGTGGGAACTTTTACATAAGAGATCGTTAGATCAAAATATCTGGAGCAAACTGGAGCGGGCGAAACAGGAATTGTGGTCCTCAGAACTTGCTAAGTTTGCTCATTAATTAGATTTATCCAAACACCTATTTTTTTTTATTTTGGAAACAAACCAGGGCAATTATTGGCCAGGAGGTTAAAGAAGAGAGTTACTCAGAATCATGTACAAAAATCAAAGCTAGGGATGGGAAATTCTTGATGGATTCCACAAGCATTGGATTGCGTTTTACTAAATTTTATGAGGAGTTATACTCTAATGAGGGTGCAATGGATGATGTGGGGATGAAAGAGTTTCTCAAGGATATTCCTTTGCTGGTAAGGAGGAGCGCAGAAGTTTGCTCAATGATGAAATATGGCAATTTATTAAAGACCTGAAGTTGGGCAAGTCACCTGGATTAAGATGGCTACATGTCCAAATTTTATAAAACATTCCAGACAGTCCTGGTGGTCCAATGGTTGCAATGTTTAACTCTCTCTGTGGGGAAGGGGCACTTTCTACTAATGCAAATGTAGCAGGTATTACAATTATGACTAAGACAGGTCAAGATGCCACGCTGTGTGGGTCATATCGTCCTATTTCCCTTATAAATATTGATCTGAAGATATTGGCCAAAGTGTTAACTAACAGATTGGGTTTGCTCAGACCTTGATCCACGAGGACCAATCAGGATTTGTACCGGGAAGACTTGCCTCAGACAATGGTCGTCAAGTTCTTAATTTGTTGTGGTGGGCAAGGAACAAGGTAAGTCAGCGGTTTTGTTGGCAATGGATGCCGAAAAGGCCTTCAATCGAGTTAATTGGTCCTATTTGTTTCAGGTATTAGAAAAAGTTTCAACTGGTATATAAATTTATCACATGGATACCGAAATTGTATCTGCATCCACAGGCATGTATTAAGATAAATGGGGGTATACTGATACCTTTAAAGTTAAAAGGGGAACCCGAAAGGGGTGCCCTTTGTCTCCCCTGCTTTTCCCCTTATCACTAGAGCCATTTGCAGGGAAGGGAGAATTAGATGAACTCAGCTTGGCAAGACTAACTACAAGTTGACTTTATTTGCTGTGCCTGGAGCCTCTGGCCCCACCCCGCCCCAGACCACCCATGTCCCGCACCTTTTTGCAAGCCCCGGGACTTACACGCGTCCTGGGGCTTTACGCAAGCAGCCGAGCCTTTTGAAAATAGGCCTGGCATGCGTAGGGCTTTTAAAATCTGCCCCTTTGTGAATCAGAGGAGGATTGTTTCTGATCTTAAGAAAGGCAAGACACTATTTGAGGGTTTCTGTGACCAAGTCGACTAATTAGGAAGATTAATCTCAAAACATTATAGTATTTTAAATGCTGATCTGAAGAATAAACCAGCTCATATTGGGGTATGGGAGCGAGATCTGGGGGGAGGCCATTAGAAGAAGCAGGGTGGGATCAGTGCTTTTTAGCTGTAAAGAAAAGCTCTATTTCAGCTACCATAATGGAGACTGGTTATAAAATATTTTTTAGGTGGCATTTGACCCCGTTTAAGCTGCATAGAATATATCAAGTGGTTAAAGAAGCATGCTGGCGGGGATGTGAGGATAAGGGTACTTTTTTTCATTTATGGTGGGGTTGTCCTAAGGTGCAGAAGTTGTGGGCCAAGATTATTTAATTCTTTAAGTCACTAATGGGACAGACCATGGAGAGGGATCTGAAACTTTGTTGGGGATCCCAAACTAGTCATTTCCTGAGATAGAGCACAAACTGTTGGTGCAAGTGTTGTTGGCTGTTAAAAGTGAGAAAACTTATAAATGGTGTCTAACAGATGTTCCAAGTCTGTTATCAATTCAGGGAAGGCTTCACAGAGTTTAATATATGGGAAAATTGACAGCAATAGGAATGGTTCCCTGACCAGATTTGCATGGGTTTGAATGCCCTATGTTATATCATTACAAGATAATAGAGAAAATAACGCATAGATGGGCCATACAGTCCCCTGGTCAATTATTGTTATTTTTTGTATGATTTTGCTTACCATTTAGGGTACTGGCAAGCATCTCCATATGGGGTAATTTTCTTTTTATTTATATGTTTTTGTGCTTGTTGGATATTTCATGTCTATCTACTGCACTGCATTACCTGAAGACTTATGTGCGATTTAATTTAGGGTATGATGTTATGGCTTGCCTTAGGGTTGGATTTATGTGGGGGCAGAGGGTGGGTCTCAAATAAAGTAACATGTATAATTCTGATTAATGTACTGGGGTTTTGGCTTTGTAATACTACGTTTGTTTGATGATAATGAAGGCTTAATTACCTGTCCCCATATGCTGAAGCAGTTCCATAAAAAAATTTAAATGGAGAAAAAAAAAAAGCAGTCTGATAAATCCTCGTGGCTATTTATCCTTGAATTATATGTGGCGCAGACCAAAATGTGTTCTGTGTTTTACTCTGGTTTATTGGGCAAAGTTTATCAAAAGGATTATGTATGTTTTAATCTGTAATCCGCCTTGGACAGTTGTGCAACAAATGCTGACAATAAATTTGTAATAAATAGAAACCAAACGCCTTGGGTCCGAAAGGATCCTGTGTGGGTGCCCCCATCCCTTTATAAAAGTATCCATCACTAGCATTACTTGATGGGGGAGACTGCGAAGCGGAAGCCCATCCTGAAGCATGCAAGAGCTCAAACACCAGCACAATCCCCATGGATGTTGTCTGCATAAAGTCAACAATCGACATCCATATCTGCCAAAACTTGGCAAATGGGAGCACTATAAATATTAAAAAGTGGGGTTGAAAGGCCACTTTCAACCCCACTTTCACTTACACTTTCAACCCCACTTTCACTTACACAGGAGTCCCTGTGGGACTCCTGTGTAATTGAAACAAAGCTGATGGCGGTTTATTGAGCAAATGTACGCTCCGAGTTTGCTGATCCAAAAACAGAAGTGAACCATTTAAGGGGGTACCACTCATTCCTATAAGTTCTAGCTGTTGCAGCAACAACCTATGGACAATGGTGTTCAATGCTGCAGAGAAAGCAAACAATACTAAAAAGTGTTCGGTGCCACAGTCAAAGCCTCACCGAAATACATCAAAAATTGAAAGCAACAAAGTCTCCAGTGTTGTCTCCTGCAGAAAAGTGATCGCAGCAGCTTTCAAAGCAAAAGCACATGTGTATTTTTGCTTTGAGAAAAACGTATGCATGGTCTTTGTCTCAGTGCAGAGTTTGAAAATTTGCCCCTGAATGCTAATCACCCCGCTCCCCTACACTGTCAATTCACTCTCAAGCCCCATTTCCTATCCTGACATATTGCATTAGGCCCAAAGCACACCACCGATCCTCAAACCTGCAGCTTCAAACACCAGGAACCTAATCATTGGGCCACTCCTTTCACCCTATGTACGGCCTATTTCTTTTCTTTCTTATAATAGTGAACATTAAAGAAAAGCTATGTTACGCATTTTTTCTATTCTACACTACACTATGACTAATTCTAGATTTGGGTTCAATGGCATATGACCTCTGCTGAGCGATAGGCTTGCCCTCCTACCTTCACCTCCAGGGTTTTAGAAGTGGCTTTCTTGGAGTCCGCCTTTGACAGAGTTGCACCAGTCAGTTGATAAGCCACAGTCAAGCAGAGTACAGCGCAGAGACCCTTCATATTACTCAATGACTATACCACACTGAGGATGCCAATGCCACTGTAAGACAGACGGAGAGAGACACAAGAATTAAAACCAAAGGAGTCACAGCACAATAGAAAATACAGACTCATGCTCATGAGATTCGTAAAGTCAGAGAAGTATGTGATCAGTTCATAAGCAAGAGATAAATTTGTGCAAATTCCTCTTAAATTCATTCAGATGATGTTTGTATGATATACTTAAAGACATGGCAAACACAGCAAAGCCAGAGGCCTTACTTGTACAAAAAAACTAAGAGTGTGTCTCAAAGTTAACTCATATCAAAAACTACTGACACTTCAGAACAAACAAAATGAGATTAGGGGATGCCAAGAACACAGAGTTATAGAATATTTATAATATAAATCATCTTTAAATAAGCACATTCTGCAACCTGTTTAGAAATCAGACTAACATGAAGGTACTTTGGAACAAAGAGAAAATGCCCAGTAAGCTTTTAATACAATCCTGATTCTTTGCTACGCAGAAGTGAAAGTGCCAAAGAGCACACCAGTGGCGACATCTGCTGGTTCAATGCAAGAACAGCTTTCCATCCATGTAACCAAAGCAGGTACAACAGCTACCACTAGCACTTCAGCCACTCACCCCACTCTTTGGATCCCCAGGTTACTCCTCATCTCTCCCACCCTCTACTGGCTGCACAGGGTGCCACTGAGGCTAAGACCAGCCCTACCGGTAGGTGAATATAAAGCAGCTTGGTGCTACAGACTGCCTCTGGATCCACTGGGCTTTGCAATCAGAGATGTGAGGAGGGAGGGAAACTAGAGTGTCCCCTTGGGGCTTGACAATAACAGAGTTGGGATATGCATTTGTTTAAAACAAATATGGAAAATGCAACAAATAAGGCCAATTTGTTTCATTTAGGGAACCTTGAAACAAATCGAGGCACCCCAAATGAAACTAACCTTATTCATTGCATTCATTTTAAATGACTGAATTGGGCATATGTCTGGAGGCCAGATCTCGACCCTGGATCCAGGACCGACATGGAGGCCAGGTCCCAAGGTCTAGGGCTTGGCCAGGGCCCAGGCACTGACACTGGTTCCTGACGCCAGGAACTTGACCCAGACCCAAGCTCAACTCCTGGGCCTCTGCTTAGGCTGGGGCCCAGGCCAAGGCCAAATGCCAAGGCCTCAACCTGGAACCAGACCCAACCTGCTGGGACAGATGCCTGGGCCTCGGCACAGATCCGCAGCATCGGAGATACTCTTCTGCCTTTTCTTTCTTCAGTTCTTCTATGCCAACTGATGTCAGTCGCTGGGATGAATGCTCCAGAGTTTACGCAAGGGTCCAGATGCCAGGACCTCAGCCCAATGCTGTGACCTGACCTGAAGGCTGGAGCCGGATGCTGGGGTCTCAGCCCGACCCAGGCACAACACCAGGACCTGACCTAAAGGCTGTGTCAAAAAGCTGGGGCCTTGGCCCAGGGTCAAGCCCAGGCCTCAGAGATCCTCTTCTGCTTCTTCATTCTTTGGCTCTTCTATTCCAACTGATGCTTTCCATTGAGGTGAATGCTCCTGAGTTGACCACGTAAGGTCTCCAATGCTGGGGCCTTAGCCCAATGCTTTGACCCGGTCTGTAAGCCATGACCCGACACCTGGGCCTTGGCCCAATGCTGCAGCCCAGCCCAAAAGGATGGGTCCCAACAACAGGGACTTGGCCCAGACCCAGGCCAGACACCAGGACCTGACCCAAAAGCCAGGGCCCAATGTTGGGGCCTCGGCCTGGACCCATGCTTTAGAACCCAGCACTGGGCATGTGTCTGGGTCAAAGCCCTGGCATCGGGACCCAGCATTGGGCCTGGACCTGGGCCGAAGCCCTAGCGTTGGAACCCGGCTTCCAGGCCGAGACAAGACTGGGCCCGGGCTCAAGCCTAGGCCGAAGTCTCAGCCTTGCACAGGCCAAGACTGAGGTTGCGTCGATCTATCACGGCTTTAGCCTACACAAGGCCAAGGCTTCAGCTTGGGCCTGGGCCTCACCGGTGGATTCCCACTGGATTGGTTGGGGTTGGCGGGGCAGGAGGGCTCGATTTCATTTTTTTCTTCATTTTTGGTATTTTCTTTTAAACATTTGATTCATTTTTTTCACATGAATGAAATGAAGCAAACATTCCACGAATTGAATTTCATGAAAAAAGAACCTCCTGAAAAACGAACCGAAAAATGAAAACAAATTAGGTTTTATCCCTGTACACCCCTATACAGAGCCTACAGGACATAGACAAATTGTTTAACCTATTGGGGGAAGAAGTGGTAGCTAAACTATTTTCTCTCCTGTCATGATCAGCGCTCCATGACTCGGACTACAATGCCTGGTCAATGATGGGGCAGATATTATTTGGTCAGAATGCTCTTTTCATTGCCCTCGTGATTTCCATGCACTTAAGCTAAAACTAGAATCTGGCTTTGATCTGTCATTTGTGAACTATGAGGACTGCACCCAAGCTACACAACACAAATGAAAGATGGGGCAGCAGCAGAGAATAAAGAGAGAAGGGTCAGAAGCTGTAGTATACCTATCCTTTGAACCTTGGACAGCTACAAAACAAGAAAATACTATGGTACCTTCATTTATCAAAATCATAATATACCTTCTGCAGTGTCTGCTTAGTCCAAAGGTCAAGTCCCAGCCTTCATAAGACCATTTTTAGAAAAGAAAATACCCAAAACAAACCGAGGCACTAATTTTACCATGAATACAATTGCCACATTATCAGATATTCAAAAGCAGCTCCAATCTATTGGTAATGACATGAATGGAGTTTCCAGAGGAGGCTGAAGTTTGCAGGATACACATAGGGATTTTGAGCCCCCTCAGCTGTCTCAGTTTTTGGCAGGGAAGACTCCCGTGGGCTCCATAGAACCCTGTGACAATGTACCCGGTTCCTCTTGAAAAGAAAATCGGTCTAGAATGCTACATTGATTGGCTTTAATTTCTTGAAGTATTTTACAAATATTTCTTTAGGTTGTGTATATCTATGCCCCCTCAATTTGAGGACTAAAGTTAAAGAAACAATAATTTGTAATTGCTGTATGATTTTCTTCTTTTTTGTGAAACTTATTACTTACTGTTTCTTTGTATTTCTAATCAAGAATATAATCTTGTTTAAATATGTAAAATTGCACAAACAGAAAATAAAAAAAAGAAAAAAAAAAGAAAATATATAGTTACATAAAAACATGTCACATTTTTATGCAAAATTTCAACATTTTTTGGGTGCAAATATCTCTGCTGTGTAGGTTTAAATTTTTTTTTTATTTCTATTGCCATTTGAAAGAGCATCTTTTATGCTACAAAAATCACCATTTGTCTTGGACCCAGCCTTGCTTTGGTCAGAATTACAGTCCCAAAGACAAGCATCATTTGAAAGCATGAATGCACTATGTTAAAAAGAGACATTATTAGCACCCAACTGTGAAACATGCAAATGAGCTAGAGATGCAAATTTTTACAATGCAGCTCCGTTTACTGTGCTTACCACACTTTAAGCTTTTGACACATTTGTTTAGGCATATTTTCATAAATTTGTTATCAAAGTCAGTGCAAAACTTTGTATACTGATTAGTTACCTTGCATTGGTCAATGGTGGCTGAGCCACTGCCAATTCAGCAAAGTTGACAACCCCATCGCCTAGGGGCCACTCCAGCCAGACAAGGTACCAGCCACAGGTTGCCAAGCTTTAATTTAAGCACAAATCAAGAAGAGGCTAGACACTACATACGAAAATTGCTTAAACTGCAGATTTCACAAAAATTCACTTAGCCTTTTCTCCTGCCTTGCCCATGCTTTTGAATGTCCCATCAATGCATGACAAAGTGGCTTGTGAATAAATATACTGCCTCCCTGATGAAGTTGTTATGGGTGCAGCAAGGGTAGCGATAATGTGCTCTTCTGGAACCCAACAGATGTTTCTACGGGGCGGCCAGTAAAATGACCTGGCAGGATCTACGGGGTGCAAGAAATTGACCAAGACATCACATTCCTCAATTAAAACTTCACATATATGGCCAATCCACCAGGAATTATCATAGATGCAAGCTAAATACTGATCAAGTTGGAAGTTGGATTCTTGAAGGGCAGGAAAATATTCACGTTCATGTCCTAGAACACTTGCAATGAATGAGGTGACATCATTCAAAACTTTGCTAATGCAAATTTGAGTTGCATCAATCGGCTTGAATTGATGATTTTCCCTTGTGCCAGCAATTGTATGACTTTTGCTACACCTGTCATCCTGAACAGGTCTGATTGCTTTAATGTCCTCCTTTGGGACAAAGAAAAATTTGATACCACAAAGAACACAATAGTTCACAGGTCAGGGCATGTTTCCAAATTCTCTGCCACAACACACTGCTAACATGACATTACCATGGCTCCTTGTGAAGGTGATATTTACTGTATGCAAGCCTGAACATGCAAAAGTATCACAGCACAATAAAATGTCCATTTTGAGGGGTCATTTAAAAAAAGTATGTCGAAGCAAGATGTGTCATATGCTACAAGCATGGTAAGCTCCACAAGCTTCGCCGCACTGTAGAATTTCACATCTCTAGCTCATTTGCGTGTTACACAGCAGGGTGCCAAAGATGCCTCTTTTTTTTTTTTTTTTTTTTTTTTTTTTTTTTAACAGAGCACACCCATGCATGCAAATGATGCATATCGTTGGGGCCTTAATTCTGACCAAAGCAAGACTGGGTTCAAAATGAAACAGGGCAACTTTTGTAGAAAAAAAACAAAAAAAAACATGGTCTTTCAAATGACATAAAAAAGAAAAGATTTAAAAACTACACATTAGAGATATTTGCACCTGAAAATTGGCAAAAATATGCATAAAAAAGTGGCATCATGTCTTTATGTAATTATAGCTTTGCTTCCAGTTGCCTGTAAAGCCTCTTGGTGCAAATGTTATACGTATATGCTATAGGCCAGGACTACTGTTCCAGTCAGGGCCTGAATCAAAATATAGGTCAGGAGCAATGAGGAGTCAAAGTAGACCTTATATTTCTTTTGTTAAATTTTTCACATACTTTGCTGGCCCATAATAAGGGAGGCAAGCTCACATTATGTTCCAAACTTTGCACTGGGACTTACCACGTACTAATTCACAAAATTTCAGGCCTCTGAAGTGTTCTCAGGCTGCAACACCTGGACAAAATGGCCATTTTAGATCGTGCGGAGCATGGTACTCAGTGGGGACCTCCATTCAACTGCCTCTACCTCTCCAACCAATGGAAATCCAGGTGAAAAATTTAGCATGGTTTTGTTTCAGACCACAAAATGTTATTTGATTTGGAGGAGGTTGAGCGTGGGCCCCTGGTCCAGTTGATATTGAATGACCCTGTACTCATCCAGTGCGGGGGAGGTAAGAAAAGGGCTGTAAACACCACTTGTAACAGGGCCTTAGCACATATCTGGTCTCCCTCTACTCCCAGCTAGTTCAGGCCTAGTTGTTGAAAGAGCCAATCAAAGCACAGAGTATTAGCAATGGTTTTCTGATCAATACCATAGCAAGATGTTATAGTCTGTCCAAGCCTCACTCTGAACAAGTATCCCAAACCTCAGCATTAACATTTTTGTAAAACCTACCTGCAGGCCAGCTCAAACACAAGTTCCAGAGAAAATAATAAATTGCCCAACATGCATGGAACAGTTTACCAGTGGAGGTGGTGGAGACAAGGATATCTGAATTCACAAAAGCATGGAACAAACATAGGGGATCTCTAAGCGAGTGGCAGGGATTGTAGAGCTGAGCTGTTGGTGCAGATGGGCAGATTAGACGGGCCATATATATTTTTCTGCCGTTATGTTTCTATGTTCTGTATAACCAATAATCAGAAGCCGTAAGTATAAATGTTTCACTAAGCTAATACTATTATGACAAACGAGGTATTTTCACCAAAGCATTGTTCCTCTCGCATCTTTTAATGAATCTCATTATCTTCTATTTTATATGTAATGTAATGAGGATTTTTGCCTGCATACAGGTACAGGCATGTTTTTGTGAGCCTTTTCCCCCAAAAAACCCTAAATATTAAGGAGCAATTCACCCACTTGAGGCCAGCAAGGAGGCGATGGCAAATAGCTGGACCCTCTCTGCGGTACATTATGTATTACATGTATCATTAAACTAGAACGAAGGCTCATTATTCCTGCTTGGACAGGCAAAACCATGCTAAGGACATTGATCACCTAAAGCAAAATGCCCTGAGCACGCTCAAGGAGTAATGTCAGCATGATCTAACACAGAACAGAGCAGATGACTGTAGATCGAGTCTGCTCATTTTCATTCCTGGCACAGTGCCATAGACTCCTGCTGATCTCTGGCTTTCCTCTCACTTTTTTGCAGCTATGATCTAGGAACAAGAAGCCAAAAACATTTGCCACACTTCAACAACCACAATACAGTCTCAATTACATATGCTCTAGATCCACAGGAGATAGGAGAAAGGCGGGAACCAGATACATAGGGACCGAGATGGAAAAATCCTGGGCACAAGTCACTCACTGCTCTAGCTGGCCTAACCCTCAAAGGAGTTGCCACTGCAGCTGGCTCAATCCTGAGTGGCCCCAGGCCAGAGAGAAGTGCTAAAGAAAGGCTGGAGAGGAGGAAAGCAAAGAAAAAAAAAAGTGTAAAAATAAAGCAAAAGTAGTAAAAAAACATAACAAGGTAGTCAAAAATCATTCATGTTAGAGCCCACAGAAAAGTCTTCAACTACTTAGCAAGATACAAGCATCAGGAATGCCTGGCATAGGTCAGTATGTATGAAATCATTAAAAACATATTTTTCCATCTCTGCAATCTTTACTCACTACCACTGAGTGACAGCTGTCCTACCCACTGAGGTATATTGTATTGAAACCTCACCAGAAAATGCAGACCAGAAGGGTGCATCCCAAAAATGACTAGCATTTGTGCCTGACACTACAACTAGGAGTTGTGAACATTTCATGATGTCTGATTAATTTCTTAGGTACAGAAACTTGCACGTTTATGATAATGTGTTATAGGAATTTCTATGTACTAAGTACACTACAGTAGAATACGCAAGAAATGGAGTATCTTATTTATATTCTGCCTTTCAGCTACTTCAAAGCGGATTACATTCAGCTACTGTAGGTTTTTCCCTATCCCCAGAGGGCTTACAATCAGGGAGGGTAACTTTCAAACACGTGTGCACATGCCTACATACATAAGTATATATGGACACGCACACGCAAGCACATGTATTTTACCTCATGCACACAGATGTGCATGCACGATATAAAATATGCGAAAATCTACCCAACACAGTCACGTACCTAAAAGATATGTGGCATATAATGTTGAACATAGCCAGATAAGTAGTATTTTAACACTTACTCAGCTATATTATTTAGCCAGATAGTTGGCTATTTTTTTTTTGGGGGGGGGGGGGATTACAGCCTAGAACAGCTGCCAGCACATTTTTATACCGGTGTGTTTTAGGTTTTATCAGTGAAAGAAACGTTTTTATGGTGAATGAATTGATGTTCTGTTAGACACCAAGTGTCAGAGTGTAGACAGACGTCAAAGCACTCAAAAGATGAATCAGGATGAGCGGAAACTGAGAAGATTCACCAGCACAAAAACATGCCGCCAGCTGCTCCAGGGGTGTATGACTTGGAGAACAAAAACTGATGAGGGGTGGTGGAGTAAAATTTTCAGGAATTAAAGACCATCATAAAATGATGAGAAATCAATTCTGTGATCGTGTTGATGGATTGTGCAAGCCTTTAAAATCTTCACCAGCATAAAAACCTGCCGGTGGTTGTTCTAAGAACATAAGAAAATGCCATACTGGGTCAGACCAAGGGTCCATCAAGCCCAGCATCCTGTTTCCAACAGTGGCCAATCCAGGCCATAAGAACCTGGCAAGCACCCAAAAACTAAGTCTATTCCATGTAACCATTGCTAATGGCAGTGGCTATTCTCTAAGTGAACTTAATAGCAGGTAATGGACTTCTCCTCCAAGAACTTATCCAATCCTTTTATAAACACAGCTATACTAACTGCACGAACCACATCCTTTGGCAACAAATTCCAGAGTTTAATTGTGCGTTGAGTAAAAAAGAACTTTCTCCGATTAGTTTTAAATGTGCCCCATGCTAACTTCATGGAGTGCCCCCTAGTCTTTCTACTATCCGAAAGAGTAAATAACGATTCACATCTACCTGTTCTAGACCTCTCATGATTTTAAACACCTCTACCATATCCCCCCTCAGTCATCTCTTCTCCAAGCTGAAAAGTCCTAACCTCCTTAGTCTTTCCTCATAGGGGAGTTGTTCCATTCCCCTTATCATTTTGGTAGCCCTTCTCTATCGCAATTATATCTTTTTTGAGATGCGGCGACCAGAATTGTACACAGTATTCAAGGTGCGGTCTCACCATGGAGCGATACAGAGGCATTATGACATTTTCCGTTTTATTCACCATTCCCTTTCTAATAATTCCCAACATTCTGTTTGCTTTTTTGACTGCCGCAGCACACTGAACCGACGATTTCAATGTGTTATCCATTATGACACCTAGATCTCGTTCGTGGGTTGTAGCACCTAATATGGAACCCAACATTGTGTAATTATAGCATGGGTTATTTTTCCCTATATGCATCACCTTGCACATATCCACATTAAATTTCATCTGCCATTTGGATGCCCAATTTTCCAGTCTCACAAGGTCTTCCTGCAATTTATCACAATCTGCTTGTGATTTAACTACTCTGAACAATTTTGTGTCATCTGCAAATTTGATTATCTCACGCGTCGTATTTCTTTCCAGATCATTTATAAATATATTGAAAAGTAAGGGTCCCAATACAGATCCCTGAGGCACTCCACTGTCCACTCCCTTCCACTGAGAAAATTGTCCATTTAATCCTACTCTCTGTTTCCTGTCTTTTAGCCAGTTTGCAATCCATGAAAGGACATCGCCACCTATCCCATGACTTTTCCTAGAAGCCTCTCATGAGGAACTTTGTCAAACGCCTTCTGAAAATCCAATTATACTATATCTACTGGTTCACCTTTATCCACATGTTTATTAACTCCTTCAAAAAAGTGAAGCAGATTTGTGAGGCAAGACTTGCCCTGAGTAAAGCCATGCTGACTTTGTTCCATTAAACCATGTCTTTCTATATGTTCTGTGATTTTGATGTTTAGAACACTTTCCACTATTTTTCCTGGCACTGAAGTCAGGCTAACCAGTCTGTAATTTCCTGGATTGCCCCTGGAGCCCTTTTTAAATATTGGGGTTACATTTGCTATCCTCCAGTCTTCAGGTACAATGGATGATTTTAATGATAAGTTACAAATTTTTACTAATAGGTCTGAAATTTCATTTTTTAGTTCCTTCAGAACTCTGGGGTGTATACCATCCGGTCCGGGTGATTTACTACTCTTCAGTTTGTCAATCAGGCCTACCACATCTTCTAGGTTCACCGTGATTTGATTCAGTCCATCTGAATCATTACCCATGAAAGCCTTCTCCATTACGGGTACCTCCCCAACATCCTCTTCAGTAAACACCGAAGCAAAGAAATCATTTAATCTTTCCACGATGGCCTTATCTTCTCTAAGTGCCCCTTTAACCCCTCGATCATCTAACGGTCCAACTGACTCCCTCACAGGCTTTCTGCTTTGGATATATTTTAAAAAGTTTTTACTGTGAGTTTTTGCCTCTACAGCCAACTTCTTTTCATATTCTCTCTTAGCCTGTCTTATCAATGTCTTACAATTAACTTGCCAATGTTTATGCTTTATCCTATTTTCTTCTGTTGGATCCTTCTTCCAATTTTTAAATGAAGATCTTTTGGCTAAAATAGCTTCTTTCACCTCCCCTTTTAACCATGCCGGTAATTGTTTTGCCTTCTTTCCACCTTTCTTAATGTGTGGAATACATCTGGACTGTGCTTCTAGAATGGTATTTTTTAACAATGACCACACCTCATTTTTTACTTGTAGCTGCTCTTTTCAGTTTTTTTCTAACAATTTTTCTCATTTTATCAAAGTTTCCCTTTTGAAAGTTTAGCACGAGAGCCTTGGATTTGCACACTGTTCCTCTTCCAGTCATTAAATCAAATTTTATCATATTATGATCACTATTGCCAAGCAGCCCCACCACCGTTACCTCTCTCACCAAGTCCTGTGCTCCACTAAGAATTAGATCTAAAATTGCTCCCTCTCTCGTCGGTTCCTGAACCAATTGCTCCATAAAGCTATCATTTATTCCATCCAGGAACGTTATCTGTCTAGTGTGACCTGATGATACATTTACCCAGTCAATATTGGGGTAATTGACGTCTCCCATTATTACTGCATACCAATTTGGTTAGCTTCCCTAATTTCTCTTAGCATTTCACTGTCCGTCTCACCATCTTGACCAGGTGGACAGTAGTATACCCCTATCACTATAGTCTTCCCCGACACACAAGGGATTTCTACCCATAAAGATTCAATTTTGTATTTAGTCTCATGCAGGATGTTTATCCTGTTGAACTCTATGCCATCACGGACATAAAGCGCCACACCTCCTCCTGAGTGCTCCTCTCTATCATTGCGATATAATTTGTACCCCGGTATAGCACTGTCCCATTGGTTATCCTCTTTCCACCATGTCTCTGAGATGCCAATTAAGTCTATGTCATCATTCACTGCTATACATTCTAATTCTCCCATCTTACTTCTCAGACTTCTGGCATTAGCAGACAAACATTTCAAAGTTTGTTTTTTGTTTGTATTTTCATTCTGCTTTTTAATTGATAGGGATAAGTTAGAATTTTTTAGCTCAGGTGAGTTTTTAGTTACAGGCACTTGGACTACTTTTCTAATTATTGGAACCTCACTGTTGGGATGCCCTAATTCTAATGCATCATTAGTATCCTTTAAAGATACCTCTCTCCGAACCATGCGCTGCTGAGCGACTGTCGGCTTTCCCCTTTGTTCTAGTTTAAAAGTGCTCTATCTCCTTTTTAAAGGTTAGTGCCAGCAGTCTGGTTCCACCCTGGTTAAGGTGGAGCCCATCCCTTCGGAAGAGACTCCCCCTTCCCCAAAAGGTTCCCCAGTTCCTAACAAAACTGAATCCCTCTTCCTTGAACCATCATCTCATCCATGCATTGAGACTCCGGAGTTCTGCCTGCCTCTGGTGACCTGCGCGTGGAACAGGGAGCATTTCAGAGAATGCTACCCTGGAGGTTCTGGATTTAAGCTTTCTACCTAAGAGCCTAAATTTGGCTTCCAGAACCTCCCTCCCACATTTTCCTATGTCTTTGGTGCCCACATGTACCACGACAGCCGGCTCCTCCCCAGCACTGTCTAAAATCCTATCTAGGTGACGCATGAGGTCCGCCACCTTCGCACCAGGTAGGCATGTTACCAGGCGATCCTCATGCCCACCAGCCACCCAGCTATCTACATTCCTAATAATCGAATCACCAACTATGACGGCCGACCTAACCCTTCCCTCCTGGGCAGTAGGCCTTGGGGAGATATCCTCAGTGCGAAAGGACAATGCATCACCTGGAGAGCAGGTCCTTGCTACAGGATCCTTTCCTGCTGCACCTGGTTGGTGCTCTCCCATCATGAGACCTTCTTCCTCCAAGGCAGCACCAGGGCTGCCAGTCTGAAGTTGGGACTTGATTACTATGTCCCTGAAGGTCTCATCTATATACCTCTCTGTCTGCCTCAGTTCCTCCAGGTCTGCCACTCTAGCCTCCAGTTCTAGTGATCTGTAGCGGTTTTTGAGACTTGGCCGGATAAGTGGCGCAAATCTGCTCGACAAGCGCATTTCTGCTCTTAATTGCAGTCATTTATATGAGAAGATTTAACTCACTTACTTTTCTTAGCAATTGTTGGCTTTTACGCATGAAATTCATTAAATTTTCTAATATGTGCGTGAGATGGTAATTACCAATTATACCAATCAGTCCACCAGCTAGCCCAGTCTAAATGCAGCTCGTGCAGACCCTCCTGGCTCATGGACCTGAAATCCCCACATGTCATCCAGACCCTTCACCCAGTCATTTGTTCACTTTTAAGATGCTTACAATCACTTAGACCAGATATTGAGCAGAAATAAACATGCGCAAATAATAAAATGCACGCGTCACTTTGGCAGTTTGTAAAATAACAACTTACACACAAATATGTTGGCCTCTTTCCAGAATGCCCTTGGCCTGCCCCTTTATATACAGTGGACCCTCGAGTTACAACCAGCTTGACATACAAACAACTTGGGTTACAACCAAAAGTTTTGTTTTGAGTTACAACCAAAGTTTTGAGTTACAACCTAAGTGCCGGCCAAGGCCATGTGTATCCGCTCGTGCATGCAGTTGCTTCTAATTGGGCGTTTTTTCCTGTCAATCGCGGTTTTTTGGGCTTGGTGAGTGGGACTTCTGCTCTGCTGTTGCAGTGATTGGCTGCTGCTGCTGCCGATGAGGCCTGTCCATCTCAAGCGCACCCAGAGATGCAAATGTTCACAGGAGCACATAGGCAGACCCGGCACGGCATTGCAGCAAGCAACAGCAACACTGGCGACAAAGGAAGCTTCTGTGCAGCAGCAGAAAGGGAGTGTAGCACTCAGCTGGCTACAGCAAGGTATCAGGAGGGGAGGAATGAGTATGCTGGGAGGGGGAAATGAGTGTTTGGGGGCCAGAGATGTGCTCTGAGGAGGTGGGGCGGGGGGAATCCTCCCCTTCCTCCCTTCCTGCAAGCTAAAGATGTCAACTTGAATGGTGAATACAGTATGAAATTGTTGTTTCTGGTAGGCTAGGCACATTTTATAACTTTTTGGTGAGTACACTAGGAAAATTATAGATGTTTCTGGTAATTACACACATTATACAACCCTTTTTTATTATGAAAATGTTAGGTAAGGGGTGCTTTGGGAGGTTCAGAACGCATTACGGGTATTTCCATTATTTCTTATGGAAAAAATAGTCTTGACTTACAACCAACTTGAGTTACAACCAGCCCTCTGGATCGGATTGAGTTCATAAGTCAAGGGTCCACTGTACATGCAAATTTACTCATAGTCCCTGATGTATGTAGCAACTTTTAAAATATCGTTCACTCACTTATGGGCTATTTTACACACGCACATGCTTTTGCAACCACATTGTTTGAAAATGAACATGAGGTAACAGAGGGTGAAGTGATTTGCCCAAGGTCACAAGGAGTAAGCTGGTGACCACAGGTATGAACCAATAGCAAGGCAGCTTCGAAACTGCTTGATGTCAACCAATGGCAGGTAAGCTTAAATGCTCGATGACATCAAATTGTGGTCTGCCTTCCCTGAGATTTCACTTAAATTATTCTTGCCTGGTCTGTTTCCCTATAATACGGGAAAGGAGTGGTAAACTAGAAGCAATTTAAAATCAATACTTTTATTTAAAAAAAATGTACAAGTTTTAATCAATAACATTAACAAACAATATCCAAACCAACTTAATAACCAACATGACACTGCTGATAAAAGTGTCAGTAGCAAATGATTATTCTATGCTACATATGAAGAAAGCGATCAAGTACCAAGAGATGCATTCTAGACCAAGAAAGCATGTCAGAAAATTATAGTCCCAGCTGTACTGGACAATACAGGCCTGATTAAAAACAATGTATACGCACACCTTGATATGTTGCCTGTATGTTACAACCTCTGAGCTCAGGAAGGAAGCTCTGTTTGGCATAAAGCAAGTATTAAAAAGAGCACTAGCAGTAAATTTAAGAGATTGTGATCATTCTCAACATATCGAGGCTTGCTTCATTCCTATCATAGTTTGCACAGAACAAATCCATTTGGAAACATTAACCCAGGAGAAAGCAAAAGAGGGAGGGGGAAGGGAACATATGGAAAGGTTATTGCTTAAGTAACATAAGTATTATGTACTAGGGTGGGTGATGTATAGAAGGCTTTATGAGAAGCATATGATTATGGCTAGTAACTATAAGGTGTTTATTTTGTTTTTTAGTTTAGTACTACAGATGCCTTTATTATGTTATAACTCGCTTAAAATGATTGACAATAAGTGAAAAATAAAAATAAAAAATGTAAATGTATTTCTATTCTGCCTTTCACAGCTGGCAGTGGCAGCCGAAGCAGGGAGGGGCAGGGAAGTTTGAGGAAGGGCGGGAGGTTTGGGGGAGGGGAAGATAGGCTACTCTAAGCAGGGGAGTCAAGTAGACTCCCTCTCTCAAATGCCTGAGGCTGTCCAGGTTTCAGAGCAGCACCCAACTCCTCTCTGTCTCAGTTCCTAGTGGCTCTACAGATCTCTTCAGCAATGGCCCTCTGGGTCCCTCCCCTTCCCTGAGTGCTGGGCCAAGATCTGAGATATGGGCTAGAGCAAGCCAACCCAAGGATACAGGAACAAAGAAGGGGCAGGTGGAGGAGATAGTCAGAATCACAGGGTGGGGGGAAAGGGGAAGAAAGACACATGGGGAGCAAAGGAGGAAAGAGACACAGAGGTATGGAAGAAAGGTCACAAGGTAGGGGAGAGGCACAAGGGGCGAATAAGGGAAGGTAGGCAACAAAGATGGGGGGGGGGGGGAATGGAAAAGGCACAAAGGAAACAAGAGGAAAGGAAATAAAGAGGAAGGCACTGGGGAGGAGAGAGACAGGAGGGAGAGAAAGACAAGAGCATGGGAAGGGAATTAGAGACAGGAGGGCAGCACAAGAGAGGAGTGCACAGAGGAGGGGGAACATCTTGAGAGACAGGTGGCACAAGGAAGTCAGATGAAAGGCTGGGAAGGTTTTAAGGAAAGAGAAAGCAACCCACCTGTGTCTGAGAGGAGGCTGTATGTTTGGGAGTGTGCATGTGACTCGAGATAGGAGACGTGTATTTGGGAGTGTGTGTATGATAGGAGGCTGTGTGTTTATGGAGAAGTATGGAGGTGTGTATTACAAAGGCTTTAGTTGTGATAAGAGCAAAACTGCACGAGAGAGGTTGATGTGTTAATGAGGACAGTCGAAATAACATTTTATAAAACAAGTATATTGAGGGGAGGGGGGGTTGAAAGCCAAGTAATGAGTGGATCGACAGTTGAAAATAGGCTGTAACCTCCCCACTCCTCCTAAGGGATGAAGTGTAGTGGGGTGTCCAGTTATGGTCCATGGAAAAGTTGCCCGCCCTAAACCGAACTCAAATTCTGGAATAAATGCAAGGTGAGAGGAATATCCGAGAGGGTAGGCTTGGTCCGGCTGCACTAGGAACGGGTCTTGTACAGCTAATCTGCCTCAGTTTCTGTTAAACTGCGGATGCCACATCAAATCTCGGTACCGACAGAAGCGGCTCCGCTGCTAACACACGTCCCCCCAACACTGTTCCCATTCCTTCCGTAGGATGTGTCATTACTAAGACGTCAAGGGGGGGCGGAGCAAGAAAGCGCGAGTTCCGGTGCCAGGAACGCGCCAACTACTACTTCTATCACACGCTGCACTCGGCGACGCGCGTGCCACCTTCACCCCACCTCCAGGCCTCACTCACCCTACTACCATTGGCGGATACAGAACATGGGCGGAGCCGCGCGAGCAACAATCCCGCTCTGAAAATGACTTGGCCCTGAGCGGCGAAGCCGAGAAATTAGCGGGTGCTGTCGCGAACGCTGGGGAGGTCTGAAGCAACAGGGGCAGGCGGAACTTACCTGCGGTGTTGGCAGCTCACTCCGGTAGAAGCCGCTGTGTTGCAGCTGTTGCACTTGCCACTTCCGTTATTCCTGCACTTCCATTGGTCTCTGGTTATCATGTGGCGAGAGCTGTCCTAGCCCTGGTCAAAGGCAGATCGTACTTCCTATGGAAGATGTCATCACGTTAGCCGTGCATAGCAGGTCCTAGCTCACTACGGAAGCCGTCAGCACACAGAAAGGTTGAAAGTCCCAAGAGATTATGAAAGATTTGGTGCGTGAGCATCTCAGCTGTCAAAATTATAATGGTATCGCGTCGCCATGGAAACAAAAGGAAGGCTGAGAAACCCTGCCCTGCTGGGAAGATCCTGCCCTTCGATACAGGGATGGATTTAAGATGACAGCACCTATATGCAGAGGACTTAAAGCAAGAGTGCCTCCTTTCCCTTCCCCTGAAAAGCAGACTGCAGGGTGCCAGAAGGTACCAAAAATCTCAATTTTTGGCACCTATAACATTTTTATGTTGCTATGCCTAAATCTGGCCCTGGTTTATATTGCCATAATCCCTGGCTCTACGCCTCTCCTGCTGCTTCTGGACCCATAACTACTTGGGTTCTTCTCCTCCGTTGCCTGCTCCTGCCCCACCCTTTTCACCTGTCCCCCCCCCTATCCTCCCTTGCCCCATGCACACGCCTATCACACCCACTCAACATTCTCTCGCCTAGCAGACGCAGATGCTCTCCTTTAAAAAAAAATAATTTTTATTTCATAAAATGAACAGACATTTACAACTACGTTTATCAGTTAACACATATCTAACACTTCATGGTTATATAATCTTCATGAAATTTACATAAAGAGAAAGGAACAGTGCCTAACAAAAACGCTTTCCAAACCTGTCATCTCATGATTTTTCAAATGCCCCGTATAGATCTAAAGTGTGGCCTGCAATATGTAATGCATGGTAGATGAAGAACTAAATACTGATGCAGCTGTGACTTTGCTGAGATTGGGGGTGAAGGCATGTGTGAATGACTGAGAAAGTATGTGGGGTTTAAAGGAAGGGAGAGGGAATGTAGAAGGGAGGACACTCTCCCTTTTCACCCACTAAACAAAGCACACAGACAAACTAGACAGAAACAACAAACACATGCATGCTTCTTTTACATAAAAAAGGAAAAGATAAACACAGTGGGGCAATGTGTGGGCAAGCATGGCTGAGTATGCGTTGTAGATGTAGGTATGTGTGAGTTTGTGAGGAGTTTATGGTGTGTATGTGTAGAAATGTGTGGGTTTTGTATGTGGATGTGAGAAGTAGGGGGGACAGATAAATGGAGGTATGTAGTAGTGTGTGTGTGTAGTGTATATGGGAGAGGGGGTGTCTGGGGAGTTGATGTGGGGTTTGTGGTAGCATCTTTGCAGGTGTTGTGACTGTGTCTATGTGGAGGTGTTTGTTTCGGAAGGTAAAAGTGTGTGGGGATGGGGGTGTAGTTGGTGCAAAACTGTATAGGTAAAAATACACGATGTATACTGATTTCATTGTAAAGGAAGGATACCTAGCAATAAAATAAACAAACATGGCACATAATAAAGTTGTACTCTGTTTTCATAATATAGGGAGGATACCTAGCAGTAAAATGGGCAGATTCAGAGAAAAGCATGGTTGAATAGCTGTTTTGATTTTTTTCTTTAAAGGAAGAGTAATAGGTTTCCTTATGTAAGTCGTGGGATATTGATCACACTAGATAAATAATATCGAATGAAAGATGTTTCTAATTTATGAGGTGATTCTCTTTAATAATTTTCATTTGCACTCTGGAATACTACTACTGCTTCTGAAGTTTTGTGTTCATGAGATGTGAAGACAGTTACAGATAAAAATTATTTTCAGTGCTGGACCTCTAAATTTAGGCACAGGGGATAGTTGGCCAAAATCTAGCCAGTGATGCCAACCCCAACTCATCAATCAGATTTTTTTCAAATCCACTAAGGATATGCATCTGCCTAGTTGTATTCAAATAAACTCCACCCTTCAGGGCATTCCTCCGATCCCTCTTCCACTAGCCCAAACTTTAAAAATGTTGCCTGACAACCACCTTTTCCCATAACCACCCCTAAAGCATCCACTGCTAAGTTGGTAAGACACAAGCTTACCTTGTATCAGCCTGGTGTCCAGCAGGGGTCTGAAGCTAAGTTTTGCAAAGGAACACTGAATGCTGAGCCAGTAGAAGATAAGTTTGTTTTCCTCAGGGTAGTCAAAATGGACAAAATGGTGCCCTCCTCCTTACCTTTTGAGCTTGCATGCTCACAGACTCACTCAAAATGGTAATAAGGAACATACCACGGCTTGGTGCTCACCCCTTGCAACATCCCCGGGCCTCCTGCCAACTTGGTATTCAGAGCTTTAGGTGGTTCTGGGGGATGTCAATATTTTTTTAAAAACTAGGCAGGAGGAAGAGGGATTGGAAGGAAGTCTTAGAAAGTATGGAGGCGGAAGGGAGTGAAGCAAAGAACTATTGGGGGAGGAAGGCAGTTTGTTTATTTAGAGAGGACATAGCCAGCTAATGCAGAGTTTAGATGCCCAGGTCTACTCCAGACAACCCAATTTTGGCAAGCCTAGATTTAGATATATTTTGAACCTTAAGCCTAGGCACCTAAATTTGGCCACCAAAGTCACTCAGCCTTTTTTAAAGTACGAGCAAAGCTTAATTTCTCTAGAGGAGCTGTTCCTCGGCCTGCCAACACTTAACCTTTGTTATATTTTCCATGCACAGGGTGTGACAGGGTCACGCTGTGTTATAGCTAAAAGCCAGATGGAGTGCAACCCCCTGCCTGGGGCTCCAGTCCTGCCCCTGGGGGATTCCTTTACCCAAACATCAAGGGAATTGCAGCCGCTTCCTGCAGGGATTTGGATGTGAAGCTCAGGAGGGGGTCCCAAGCTTTTCCCACTGGTGTGGACCGGACGAAGAAAACTCTTTTCCCCTGGACTGTGTTCACCGCAGGCCTCTATTAAAGCTGGCAATACTGAGCGCCCGCTGCAGTGGTGGCTGCTCATTGCTGCTTTACTTTTGGGTTCTCTTTCGCTGTAATAGGATCTGAGGGTTGGGGAAAGCCGATGCTTGCTGTAACCATCTTTAAACCTGAAAATTCAGCCAACCTTTCCTTTATTTTTTTTTTTTTGCCCCCTTTGTGTATTTTCTCTCGTCTACGCTCTCATTTTGTTTTGTCAGAGAATCCAGGATAGACAGTCTGCATCTTTTTCAAAGGCTGTACCAGGAATTCACAGCATAGCTACCAAGTGAACACCTTTCTAGATTTTGAATTTCATTCTCGGGTTTGTGGCAGCTTGTAATCAACCTTAGGGTTGAAAAATAAGTGAGAATAGCCTCAGGCCTGGCTCTAGGCTAATTGTTCCTATGGGAACCCAGCACTGTGTACCTATTGTTAGGATTCTTTTACCCTATGTGCATTACTTTGCCCTTGTTCACATTAAACTTCATCTGCCAGTTGCCTGGACTAGCTCTGTATACTCCTGGTCCTTGGGGTGGGGTTGCTCCAGGTGACCTCCATCCCTTGGTTCTTCCACAGGTAAGAATGTTTCAGCAATCTCTGCTCACACATGGAGCCACCAAGGACATTCTCTAAGCAGGGGCACAGCCAGAAGTGATTTGGGGGGATACGTTTAGCATGGGTGAGCACTGTGACTAACCCCCACCCTAACCCCATCTCTTATCCCTTCCCATGTAGGTCTTCACAGCAAGGACTACAAATCCCTTTTTAATTTCTGGCAATGCTTTATCTCATGTCTCTTCTCTCCCTAGCCTGCTCTGCTGTTACTCACTTTCCCTCTGTGGTTAAAGGCATCTCCTGTATACAAGTGTTAATCTCTCAGGCTACCAAAGAACAAGTATGTAAACAGGCTTTTAGCCAGCCCAGGCATTCCTGGACTGTGAAGGGGCTGAGGGGAGGGAGGATAAAGAATTACCTGCCAACAGGAAACAAAGACTTGGATGGCTTCAAACTTTTACATGGCTAGCCAAGGGCAGTGGTGTTTCCCACTGAAGTTATCCTCCTTAAAAGGGGATCATCCACTGGCAGTGACTCCAGTGCATCCAGACCCTCTAACTCACGCAGATGGGACATGACCCACGTGTTAGTGCGGCTGGGGGCCTAAGACAAAATTGAGGGGGGCAGAGGCAACCCCTCCCCGGTTATACCTTTGTATCTAAGCTCCCTTCCGGTGATTTAACTGATGTCAGGCACCTAGGGAAAGAAGGTTTAAGCCAAAGACCCTCTCTTCATACTCTTTCACGCACAATATGGGGGAAGGGAGGGTGCCGTCTCTCTTCAGTTCCATAATCTGGCAGTTTCCATGAACAATTCCCCATAGTCTGCTTGTGATTTAACTACTTTGAATATTTAGTTCTTTAGTGCCATCTGTAAATGTTATCACTGCACTCATTGTTCCCTTTTCCATATCATTAATGAATAAGTTAAACAACACTTGTCCCAGTACAGATCCATTACTTACCTCTCTCCACTAAGAAGACTGACCGTTTAATCCTACTCTTTGTTTTCTCTCTTTTGATTAGCTAATAACATGACTTTGGGGAAGGACCAGCATGGATTTCGCAAAGGGAGGTTGTGCCTTAGTAACCTATTAGGATTCTTTGTAAGTGTGACTAAGCATGTGGTTAAAGGGCTGACCAAGAGAGCATATTTGGATTTTCAAAAGGCATTTGATAAATTCCTCAGAAAACTAAAAAGTCAGGGGATTGGAGGTAATGTTTTGTTGTAACTGGTTAAAAGGAAGCAAAGGACTAAATGATCAGTTTTCCCAGTGAAGAAAGGTAAATAGGGGTGAGACCCAGAGATCTACATTGGGTTCTGTGTTGTTTAACTTGTTCATTAATGATTTGCAAAAAAAAAAAAAAAAAAAAAGGAGCAATAAGTGATGTGATCAGATTTGCAGATGACACAAAAATATTCATAGTAGTTAAAACACCGGCAGAATAATTGCAGAAAGACCTTGCGAGAATGAGAAACTGAGCATCTAAATGGCAGATGGCAACGGGAGTACCGCCTTACCCATCCTTTGGGACCCCTCTGCAGCGTCTGACACTGCAGTCCCCTCCTCTCCTGATTGTGGGACATAGGGCTGACTGGCCCAGCACTCGCCTAGTTCACATCTTTTCTCTGATACTGCATCCAAACTGTCTCCTTGGGAGCAGCTCTTTCCGACCCCCATGCTCTCTTGTGGAGTACCTCAAGAGTCCGTCCTCGCACCCTCATTATTAAATACTTAAGCTAACACCTTGATGTGAACTCATCAGAGAATGCCATATCACCCATGGCCCCTCTGCCGATGACATCCAGGTCCTACTCCTAGTTGGTAAAACCAGGATCAAGTCATCACTCACCTCAATAGATCATTAAAGAAAATTGCCAGCTGGTTACACCAAAACAAATAGAGCTTCCACCCCCGAAAAGACAGAGATACTGTGGATCAGGAAAATCGAGCCGGAACACCCTCTCCCGAAAGTGTTCCTTGTAGGAATAACTCTTGCACTCAGTTCACAAGGCCAGAGTCTTGGCATCATACTAGTCTCCAAACCCACCGCCAAGGCTCAGATCCTTGCAGTAACCAAACGGCTTTCTTCCAGCTCTGCCACCTCCAACCATTATTGGACAATGCTGCCGCTGTCTTCTCACGCCTGGACTATAACGTGTTGTATGTAGGAATTCCTATCACCCTAAACTGCTGCTTACAACTTATCCAGAACACTGCTGCCCGACAGATATGAGGGCACATACATTTGATCACCTAACCCCAGTTCTGAAAAGCTTACATTGACTACCAACACTATGAAATTCAAGATCCTGACCTTGACATACAAATCTCTCAAAAGACCTAACCCTGCCGTATTTCAGCATCACCCTCACCCCTTATGAGCCCACCTACCCGCTGTGATCCCAGTCACAAGCTCACCCTGTGATCCCACGTCTGAGAACCCCACGCATTGGAATGATCTACCTCCCAATCTTCGTATGGAACCCTGCTCCTCTAAATTTAGAAAATTGCTAAAGACCTGGCTTTTCCATCAAGCATTCCCGGACTAACTCCTATGACCTCCCTGTACCCCTGTATTCTATAACCCTTGAATATTCTGTACACTTACAACTTTCTCCCATGACCCCCCGCTATCTCGTAACTCTTGTATATTTTGTATATTTGCATTTTAGTTAACTTTTGTTACCGCTCCTTTCGCTTCTCTCCTCTTTAGTTTTGGGGTCCTCCCCTTCGACCCCCCGCTCCCAGTTCTCCCCTCCCCCTGTTATTTGTATTTTCCACCTTTTTGTTATTATGTAAACCGATATGATGTGTATTTTTATGTCGGTATAAAAAAGGCGTTAAATAAATAAATACATACATACATAAATGCATGCCTCACCAGCATTAGAAACTAAACTTTAGCAGGCTCAGCCCCAACCCTTTGGAACTTCCTGTCCCCCACACCACATCAGACTGACCCCTGACCTCCTATCTTTCAGAAGGCTAGTAAAAACCTGTCTGAGGCAGCTTCTAGTCTTAGGGGGTCATTTTCAAAGGAGTTACGCATGTAAATGTGACATACTATCGTAGCAATTTTCAAAAGCTATTTACTCGAGTAAAGTGCACTTACTTGAGTAAATCCTATGGACAATTCAATGGCATATATTGTAGCAATTTTGAAAAGCCCACTTACTTGAGTAAAGTGTATTTACTCGAGCAAAAACCAGTTTTGCTCGAGTAAATGCTTTTTAAAATCTACCCCAGTGTCATTAGCATCTGCTAGTGCCCAATCCAAACCTCCATGACATATATGCAGATAGCAAACATCTGTATTTCTCTGAACCGGCGGAAAACACCCTGCTCACCTGCTAAACATAATCTACCAAGCAAGTCAGTTTGCTGGAGGCTTGCAGTTCCCTACTATTGGAACGTGTTGTATGTCCCTCTTTAGAGTTTGTACTGAAATGCCACATTTATGGGGTCCTTCACTAATCCCGTGGTATTTTTCCCCCTGAGGAAATACTGTGGTCACAAAAGCCCCCGCCCGCCCCCCCCCAGATACTGTGCTGTGGTGGACCAGGACTGTAAGACCGTCATCGTTTAAAGGGACCGCTTGGCAAGTTAGGAAAACCCCCGGACCCTGTCCCTCCTGTTACCGCTGCCACAAGCTTACCAGCGGGGACCCGCGCGGGAAACGGCATTTCTGGGCTCAATGGCAGCAGGGCTGGCTCGGCAGCGTCGGCAGCGCGGTCCCGTGCCCATCGGGGCGTTCCCTCCGGCGGCGTCAACGGGATTTCCACGTTGACGTCGGCACTCAGGTCCCGCGGGATTCGGAGCCAGGACACGCCCCCATGACGTCAGACGCCGACGGTGGAGCACTTGCGCGGGAACCCGGGCTATTTAAAGAGAGCCTTTTCCTTTGCTCTCTGCTTCGGCCACGAGTGTTTTCAAGAGTGCTCGCATCTGGATTCTGCTGTGTTCCGTCAGATCTGACCTAATTGCCTGCTGCCTGCCCTGACCTGGACTGTCTACTGGATTACCCTGCTTGCCGCCTGCCTGTTGGATTATCTGCTTTGGTTCCTGATCACCTGCTGCCTGCCCTGGACTGTCTACTGGATTGCCCTGCTTGCCGCCTGCCTGTTGGATTATCTGCTTTGGTTCCTGATTGCCTGCTGCCTGCCCTGACCTGGACTGTCTACTGGATTACCCTGCTTGCCGCCTGCCTGTTGGATTATCTGCTTTGGTTCCTGATCGTCTGCTGCCTGCCCTGACCTGGACTGTCTATCGGATTTCGCTGTCTTTCTCCAAGTTCCGGCTCCCGCCTCCTAAGGTAAGCGATCTACAACGGTGGTTCCACTAAATCTGAGCAGCAGTCGTAACAGTTGGCCGAAGCCATGGAACCAGTTGATTTGACCGCCTTACAAGCCATTCCTGGCATGGCTAACAAAATCCAACAACAACAAGGAGTTCTGGACCAAGTAACAGGGGTATTGGATCGATTGGTCGCTCGTATGGATGCCCTCGCCCATATTCCGACTGGGCTAGTAACCAGCACGGTGGTTACCTCTTCTCCCATCAGAGTACCTCCTCCACCTCGTTTTAATGGAACGGCAGCCTTATGCAGAGGCTTCATCAATCAATGTCGAATGCATTTTTCATTACAACCCGCTTCTTTTCCTAATGATAAGACTAAGACTACCTTCATCCTGTCCTTATTGGAGGGACCAGCTCTGGCATGGGCCTCCCCTTTATGGGAGAGAGATGATCCTATTCTCAATACACTGGATCGATTCCTTAAAGAATTTCGTCTTATCTTCGATGAGCCAGGACGTTCTACCTCAGCCGCGAATGATCTGCTCCAGATCAGGCAGGGTTCACGATCGGTAGGAGAATATGCCATCCAGTTCCGAACCCTAGCAGCAGAACTCGCTTGGGGCCAGGATAGTCTTACGGCCATCTTTCGACAAGGTCTTGCAGAGAATATAAAGGATCAATTGGCCGGCAGAGATCCTCCGGAGACCTTAGAAGAATTAATCCGACTAGCCATCCGACTGGATTTACGTTTTCAAGAGAGGATACGAGAGCGAGCCGCTACACGAAGGAATTTTCGTCTGGCGCCTACTTTTCAACAACCCATGGTCCTTCCACAGACCGCCCAGGCATCTGGGGATACGGAGGAACCGATGCAAATTGATAGATTCCGGTTGACTCCAGAGGAACGGAATCGTAGAAGAGCATGGAACCTCTGCTTATATTGTGCGGGAGCAGGTCATTTCATCAATAAATGCCCCAACAAGTCGGGAAACTCCCGGACCTAGGACGGGTAGGAGAGGCCTCCCTGGGTCCCACCATTCCCTCTCATCAACTCTTATTGCCTACAACGATTTGGCTGAACGATGATGTTTTGCACTGCCAAGCCTTCATAGATTCTGGGGCGGCTGGTAATTTTATTCAGGAACATCTGGTTCAGAGATATCGCATTCCGGTGGACTCTTTACCCATTCCTCTTTCTGTTACTTCGGTGTCCGGACAATCCGTAGGAATGCGTATTTCTTATATCACTAAACCTCTGCTGCTCAGTACTGGTCTCCTCCACCAGGAACGCATTCAGCTATATGTCCTTCCTTCTTCCATCAATCAGATCATTTTGGGTTTGCCTTGGCTGCGGCTTCATCAGCCTCACCTAGATTGGGCCTCCTTACATCTCACGGCTTGGAGTCCATTCTGTTTCCAGAACTGTATTACGGGTCTTCCGCAGATTTCCCTTCACTCCACGCAACTCTCTTCTGGCATTCCTGCTCCTTATAAAGACTTTGAAGATGTTTTTAGTAAGCAACATGCGGAATCCTTACCGCCCCACAGACCGTACGATTGCGCTATTGAACTTCTTCCCGGGAAAACTCCACCCAAAGGACGGATTTACACCTTATCAGAGCCTGAATCCACAGCTTTACATCAGTACATTGAGGAGAATTTAGCTCGCGGTTTTATCCGACCCTCAACGTCTCCCGCGGGAGCAGGTTTCTTTTTTGTCAAGAAGAAAGATGGGTCTTTAAGACCTTGCATCGACTACCGTGGACTTAACCATATCACCCGCAAGAACAGATACCCAATTCCTCTTATCTCCGAATTGTTTGACCGGATCAAAGGAGCACAAATTTTTACTAAATTGGATTTACGGGGGGCTTACAATTTGATTAGAATTCGAGAGGGAGACGAGTGGAAGACCGCTTTCAATACCCACGATGGTCATTATGAATACCGGGTTATGCCCTTTGGACTGTGTAATGCCCCTGCGGTATTTCAGGACATGATAAACGACATTTTTCGTGATATCCTCTACTCGCATGTCATTGTCTACCTGGATGATATATTGATTTTTTCACATACCCTGCCCCAGCATCTGCTTCATGTTCGCCAAGTTTTACAACGTCTCCGAGAACACCAATTGTTCGCCAAGTTGGAGAAGTGTGTATTTCACAAACACCAATTACCATTTCTCGGATATATTATTTCCAACAAAGGATTATCTATGGATCATGACAAACTCAAAGCCATCCTACATTGGCCCCAGCCTGTAGGGTTGAAAGCCTTGCAAAGATTTTTGGGATTCTCCAATTACTATAGACAGTTTATTTCCAATTTTTCTTCCTTAGTGGCACCTCTCACAGCGCTCACTAAAAAAGGAGCGTCCATACAGACCTGGCCAGAGGAGGCGGTATTGGCTTTTCACCGCTTGAAAGAGGAATTCACCAAGGATCCCTGTCTCCGACGGCCTGATCCCACCAAACCTTTTACTCTCGAGGTTGATGCCTCCGCTGTAGGTGTAGGGGCGGTTCTTCTACAGAGGTCGGAGGAGGATCAATGGGTGACATGTGCCTTCTTTTCCAAGAAATTTACGCCCGCGGAGAGGAATTACACCATTGGTGACCGAGAACTTTTGGCTATCAAATTGGCCTTTGAAGAGTGGCGCCACCTCCTGGAAGGCGCTCAACATATCGTGACAGTTTATACTGATCATAAAAATCTTGAATATTTAGCGACAGCCCAGAGATTGAATCCACGACAGGCCCGATGGGCTCTTTTTTTTTAGCAGGTTTTATTTCATTCTGCATTTCCGGCCCGCTCCGAAGAATGTGAGGGCAGACGCTCTCTCCCGAAGCTTTGATCGTGAGGATACTCCGGACCCCCCTCGATACATCATTGATCCGGCACACATCCAGCTGGCAGCCACCTTCACGGTTCCGATAGGACGAACCGCCGTTCCCAAGCGCTTACGGTTAAAGGTGCTTCGTTGGTCCCATGATGCTCAGCTAGCTGGACACCCCGGGGTGTCTCGCACCAAGGAACTTCTCTCCAGACATTATTGGTGGCCGAAATGGGAGCTGGATGTCAAGAACTATGTGGACTCTTGTTCCGTCTGTGCGGCCCAGAAGACGCCACGGAGGAGACCCCTTGGATTGTTGCAGCCGCTCCCCATTCCCACTTCTCCGTGGACGCATATTGCCACCGACTTTGTCACGGATCTCCCGCCTTCCAACGGTAATACCGTTATCTGGGTGGTGGTGGATCGTTTTTCCCGGATGGCACATTTCATTCCCCTGCCGGGGTTGCCTTCTGCTTCTGACCTAGCACATCTCTTTCTGCATCACATTTTTCGTCTCCATGGGCTTCCGCTTAGCATTGTTTCCGATAGAGGGGTACAATTTACGGCTCAGTTCTGGACTAATCTCTGCAAGCTTTTACGGGTCAAACTTGAATTCTCCTCTGCTTACCATCCTCAGTCCAATGGACTCACTGAACGGACGAATCAATCCATGAAAACTTTTCTTCGAGCCTATGTCAACCAACGACATGATGATTGGGCTTCCCTACTGGTTTGGGCTGAGATGTCCCATAACAATTATGTACATCAGGCCACCGGTAGATCTCCTTTTTTCTTGGTGTTTGGCAGGCATCCGCACCTTCCGTTGCCCATCAGTACCTCCTCTAATTGTCCTGCGGTTAATGCCACGGTTGCCTCCATGACCAAATTGTGGACTGAGACCCGAGCCTTACTGGTCAAACACGCCGCCGCCATGAAAGTTCAGGCGGATAAAAGGCGGTGTCCGGCTCCTCGTCTCCAAGGGGGTGATCTTGTCTGGTTAAGCACCCGCCACCTTCGCTTGCGGTTGCCCTCCACTAAATTTGCTCCTCGCTTCATTGGGCCCTTTCCTGTCAAACAACAGATCAACCCAGTCACGTATCGTTTATGTTTACCGCCCTCCTTGCGGATCCATAATGCATTCCATATCTCGTTACGTAAACCTGCCATCCTATCCTGGCCTCAGGGAAGGCGGAGGGCTACTGTTCCTGTAGTGCCAGATGATAATCAATATGAAGTACGGGAGATCCTGGATTCCAGACGACTTAGAGGTCAACTTCAATATCTAATCTCTTGGAAAAACTTTGGGCCCGAGGAGAATACGTGGGAGCCTTCATATAACATACAGGCTCCTCGTCTACTTAAACGGTTTCATCTTCTTTTTCCCTCCAAACCTGGACCTGGGAGGAGGAGAGGGGGGCCTTGCAGGGGGGGTACTGTTACCGCTGCCACAAGCTTACCAGCGGGGACCCGCGCGGGAAATGGCGTTTCTGGGCTCAATGGCGGCAGGGCTGGCTCGGCAGCGTCGGCAGCGCGGTCCCGTGCCCATCGGGGCGTTCCCTCCGGCGGCGTCAACGGGATTTCCACGTTGACGTCGGCACTCAGGTCCCGCGGGATTCGGAGCCAGGACACGCCCCCATGACGTCAGACGCCGACGGTGGAGCACTTGCGCGGGAACCCGGGCTATTTAAAGAGAGCCTTTTCCTTTGCTCTCTGCTTCGGCCACGAGTGTTTTCAAGAGTGCTCGCATCTGGATTCTGCTGTGTTCCGTCTGATCTGACCTAATTGCCTGCTGCCTGCCCTGACCTGGACTGTCTACTGGATTACCCTGCTTGCCGCCTGCCTGTTGGATTATCTGCTTTGGTTCCTGATCACCTGCTGCCTGCCCTGACCTGGACTGTCTACTGGATTACCCTGCTTGCCGCCTGCCTGTTGGATTATCTGCTTTGGTTCCTGATTGCCTGCTGCCTGCCCTGACCTGGACTGTCTACTGGATTACCCTGCTTGCCGCCTGCCTGTTGGATTATCTGCTTTGGTTCCTGATCGTCTGCTGCCTGCCCTGACCTGGACTGTCTATCGAATTTCGCTGTCTTTCTCCAAGTTCCGGCTCCCGCCTCCTAAGGTAAGCGGTCTACAACGGTGGTTCCACTAAATCTGAGCAGCAGTCGTAACACCTCCCCTCCACTGCCCTTGCATGTGACCCATAGTTGAGGAAAGGTTAAAAAAAAAAAGGCATTTTTAATGGAAGGCAGAAGCGCTGCCCCTTCAAAGAGAAATGTGGTGCCAGGAGGCAGAACCCCTCTTCCACTTTAGCCCACCCCCCTGAACCCCTGTAGAAAACACAAGGCCCTGGTGGTCTGGTGAAGCACCCGACCTCCCACCCCCCACACCACCCCTTTACAGAAAAAGCCTCCCTGGTGGTCCAGTGACTCCAGACCCCTCCCAAGCCTACCGCTAGATCACTCCTCTCACTTGAAAAAAGGTCAGCAGTGCAGTGGTGGCTCAGGCGGCAGCCATAGTGGCTCTGGGCCTGCACTGCACCACGGATGACCCTTTTATGAAGTAAAAGAGGGCACGGAGGTGAGGGTCCGAGGGAGCCTTTTCTTTGTAGAGGGGTCAGGTGGGGGCTTGGCAGTCCACTGGGCCCCCATTGCTGTGTGCTTTAAAGAGGGTGGGGTCCAGGGGGTGGGTTAGGGTTGGGGGAGGAAGTCCTGGCTCCCGGTCTCCAGGGTCTGTATTTTTCGGTGAAAGGGCAGGATTGCAGGGTGGGGGTGGGGCTTCCGCCTTCCATTAAAATGGCCTAACGTGGCTTAGTGAACGAGGCTTTTAATTTGTTATTGCACCTGACTTGCTTTGAACTCGTTTGCTAGAAAAACATATCATACATTTAAAACGATGATGATGAATGTGTGTAAGTGCAAAATGATACACATAAGAACAAAATAATCGAACCATAGGTGCAGAATGCTGAGTTCAGAATTAGGAATCACCAATCAGGATGGAGATCTTGGAGTCACTAAATGTTGAAATCCTCAGATTAGTGTGTGTGGTGGTGAAGAAAGCAAATAGAAAGTCAGGAATTATTAGGAAAGGAATGGAGAATAAAACAGAGAATATCATAATGCCTCTGTATAGATCTGTGCACTGTTCTTGTCGACTTATCTCAAGAAAGATATGGTGGAATTAGAAAAGGTACAGAGAAGGGCGACCAAAAATGATAAAAGGACTGAAACAATTCCTTACGAAGAACGGCTAAAGAGATTGAAGAGGAGATGGCTCTGATAGAAGTTTATAAAATCATGAGTGGAACAGGCAAATAGAGAACAGTTATTTACCCTTTCAAATAGTGCAAGGACTGGAAGACACTGAAACCAGCAGGTGGCAGATTGAAAACAAAATTGGAGAAAGTATTTTTCACTTAAAGCTAGATTTTTAAAGAAGCGCCAAATTTGTAACATGCACGCGTTGCTACACACGTTCTAAAATCCAATGCCCACGCACACGCCCAATTTTGTATCAGCGCACGCATGTGCGCACGGGTGCAGACTCACGCACGCGGGGGGGGGGGGGATGTTTTAAAGCACACGCAGCAACGTGATTGGGCCTTTGCCCAGTTCCCTCCCAGTCTGCTCCAGTTAAGGACTGGGAGGGAATTTCCCTATCCCCCTATCTACCCCTTCCTCCCTTTACCCCTCTCTTCCCAGACCCCTAATTCCCCCCACCCAACTAACCTATTTTCTTTGTTTTAAAACTTACTCGCTCTGTTGAGCTGCAGTAAGTTCCCTGCAACAGCTGGTTTCCGGTGCGCGCTTCCGTGGGACAGGGCCTAATGGCCACTGTCCCAGCCGGCCCCCTGCCCAGACCCTGTCGGCCCCTGCCCAGACCCTGCCCCTTTTACTTCCAACCGGTCTTTGGCGCATACAAGGAGATATGCGTGTGGCCAGGGCCCTTTAAAAATCCCTGCGGCGCACACACAGCCTGGCCACGCGCATATCTCCTTGTTTTTATGTGCACCAGCATTTGAAAGTTTAGCTGTTTATGCACAAGTAAAATGTGGAATTTGCAGTGGATGATATGGTAAATGTCTAGTATAGCGGAGGTTTAAAGAGGTTTTGACAGATTCCTTACACACACAGTGAGTAGCCTTGGGGAAAGCCAAGGGGAGTAAGCAGCAAGGAAATTAACCCATTCTTTGGGATCTGGACTGGACTGGCCACTGTTGGAGTCAGGATGCAGGGCTTGATGGACTGTTGGTCTGACCCAGCATGGCAGAATTCAGAGGGAATGCCATCTGCTCCTGGCGATTGCTACTATTTAGTTTGTCAGTTTGCTCTTGCACCTCTTCCAGACTCACAATGATTTGCTCCATTTTCTCCAAATCATAATCTATAGAATGGTTCAGGCGTGGGTGTCTCCTCAACATCCTCTCATTTAGTTTTTATGCTGTTGTTTTATCCTTTCTGAGCACCTCTTTTATCCCTGGGCTTCTAATGGTCCAACTGATTCTCTTGCAGACTTTTTTTTTATGTACTTGAAAAAGCTTTTATTATTAGTTTTTGTCTCTGACAAGATTCCCTTCGTATTCTTTCTTAACTTGCCTCCGGGCCTGCATTTCCATTAGGAAGACTTAGCCAAAGGCCTAGAGCAGAGCAGTTCTGGGGATAGCAACAGAGGTTTCTCTATGCATGGCCATACAGGGGTTTGCCCAATAACTCTATTGGCTACTATAGAGAAGAGCCGTCTGCTTCCTGCTCCAGCCCCTCCCTTGCAGTATCCATGCAGGGAAAAGAGGTGAGGTGGAAGAGGCCAGAGTGGACAAAGCAAAGAAGAGGCATGGTGCTCCCTAATCCAGCAAAAGGAAAAAAGCCCAAATTGATTTCCACCACACAGTAAGACGTTAAAAAAAGGAAACCATAGATACCTATTACTCAAAAAAGCCAATCGATACTTGAGAAGGAATTTTTAAAGAAATTTTTACCAATGTTTTTAAATAAAAAATCCGGACTTTTCAATCATTTGGGGTCTAAGAGAGCTTAGTGGTTTTGAGCCTGAACTAAGATGATATGAGACATAAGTGGTATCACCGCTGATACATTTTTTGATACAATTCAGATTCTTAGACTGCCAATGATTGAAAAGTCCGGTCGGCCTCTTTTGAAAACGAATGAGGCGCGTTGTCAGGCTTGCTGGTGCGGCAAAAGAATAATCTATAATTATTATGATACAGAAAAAGTTTTTTGATTTTAAAACATTGGTATAAATGTCTTTAAAAATTCCTTCTAAAGTATCGCTTGGCTTTTTTGAGTAATAGCTCCCTAATCCAGCCCATCCTCTTCTGTCCTGCCGGGAACAGGAAGGGAGATGTAAAGCTGAAGTAGACAAGAGTTCAGTTTTCTCTACATGTTTCTGTTTTAGAATTTGGGGGTCACTTATTCTGTATTTGGTGAGGGATTTTCTGTGTGTGACTAACAGTAAGAATTCTGCTAATATGTAGTTCATCCGGATCTGTTCCCCTAATAGGAGGTGTAAAGCAAGTAATAAATTTGCATTGTAACCCCTCTTTCCAAATCATGCTCAAAGCAGCTTACAGCATTTTTAGAATCCATGTGTAGTAAGTCCCTGCTCTAAAGAGCTTATACTGATACAGGTGAATTTTCAAAGGAGTTATGCATGTGAATGTAACATATTCTCTTAGCAATTTTCAAAAGCCATTTACTTGAGTAAAGTGCACTTACGCACATAAATCCTATGGACAATTCAACGGCATAAATTGTAGCAATTTTCAAAAGCCCACTTACAGAGGTAAGGTCATTTGCATATGTAAACCCCAGTTTTAAGCACGTGAATACTTTTGCAAAATCTGTGGGTAACCTGAGGCAAAGCTAATTGCCCAGGGAGTGTCAGTGGGATTTGAACGCCGGTTTTGCTTGCTCTCTGCCCATTGCTTTAATCATTAGGCCACTTCTGTTTCCCGCTGGAAAGCCCAGTAATGATGTTGTAGGGCCTGGGGTAATATCTGCCGTGCTGTTTAAGTTCTGGGCGTCAGTGCTGTTACAGCGTGGGAGGTTTGCGTGACCTTTTTTTTTGCAGGGTTTTGTGTTACTTCACAATGTGCCTGATAATGGAGGGAGTTTGTTACATGGTTACAGGTTTGACAATGAGAAAATATTTTGTATGATGAATAAGAAGGGAACATATGCTGGTTCAGACCAGCCAGCCATTTCAGAGACTGTCTTCAGCCAATTTTAAGGATTTCTTTTAATTTAGAAATTTTAGGTATTTCTTGAATTTTATTTTTTGCCGTCTACCCGCCAGAACCAGAGATGACATGTTCATGAGACACTGGGATGTGATACCTGATACATATAGTACGTATCTATAATACACACACACATATATTTATTTATATATACCGTGTACCTATATTATTTAAAGTTATAGGGGACAATTTTCAAAATTGTACATTTTGACTTTAAGTCGTGCAAGGCTCTGCACCAATTGACATAAGAAGAACATAAGAACATAAGAACATAAGAAAATGCCATACTGGGTCAGACCAAGGGTCCATCAAGCCCAGCATCCTGTTTCCAACAGTGGCCAATCCAGGCCATAAGAACCTGGCAAGTACCCAAAAACTAAGTCTATTCCATGTAACCATTGCTAATGGCAGTGGCTATTCTCTAAGTGAACTTAATAGCAGGTAATGGACTTCTCTTCCAAGAACTTATCCAATCCTTTTTTAAACACAGCTATACTAACTGCACGAACCACATTCTCTGGCAACAAATTCCAGAGTTTAATTGTGCGTTGAGTAAAAAAGAACTTTCTCCGATTAGTTTTAAATGTGCCCCATGCTAACTTCATGGAGTGTCCCCTAGTCCTTCTACTATCCGAAAGAGTAAATAACCGATTCACATCTACCCGTTCTAGACCTCTCATGATTTTAAACACCTCTATCATATCCCCCCTCAGTCGTCTCTTCTCCAAGCTGAAAAGTCCTAATCTCTTTAGTCTTTCCTCATAGGGGAGTTGTTCCATTCCCCTTATCATTTTGGTAGCCCTTCTCTGTACCTTCTCCATTGCAATTATATCTTTTTTGAGATGCGGCGACCAGAATTGTACACAGTATTCAAGGTGCGGTCTCACCATGGAGCGATACAGAGGCATTATGACATTTTCCGTTTTATTCACCATTCCTTTTCTAATAATTCCCAACATTCTGTTTGCTTTTTTGACTGCCGCAGCACACTGAACCGACGATTTCAATGTGTTATCCACTATGACACCTAGATCTCTTTCTTGGGTTGTAGCACCTAATATGGAACCCAACATCGTGTAATTATAGCATGGGTTATTTTTCCCTATATGCATCACCTTGCACTTATCCACATTAAATTTCAATGTGCACTCAGGGTGGGCAATTTTCAGAAAGTCCTTTTACCCTAGGAAATCCGGATTTACCTTCAGAAATGGTTTTTGAAGTCCAGTTCTACAGGATTGTGCTGCCAAGATTGTTTATTTATTAAAATGTTATGAGGGGAACAAGGCTGAAGGCTTGCCTTGGGTGCCACTGCCTATTAGCCTTGCACCAGCTCTGGATCCTCCACTGTTTCATGCATGCCGGCGACTCCTTGGCTGCACAAGATTTTGCGACCTCCTCCTTCCTGATCCACTGCACAGCTTTTCCCAACAAGAGCATCTGAGGTGCTGTAAGAGGAAAGAATGAGCAGTGGTGGGGAATTAAGAGTGGTATGGTGGGGAGAAAGTTGAATACATGCTGGTAGCGGAGGGCTGGGGCTAGGTGGGGGGAGGGGGGCATGTGCTGGTGGCAGGGGGAATGTGAGTGCTGTTGCTCCTTACTGGGGAAATGTGACTATTGTTTTGTTTTGGCAGTAGATTTGTGTTATGCAAATGTATTTATTTGATTCAACCAGAAAATGTACCGAGCAATAGTACCTGTGTTGCGAAAACACCAATTCTTTGTGTCTTTATAGAGCCTCTACGTAGCTGGAATTAAACACCTAAATTTACAATTTTATAAATACCTACAAACGGAAGCCCTAGAACTTTATTTTTCATCTGCCTTATTGTAGCACTCTGATCTGAAAGTGCCTGTAAGGTGGTTATAGGTTTTTCCACTTTTCTCTTCCACTCCAGCACTTCCTTGTTCTGGCGAGCTGTCACTCTCCCACCTACTGTGAGATACTCCTTCTCTCTCTCCGTCTGACCCTGTCTGGATCTCAGGCTGGCAGACGAGCACTAGCACTTCAAAAGTCCTCTTCCCTGGGTGCATTCAGTAGCGCCTCGCTGGAGCTGGTATAAAGAGCACGTTTTTGAGTTTGAAAAAAAACTGAAAAAGTATATGGGACCAATGATTAAAAGTGGTGAGCGCTTTCAGCGCTTGGCGTCCTTTGAAGAATATTAGGAACAGCTTTTAAGGGAGCGCAGAAGGCCCCAGTTTATGAGGTCCATTGTATGTAATGTATTAAACTGTGGTTCTCGTTGCTGTTGTGGTATTGAAAATGTGGCATTAATTCATTTATGATGTGGCTATCAGAGCTTATGACAGTTTAATGAATAGCTGCTGAATACTAAAGTTCACGGCTTTTCACCGCTAGCTTGCTGTTTCCATTTTGCACAATACTGCTGCTCATTATTATACAAAACTCCCAGATATGCATGATGATTTCCATATCACTGATTTTCTTTCTGAGAAACTTATCAATATGGTAAAAAGGACTCACTGCAAGATATTTCCTTGCCATTATGCCTTATTGAATTTGGCAATAAATTTGTGCAAAAGTATGATTTCTTTATTGTCGTTAAATTAATAGACCCTGATGTGTTCCACATTACTGTACTCTTACACAGCACATTAAACTCCGTTCCTGTTGAGGTCAATCATTTACAGGCCTACTAAACCTCATAAAACTGTAATTAGGGATTTGGAGATCAGTCCATTGAATAATGGATATTAACATTTTTATTCTGCAGAAATCCATGATTCATAGCAAAATTCAGGCAGATGTTTTTTGTCACAGATCTCTGTATTATCCATGGATAAGTGGTGAAAATCTACAATAGTGCACAAAACCTGAGCAGATTTCTATCAATTTACCATGGATTTAATTTTTAAAAAGGAAAAGGCTTATGGATAAACCTGACGTTTGGATTTTATGGAAAATCCACAAATGTATCCGTGAGCCTATTTCCAAACATTTGCAAATCCTTAACCATAATAAAACATTTTGTGATGTATTTTTTGGCCACCTACAAGATCCATATTCAGTCACTGTCCGGATAGCAAACTTAGCCAGATAAATGTATCTGGCTGACTGGAGATATATTCAATAGTACAGCCACACTATTGAATAATGCCAGCTAATTTTAGGACAGCTCCTTAGGTTGCCTAGACTTAGCCAGATCATTCTGAAAACTGGAGTTAACCAGGTAACTTAGCTGGCTAATGCAACTCCTACTCAGAACACCCTGGCTACATTTTAGCCAGATAATAAAGGAACCAGCTAAGGGCCCAAATAACTTCTGAATTATCCATCTTAATGCTTCTGAAATATGGACCTCTGTATCTTCAGCACATGCAAAAGAAGGAGATGGATGAATTGCAAACGTTATCATTTTATATTTGGTGGCAGGGTTAGTGTGAAATAATTTAGCAGGACCAGAAAGAACATTTTACTGAGAACATTATCTTCCTTTTGGTTCAGTTTAACAGAGTGTACTAAAAATAGTTCACAGTGCATCACATCAAAATACCAATTAACCTTTACTCCTGGAATTATCATTTTTACCAGTCAGAAATCTCATAAGGAGTATTTTTTCAGAAAACAAATAAATGCAGCCATGCCTAGAAAGTGCAGTGAAATAAAATTTATTTGGCAGCAGCATCAAGCAGTTAGTTACATTATACTGGATAGTAGTTTGCTTTTATCTGGAGCAAGTCACCACAGGCACTATTTACAATCAGAGATCCCCCAGTGATTATCAGGAGGCCATTTCTGGCCCGCCAGCACTTTTATCTGGCTCATCAGGCTTTCTTCTTTCCCTCCACAGAAAACAAAGACGAGTTTGCTTTCCCTCTAGAAACCTAAGCAGAGCTCGTGGGGCAGGTGTAGGAGGAACTACGCTGAAGACAGTGCTGTCTGCAGAAGGATGAGGAGGGCCCAGGTTGGGCCTCTATATAAGTGAGATCAGAACAGGGGGACCGGGGTCAGAGCGTGGCCAATATAGGAGGAGGAGGGGGACGTGCCTAGCAGAGGAAAGAGAGAGACAACCGGGGGCCTGCTGGGAGAGAGAGGTGAGATGCTGCTGGGGATGGAGAATCCGAGAGAAGGGAACTGTGGGGGGGAGGAAGTGAGACGTGGAGATGGAGGAATAAAACCAGAATGAGGTGAGGGATGGAGAGGAAGGTGGAACGTGAAGAGAATCTGATGTGCAGAAGACAGGGACAAAGGAAAAAGAAATGACAGGAAATAGTTTGAGAAAGAGAGGCAAACAGAGAAAGGAGAAGAGGCATGGGAAAGGAAACCCGGTTACAGGAAACAGGAAAAGACGGCAAGGGGAACTCGGGGGAGAGGCAAAATCGAAAGCAAAGCACTGTAACAGAGAACTGCCTCTGGCTCACCCCTGCACATTTAAGGGGGGTGGGTCCAGCCCCAAGACAGAGAAGAGCTCCTCCCATCCAGCCCTTGCCCTGGTCTCTCCTGCATAGGTGCTTGGAGGGGGACTCTCCTCCTGCCCCTAGAAGCACTGAAGCTGTAAATCTGGCTCTGCTCTCGCCCAGTCTATCTTCTGCAGGAAGGCTTTTAAAATATTTTTCTGCTGCAGAATGGGGAAGGGAGCGAGAAGTGGAGATGTCCACTCTCTAGTTTTCTCTTTTCAGCAGCCCCCCCCCCCCCCCGCTCAACTCCTTGAAGCCAATGTGTGAGCCCCAAAAAAGACCCCCAACATTTCAAAGACCCTCCAAAAAAAAGAGTGCAGCGTCTATAAGCATTGATCTGGGGGGCAATTTAAAAAAGCGTTTCTGAAGGTAAGACACCATCTGAAAAGGAACCCCCTGAATGCACGCGCGCTATATGACAGCACGCTTACTTTTAGCGGTAAAGTACCGCAGGGGATCTCATTAGAAATATTTACAAGCCCTCTGCCCCCCCGTACGATGCAGCTGCACAAGTATCCCGTTCCCCACAGTCCCCCACATTTTCACTTGCAGGCCCATAACTACAGAGTACCCGCAGCCTGCGAGCAAGACGTTCCGTTTAAAGATTTCCCTCCTGAGACAGCGACAAGATTTGTGAAACGTTTCAGCACCCCCTGGTTTAAATAATAATCCCTATAGGACGCTATTAGTGAAGTGGAAAGCAAAGTCAAAGAAGCTAAAGAATGCGTTCATCTCTGCGTTATGTTCTTTCCCCCTCCTTTCTCGGCCTGTTGTCAGAGGAGGCTTCTGCGAGCGCTTTCTATGGTTGCCAGGCTTCGCAGGGTTGCTCGTCGCACCCGCAGGCTTCAATATAAGTATAGGAGAAGTTAACGGTGGTATCGTTCTTACAGTACAGCTCCACACTTTTAATGCTAGACCTCTCCGAATGGCAGCAGCTGCAGTTGGTCGGCATTACGCTGGCGGTGGAGAACCTGCACGGAACAGAACACACAGAGGGCTCAGCTCAACGTGAACACAGACGGGGCCAAATCCTGATCTGTCACTATGACAGACTTATAATGTGTGCTGGATGTGGCTGATAGACTAAAACCCACACTAAAATCAGAGCTAAATTGTAGTGCAAGTTTTACTTAATGCGCGCTTTAAAAACAGGGAGCCCCATGGAAATCAGTAGGCTAATAGGATGTGAATCAAGCAGAGCTAAATAAAAAAAAAAAAAAATAGCACGCTAAAAGAAAAAAAATATACTAAAATGAATTAACCTGAAAAATCCACACTAATGCAGAAGACCACCTTTAAAACGTGCTTTAAAACAGGAGTAAGGCGGTAAGTGCTTGAAGCTGGAAGGAGTGTGACCAAAATGACCTTGCACGCAAGATTGGCACTAGGCATCCTGACTTGGACACAATGTCACATGCAAGGCCGTGCCAAGGCATGCCAAGTGAAATCAAAGGGTAAGCTTTCTAGGGTGGGCACCTGCAGCCAAACTTTAGTGCTGTGCATCCTTTTAATTGTAGCTGCTCATTCCACAGAATTTACCCTTCGATTTCACTTGGCATGCGAGATTAAGCCCGAGTTGGGATGCCCAGTCCCAGTTTTACATGCAAAGCTATATTGGTCACACTTCTTTCAGCTTCAAGCACTTACCTCTTTTACTCTTGTTTTAAAGCACTCCTTGGCCTAAACAGGAGTGAAAAGTGAAATCACATTTCTGGTGGCCATGACATTCTATTGCTGTGCCCATGTGGTAGTGTCTAGCTGTTTCTATCACACTGGGCACAGCAATAGAATAACTTTGGCCACCAGAAATGTGAATTTATTCCACCTCAGACCAAAGAAAGAGTTACATTCCTAGCATAAGCCCTTTGAGGTTTGCATCTACAGCTGAACAAAACATAAGCTCTATGGGGAAGGGAACTTCAGCTGAATAGTATACTCTTTGGTGTTGTGCATCCCGAGTTTGGCATACAGTTCAACTGCAAATACTTGCCCCAGACAGCTTTATGTATTGCTCAGCTGTATGTTCTAGCCTCAGGGAACTTACATTGCCAATTTAAATCCTTCCTGGTTTTGAAGTAGAATACCCCACTGGGCACAACAGTAGCCAACACTAGCCATCAGAAATGTGAGTTTACTCCACCTCAGACCCAGGAGTTCAATTTCCAGTGTAAGCTCTCTGAGGCAGGCACCAGTCACAGGTTTTCTTTGTTTTCCTGGACAGCTGGACAGCACACGCACACGCAGTGCTAAAGTGTGTACTGTTGAGCTGTTGGTGCTCACCCAGCCAGTGCTTTGCTCCTCTAGTTGTAGGTACCTTCCAGAGAGAGCTTATACTTTTAATTTGCTTGCCATTCCTTGTCAATATGGCCTTGAATGAGAGAACCTGCCCACAAGTTGGGATTCACAGCATCAATCTCGTGTGCAATACCATTCTGGCAAGGTATGTATGGGAAGAAAAATCTGGGCTTAAGTTTTCTGGGACAAGCACTTTTAGCAAAACAGTGTGCGCTTTGGCTCATTGCATCTGACTATGGCATCCTGTTCAGCCGTAGGTGCCCATCCCAGAGCATGTGCTTTAATTTTACTTGTCATTCCTTGCCAAAAGGGCCTTGGATGCAAGCATTTGTTCTCTGGAGTGGGCACTTACAGCTTGCTGATCAAGAGTAAGCTCCCTAGGGCAGCGATTCTCAACCAGTGTGTTGCGACACACCAGTTTGTCCCCAAGCACTGGCAGGTATGTCGCGGCTTCCTGGCGTGCCGCTGCCCCAGTTACGCTTCCCTCCCTCTCCTCCATCACAGCGAGATTCTTCCACTAACACTGCTGCTGTTCCGTCCAGGCAGGAACGGCAGCAGCATTAGTGGAAGCTGGCAACATCAGCGGCATGGACCTTTCTTCTTCCTGCCTCCATGGCCTGGAACAGAAAGTGATGTACAGTGGGACAAACAGGAAGAAGAAAAGACCATGCTGCATAAAGTAGCAGCAGAAGCATGAGCCCAGACTAAAATGAAACAGCCGGTAATCAGCGACGGGAGAAAGAGCAGTGTTAGCCCCCCGCAGCCGATAGGATTCTTCATTCTCGAGCCGCAGGGACTAGAGAAGGAGACTAGTGCAGCTACCATTTGTGCTGGGGGGGGGGGGGGGTGTCATGAGTGAGAACAAGCCAGAAGGAGAGAGAGCATGTAAGTGTGATTGACAGCATGTATATAAGTAAGAGAGTTTATGTTCATGCAAGTCTGCTTGACAGTATGTGTCTAAGTGAGAGAGCATATGTGTGATTGAGAGCATGTGTATGATCAAGAGAGTGAGAGAGAGATAGACAGGTCAGGGAGGTGACGTGTTTGTGTGTGTGAGAGAGAGAGGCTGGTCATGGAAATGGCTGGTGTGTGTGAGGGAGAAAGATTAGAGAAAAGACGTGTGTGTGAGGAAGGTGACTGGTCAGGGAGGTGATTGATGTGTGTATATATGAGAGACTGGTTGGGGAGGTGACTAATGTGTATGTGAGAGAGAGAGACTGGTCGGGGAGGTGAGTGGTGTGTATGTGAGAGAGAGACTGGTCAGGGAGGTGACTAGTGTGTGAGAGAGAGAGAGACTGATCGGGGAGATCACTAGTATGAGAGACAGAAACTGGTTATGGGTGTATGTGTGTGTATGTGTGTGTCAGTGTCTGTGTCCGGTCGTGGGCCCTAAGGACAAGGACCATGAAGACAGATGAAACAGCAGTGGCTGTTTCTAGTGAGTGCTATTGGCCTGCAAGGGAAAGGGAATAGGAGAGTTGCTGGAGAGAGTAAGTAACGGTGACTTTTTTTGTTTATTTTTCTTGATTAACTACCATTTTAAGTATTGGTTATTATGTGATGTCTGCTGTTTTGAAATGTTTTATTGATAGTTGGACAATTTTAAATAATTTTTATGAGCTTTTAATTGTTGGATATTATTCTGTTCAGCAGCTGTTTTGTAACATTTATTAGTATAGCTTTACAATTATTTCTGTGTGGGGCTCTATAGCAGCTTGGCTTATTCTGTTTTCCCAATAGGAAATGTAATAGTGTTTAGGGCCTGGTTTAATAGTTGTGTTGCTTAGATAGGGTTGTTACTGTTTGTGTGTGTTCCATAATACAGGTGTAACTTTGTGCGGGTTAGTTTGTGTGCATTATTGCAGATCCTGGGACTGTGTTAGGTGCTATATTTCTCTTTCCATTACTCCAGGTTCGCACTGCATGCAGATTGGCTTTTTTGGATTTCCATTCCAGTTTCTGTCTCCATATTTGTAATTTGCAGCCTTTCTGTACTTGGTGAAGGTCGATTCTATGTGTGTGCCCGAGGTGAGGTATTTTACTAGCATGGAGGCATTTGTATCAATCTTATTTGTTGTGTTTTCTCAATAGGACATGCATTGCTGGTAAATTACTGTCTTTTCATAAGGAGGGCTAAACTCAGATGACACCAGAACCAGAATATATTTTTTATATGGTGAATTGCACCCATTGTTAGGGGGGAGGGAGTTCCTGTGGATGCAGTGCATATGTTTACATTTAGCCCCATGACGGTCATGTATTCAGTGTGTCACGCAACCAAAGAAGAGCTGGAGACACTTGTGGGTTTGTCTGAGAGGGAGTGTATGTGTGTATGAGCTTGTGTGTGTGTGTGTGTGTGTATATATATATATGCACACACACACACACACACAAAACCCAGGCAGCTCCCATTCTCTCTCTCTCATGTACACAACCCAAGCAGGCTCTCATTTTCTTTCTCTCACACACACACACACACACACACCCCCCAGGCTGCTCCCATTCTCTCTCTCTCTCTCACATGCACAACCCAGGCAGGCTCTCATTCATATATATATATATATATATATATATATATATATATAAAAAGACAGGAGAAAGTTTGTGTATCCCTCTCCCACTACTCCATGACAATCTCAGGGTGACTGGAAATCAAAGTTCCCAGGTATGAGGAGTATGAATTTTTAAAATCCTTTTTAGTTTTATTTTTCAGATGTTATTTGATGTGTCTGCTGTTTTGAAATATTTTATTGGTGATTGAGACATTTCAAAAAACTTGAATATGAGTTTTTAATTATTTAATCTTTTATTCATCAGCTTTTTTGAAATTATATTATTAGTATGTTTTTAGTATTATTATGTATTTATTTTATTTCTTGATTTTATTGTTTGATGTTTTAGGAATGGTGATGGTTCTGTTTTTTCATTGTTGCACTGCATAGAGAGTCTGGCTTCTTGCGGTTTCCGATACAGTTTTTCTCTGCGTGTTTGTATTTCTACTTTATGGTTGCTCTATTCTGTATTTGGTGAGGGTCTGTTTATGTTCTGCATGTGTGAATGAGGTGAGGTATTCTCCTAATAGGAAGTGTATTAGTGTTTTAGGGCTTTCAGAGGGTCAAGTCCACATCCAACACACATCACAACAGGACTGATACCATATGGGTTCCAAGTGTCTTTTTTACAGGGATTTCTGGTTGGCATCACAGCAGTGCATGTAAATATAATGTGATATTTTTACCTCAGAATTCTGTACTTTAATATTTTTCATTTATAATATAAATTCATAACTCTTAACTGTGTGTGTGGAATGGAGCAGGGGGGGGGGGTGTTGTGCAAGGCTGTAAGGTTCGCCTGGGGCACCTAATACCCTTGCACCAGCTATAGGTCGGTAGGGGGGTGGGGGAGTAGTGGTGTCACTTTTTAAAGTTTGTGTCACTGGAGGGAGCTGGGCGTTTTTTGGTGGGTCCGGGACAGAGAATGAATGAATGGCGGGGGGGGGGGGGGGGGGCAGCACAGTAATTGTTCGCACAGGGCTGAAAAAAACCTTTTACTGGCCCTGTTCCAACTTACAGCGAGAATGAATTGCAGGCTCCTTCACATGAGTTGACCGTGACCTCTTCAGCTGATGTACATTCATCCACAGTGAGCGTAATGTTTTCCGTTTTTATTTTACAACTCTCTGGCATAAGTTCACCTAGAAAAGCAAACAGATAGCCAATAACTTCCCTCAAATGCAGATAAAAGTACAATACTTGAGTTTACTCTGGAGCTAGACATCAAGTAAGACTGGTAGAATAAAACTGCTTGAGACCTTGTTCAATTTTCCTGTGACCTGTGAATAAAGGGAGACTCTCAGCTACTGAAGGCAGACTAACTGCACCATGTGTGAATAATAAGTGCATACAATGCTATACAACATAAATAATAATCCATATTGTTAGCTATGGGGGCAAAGAAGGGTGACTTCGTGACATTCAGACAGCATGTGTATCTGATGTAGTCCATTTTATGAGAATAAAAGTGTACACTTCTAGCATAGCACACAGAAAGCACGCTTTGTACTCTGTGCTCTGCTGTCCTCCCCCCCCCCCCATGTATGGATCTGGCTGAAATTTGATAAGCATGTTGGCAGCTCAGAAAGAGACTCTGCTACCAAATTTAGCAAGATTTGTTGAGGAAGAGGGCCCTGCGTTCATGTGGCAGCACAATATAAGATAGGAATAAAAAAACACTTGGAGAATGTAACAAAGGAATACCACACTACTGACTCTCACAGCCATGTTCACCAGTATCTGTGTTGAAAGGGTCCTCAGGCACGAGGGCTTGTGCACTACTGATAATTAGCTTTTGTAGCCAGTACAATTTCTCCGGGGAGGCTGATGATTTAATGGGTTTTTTTCTCAAAAGATGGCACGAGGACTATGAACTTTAGTGACTGATTCAAGGCCACCAACTACAGGAAAATTTTGCTTGAATTTAAACAGTCTTGTTCTGCATAAGTTATTTGGAAAATCTTAATAGTTACAAAAAGGTTCTTGTCAGAATGGTCTATAAGGCAGCACAGTGTAGTAGAGGAGAGAGCTGCAAATCTAGTTTGATTCCTTATCGTCCGCTCGCTGTGTGTCCTTGAAGGAGTCGCTTACTCTACTTGTGCAAATATGGATGATAAAGTGCTCGGGGGTCAGTTCTGAGCTCCATAAAGGGCTGCATAGATGGAGATATTCATTGTGTAGCATCCTTTTGCACGGACGCAACAAAACAATTCAGGCTGGGTCAGAAATAGTCAATTCTGACCCTCTGCATGTTTTACACACCTCTGAGTTTTGCACATTTTGCAGAATAGAGGTCCATGCGATATCTCTCATAAATCCACTACGCACATGTGCACATATAAAAGTGCCAGGGCCAGCCCCGCGGCCCAGGCAGTGCTGAGGTGCAAGGAATTTGGGCCTGAAAACCCCCACAGATCCAGGCTTGTAGTGAAGGCAGTGGCTCTTCAATAGTGGCTTCTACTGGCAGTGCGTGGCACAGAGGGCCATCCTTGAAGTTTTATGTTGTTTGTTTTGTACATCACTTTGGAAGATTTTATTGTAAAAGCTGGAAAGCGATTTATAAATGTTATAACTAAATAAATAAATAGATCTCAGAGGATCTGCCCTTCCGTCCCTCAGGGCAGTGCGGCCCTCTGTGCTACCCATAACCTGCTGCCTAGGATAAAGATGGCTTCGGGGAAAAAAGGCCGCAGAAATGGCTAGTAGGAGTTCATTAATTACATGCACTATGTCTACATTCTGGGAAGTAAATACAGTATTTTAATAAACTTTACTGATAAAAGCCCAGAGTGAGGCAAAGGTTAGAACTGTGACGTATTAGAAAGGTATAAATTCAATTTGGAGGGAACAAGCATTTCCTTACATGTTTGACAGCATCCATCTGGAGATGTGGTTAGGGTTCCCTGTAGGGGAAAGAAATAGAATTAGAAAGGATGCCTTAGGACGAAACCTTAGACCATGTCCAACTTTGTCGTAGTCTGACCCCCATTCTCTAGGCACTCCCAGAAAGCAGGCACGAGGTCGCCTTCAAATACTGCAGCGTGGAGGAAATCCTGGCTGCAGCTCTGGATCAGGAGTCTTCCATGGCAACAGCAAAGGCACAGTCGCTCACACATGGAGTGGCCACAACTGGGTGCAGTTCCAAACTCAAAATATAATTTTCCTGAAGACAAAAGCAAAGGTGCTATGGGTGCAGCAGAAGGCACTCTCGTGTATGGCATGACCAGGTTCTCTTGCTCCTTTTTCTTGTATTATGTTTGTGACTTTACAGCTCCCACCTATCTGCTGGCTCCACTTAATATCCTACAAAAGTGTCAGCAGTACAAAAATAGGAACAACAATTTGTAGAATTTCAAGTTGATTACAAAAACACAGAGGTTCATATTCAGAAGCCATAGTTATCTGTCTAAATGACTTACCCAGCTATATTCAATATTTACCAGTTAAATTCCAGCCGGCTAATAAGTTAGGAAGCTAGAATTTAGCCGGATAAGTTAGGGGTGGTCCAGGGGTGTAACTGGGAGGAGTTGAGTTAACCGGCTAGGTTAGCTGGCTAACTACGATATTCAGAGTTAGCCATATGACTTATCTAGCTAAGTCTGGTCGAGTCAAAGAGCTGTCCTAAAGTTAGCTGGCTATAGTTAACCAGATAACTAATTAAGGTAGCCATCTATAGTTAGCCAGATAACTAAGATAATTGACTATATTCAATAGTGTGGCTGTACTGTTGGATATGCCTCCAATGTTAGCCAGATATGTTTATCTAGCTAACTTTGCTATTCGGACTATGTCTGAATACAGACCTCACAGCTTCTCCTGCTTCTTGAGTGACACGTGTATACATTTATTTATTTCTTTGATTTATATTCCACTTTTTGGCACTTCAGTTCGGCAATTCAGCTTCATAGATATCTCCCTATCCCCAGAAAATCAGAGTCCTCCTCTTGTTCCCAATGTGGTAATTTCTCTCTTCACACCCCCCCCCCCCCCCCCAGGAACTTGAGAATCCTCCTAGGAAAAAGATACCTAAATATCTAATTGGTGTCTTCAGCCACCCGGACAAGCTGTCCTGCCCCGGAGAATTAGGGAGAAACAAATTCCGGAGCACTGCAGACTATAGGACCTCTGCTGGAATCCCTTTACCCACTTCAGAGGGTGAATACTCCTCCCAATCAAAAGGCAAAACCAATTTCCCTTCCCAGAGCTCAGAGAGTCACAGCCCTTCCTACCTTTCTCGTGGATTCAACTTTCCTGATATGGACCGATGACTCACCCGGTCAGGGTGCAGCCCTTCCTATCACTGAATAATTTAATACCCATCACTGGAAACACCTGTCGCTGGAAGTTTCCATATTCTTACAGAGACCAGGACATGGAGGGGACCTTGGGTATGGAGATTATTGCAGAGTTTAACAGGATACAAATGGAATCCAGATGTTTACTTGGCTGTTAATGTTGTAGGAGGCAAGATGGTGGGACATGGGATGGCCTAATAGTGGAAGTGGTGGAGGCTGTCACTGAGGTAGAGTTTTGCCACGCAGTGGTGGTGGGGGGTATGAAAACATGGGGGAAGGGGGGTTGGTGTAGGAGATTTAACACATATTTACCCAAAGTGGACGCATTTCCTTTGGGTAGAATGGATGGGTCATTTTAATCTTCATCAATCATTTAGTATATGCAGGAGAAATCGGGACTTGAGTTAAATGTATTTCTTATCCATTATCCTCTCCTTTGGTTTGCATGTTACACATGCTCTACATGCAGAGATTACCATTATGTACTACAAATAACATGTAGGGGTGAATTCTCAAAATGTTTCTACACATAAAATCAGAAGGTCCACGTGAAAGTGGTATTTTGAAAAAAGCCTAAAGTACATGCATAATAGAAGTGGCACATGTACATCTTAAAGGGGAAAAAAAGGGGGTTTTTTTTAGGCGGGGTTCAGTGGTTTCCACAGAAGTTGAACGTTTGTAAGCAGATCTATCACCAAACGTATACATATACTTTTCCACCTATCGAGCAGGTCTAACCTATTCAGTTAACTTATCCAGATAAGTCTGTTTTCAGTCTGGATCCAGTTCAGGTAACTGGATAAGTCGCTCCATCCTGATCCTCACATTACCTGCTCCCAAGATGTCCACCCATCTACTTAGCTGGATAAATACTTCTCTGACTAAGTTGCAGCTGCAGAACATGGCTGGATATTCACCAGCTGCCACTTAGTCCCTATTTATCCAGCTAAGTAGCACTAAATATCAGCCTCCCCATACATATTTTTATGAAACAGGGAAAGTATGTGTTTCCCTGCATTACAAACATATGTGTGCACTGAAACATAGACACATACTTTCAGGGTACAGGTGCATGCTATTTTAGAAACTGCGCTCCTCCTGTAACTTTATATGCACCAATTTACAGGCATATTTGCTGACTTTCAGGGACTGTTGAAAATTACTCTCCCTGGTAATAGCAAAGGACATTTGTTCTGCTTAAGTATCAAGCTAAAGAATACTCACTGGGGCACAGGTGCTAGAGTCGAGGTGGAAGCAGGATGTATGTACTTCCTCTGTGATAAAGGAACCATTGATGTAGATGCATTCATAATGAGTACAGTTGTCACCTGGAACATTGTAAATGACACCAGGCTGGAAAGGGATTTAAGAAAATGAGATGATCATCAGGGAACTTTTATAATTAATAGTTTATGTATCAAAGCTGCAAATGTTGTGTCTTAAGTCATGGTATCTAACATTAAATATTTGATGTATTTCTGTTCTGGATGAATGTTTAAGTGGATCACACCATGTGGAGCACATTTCTTACACTTAGCACTGTTAGTACACAATAGATTATTATTGATCACATTCACATTGTAGGTTTTTGGTCCATGTTACCTTAGGGCAATCTATTTATCAGGGCAAATGGACCTATGAGTGCTACGAAGAGAACACTTTGGTGGGGCATTGACTAGGAGTGATCAGTACGTAAAAATGGGCATGTTCCAATTATATGGGCCTTCTAAATATCGTAATCTTGGGAGTAAGAACTCTAAATTTTGTAATCTTGGGAGTAAGAACTGTAAATTTTGAAATAAACAAAGGAGTGGTATCTACTGTCCACTGATGGGGTGCACCTTGGCCAGGCTCCTGAGAGAGCCATGATCTCTGTCTTCTGATAAGAGGATTGTTGTGGTAAAACTGGAGTTGGTAAGCACCTCCAGATGAGACAGGGATGAATCTTCAGCCCTAGGTGCTCTGTTACCTGGAAAGACCCTGGGTCTCAAGCAGGTTCTCACTGGGCTGAGAGCTGCCAGGTCCAAGGAAAAAAAAATCCCTCTCCAATACCAATTAAAATTAACACTTAAGTCTAAACAACATATTGGTAAGAACATAGGCTGAAAGCCTGATACTAGGAATTACATATCAATCTCCTGAGAGTGTCCTATTCTACAGTGAGCCATACTAACCTTGATTGTGATAGCCTCGGACTCCAGAAGTACGACACAGTCTGTCTGCTTACACTCCCCACAACATTGTCCATCCATCTTGAAATACTGGAATCCCTAGTGAGGAAACAAAATCACAGGCCGACTCTTAGCCACTCTTAGGTGAGAGTTCTTTTCACTTCAATCCAGTTCAGGTAACCAGATAAGTAGCTCCATCCTGATCCTCCAATTACCCTCTCCCAAGGTATCCAGCTATGTACTTAGCTGGATAAATAAGTGGCAGCTGCTGAACGTAGCTAGGTACTCAGCAGCTGCCGTTTACCCTGAGAAGTCCCTATTTATCCAGCTAAGTAACACTAAATAACAGCCTCCCCATACATATTTTTATGAAACAGGGAAAGTATGTGTTTCCCTGCATTACGAACATATGTGTGCACTGAAACATATGCACGTACTTTCGGGGTACAGGTGCATGCTATTTTAGAAACTGCGCACCTCCTGTAACTTTATATGCACCAATTTACAGGCATATTTGCTGACTTTCATGGACTGTTGAAAATTACTCTCCCTGGTAATAGCAAAGGACATTTGTTCTGCTTAAGTGTCAAGCTAAAGAATACTCACTAGGACACACATGACAGAGTCGAGGTGGAAGCAGGATGTATGTACTTCCTCTGTGATAAAGGAATCATTGGTGTAGATGCATTCATAATAAGTACAGTTGTCACCTGGAACATTGTAAATTTCACCAGGCTGGAAAGAGATTTAAGAAAATGAGTTTATGTAGAACCATGGAGAGATGATCATCAGGGAACTTTTATAATTAATAGTTTATATGTCTAAGCTCCAAATGTTGTGTCTTAAGTCATGGTTTCCAGCATTAAGTATTTGATGTATTTCTGTTCTGGATGAATGCTTAAGTGGAGCACACCATGTGGAGCACATTTCTTACACTTAGCACTGTTAGTTCACAATAAATTATTATTGATTATTTTCATATTGTAGGCTTTTGGTCCATGTTATCTAAGAGCAATATATTTAAAATGCAACTCTCCAGTCAAGACAATATTTATGTCGTACTAATAACAGGAGATAAACCACCTAGGCCTTGCTACTTATCAGGATTGCTGGACCTATGAGTGCTACAAAGAGAACACTTTGGTGGGGCATTGACCAGGGGTGAGCAGTATGTAACAATGGGCATGTTCCAATTACATGGGCCTTCTAAATATGGTAATCTTGAGAGTAATAATTGTAAATTTTGAACTAAATGGAGTGGTATCTATTGTCCACTGATGGGGTGCACCTTGGCCAGGCTTCTGAGAGAGCCATGATCTCTGTTTTCTGATAAGAGGATTGTTGTGGTAAATCTGGAGCTGGCAAACACCTCCAGATGAGACAGGGATGAATCTTCAGCCCTAGGTGCTCTGTTACCTGGAAGGACTCTGGACCTTAAGCAGGTTCTCACTGGGCTGGAAGCTGGCTAGTCCAAGAAAAAATAATCCCTCTGCAATACCAATTAAAATTAGTACTCGTCTAAACAACATATTGGTAAGAACATAGGCTGAAAAATGAAAGCATGATAATAGGAATTGCATATCACTCTCCTGAGAGTGTCCTGTTATACAGTGAGCCATACTAACCTTGATTGTGATAGCCTCGGACTCCAGAAGTACGACACAGTCTGTCTGCTTACACTCCCCACAACATTGTCCATCCATCTTGAAATACTGGAATCCCTAGTGAGGAAACAAAATCACAGGCTGACTCTTAGCCATTCTTAGGTGAGAGTTCTTTTCACTTTCCTTGGGCAGTGTCAATGCAGTGTTCACATGCATTTGTAGAAGATGATAGACGTGGTAGCGGGAATAACATGAGTTACACGGAGTGTGGAAGAGACAAATTAAGGAACATTCTACTTTTGCAGTATGAGTAAGGTTTCTGAACATTTTCCTATTCTCAGTTTTGTCATTAATTACAGAGCCTGCTGCTAATGCACCATAAGATCTTCGCTCCTGGAGATGAGGAAGTCCCTCAGCAATGCTAGAAGTTTCCATCAGACCATTTAAATCAAGGAGGAGGAGCTTTCCTACAATGGTCGAGGCTCTCATTAAAGCTGGTTCTGGCCTCACAATGTGCCAACTCATTTATCCCTGAAATCCAACCCACCAGGTGCAAGAGGCAGCCGGCTTCAGAGTTGCAGAAAATGAAAGCCTCCGTTTGTGTTTTGAACCATTTAATCTGACAGAAGTTAGAAGTTGTTATTCCTGGAGTGGAGGCACGGGACGGTGCAAGGGCATTGGGCACTCCCGGTGAACTTTCAGCCTTACGCGCTCTTCCCCCTACCCCATTGATATTCAGATCCATAAACCACTGCCTCCCTCAACCCCTTGAGATTTTGATGAACTCATCAGTCATATGACACCCCCCACCCCCCACCACCACCACCACTAGGCCCCAGAACAATCCTGTAAAAACACATAATAGGAGATAAGGGGAATCTTTTTTTTTAATTTAAAAGTGCCACATTAATTCCCCTACAAGTGTGTATGGTAACAGGGAACATGTGCTCATGGTATCCTTTTGAGAATGGGTGCTAAACATCAAAAAAAAAAAATGGGTGCTAAACATCAAAATGTTAAGGTTTGAAAATTCCTCCATACTTAAAAATTAAACTTTGTTTTATATATAATACAAGCATGGTTCAGAAAATCGCATCACAGTGTCTGATGAATGTATCATTATGTGAAACTTTGAACCACTTCTGTAAGTAGAAGCCTTGTCTCTTGCTGTGTCTGTGTTTTATGAAGAGAAACTACTGTGAACTCAAACCACCTGTTTAAGTTTTAACTGCAGTGCGTAAGTCAGGCAATGCTATTTTGTGACCACTGTTAACAAGAAATCAGTACTGAGAGACAATTCCTGAGTGAGTATGATGCACTGGTCCTTAACCTGACAACTTACAAGATGTCTAGTGTAGAAGGACAGTGTACAGCCTATGCTATGGTGCAGACCTGATATTCAAAATGGAGCCAGTTGGGCTCAGGTGCTCCTTTGGTCCTGTCACATGATGGGGAAAAGCAGTGTTTGAGGACAGCTGGCACCACTTTGAATATGGTGTTGGCACTAGAGTATATGGGGAGCTCAGACCTTCCATATTATACCATCAGGGATATTTGTAACCCACCTGGGGAGGCCAAATTGACTAGAAGGGCCAAGGAGTTGAGTTTTTGGAGAACAGGGAGGGGTTTTGGAACACAGTGAGGGCCTCAGGGGTTGGGGGGTAGGTGAAGGTCTCTTATAGACTTCCATTGATTTTACTGCCCAGAGTGGGAGGGGAGCAGAAGAGCTCCAGGGTTAAATCAGCCCCTTTATGGCCTAAGCTCAGGAGCGCAGAGACTTGTGTTATCATCCCAGTACTTCAGGGAAAGTTAGTTACATTTCTTTATAGCTAACTTTCAAATAATATGGGTTGTAAATTTTGAGGCAAACCACATTATTTGATTTCATCTGATCTCCCTTTTTATTTGGAGAGCAGATGCAAATGAGCAGGTCTAACCTATTCGATTAACTTAAACAGATAAGTCTTAATATCGAGCAGGACTAAATTATTTGGTTAACTTAACCAGATAAGTCTGAATATTGAGCAGATCTAACCTAATCAGTTAGCTTAACCAGCTAAGTCTGAATATTGAGCAGGACTAAACTATTCTGTTAGCTTAACCAGATAAGGCTGAATATTAAGCAGGTTTCATTGATTTGGTTAACTTAACGAGATATGTCTGAATATCGAGCAGGTCTATCCCATTTCGTTAAATTAACTTGATAAGTCTGAATATCGAGCAGGTCTATCCCATTTGGTTAACTTAATCTTATAAGTCTGAATATCGAGCAGATATAACCTATTCTGTTAACTTAACCAGAAATTTCTGAATATCGAGCAGTTTTATCCTAATCAGTTAAGTTAACCCAATAAGACTGAAAATCGAGCAGGCCTAACCTAGTTGGTTAAATTAACCAGATAAGTCTGAATATTGTTCCGAATCCAATTCAGGTAACCAGATAAGTAGCTCCATCCTGATCCTCCAATTACCCTCTCCCAAGATATCCAGCCATGTACTTAGCTGGATAAATACTTATCTAGCTATTTGGCAGCTGCTGAACATAGTTAAGTACTCAGCATCTGCTGTTTGTTGCGTCCGTCAGTCTCAGACGGCTTCGACCACTGTCCTCACCTTTCTTCCTTCTCTCTCCACAAGCCTTGGGAAGATGGCTGCTGCCATGGCTGCTACCGCTTCTTCATGCCACTCCGGCGTCCCCGGATCGGCAACGGCGACGGTGTTCGCCATGATTTTCCTGTGGGCGTCTTAGGGTGCGTGCGCACACGCCATCTACATCTATATCCACGTCATGGCGGGAACCTCGGGGGCGTCCCCTCCGAGTGACATCATCACTTCCTGGTATTTAGCCTGCTCTTCGTTTGCTAACCAACTGAGTTAGCAAGGATTGGATTGCCTCCAGTCTAAGCTGCTCTGCCGCTTCCCAGCTGCTGCTGGAAGCCCTTTCTGCCCTTTGGGGTAATTCATCTCTAACCTGGGTACCCGCTCCTCGGGGGCCCTTCTGCTCTATTTCAGGTACCTATCTTGGAACACCGGGCACTCGCCCCTTGAAGGCCTGCTCTCCCTAATCTGGTGCCTGCCACTGAACAACCTCTGCCTGACTGGACCTTCAACTATAGCTTCTGCTTCAGTGAGTACTAACTCTTCAGTCTGTCTTCAGCTTCAGTGCTCCATTCTACTTCCGGGACCTATCCCTGCTATGCTGCGCTGCCTATCATCTACTCAAGTGTGAGTCTGTTCTCCTCTGATGAAGACCCCTGGACTACTTCACTGGGTTACCTCCACTGCTGCCCGCTCCCCAGGCAGTACCATCGAGCTGTACAAAAAATTCAACTTCTCTGTGTCTGCATGTCTAGAGTCTAGCCTAGCACTGTGATTCCTCACGGGGCTCCTCCCCTTGGGAGTGGCCATCACCGCAGTACCCAAGAATCCACTCCAACACCTCAAAATCATAACAGATTGCTAACTCTATGGATTCGGCTCTTCTCACCGCTTTGCAGGCCAATCCGGGCCTAGCCCAGCGAATCTCCGAACAACAGGATTCATTAAACAACTTGACTGTTTAATTCGGATTGAAGAGTTTTTTGTAAAAGATCTATGTTGAATGGTGGACAGTAGGATATTTTGTTTGTGGTGACTTGAGGAGGTTTAAGGTTGAGGTTGGTATGTAAGTTAGCTTGGATTAGATGGTGGTCAGGGGTGTGGGTAGAGATTGATTTCCAGATTTCAGTGTTGACAAAGATGAGGTCAATTGTGTGGCCTGCTTTATGAGTTTGAGGTAGGATTATTTGTTCTAGATATAGGGTTGATAGTGCATCAGTGATAGTTTGGCAGGTTTTTGAGTGAGTTGGTAAGTTGAAATGTATGTTGAAGTCACCAAGTATGATTATGGGTTTGTTGAGGGAGATGTTGTTCATAATATATTCAATTAGAGGTGAGCAGTTTTTATCGAGTGCTCCTGGAGGACAGTAAATGAGGCATATTTGGAGTTTTGGTGAGTCATTTCAAATGGTGGAGGAATGTTAGATGGGCGAATTGTTAGTTGAAGGCTTTTTTTTAGATATAAGCATTAGACCACCTCCTTTTTTATTTTTTCTGTGGATTGAAGAGGTGTTGTAAACTTGATTGGATAGTTGGTTTATTAGAACGGAATCTGTGTTTTTGAGCCAGGTTTCAGTAATTGCAATGAAATCAGGTTTGTTGTCACTGAGTAGGTCATTGAATAGAGGGATTTTTTTAAATTATAGAACGAGTATTGATGAGTATGAATGAGACACTCTATCAATGTGACGTTGTCTACTTCGACTACATCTTGATATTTTCTCAGGACCTGCAATCCCATCAGGAAGATGTCAAAAAAGTTCTGCAGAGACTTTGCGAGAACTGCTTGTACGCCAATTTGTCTAAATGTGAATTTCATAAAGAATCCATACCCTTTTTAAAGTTACATTGTCTGAAACAATAGTTTCCAAATGGACCTTCAGAAGCTTGTGAGTATTCAAAAATGGCCACAACCCATGGGCCTAAAAGCTCTAAGACGATTTTTGGGATTTACCAATTACTTCCGGACCTTTATTAAAAATTACTCTTCATTGACTGTACCATTAACAGCAATGACTAAGAAGGGAGCCAACGCTGCTAATTGGTCTATGGAAGCTGTGATGGCATTCCAGAAGTTAAAAGACACCTTTCAAAGCAAACCATGTCTCCGCCATCCGGTCCCTATTTGACCCTTCATTATGGAAGTCGATGCCTCTGATTTAGGTGTAGGGGCCGTGCTAAGCCAGACCAGTGATTCAAAGATCCTGCACCCCTGTTCATTCTTTTCCCGACGCTTCTCGCCAGCGGAGAAGAATTATGGTATTGGGAATAAAGAACTGTTGGCAATAAAAATGGCATTCAAAGAATGGCGCCCCTGGCTTGAAGGTGCCCAACATCAGATTACTGTTTACACTGATCACAAAAATCTGTAGTATCTCTGTCATGCTCAGTGCCTCAACCATCGACAGGCGATGTGGTCCCTGTTCTTCAACAGATTTGACTTTGTGCTGAAATACTGCTCTAGTGACAAAAATGTCAGAGTAGATGCCCTATCTCGCTCTTTCCTCTCAAAGGACATACCTGATTAACCCCAGCATATTATTGACCCGAAGAGAGTGATTCTCACAGCTACATATCTGGTACCCCCAGGTAAGATCATTGTGCCCTGCAATCTAAGAAAGAAATTGCTAAGATGGGCTCATGGTTTGAAACTGGCCAGACACCTTGGTCAATGGCGAACACTGGCCAAGCTACGAAAGTACTATTGGTGGCCCACCATGAAAGAAGACACTCTAGCTTACGTATCCTCCTGTTCCAATTGTGCCAGACAGAAACCTCCGCCCGTACGTCCTTGGGGCCTGCTTCAACCCTTGTCAGCACCGGATGAGCCCTGGACCCACATTGCAACAGATTTTGTGGTGGACCTGTCACTTTCCAGAGGTAACAACACCATTTGGGTTACAGTGAACCGATGTTCGAAGATGGCTCACTTTGTGGCTCTCCCTGGCTTGCTTTCAGCCATGGAACTTGCTAAGTTATTCATCAGTCACATCTTTCGCCTACATGGCATGCCTAAACATATTGTTTCTGACAGAGGAGCTCAATTTACAGCAAAGTTCTGGAAAGCCTTATGTAAGAAATTCGACATCACACTTGACTTCACCTCTGCATATCATCCTCAGTCAAATGGCCAAACTGAGAGAATAAATAGAACTCTCAAACAGTTCCTCTGCACCTATGTTGGTTCACGACAGAATGACTGGGCTGAACTGTTGCCCTGGGTTGAATTTGCCATCAATTCGCATCCAGCGTCATCTACTGGATCTACTCCATTTGAAGTGCTCTACGGACGACAACCTTTACCACTTCCACTTTCCGTATCGTCCCCGGCAGCTCAATCTACTGCCAAAAACAGCAGCTCTGGATAAATACTAAAGAGATGCTCCAAAAAGCAGGACAAAGAGCAAAGAAAGGCTATGACGCGCACCAAAGTAAGGCTCCTGAATTCCAGCCTGGAGATAAAGTTTGGCTTTCTACCAAACATCTGAGACTTAAGCTTCCATCTGCTCATTTTGCTCCACGCTTTGTCGGACCCTTTCCTATTCTCCGACGGTTGGGCTCTCTCACCTATAGTCTAAGACAACCTCCAGCTATGCGGATTCACAATGCATTCCATGTTTCACTGCTGAAACCGCTTGTTCTTAGCGAGTTTTCCACCAAGACACCTGAACCTAGTCCATTTGATGCAGAAGAAGACATCGAATACAAGGTTAATGCCATCCTTGATGTAAAAAAGAGAGGCAGAGCTTGGGAATACCTCCTGTCATGGGAGGGATACAGATTTGAAGAAAACTCTTGGGAACCTTTGGCTAATATCATGGACAAGGAGATGCTTCGTCAATTTCATCGATCGCATCCTCAAAAACCTAGACCAGGTAGGGGGTCTGGAGGGGGCCCTTTGAAGGGGGTACTGTTGTGTCCGTCGGTCTCAGACCGCTTTGACCTCTGTGCCTCACATTTCTTCCTTCTCTCTTGCCAAGCCTTGGGAAGATGGCTGCTGCCACGTCTTCATGCCGCTCTCTCTGGCATCCCTGGATCGACAACTGTGACGGTGTTTGCCATGATTTTCCTGAGGGCCTCCTAGGGTGCACGCGTACACACCACCCACGTCTATATCGACGTCATGGCGGTAACCTCGGGGCGTCACCTCCGAGTGACGTCATCACATCCTGGTATTTAGCCTGCCCTTCATTTGCTAACAAACCGAGTTAGCAAGGATTGGATTGCCTCCGGTCTAAGCTGCTCTGCCGCATCCCAGCTGCCACTGGAAGCCCTTTCTGCCCTTCGGGGTAATTCATCTCTAACCTGGGTATCCGCTCCTCGGGGGCCCTTTTGCTCTATTTCAGGTACCTATCTTGTGACACCAGGTACTCGCTCCTCGAGGGCCTGCTCTCCCTAATCTGGTGCCTGCCACTGAACAACTTCTGCCTGACTGGACCTTCAACTACAGCTTCTGCTTCAGTGAGTACTAACCCTTCATCTTCAGCGCTCCATTCTACTTCCGGGACCTGTCCCTGCTACGCTGCGCTGCCTATCATCTACTCAAGTGTGAGACTGGTCTCCTCTGCTGAAGACCCCTGGACTACTTCACGGGTTACCTCCATTGCTGCCTGCTCCCCAGGCAGTACCATTGAGCTGTACAATAAATACAACTTCTCTGTGTCTGCATGTCTAGAGTCTAGCCTAGTACTGCGGTTCCTCATGGGGCTTCTCCCCATGGGAGTGGTCATCACCGCAGTACCCAAGAATCCACTCCAACACCTCAAAACCATAGCACTGTTTACCCGGAGAAGTCCCTTTTTATCCAGCTAAGTAGAGGAAAATTGGTTCTTACCTGCTAATTTTCGTTCCTGTAGTATCACGGATCAGTTCAGACAGTGAGTTGAGCCTCCTGTCCAGCAGATGGAGACAGAGAAAAAACTAAAGGGTATCTTATATCAGGACAGTGATAGCCCTGCATCCCTTCAATATAAACGTTATCAAAGCAAGAAAAGGTACAGTTACCCAGTAGAAGATCAAGCAAGTAACAACCAACATGTAATGTGAACTATCAACACGTGAAAGAACCGCATTTACATATATATCCAGTTGAGAAAGACTTCCGGTGCCTTGAAGTTCTGATAGGAAGTAACTGGATCCAAAATGCTGTTAAGAACCAAACAAAAAAGGAAAAAACCTTCAAGTGGACAAATCAAAAAGAAACCATAGCCCAGGCGGGAGTCTGGATTGATCCATGGTACTACAGGAATGGAAATTAGCAGGTAAGAACCAATTTTCCTTTCCCTGTATGTACCTGGATCAGTCCAGACAGTGGGATGTACCAAAGCTTCCCTAAAGAGGGTGAGATCGAGACAAACCCGCTCAAAGCACCTGCCTGCCGAAGGAGCCAAACACTGGCGCCTGGATGTCGAGGCGATAATGACAAGCAAATGCATGCTGAGACTTCTACGTAGCCGCCCTGCAGATTTCCTGAGGAGAGACTGACTTACTCTCTGCCCAAGAAGTAGATTGCGCACGCAAAGAATGGGCCTTCAAACCCTACGGAACCGATCGGCCACAACAGATATAAACAGACGCAATGGCCTCCTTCAGCCAGCAAGCAATGTAGCCTTAGCGGCCTTGTTACCTCTATTTGGGCTGCGCCATAGGACAAAGAGATGATCAGAGATGCGAAATTCATTAGTAACCTGTAAGTATTGGAGGTCCCCGCCAGAGGTGTGTGCAATGTTTTCAGGAGAAAAGGCAGGAAGCTCCACTGACTGATTGACGTGAAAAGAAGACACGACCTTTGGAAGAAAGGATGGCACCATCTTGAGGGAAACACCTGAGTCAGAAAAGCGGAGAAAGGGCTCCCGACAAGACAAGGCTTGGAGCTCGGACACTCTCCTGGCAGAGCAAAAAGAGACCGAAAATACTGTCTTAAGAGTGAGGTCTTTAAGCGTGGCCTGTCGGAGAGGTTCGAAAGGCGGCTCGCAAAGGGCTTGAAGCACCAAATTGAGGCTCCAAGACGGACAAGTAGGCCAGACAGGTGGGTTTAAATGTTTGGCCCCTCTAAGGAAGCGAATGACATCCGGATGAGTCGCCACCGTGTAACCATTGATACGCCCAAGGAGAGAACAGAGGGCCGAAACCTGCACCCACGGATAACTGAAAGACAAATCTTTGGAGAGACCAGACTGCAGGAAAGAAAGGACCTAAGACACCAGAGCATTGGGTGCCTGGACTCCAGACTCAGCATATGCATTCTCAAACACTCTCCATACGCGGATGTAAGTAAGAGAGGTAGAGGTCTTCCCTGCCTGCAGGAGAATGGAGATAACTTCTTCCTTATATCTTTTCTTTCTCGGGCGCCGCCGCTCAAAAGCCAGGCCGCTAGACAAAAATGATCCGCCTGATCGAAAAATACTGGTCCTTGGCGGAGCAGGTTTGGGAGGTGACCGAGGCGAAGAGGACCATCAGTTGTTAGGTTCACTAGGTCCGCGAACCACGGTCTCCGAGGCCATTCCGGTGCTACGAGAATGACTGGCCCCTTGTGGAGTTCTATCCTTCTGAGTACCTTTCCCACCAGAGGCCAAGGTGGGAACATGTAGAGAAGAATGTCGTGAGGCCAGGGAAGAACCAGGGCATCCACCCCTGCTGAGCAGTGCTCCTGTCTGCAGCTGACAAATCTGGGAGCCTTTGTGTTGTTCAGGGTAGCCATCAGGTCAAGGTGAGGAACTCCCCACTTGTGCCCCAGAAGATTCATCGCCTCGTCGGACAACTCCCACTCTCTGGGGTCTAGGTGTTGTTGGCTGAGGAAGTCTGCTTGCACATTCTCCGTCTCCGTAATGTGGGAAGCTGCCAGATGACTCAGGTATCTCTCCACCCAGGAGAGCAGTTTGCTGGCCTCCAGACTCACCAGACGACTCCTGGTGCAACCCTGGCGATTGATGTAAGCAGCTTACATCAATCGTCAGGGTGGCACCAGGCCATTGCTCTCTCTGACAATGCCACTGTGATGGCATTGTCGGAGAGGACCCGCACGGCTTTGTGACGGAGCAAGGGCAGGAACATCTTGAGTGCCAGACGGACAGCTCGGGCTTCCAGATGATTGATGTGCCATCGGGATTGCACAGGAGACCACTGTCCTTGTGTAGACTGTTGCTGACACACCGCTTCCCAGCTGGAGAGGCTGGCATACGTTGTCACAACGATCCACTGGGGTATCTCCAAAGGTACTCCTTCAAGAGATGGGCGAGTGAAAGCCACTGCTGCATGCTGGCAATGGTAGAGTCTGAGAGTGGTAGGGGTGTTTGGAACTCCTGCGAGACCGGCTTCCAGTGGGACAGCAACACTTTCTGTAGAGGACGCATATGCGCAAAAGCCCAAGGAACCAGATCTATGGTGGAAGCCATGGACCCCAGGACCTGGAGATAGTCCCAGGCCGTGGGTACCGAAAGAGATAAGAGATGTTGTACCTGGTTCATGAGCTTAAGCGCCCAGTGCTCGGGCAGTAGGACTTTGCCCACGCGGGTGTTGAAATGAGCTCCTAGAAATTCCAGGACCTGGGAGGGCTAGAGGTGACTCTTGGAGAAGTTGGCAATCCACCTGAGGGAGGAGAGAAAAGTCATGACCCTGTCGACCGCTGCAGTGCACAGGTTCTCCAACTTGGCCTGGATGAGCCAGTCATCCAGGTAAGGGTGGATCAGGACTCCCTCCCGACAAAGTCCTGGTCCACCCTTACCTGGATGACTGATCCTATCATGACCTTGGTGAACGTACACGGCACGGTGGCCAGGCCGAACGGAAGCGGCCGGAACTGGAAGTGGTTTCCCAGAATGGCGAAGTGGAGATACTTCTGATGGTCATGGCGGATTGGGATATACAGGTAAGCCTCTGTCAAGTCGAGAGAGACCAGAAATTCGCCTGAGAAAACCGCTGCTATGTCCCCGAAAATGGGGCACCCAGAGAGCTTGGTTGACCCTCTTGAGGTCCAGGATCGGTCGGAAGGAGCCGTCCTTTTTGGGCACGACGAATAGATGGAATACTGGCTGGATCCCTGTTCCTCCAGGGGTATAGGGACTATGGCCCCGAGCTCCTGTAGCCTACCCAGAGTCTGGCACACCGCTGGACGCTTCCAAGAGCCACAGGGAGAGATTAGAAAGCGGCCGGGGAGTTCCTGAGCAAAGTCTAACGCGTAGCCATTGGCGATCACATCGAGGACCCACTGATCCGACGTGATGTTGGCCCATTCCCGGAGAAAAAGGGGCAGACGTCCACCTAAAGCGGGAGCGGAGGAATGGGCCGGCCGCATTTCATTGGGAGGACTTTGAGGTGGAACCTGAACGGTTCGTATCCCAGAACAGCTGTCCGCCACGAAAGGAATTAGACCAAGACTGGGATCTAGTGGAGGTGGGTCTTTGGGAAGCCCCTCTCGGCCTGTTGTATCTGCGCTGACCCCTGAACCGAGAGCGCGAAGGAAAAAAGGATTTGGATTGCCGAGGGCAGTCCTCTGGCAGCTTATGCACCCTATTGTCCCCAAGAGATTTAATAAGCTGCTCCAGGTCCTCCCCGAAGAGCAACTTCCCCTTGAATGGGAGAGTGCCCAACTGTGATTTAGAAGAGGAGTCCACTTTTCTAATTACGAAGCCAGAGGAGACGTCTAGTGGACACCGCCGAAACTATAGCTCTGACCTGCACCCTGAGAAGATCGTAGAGGGCATCCGCCCCATACGCATTGGCGCCTTCCAGCCGCTCTGCCTGTTCTGGCTCTGCAGACGGTAGGTCCTGGGTGCTGAATAGTTGTTGAACCAACCTAAGGCTTGCCCACTGCATGAGACGGCTACAGACTGTCGCCCGGACTCCAAGTGCTAGGACCTCAAAAACCCTTTTGAGGTAGACATCCAATTTGCGATCCTGAAGATCTTTCAACGCAGTCGCCCCCACGACTGGTATAGTAGTGCGCTTCATGACAGCGGAGACCGAGGCATACATCTTAGGGACCCGGAGCATATCCAGACACGGGTCTGGAAGCAGGTACAGCTTGTCCATGGCTCTGCCATGGACAAGCTGGGAGACACCAGAAGCCACTTAAACCGGCTTCTGGTGTCTCCCATTCCCGGAGCAGGAACTGCATTAGCATCGGATGGAAAGGGAAGGTGTGCGGGGGTGCCCTCAGGCTGGTGAGGACTGAGTCAACGTTGCTAGAAGCTGTGGCAGAAGCGTTGCCCTCTGGAGGGGCATCTAAGCCCAACTCGGCCAGAACATGGGGTATAAGCAGATCCATAAGAACATAAGAAAATGCCATACTGGGTCAGACCAAGGGTCCAGCAAGCCCAGCATCCTGCTTCCAACAGTGGCCAATCCAGGCCACAAGAACCTGGCAAGTACCCAAAAACTAAGACTATTCCATGTTACCATTGCTAATGGCAGTGGCTATTCTCTAGGTGAACTTAATAGCAGGTAATGGACTTCTCCTCCAAGAACTTATCCAATCCTTTTTTAAACACAGCTATACTAACTGCACTAACCACATCCTCTGGCAACAAATTCCAGAGTTTAATTGTGCGTTGAGTAAAAAAGAACTTTCTCCGATTAGTTTTAAATGTGCCCCATGCTAACTTCATGGAGTGCCCCCTAGTCTTTCTACTATCCGAAAGAGTAAATAACCGATTCACATCCACCCATTCTAGACCTCTCATGATTTTAAACACCTCTATCATATCCCCCCTCAGTCATCTCTTCTCCAAGCTGAAAAGTCCTAATCTCTTTAGTCTTTCCTCATAGGGGAGTTGTTCCATTACCCTTATCATTTTTGTAGCCCTTCTCTGTACCTTCTCCATCGCAATTATCTTTTTTGAGATGCAGCGACCAGAACTGTACACAGTATTCAAGGTGCGGTCTCACCATGGAGCGATACAGAGGCATTATGACATTTTCCGTTTTATTCACCATTCCCTTTCTAATAATTCCCAACATTCTGTTTGCTTTTTTGACTGCCGCAACACCCTGGGGTCGTCCCCCTCTATTGGTGGATTCAGAGCGAGGACATTGGCATCCGGGTCAGGGTCCGGTATTGGAGCAGACGGATCAGTGGGGGCCGGAGGGACCGGAACCCCTGGGACCACTGAACCCTGCTCGCCCTTGAGAGTCTGGGGACCTGGGCATCTGCACTGCCGCTGATCTAGGGACCTTGGCAGGAGGAGGGCAGGCAGGCAGCTGAGAATCTGGTGGGTCATCCTGTTGTAGAAGGCTGGCAACATAAGCCTTATGCATGAGGAGAACAAAATCAGCTGAAAAAAGCCCTGGAGTTTTGCCTGGGTCAGAACTGGCATCTGGGGGGTCCACGGGGCTTAAATTGTGAGGGTGTGTGTGTGTGTGTGTGTGAGGAAAAATCAAGTCCCTGCCCCCATCAGGCTCAGAATCTTCAGCGAGGTTTGAAGCCAAAATGGATGCTGTTCCCGCAGTTTGCAGGCACGGGGCCATCCTTGCAGCACATCTGCAGGGCCAGGAACGACCAGCTGAACTCTCCGGCGCAGAGGAGCTGCCACCTCCGAGGCAGGCTCTCCACATGCGAGGCAAAAGGCCCATCGAGGCATAAGAACATAAGAACATGTCATACTGGGTCAGACCAAGGGTCCATCAAGCCCAGCATCCTGTTTCCAACAGTGGCCAATCCAGGCCATAAGAACCTGGCAAGTGCCCAAAAACTAAGTCTATTCCATGTTACCATTGCTAATGGAAGTGGCTATTCTCTAAGTGAACTTAATAGCAGGTAATGGACTTCTCCTCCAAGAACTTATCCAATCCTTTTTTAAACACAGCTATACCAACTGCACTAACCACATCCTCTGGCAACAAATTCCAGAGTTTAATTGTGCGTTGAGTGAAAAAGAACTTTCTCCAATTAGTTTTAAATGTGCCACACGCTAACTTCATGGAGTGCCCCCTAGTCTTTCTATTATCCGAAAGAATAAATAACCGATTCACATCTACCCGTTCTAGACCTCTCATGATTTTAAACACCTCTATTATATCCCCCCTCAGCCGTCTCTTCTCCAAGCTGAAAAGTCGTAATCTCTTTAGTCTTTCCTCATAGGGGAGCTGTTCCATTCCCCTTATCATTTTGGTTGCCCTTCTCTGTACCTTCTCCTTCGCAATTATATCTTTTTTGAGGTGCAGCGACCAGAATTGTACACAGTATTCACCATGGAGCGATATAGAGGGATTATGACATTTTCCGTTTTATTCACCATTCCCTTTCTAATAATTCCCAACATTTTGTTTGCTTTTTTGACTGCCGCAGCACACTGAACCGACGATTTCAATGTGTTATCCACTCTGACGCCTACATCTTTCTTGGGTGGTAGCTCCTAATATGGAAGCTAACATTGTGTAACTATAACATGGGTTATTTTTCCCTATATGCATCACCTTGCACTTATCCACATTAAATTTCATCTGCCATTTGGATGCCCAATGTTCCAGTCTCACAAGGTCTTCCTGCAATTTATCACAATCTGCTTGTGATTTAACTACTCTGAACAATTTTGTGTCATCTGCAAATCTGATTATCTCACTTGTCGTATTTCTTTCCAGATCATTTATAAATATATTGAAAAGTAAGGGTCCTAAGGAAGAGAGGGGGGGGGGGGCAGATCTGTCACGTGTGAGACGGCAAGAATCGCTGGTGCCTGGCTCAGAGTAGGGAAGTGAAATTTCAGCCACCCGCTCTTTCCCCCAATGGAAGGGTTTTTGGGGTTTTTTTTTTTAACTTGTTGGTAAAGTTGAAGAAGCAGAGGAACTTCTCTGCAGCAGACCCGAGGTATGCTGCGTCTTTGGGTCTGTGCAGGGGAGGGACTGGACCACCAGTTTCACCCCTAGCCAGGGACACAGGTCACTGGGTAGGGTGCTAGGCTGAGGATCTCAAGGGGCAAAACTTCCCTAGGCACCCAGAAAGAAATGAAAACTTTAAGATCTTTTTTTTTTTTTTGAAAACTGAAATTAGAAATTAAGTACTTGCTTGATCCAAATAAGACAGAAAGAGGGAGAAAGTAGATTTTCCCAAACAATCTAGCTGACTAGAGGGGAGCCGCATGGTCTGCTATCTGCATCTGCTGGAGATAGAGAAATACTGAAGGGATGCAGGGTCAGCACTGTTCTGATATAGGATACCCTTTAGTTTTTTCTCTATCTCCATCTGCTGGACAGGAGACTCAACCAACTGTCTGGACTGATCCGGGTACGAACAGGAAACACTAAATATCAGCCTCCCCATACATATTTTTATGAAACAGGGAAAATATGTGTTTCCCTGCATTACAAACATATTTGTGCACTGAAACATACGCACGTACTTTCGGGGTACAGGTGCATGCTATTTTAGAAACTGCGCACCTCCTGTAACTTTATATGCACCAATTTACAGGCATACTTGCTGACTTTCATGGACTGTCGAAAATTACTCTCCCTGGTAAAAGCAAAGGACATTTGTTCTGCTTAAGTATCAAGCTAAAGAATACTCACTAGAGCACACATGGCAGAGTCGAGGTAGAAGCAGGATGTATGTACTTCCTCTGTGATAAAGGAATCATTGGTGTAGATGCATTCATAATAAGTACAGTAGTCACCTGTAACATTGTAAATTTCACCAGGCTGGAAAGAGATTTAAGAAAATGAGTTTACGTAGAACCAAGGAGAGATGATCATCAGGGAACTTTTATAATTAATAGTTTATATGTCTAAGCTGCAAATGTGTCTTAAGTCATGGTATCCAGCATTCAGTATTTGATGTATTTCTGTTCTGGATTAAAGCTTAAGTGGAGCACACCATGTGGAGCACATTTCTTACACTTAGCACTGTTAGTTCACAATAAATTATTATTCATCATTTTCACATTGTAGGTTTTTAGTTCATGTTACCTCAGAGCAATCTATTTAAAATGCAACTCTCCAGTCAAGACAATATTTGTGTCGTACTAATAACAGGAGATAAACCACCTAGGCCTAGCTACTTATCAGGATTACTGGACCTATGAGTGCTAAAAAATGGGAATGTTCCAATTACAGGGGCCTTCTAAATATGGTAATCTTGGCAGTAAGAGCTGTAAATTTTGGTAAAATCTTGGGAATAATAACTACATTTTGAAATAAATGGAGTGGTATCTACTGTCCACTGATGGGGTGCACCTTGGCCAGGCTTCTTAGAGAGCCACGATCTCTGTTTTCTGATAAGAGGATTGTTGTGGTAAATCTGGAGCTGGCAAACACCTCCAGATGAGACAGGGATGAATCTTCAGCCCTAGGTGCTCTGTTACCTGGAAGGACTCTGGGCCTTAAGCAGGTTCTCACTGGGCTGGAAGCTGGCTAGTCCAAGAATAAAAAATCCCTCTGCAATACCAATTAAAATTAATACTTGTCTAAACAACATATTGGTAAGAACATAAGTTGAAAGCCTGATATTAGGAATTGCATATCACTCTCCTGAGAGTGTCCTGTTATACAGTGAGCCATACTAACCTTGATTGTGATAGCCTCGGACTCCAGAAGTACGACACAGTCTGTCTGCTTACATTCCCCACAACATTGTCCATCCATCTGGAAATACTGGAATCCCTAGTGAGGAAACAAAATCACAGGAAGAATCTTAGCCATCGGCTAGAGATTTTTATACTTTCCTTGGGCTGCGTCCATGCAGTGTTCACATGCATTTGTAGAAGATGATAGACGTGGTAGCGGGAATAACGTGAGTTACATGGAGTGTGGAAGAGTCAAATTAAGGAACATTCTACTTTTGCAGTATGAGTAAGGTTTGTGCAGATTTTCCTATTCTCAGTTTTATCATTAATTACAGAGCCTGCTGCTAATGCACCATAAGACCTTCGCTCCTGGAGATGAGGAAATCCCTCATCAATGCTACAAGTTTCCATCAGACCATTTAAATCAAGGAGGAGGAGCTTTCCTACAATGGTCGAGGCTCTCATTAAAGCTGGTTCTGGCCTCACAATGTGCCAACTCATTTATCCCTGAAATCCAACCCACCAGGTGCAAGAGGCAGCCTGCTTCAGAGTTGCAGAAAATGAAAGCTTCTGTTTGTGTTTTGAATCATTTAATCTGACTGAAGTTAGAAGTTGCTATTCCTGGAGTGGAGGCACGGGACGGTGCAAGGGCAATGGGCACTCCCGGTGAACTTTCAGCCTTACGCGCTCTTCCCCCTACCCCATTGATATTCAGATCCATAAACCACTGCCCCCCTCAACCCCCTGAGATTTTGATGAACTCAACATTCATATGACACTCCCCCCTCACAAACCCCCAGAACAATTCTATAAAAACACATAATTGGACATTAGGGGGATACATTTTTTTATTTAAAAGTGCCACACTAATTCCCCTACAAGTGTGTATGGTAACAGGGAACATGTGCTCATGGTATCCTTCTGAGAATGGGTGCTAAACCCACAGGTAAACATACCTGCAAACTTTGCATCAAAAGGTTAAGGTTTGAAAATTCCCCCATACTTAAAAATTTAACTTATTTTTATATATAATACAAGCATGGTTCAGAAAATCGCATCATAGTGTCTGATGAATGTATCATTATGTGATACTGTGAGCCACTTCTGTAAGTAGAAGTCTTGTTTCTTGCTGTGTCTGTGTTTTGTCTATGAAGAGAAACTACTGTGAACTCAAACCACCTGTTTAAGTTTTAACTGCAGTACATAAGTCAGGCAATGCTATTTTGTGACCACTGTTAACAAGAAATCAGTACTGAGAGACAATTCCTGTGTGAGTATGATGCACTGGTCCTGAACCTGACAACTTACAAGACATCTAGTGTAGAAGGACAGTGTACGGCCTATGCTATGGTGCAGACCTGATATTCAAAATGGAGCCAGTTGGGCTCAGGTGCTCCTTTGGTCCTGTCACATGATGGGGAAAAGCAGTGTTTGAGGGCAGCTGGCACCACTTTGAATATGGTGTTAGCACTAGAGTATATGGGGAGCTCAGACCTTCCATATTACACCAACAGGGATATTTGTAACCCACCTGGGGAGGCCAAATTGAATAGAAGGGCCAAGGAGTTGAGTTTTTGGAGAACAGGGAGGGGTTTTGGAACACGGTGAGGCCTCAGGGGTTGGGGGGTAGGTGAAGGTCTCTTATAGACTTCCATTGATTTTACTACCCAGAGCGGAAGGGGAGGAGAAGAGCTCCAGGGTTAAATCAGCTCCTTTATGGCCTAAGCTCAGGAGCACAGAGACTTGTGTTACCATCCCAGTACTTCAGGGAAAGTTAGTTACACTTCTTAAGGTATAGCTAACTTTCAATCAAATAATACGGGTGGTGAATTTTGAGCAAACTACATTATTTGATTTCATCTGATCTCCCTATTTATTGGGAGACCAGATGCAAATCAGCAGGTCTAACCTATTCGATTAACTTAACCAGATAAGGTTGAATATTAAGCAGGTTTCATCAATTTGGTTAACTTAACCAGATAAGTCTGAATATCGAGCAGATCTAACCGGTTAGGTTAACTTAACGAGAAATTTCTGAATATCGAGCAGTTCTATCCTAATCTGTTAACGCAATAAGTCTGAATATTGAACAGGCCTAACCTAGTTGGTTAATTTAACCAGATAAGTCTGAATATCGTTCCGAATCCAGTTCAGGTAACGAGATATCCTGATCCTCCAAGTACCCTCTCCCAAGATATCCAGCCATGTACTTAGCTGGATAAATACTTATCCAGATAAGTGGCAGCTGCTGAACGAAGCTAGGTACTCAGCAGCTGCCATTTCCCCGGAGAAGTCCCTTTTTATCCAGCTAAGAAGCACTAAATATCAGCCTCCCCATACATATTTTTAAGAAACAAGGAAAATATGTTTCCCTGCATTACGAACATATGTGTGCACTGAAACATATGCACGTACTTTCGGGGCACAGGTGCATGCTATTTTAGAAACTGCGCACCTCCTGTAACTTTATATGCACCAATTTACAGGCATACTCGCTGACTTTCATGGACTGTTGAAAATTACTCTCCCTGGTAATAGCAAAGGACATTTGTTCTGCTTAAGTATCAAGCTAAATAATACTCACTAGGGCACACATGGAAGAGTCGAGGTAGAAGCAGGATGTATGTACTTCCTCTGTGATAAAGGAACCATTGATGTAGATGCATTCATAATAAGTACAGTAGTCGCCTGTAACATTGTAAATTTCACCAGGCTGGAAAGAGATTTAAGAAAATGAGTTTACGTAGAACAATGGAAAGATGATCATCAGGGAACTTTTATAATTAATAGTTTATATGTCTAAGCTCCAAATGTTGTGTCTTAAGTCATGGTATCCAGCATTAAGTATTTGATGTATTTCTGTTCTGGATGAATGCTTAAGTGGAGCACACCATGTGGAGCACATTTCTTACACTTAGCACTGTTAGTTCACAATAAATTATTATTCATCATTTTCACATTGTAGGCTTTTGGTCCATGTTATCTAAGAGCAATATAAAATGCAACTCTCCAGTCAAGACAATATTTGTATCGTACTAATAACAGGAGTTAAACCACCTAGGCCTGGCTACGTATCAGGGTGACTGGACCTACAAAGAGAACACTTTGGTGGGGCATTGACCAGGGATGATCAGTATGTAACAATGGGCATGTTCTAATTACATGGGCCTTCTAAATATGGTAATCTTGAGAGTAATAATTGTAAATTTTGAACTAAATGGAGTGGTATCTATTGTCCACTGATGGGGTGCACCTTGGCCAGGCTTCTGAGAAAGCCATGATCTCTGTCTTCTGATAAGAGGATTGTTGTGGTAAAACTGGACCTGGCAAATACCTCCAGATGAGACAGGGATGAATCTTCAGCCCTAGGTGCTCTTCTTCCTGGACGGACTCTGGGCCTAGCAGGTTTTCACTGGGCTGGAAGGTGACCAGTCCAAGAAAAAAAAAATCCCTCTCCAATACCAATTAAAATTAACACTTAAGTCTAAACAACATATTGGTAAGAACATAGGATGAAAAATGAAAGCATGATAATAGGAATTACATATCACTCTCCTAAGAGTGTCCTATTATAGAGTGAGCCATATTAACCTTGATTGTGACAGCCCCAGACTCCAGAGGTACGACACAGTCTGTCTGCTTACACTCCCCACAACATTGTCCATCCTTCGGGAAATACTGGAATCCCTAGAGAGGAAACAAAATCACAGGCCGAATCTTAGCCATCGGCTAGAGATCTTTACACTTTCCTTGGGCTGCGTCCATGCAGTGTTCGCATGCATTTGTAGAAGATGATAGACTTGATAGTGAGAATAATGTTCCTCCTTAATTAGCAAGACTTATGTGAGTTACATGGAGTGTGGAAGAGTCAAATTAAGGAACATTCTACTTTTGCAGTATGAGTAAGGTTTGTGCAGATTTTCCTATTCTCAGTTTTATCATTAATTACAGAGCCTGCTGCTAATGCACCATAAGACCTTCGCTCCTGGAGATGAGGAAGTCCCTCAGCAATGCTAGAAATTTCCATCAGACTATTTAAATCAAGGAGGAGGGGGCTTTCCTACAATGGTCGAGGCTCTCATTAAAGCAGGTCCTGGCCTCACAATGTGCCAATTCATTTATCCCTGAAATCCAACCCACCAGGTGCAAGAGGCAGCCTGCTTCAGGGTTGCAGAAAATGAAAGCCTCCGTTTGTGTTTTGAATCATTTAATCTGACAGAAGTTGCTATTCCTGGAATGGAGGCACAGGGCAGTGCAAGGGCATTGGGCACTCCCGGTGAACTTTCAGCCTTACGCGCTCTTCCCCCTACCCCATTGATATTCAGATCCATAAAACACTGCCCCACTCCTGAGATTTTTATGAACTCACCATTCATAATGACCCCCCCCCCCCCCACAAACCCCCAGAACAATCCTGTAAAAACACATAATTGGACATAAGGGGGATACATTTTTTTTATTTAAAAGTGCCACACTAATTCCCCTACAAGTGTGTATGGTAAAGGGAACATGTGCTCATAGTATCCTTCTGAGAATGGGTGCTAAATCCACAGGTAAACATACCTGCAAACTTTGCATCAAAAGGTTCAGGTCTGAAACTTAAAAGTTAAAATTAAAAGGCTTAAGACTTGGCTGCTTAAACAAGCCTTTCCCGAACCTAATTGAATCACCGCAATTTCTATCTAGAGACTTGTCAGCACTATGTAAATAATTGCTCCTCTTTCTGTTAAGTTACTCTAGCTTTGTCTTCTTCTTCCCCCAGTTCTAACATCCTTGTTTTATTGTAACTTCTTTGCTTCTCTATCCCTGTTAACTGTTCACCCCCTGTTACCTGTAAACCAGCATGATGTGATTATATCATGAATGCGGGTATAGAAAAGCTCTAAATAAATAACTATATAACACAAGCATGTTTCAGAATGCAGTATGATGCACTGGTCTCTAACCTGACAACGTACAAGTAGTCTAGTGTGGAAGGACAGTGTACCGCCTATGCTGTGGTGCAGACCTGATATTCAAAATGGCGCCAGTTGGGCTCAGGTGCTCCTTTAGTTCTGTCACATGACGGGAAAAGGAATGTTTGAGGGCAGCCAGCAGCATTTTGAATATAGTGTTGGCACTACAGTTTAGGGGGAGCTCTAACTTCCATATTACACCACCAGGGACGTTTGTAATCTACCTGGGGAGGTGAAAGTGAATTGGAGAAAAGGGAGGGGTTTTGGAACATGGCGGGAGGGCCTCAGGGGTTGGGGGTGGGGGGGTGAATGTCTCTGTAGACTCCGATTGATATTACTACCCAGGGCTTAGGCGCAGGAGCACAGAGACATGTGTTAACAACCCAGTGCTTCCAGGGAAATTTAGTTACACTTCTTAAGGTATAGCTAACTTTCAATCAAATTTATTTATTTATTATTTATAACTTTTTATATACCGGAGTTCAATCAACAGAGTTAATTACCACTTCGGTTTACATTACAACCAACCAAAAAATAACAAAGACAAAGTCTTGTTTTACAATGAACAGGGTAGAAATAACCTGGAATAACTCTTTAAATAGGGTAGAAATACTCTGGAAAAAAGAACATATTGGGGCGGATTTTCAGCGCCCTGCTCGCCTAAATCCGCCCAAAACCGGGCGGATTTAGGCGAGCAGGGCCCTGCGCGCCGGTAAGCCTATTTTACATAGGCCTACCGGCGCGTGCAGACCTAGGGACTCGCGTACGTCCCGGGGTTTTCGGAGGGGGGCGTGTTGGGGGCGTGTCGGGGGCGGGCCCGGTCGACGCGGCGTTTCGGGGGCGTGTCGGCCGCGTTTTGGGGGCGGGTACGGGGCGTGGCTACGGCCCGGGGGCGTGGCCGCGCCCTCCGTACCCGCCCCCAGGTCGCGGCCCGGCGCGCAGCAGGCCCGCTGGCGCGCGGGGATTTACGTCTCCCTCCGGGAGGCGTAAATCCCCCGACAAAGGTAAGGGGGGGGTGTAGACAGGGCCGGGTGGGTGGGTTAGGTAGGGGAAGGGAGGGTAAGGTGAGGGGAGGGAACGGGGGGAGGCAGCGCGGCTCGGCGCGCGCAGGCTATACAAAATCGATAGCCTTGCGCGCGCCGATCCAGGATTTTAGTGGATACGCGCGGCTCCGCACATATCCACTAAAATCCAGCGTACTTTTGCTTGAGTCTGATGCGCAAGCAAAAGTAGGCTGTTCGCGCGCCTCTTAAAATCTACCCCTTTCTGTACAATGTAATATGGGTGGAGCAAGTGTTGAGAATTGGGTCTGTATAACTTGTGCGGGAGACCGGGAAGCTAAGTAGGGGCGGACTATGAAGGCCTAAGGCCGAATAGTGTCCTTAAGGTGCGGTTAAAACCAAGGCTGAGGTGAGAGGTTATGGGAAGGCTTGTATGGGTTGTGAATTTTGAGGCAAACCACATTATTTGATTTCCATCTGATCTACCTATTTATTGTTTTATTTAATTTAGCTCACACCTTTTTCCATTGGTAGCTCAAGGCACAGTCTAGGACCTCCTTTACTAAGGGTTTTCTTCCATTCTGTGTCTTTGGGAGAAAATCTTTGTAAATCAAATCTTCAATTTGTACCTGAAGCAATGGAGAGTGATGTGACTTGCTCAAAGTCACAAGGTGTATCAGTGGAATTTGAATCTTGGCTTCTCTGGTTTTCAGCCTGCTGCTCTAACCACTAGGCTACTCCTGTATTCCCATTTATGAGCTGATTTACCTGCATTTGTACCATTTTTATGACGTAAAAATGAATGTGTGGTATTTGAAATACCACGCATTATCTCTGTTAGGCTGCTTACCAGTTGGTAAATCCCTAGTGCAGCTTGGTAAATCATCCCCTACATTTCTAGCTGTGATAATGAAGGGTGAGGTTACTTGCTCAAGGTCACAAGAAGCAGCAGCGGGATTTGAACCCTGGTTTCTCCTGATTGATTACCTGCTGTGCCAATCATTAGGCCACTACAAACTGCATTGGCTGAAAGTAGTCTCTGAAATAGATGGCTGATCTGAACTAAGAGGTATTTCCCTTTATTTTTCAGCATAACAAAAGTTTTCATATTCTTTTCTCACCTCAATAACTGTGACATAAACTCCCTCTATTACCGAGCACATTATGATATAAAACAAAAGCCTGCAAAAAGTCACTCAGAACCTACATGGGAATCCTGCCATGCCAAAACTGTTGTGATCCCGGTCACTAGCCTAGTGACCGGGCTCTTACCTGGCTCCGCGGCGCCGCGAACCGCCGGGTTTCTGGCCTCCAGGGCCGCGTGGCAGCGGCGTCTCCTCGTGGAGACGCTGCCAGAGACTCCTCCCCTCGGCAGGGGAACGCACGCGCGCGAAGGGCTGCGTTTTAAGGCGTCTGCACCCGGATGTGCAGACACGCCTCCTCCAACGTCAGACGCTGAGCGGGGTATTTAAACCGGGGACCTGGGAACTCCAACTTGCCTTGCAACGAGGTCTCTCTTCGGAGTGCTAGTTGCCGTCGGATCGCCTGCCTGCCTGGTTCCTGATCTCTGCCTGCCTGACTCCGGTTCCGCCTGCCTGCCTGGTTCCTGATCTCTGCCTGCCTGACTCTGGTTTCGCCTGCCTGCCTGGTTCCTGATCTCTGCTTGCCTAACTCTGGTTCACCTTGCCTGCTTGCCGCCTGCCTTGACTTCAGCCCGTGACTTCTACTTTGCCTGCTTGCCGCCTGCCTTGACTTCAGCCTGTGACTTCTACTCTGCCTGTCTGCCGCCCGCCTTGACTCCTGTCCGTGACCCCTACTCTCCCGCTTGCTGCCTGCCAGTCTCCAGTTCGTATTTCCTTCCTGGATCCTTCAGTCTTCACCTAAGTCCCAGCGGTCCGGGTCCCTACGGGCTCCTCCTGGGGGGATCTTGGGCTTCCAGGGCGAAGACCCCTAAGTCCTAGCAACTCGGGCCTCAACAGCTCCTCTGGAGGGGTCACGGGTTTCCAGGTGAAGATTCTACGGTTCCATCGAGTTCTGCCTCCCGTTCGTCACTCCGTGACGGTCGGCCCTAGGATCCACTTCCGGATTGGACAATCACAACAAAAACAGCACCAACTCCCAAAACTCAAACAGCAAGAACTCTGCCTAGGAAAAGGCAGCAATGCAAATGTCACACTGGTCCCAAGAACAGCATTACTATTCTTCCCAGCAGGGAAAAGGAGTGGCCTATTCATAATGTAGCGAGGTGAGAAACAGGGAAACCATTTCCCCCACTTATACTTCTTGAATCCTGAGCAAGCCACTTTATCTACCATTGTCTCCAGTACCGACTTAAGACTGTAAGCTCTTTTATGAAGGGACTTTGTATCTGAATTCTAAAAATGTTGTAAGCTGCCTTGAGCCTTATTAAGAAAGGTGGGCTTAAAATCCAATTTTATTATAGTAATACACCTGCTACAGATCCCTACATAGAAACTACATGCTAACAGAACACCTCACCACAGACCCTCACCAAATTCATAACAAGAGACCATAAACTAGAAATAGAAATATGTAGACAGAAAAACCCCACTAATTCAAACTTTATGCAGTGCAGCTCTGGAGAAAGAAACAGAAATGCATTTCTTCCTGTACTGTACAAAGCCCAAAGATGTCAGAGTTGCAGATTTCTCAGAGCTGACAGAGAAAATCAAAGGCTTCTCACAAAAGGATGAGCGGAAAACCTCAGTATAATACTGGGGTAACAGGAGAAACAGCAGCGACAGCAGCAAAATACGTGGTAGCTTGCCACCAGACCCAAACTATAATCTGACCAGGATTCGTACGGGCCAGCACCAGAACCTGGTCCTTTCTGTACCCTGTGATTTTAGCTTACCGTATTTTTGTCTTACTTTGGCTAACATCAGGGCTGGCCCTGAGGAGGCATAATATAAGTATATTTCATGGGCACTCTTCCATCCTTCGTATCTGTATTTCTGCATATCATTGCTGGGCGGGAAACACAACTTACTAGTGAGCAGTTGGGAAAGCAATCTGTTACGATGCAGGAGACTGCATTGTTCATTGTTTCGGGATCCATTTCATTAGTGCAACTGCAGACTTCACAAGGATTTTTCTGAATCAGTGACCCCAGCTAAAAACAATAAATACAAGGAAAAAAAAAGCATTCAGTAAGATTCTGCATTTTGTGCAGTGTGCAGCAAGCTTCATGGCAGAGAAGGGATGATCTTGGATAGAGAAAGAAAAGAGAGGGAAGGTGAGGAAAGGAGGCAGGTCTTAGTCTGCCCCAGGTTCAGCACAAGGCATGTGAAATTACCGGTGGAGAACCTGCACATACATGGCAGATGGAGATCGGAGTGCATTCACCACTATGCAGGATCTCCAGTGTATACAGCCCTTAGAGAAGCAGAGTACTGTTGGAACACTACATGTGACTCTAAGGAACAAGAAAGGAGTTTTGCCCTAGATGTGGAAGGAGAAATACCCCTTTCCAGGGCAGTCTTTCCAAGAGCTCATTGGTCGTTACTGTGGTATTTACTAAACTACGGTAATTCCTGGCACCTGGAGGTATTGCATCTCTGTGTCCCGGGGGTCATGATGTTCTTTGCACAAGCAGGCCAAGCCTTTTCCTTCGCTTCTCATGAGAGGAATTAGTGGTGCTGAGTCAGTTTTGCTGTTAGGGTTCCTGGAGCTGGACCCTGGTACTGACTGCCCCTCAGTATTCATCAGTGGAAATGACTGCTATTCAGCCTGGAGGCTTCCTTCCTATATAGTAGAAGCCTGAACCGACTTGCTGGCAGGAGGGATGAGTTTGTGCAAGTTCCACTGGCATGGAATTAGAAGACGACTCAGAGGAACTCTGCCAGCACTGCATCCTAGAGAAGCCTAAAGAAATGTTTAATATCGCCATTCTATGGAAAGTGCGGGACATAGCATCTTTGCACTTTTGATTCTAAGCTCTGCTCCTCTGAAGTAGACTTAAAATAGGGCACTAACTGGGAACATTTTTTAACTGTTAATACAATTATTATCCAAGAGAATGCACATCTTCAGACAAACTTAAAAAAATCGGGAGAACTTTTCTAAAACAAGAATTCTTAGCTGTATAACTTTCCTGTTCGTAAAGACATCCTTCCACTAGAGCTATTTAACGTCATTTGCAAGACATTCCCAAAGTTCCTGTCGCAGATCTTCCCAGTCTGACCACCAGATGCTACTATCCCTGTCCTTAGAATACACTTAGAGAGGGAGCCATCCATACCTTCAACCCCTCCCACCTGGAGGTTCTGATTGGTTGACTCAGTGCTATTTAGTCCGGCCATTTTAAGACACTGTGGGATTCAGTTAGAGAGAAGTCAGAGAACCAAGATGTATTTTTTTCACACTCTGGTGAGGCCTCCAGTCTCACCCAAAGGAGTTTCTTTTAGAAGTGACACCTCCCAGTGCACTCCCTGCCTGAGGGTCCTTCTCCTGTTTTACAGAGAGAGAGAGTTTTCGCTTGATACTCCTTTGGGGTGAAGGGGTTCTCTTCAGGGGACCAAATACCTGTGAGCCCACTCTGAACCCTAGGTAGGCAGGCACCAGTGATGGATCCTGCTGTGAGAGACAGTGAGGGCAGTGAAGATATCCATTTTAACCTCTGAAAGTATGATTTGGACTGAGTTAAGTGGGGAGGTTTTTTGGATCCCCCTTCTCCACTGGGATAGCAGTGCTGAGAAATAGCCTGATCCTCTGATTTTTCCACAAGGGAAATTCCAGCTAAGGAAAATGAAGCACTGAGTCAAAGGACGAAAGAGCAAGAGGAGGAGACCCCATCTGGATCTCTGGACATCAAGGAATTAGGACAGGCTGGGTGTCTAAGGGGAAGAAGACGTCTAAAGATAGGATTTTTGCAAGGCAGTTGGGACCCCCCCTCCCCCCCCCCCGCCATGGGAATCCCTTAGAGCCGCTGGGAGAGTATGCGCATTTAAAATCACCATGGGCTCTACCCAGATGTCTATAAAAATGGACATTCCTGTACCATCAGTCAGACGTAATCTCACACTTCTGAATTATGGACTTTATTTTGCCTTAAACTAATCAGTAAATTATTATTTAAACACCCAGTTCCTGGTCCTGGCTGTTCTTTTGCAGCATCTCCCTCCAGGGGTTGCCAAAGCTACAAAACACACAAGGGACACATAAAAGTTCTTTCTCACTGTCTGAGCCATAGATGAGAGTCTCCCCCCATAGAAAGAATCCCCCTCCCCCATGGATCAAGAGACAAGCTAGGAAGGAGTCAGCTAGTCAGAGCAGCCCCAGAGGTTATAAATGTGATTGTGTGCCCTTGGGATTAAACACCTCAGGTAAGGGTTACATTCCATAAGAAGCTCTTCCTCTTTTGTTAAGGGGCTATTTCTCAAAGCTTTTATGTTTGGAAAACAGCTGTTTGCCCATGTTAAAACCCCTGCTGAAAATTCACCTTCCCTAGCCCCCTCTCCAGTATGGAAAAAAGTACCTGTGTTGTTCACAACCTGCATCAAAAAAGAGGCAGGGTTAGGTTGTAGGAGAGAAGTAAAGTACTTTCCATCGTTGTGAATGGATGCAGGTACTAAGTACCTGCTGTCCCCCTGCTGGATGGACTTTTATAAGGAAAACTCCATACACTGCATACAATAATCTTAATAAATCTGGCACAAAAGGCAGATTTACTATGCGAGCTGGTAATCTCCAAACAAAGTGTGTGTTTAATACATCGGCCACATAATAAGGACATGCCAAGAGAAAGCATTGTTCATCAGCTACACAGATATTTTCTTACCTGATATGATACTTCATCAACCACACATACACCTGTTGGTCCTGAGGGAGGGAAAATATCAGAGTGTGAAATTTCAAAGGTAGTTACCATGAGTTATTTGAAAACTGGCACATATAACCCCTCCCTCAGCCCATCCCCAGGAATGCCTCTGCTCACAGGCTATACTTGTTTACCCATATCAGGCGAGCAATTTTATAACACGACATTTTCCTGAGTAAAGCAGAGTTGCTTACCTGTAACATGTGTTCTCCAAGAACATCAGGATGTTAGTCCTCACACATGAGTGACATCATCAGATGGAGCCCAGACACGGAAAACTTATGTCAAAGTTTCTAGAACTTTGCCTTGGCACACTGAGCATGCTAGCATACTCTAACCACTCCAATCTTGTAACACAGAATTACATCTAAATGAAAAATTAGGAGAAATCCAACTCCACAGGGTGGTGGGTGGATTTCGTGAGGACTAACATCTTGCTGTCCTCAGAGAACACCTGTTACAGGTAAAAAACTCTGCTTTCTCTGAGGACAAGCAGGATGGGAGTCCTCACACATGGGTGAATCCCTAGCTACAGGCTACTCTCTAACATAAAAGGGGACCAAGAGATACCCAACCAGATGCCAACGGGCACAACAACAATGGTGCTGTTGGAAACAGAGGGGGAGACAGCCTGAACCCAAACATCGGGCCCTAGGTGGGAGAGAGTTGGGTTCTGCACCTCAAACAGATTCCAAAGCACAGATTGGCCAAACCTGCTGTCAGCGTCAACCATCTGCCGCATCTCAATAAAGATATAGTTGTGATGGAGAAGGTACAGAGAAGGGCGACCAAAATGATAAAGGGGATGAAACTGTTCCCCTATGAGGAAAAACTAAAGAGGTTCAGCTTGGAGATGAGTCGGCTGAGGGGGGATATGATAGAGGTCTTTAAAATCATGAGAAGTCTAGAACAGGTAAATGTGAATTGGTTATTTACTCCAATTGCTTTCAAATTTGGACACAACCTTGCTTTCACTTTCGGCAAGGTTCTTCTCTATCTAGATTAAATAGATGTCACACGGTTACAGATAAAAACATGTTTTTACATGTGTGTGGGGAAAACAGTGACATCTGTTGGACAAACATGCAACACATGCTATCTACCTTGGGAAATGAAGCTGCTGTCCTGCGCATGCGCGGGCGGGAGCGCACGTCGGGCACAGCGGGACCAACTTGGTGCTGGGAGGGGCAGCAGCGGTGCACGTTGCGCACAGCAGGACCAACATGGCGCTGGGAGGAGCAGCAGCGGCGGACCGGCGGCAATATCGGGTGTGGTGGTGTCGGCCGGCCGAAATTCAACACCTGGGAGGAGCTGCGGCGGTGATCTGGTACGGCTCACGTGCACGACAGGGAGGGATCCTCGCTGACCTCACGCCTTCGGGAGCGGGCCACGCAGAACCGCACAAGAGGGAGAGGGACGGGGGGGGGGGGGCAGCTGGGGGGGCATTGCGAGCCGGAGGGGATCAGAATCAGGGAAGGAGATTGAGAGAGGGTGCGGTGTCACTGACAAAAGGGTAGGGAGTAGGCGGGGAGAGGTGACAGTGAGGGGAGGGTGAATGAAGGGGGCAGTGAGTGTCAGTGGAGAGACACAGAGGGGAGAGGTGAGTGTGAGGGGTGAGAGTTGGAGTGGGGACAGGGGAGTGAAGGTGGGGATTAGTGACCGAAGGGGGAGGGGTGAATGTGAGGGGAGAGAGCTGGAGTGGGGACAGGGGAGGAAAGGGGGGGGGGGGGTGAGTGACCAAGGGGGAGGAGGATGAGTGACTGAGGTAAATGAGCAAGGGGAAGAGGGGGGGGGGGGGGAAAGAACCTGACTCTGCCACTGCAACGCGTGGCCGGGCACAGCTAGTTTCAAATAAATTAAAAAAAAAACCCACACTCAAAATATGAACAGAATGAATCAAAACAGAAAAGAAGGGGAAAAAAACCAAATAAAATGAACAAACTCTTTGCTTACACAACTAATGGAGATTAACAACATCTGATCAAGAGATGAAATTACCTGTTGTGGTAGCTCCTGGAGTGGTTGAACCTATTGAAAGCAGATATCATAGAATTAAAATTTTAGTCAATTCTATCTTTACTTTTCCCAACTGGTGCTCCATGGCCTTCAGACCTGATCAGCTGTGCCACAGAGATGTCACCACTGCCTGATGCTCAGATCCAGGCCAGCACCTGGGCTCTGCTCTTAGGGGTAGATTTTCAAACGAGCGCGAACAGCCTACTTTTGTTTGCGCTCCAGGCGCAAACAAAAGTACGCTGGATTTTAGTAGATACGCGCATAGTCGCGCGTATCGGCTAAAATCCTGGATCGGCGCGCGCAAGGCTATCGATTTCGTATAGCCTGTGCGCGCCGAGCCGCGCTGCCTACCCCCGTTCCCTCCTAGGCCGCTCCGAAATCGGAGCGGCCTAGAAGGGAACTTTCCTTTGCCCTCCCCTCACCTTCCCCTCCCTTCCCCTTTACATGTGTGTGGGGAAAACAGTGACATCTGTTGGACAAACATGCAACACATGCTATCTACCTTGGGAAATGAAGCTGCTGTCCTGCGCATGCGCGGGCGGGAGCGCACGTCGGGCACAGCGGGACCAACTTGGTGCTGGGAGGGGCAGCAGCGGTGCACGTTGCGCACAGCAGGACCAACATGGCGCTGGGAGGAGCAGCAGCGGCGGACTGGGCGGGAGCGCGCGGGGATTTACGCCTCCCGGAGGGAGGCGTAAATCCCCGCGCGCGAGCGGGACCCCTGCGCGCCGGGCCGCGACCTGGGGGCGGGTACGGAGGGCGAGGCCACGCCCCCGGACCGCCCCGGGGCGTAGCCACGCCCCCGTACCCGCCCCCAAAACGCTGCCGGCACGCCCCCGAAACGGCGCGCGATCCGGCCCCGCCCCCCGACTCGCCCCCCGAAACGCCCCCTCCGAAAACCCCGGGACTTACGCGAGTCCCGGGGTTGTGCGCGCGCCGGTGAGCCTATGTAAAATAGGCTCACCGGCGCGCAGGGCCCTGCTCGCGTAAATCCGCCCGGTTTTGGGCGGATTTATGCGAGCAGGGCGCTGAAAATCCGCCCCTTAGCACCTCACAGCAACAAGAGACACCAGCAGTGAGGTATAAATGTATAGGAGTTCCTTTCTGAGACCGTACATTATCATGCAAGCCTCTTCTTCCTAGCTGGATCATGAGCCCTAGAGTGGGATCATTAATGGACAGCATGCAGGGCACAAATAGCTGGGCCCCACTTTCTGCTGCACACGCACTGAACACAACACCTTCTCCTCTTCCCTTTCCTGTGCATCCTCCTTTGAGTCCTTCTAGCCCGTTTCCTATCTCCAGGCTGAGGGAGGTGGAGAGAGCATGCACTGAGCACTGCTGGGAAGAGTAATAGTAGAGCTCTGGCAGCCATATGTGGCAGTTAAGGTAACAAACTGAGCCAGCTGCCCGCCCACCACTGAATTCTCAATTATCCAGCACTTGTATATCGAAGGAGTTAGTTAATGCTAATGAGTTCATGGGAGTCTCCGGGCCATCTCCTCTCTTGCTTTACAATTTGGAAGAGAGTCTGATGGAGCTTTTAGTGCTTCCCTAGCTCTTCTCTTGGCCATATGAGTCCTCTCCATGTCCGCACAGCCTGCTCCGTGGAGGTTGCTGTGCCATAAGGTGTGCCTTGCACTTCAAAAGGTTGGGAAACACTGCTCTATAATTCAGCATTGCATACTTAACAGTGAAGAGATAATTGAGGTTTACAAAAAGAATATAGAAATATAAATGAAAATTTGTAGTTCCAGTACTGGTGGTTATTCATAGAAAACAATGGACGTTTATATTTGAGGGAGTTAATGGCGTTTATGGAAGTTGAAAATCATGGGCTAGATATGTGGTTTAAGTGTTTGAAATATTTTAAAAAGGAATTTTATTGACATATTAAATAGCAGCGACGCTTTTGAAGGAGTTTTCCATGGATACAAATTAGGAGACTTGAGGAGTCCGATGCAGTAAAAAATCTTTTAAAGAGAAAGTTTCTCCTTTTAAATTTGGTAAATATTGTTCATATATATTGTTAAATAGAGGGGTAAATAGTGGAGGTAATACATGTTCTATAGACCAAACAGCAAATATATTGTGAATGTAGATTAATCGTGGAGGAGGTTCTAGTGGAAGGGAGTTGTGAGCTTCATAGTGAATTATAGTTGGTCTATAAAACACCGTGATAAAACTAATTAACGGGTTGTTTATAAAAAAATGTTTAAGGCTGATACAATGAGTTAATTTGAAGCAGAGGTATTCCATGGAAATTGGATTTGAGCGCTGATGGTCTGCGTGGTGATATCCTCTAGAAAACATTTAAGCATTATCAGCACCGGAGATTTGAAGAAATGTGTTAAGAATTAACTGATTGATAAATGAAGATTGACAGTCTTACTATTACACGTTGAAGGAATATGAGCGATTTTGGAGCGGGAAGAGTCATGCCATGGAACTCTCCGGTTAGAAAACATCATTGTAAATTTGAGCATTGTAGAAAATCCCCTGAGGAAGCCTGATTCAGGCGAAACAAAGAGGATCCTGTTTTCCTGGGTTTGGATTGTCATGATGATAATTTTAGTACGTACGGTACGAGTGGTGTGAATGATGGGATATGTGGTATTACACAGATGTCTTTTGTATGTATTTTAAGTGGTGTAAAGCATTAATTTAGTAAGAACAACTTGATGTTTGTAAACTTTTGTAATAATAAATATAACAGTGTGAAATTAATTATTGTTTTTTTGTGAAATGCTTAGTTTGAAGTGTTTCCTTAGATTTTGGAGTTTATATTTCATAAAATTTAATTGGAAGTAATATCTTTAGGTAAATAAATCTAGGCATTAGCATCTGAGCTGTTTGGAACCAGAGCAAGTGAAAATCTTTTCAGAGGTATAAACACAAATTACCTGATGTCGTAGTTCCTGTTACGGCAGTTGGTGCTGTAAAAAGTAAAGACATTTTTAGGTTATACTTTATAAGATAAAATCATATCACATTTTTCAAAATATGGAGTTTTCAAGTACAATATGAATATTTTCATAATGTTCCTAAGCAAACTGTTTCAATAATATATTATTTCATTCATGTTTTAATTCGGTCATTGATTCTTATCCCAGAATGAAGAAAGGGTACATTCAATGGAATATATTCATGATATTTTAAAATCACATATAAAATGGAGGGCCTGAACTTCAGTAGCATTTACAAATTAAAACAGAGTTTATGCAGTGTCAATGCACTTTTCCCGGGAAGGTAGACTTTTGAAAATTGCTACAATATCTGTCATTGAATAGTCAATATATTTTACATGTTAAGTGCACTTAATACAGGTAAACAGCTTTTGAAAATTGCTATTGCTATTCACCTGGTAGAAAGCGCCTTCCATTTTATCTGGAGATGTGTGGTGTTCAGCTACGTACACTTGCCACATCACCAAACATTTAATATCCTGGGCCTCTATGGATTCTCCCCACAATCTAATACATCCTTTTTCCTAAATGGTGTCTTCATTTCCTTCTAATTCTTCATGGAGCAGGAGCAAACCCTGATTCACTTGCTCTGCCATTGCTAATGATGCCAGCAGATCTATATTCATATGTTCATTGTATTAGACTATGGAAATTTATTTCCTGCTATTCTGTTTAATGTAAACCGGTATGATTTACATCGGATGTAAGAATGTCGGTATATAAAAATAAAAAATAAATAAATAAATAAAATATTCATGGAATAAGGAAGCCCCAGGTTTGATCTGCTGGCATTATTTGCAGTTGGGGCTGCAGCAAAGTAGAAATGATGAGGCCTGCACCAGCCCAGGAAAGATTTGTCATGAAATGAGGATACCATTAGGGGAAGATGGAACAGGATCTGCTTGGGGGAATTACAGGAGAACCAGGAGCTAGATTACTTTGTGGTAAAACTTCAATTATTTTGAATGTTTTACATCAATGAACATGTTCAGATTCATTTTTCATTTCAAATAAATAAAAAGAAAACACACAATCAAAATATGAAAAGATAGAAAAAAAATGATCAGAAGTGAAAACATCAAATGAAATCATAAAAGTATTTGTTCACACAGAACAGATTAACAGCAATCTGTTGGAGAGATAAAATTACCTGATATGGTAACTCTTGTAGGGGCTGAACCTGCTGAAAGCAGAAAGCAGAGAGTTAATCAACTCTAACTTTACCCCATAATTCACCATTGCATTCTTAATAGTGAAGAGATAATTGAGGTACAGAAAAAGAATAGAGCAATATAAATGGAAACAATCTGAATTTGTAGATCCAGTACTACTTCTTTTCCATCAATAAATCAGGAAGGGTTTTTTTTCAGAACATTTTATTGAAAGCAGGCATATCTAGGTTTTAGCATCTGAACTAGATGGAAACAGAGCAAGTGAGCACTTTTGCAGAGATAGAAATAGAAATTACCTGATGTTGTAGTTCCTGACACGGCAGTTGGTGCTGTAAAAATCGTATAAATTATTACCTAAAAATTCTAAAATAAAAATGTATATTCCCTCTTTAAAAATATAGTTTCCCAGTATAACATGAAGATTTTGATAATGTTCATAAACAACCTGTACCAATCATACATTGTTTCTTTCAAATTTTAATTTTTCCATTGATGGTTATCCCGGAATGAACAAAGGGTGTATGTACTGCAATTGTTTCATGGAATTTTGAAATCATATTAAAAATAGAGGGCCTGATTTTCAGTAGCACTTACACGCACGCAACTGAGTTTCTGCGTGTGTAAATGCAGTTTTTCTGTGTAAGTGGTCACTTGAAAATCACTACTATGTCTGCCATTAAATTGACAATAGGTGTTACCCATGTTATGTGCCCTTGACATGGGTGAATGGCTTTTGAATATTGCTACGATAGCATGTTATCTTTACTTGCATTACTCTTTTCAAAATACATCTTCCATTTTATCTGGAGATGTAAGGTGTTCAGCGACGTAATCTTGCCTCATCACCAAAATTAAATAATTTGGGCCTCTCCAGATTTGCTCCACAATCTATTATATCCTTTCTTCTTAATGGTGTCCTTCATTTCCTACCAAATCTTCATGCAGCAGGAGCGAAACCACATTGGATTTGCTCCTCCATAGCTGCCGTTGACAATGATGCCAGAAGATCAATTTTCACAGAATGAGCGAGGACCAGGTTTGTTCTGCTGGCATTTGCAATGGGGACTGTAGCACAGCAGAAATGACAAGGCCTGCACAGGCCCAGTAAAGATTTATCATGAAATGAACTGCACTGTCCATGTGTAAATGGCTTTTGAATATGTTATATTTACATGCATAACTCCTTTGAAAATTCACCTGGCAGAAAGCGCCTTCCATTTTAGCTGGAGATGTGTGGTGTTCAGCTACGTACACTTGCCACATCACCAAACATTTAATATCCTGGGCCTCTATGGATTCTCCCCACAATCTATTAAATCATTTTTCCTAAATGGTATCTTCATTTCCTTCTAATTCTTCATGGAGCAAGAGCAAACCCTGTTTCACTTGCCCTGCCACTGCTAATGATGCCAGCAGATCTATATTCATGGAATAAGGAAGCACCAGGTTTGATCTGCTGGCATTATTTGCAGTTGGGGCTGCAGCAAAGTAGACATGATGAGGCCTGCACCAGCCCAGGAAAGATTTGTCATGAAATGAGGACACCATTAGGGGAAGATGGAACAGGATCTGCTTGGGGGAATTACAGGAGAACCAGGAGCTAGATTACTTTGTGGTAAAACTTTAATTATTTTGAATGTTTTACATCAATGAACATGTTCAGATTCATTTTTCATTTCAAATAAATAAAAAGAAAACAGACAATCAAAATATGAAAAGACTGAAACAAAAAATAACAGAAGTGGAAACATCAAATGAAATCATAAAAGTATTTGTTCACACAGAACAGATTAACAGCAATCTGTTGGAGAGATAAAATTACCTGATATGGTAACTCTTGTAGGGGCTGAACCTGCTGAAAGCAGAAAGCAGAGAGTTAATCAACTCTAACTTTACCCCATAATTCACCATTGCATTCTTAATAGTGAAGAGATAATTGAGGTACAGAAAAAGAATAGAGCAATATAAATGGAAACAATCTGAATTTATAGATCCAGTACGACTTCTATTCCATCAATAAATCAGGAAGGGGTTTTTTTTGGAACATTTTATTGAAAGTAGGCATATCTAGGTATTAGCATCTGAACTAGATGGAAACAGAGCTAGTGAGCACTTTTGCAGAGATAGAAATAGAAATTACCTGATGGTGTAGTTCCTGACACGGCAGTTGATGCTGTAAAAATCATATAAATTATTACCTAAAAATTCTGAAATAAAAATGTATATTCCCTCTTTAAAAATATAGGGGGTACATTTTTAAAAACGGCGCGCGTACGTACTTTTGTTCACGCACAAAAATCCGGGGTCGGCGCGCACAAGGGGGTGCACATTTGTGGAACTTGCGTGCGCCGAGCCCTGCGCACGCTGCCCGTTCCCTCCCACCCCCCGCACCTTCCCCTCCCTTCCCCTACCTAATCCATCCTACCTAACCCCCCTACCTTTATCCATCCCCTACCTAACCCCCCTACCTTTATCGCACAATCCATCCCCTACCTAACCCCCCTACCTTTATCGCACAAGTTACGCCTGGCGTAACTCATGCCGCCGATGGCCCGCTGCCGCGCCATCACCCGAACCCGGGATGGTCCAGAGGCCTCAGTCACGTCCCCCAGAACGCCCCCGGGCCGGCACCACGCCCCACAGAACGCCCCCCGGAACTTCCCGCCGGCACCCGACACGCCCCCCCCTAGCAAAGCCCCGGGACTTACGCGCGTCCCGGGGCTTGCGTGCGCCGCTGAGCTATGCAAAATAGGCTCGGCGCACACAGGGGTTTTTTAAAGGTTACGTGCTTAATTGCGTAACCCTTTTAAAATCTGGCCCATAATTTCCCAGCATAACATGAAGATTTTGATAATGTTCATAAACAACCTGTTCCAATCATACATTGTTTCTTTCAAATTTTAGTTTTTCCATTGATTGTTATCCCAGAATGAACAAAGGGTATATGTAGTACAATTGTTTCATGGAATTTTGAAATCATATTAAAAATTAGAGATGTGAATCGTGTGCCCGATCGTCTTAACGATCGGGTTCAGCTAGAGGGGGGAAAAAATCTGATCGTGGGTGATGTGAATCGGAATTAGTTCCGATTCACATCGTTATTTTTTTTTTTAGTGAGGCCCGACCCTTTAAAATTAACCCCTTACCTTCCCCCACCCTCCCGAACCCCCCCCCAAAAACATTTAACGATTACCTGGTAGTCCAGTGGGGGCGCGGGGACCGATCTCCCGCTCTCGGGCCATCGGCGCTATTTTGGCTGCCACTCAAAAATGGCGCAGATGGCCCGATAAAAAAAACCCACCCGACACTTTAAAAATGACCCCTTAGCTTCCCCCACCCTCCCGAGCCCCCCAAAACATTTTAAAATTACCTGGTGCTCTAGTGGTGGTCCCAGGAGCGATCTCCCGTTCTCGGGCCGTCGGCTGCCACTCATAAAGATGGTGCCGATGGCCCTTTGCCCTTACCATGTGACAGGGTATCCGTGCCATTGGCCGGCTCCTGTCACATGGTAGGAGCACTGGATGGCCGGCGCCATCTTTAAAGATGGTGGTGGCCATCTTTATGACGGCGGCCATCTTTAAATACGGCGGCGACCATCTTTAAAGACCACCAGGTAATTTTAAAATGTTTTGGGGGGATCGGGAGGGTGGGGGAAGCTAACGGGGCATTTTCAAATGGTGGGGTGGGGTTTTTTTTTATCGGGCCATCGGCGCCACTTTTGAGTGGCAGCCAAAATGGTTCCGATGGGCCGAGAGCGGGAGATCGGTCCCCGCACCCCCACTGGACCACCAGGTACTCGTAAAACGTTTTGGGGGGGTTCGGAAGGGTGGGGGAAGGTAAGGGATTCGTTTTATAGGTCGGGGTGGGTTTAGGGGTTTTTTTGGTGTGCTGGTTTTCCCCGCCCTCCCCCTCCCCCAATTTACGATTTTTCACGATAAATCGGGGGAATTTCTATTGTATCGCGACTCTTAACGATTTTTGACGATTTAAAATATATCTGACAATTGTTTTAAATCGTCAAAAAACGATTCACATCCCTATTAAAAATAGGGGGCCTGATTTTCAGTAGCACTTACACACACGCAACTGAGTGTCCAGGAGGCGTGGTTTCGGATCAGGGGTGTGTTCGGGGGGGGGGGGGGGCGTGTGGGCGGTCCAGGGGGATGGCCGAGTGCTCCGACACAGCGGCCTGGGTCGGGGCCTGCCGCACTGGTGCTCGTAAGTTACTACTGCCCAGAGGCAGTAGAAACTTTTCAGATACAGGTGGTGGTGGGGGGGGGGGGGGGGGGGGTTAGGTATGGGAAGGGAGGTGAAGGTGCAGGGGGGTGGAAGGAAAGTTCCCTCCGGGGCCGCTCCGATTTCAGAGCGGCCTCGGAGGGAACGGGCAGCGCGCGTCTGAACTGGATGGAACTAGATGGAAACTAGATGGAAACAGAACAAGTGAGCACTTTTGCAGAGATATAAATAGAAATTACCTGATGTTGTAGTTCCTGACACGGCAGTTGGTGCTGTAAAAATCATATAAATAATTACCTAAAAATTCTAAAATAAAAATGTATATTCCCTCTTTAAAAATATAGTTTCCCAGCATAACATGAAGATTTTGATAATGTTCATAAACAACCTGTACCAATCATACATTGTTTCTTTCAAATTTTAATTTTTCCATTGATGGTTATCCCGGAATGAACAAAGGGTGTATGTACTGCAATTGTTTCATGGAATTTTGAAATCATATTAAAAATAGGGGGCCTGATTTTCAGTAGCACTTACACGCACGCAACTGAGTTTCTGCGTGTGTAAATGCAATTTTCCCGTGTAAGTGGTCATTTGAAAATCACTGCTGTGTCTGCTATTAAATTGACAATAGGTGTTACCCATGTTATGTGCCCTTAACATGGGTGAATGGCTTTTGAATATTGCTACGATAGCATGTTATCTTTACTTGCATTACTCTTTTCAAAATACACCTTCCATTTTATCTGGAGATGTATGGTGTTCAGCGACATAATCTTGCCACATCACCAAAAATTAAATAATTTGGGCCTCTCCGGATTTTCTCCACAATCTATTATATCCTTTCTTCTTAATGGTGTCCTTCATTTCCTACCAAATCTTCATGCAGCAGGAGCGAAACCACATTGGATTTGCTCCTCCATAGCTGCCGTTGACAATGATGCCAGAAGATCATTTTCACTGAATGAGCGAGGACCAGGTTTGTTCTGCTGGCATTTGCAATGGGGACTGTAGCACGGTAGAAATGACGAGGCCTGCACAGGCCCAGTAAAAATTTCTCATGAAATGAAGACACCATTAGGGGAAGACGGGACAGGATCTGCTTGGAGGAACTGCAGGAGGCCCTGGAGATGGGTTACTTTGTGGTGCAATCTTTTTAATGTTTCATTTTCATTTCAAGTATATAAAAAGAAAAACTCACAATCAAAATATGAAAATAATGAAACAGATCAGAAAAGAAGTGAAAACACAAATAGAATGAAAAAACTCTTTTTGTTCACAACTAATGCAGATTAACAGCAATCTGATCAGAAGATAAAATTACCTGCTGTGCTAGGCCCTAATGTGGTAGTTGATGCTGTAAAAATCACAGAAATATAGGTTATTATTTATAAAGAAAAAATGTATATCCTCTCCTTGAATATGTAGAGTTTCCAGCAGAATTTGAAGATTTTGTTAATGTTCATAAACTGTACCAATAATATATTTTTTCATTTTCATTTTACTTTTTTCATTGATTGGTATAAAAAGGTACATTCAGTGGAATTTATTCATGATATTTTAAATCACATTTAAACATATAGGGCCTGAATTTGAATAGTATTTACACATTTAAAACAAGTTTTTGCATGTGCAAATATACTTTTCCCATGTAAGTGGTATTTTGAAAGTTGCTACAATATCTGCCATTGAATTTTCAATAGGTTTTACCCATGGGAAGTGCACTTAGTATCTAATTTAAAAATTCATTTACATCTGTAAAACTGGGTTTTGTTTGAGGAAATACATTTTACTCGAGTAAGTGGGCTTTTCAAAATTGCACCAATATATGCCATTGAATTGTCTACAGGATTTGCTCATGTAAGTGCACTGTACATGTGTAAATGGCTTTTGAATATGTTATATTTATATGCATAGCTCCTTTGAAAATTCACCTGGCAGAAAGCGCCTTCCATTTTAGCTGGAGATGTGTGGTGTTCAGCTACGTACACTTGCCACATCACCAAAAATGTAATATCCTGGGCCTCTATGGATTCTCCCCACAATCTAATACATCCTTTTTCCTAAATGGTATCTTCATTTCCTTCTAATTCTTCATGGAGCAGGAGCAAACCCTGTTTCACTTGCTCTGCCACTGCTAATGATGCCAGCAGATCTATATTCATGGAATAAGGAAGCACCAGGTTTGATCTGCTGGCATTATTTGCAGTTGGGGCTGCAGCAAAGTAGAAATGATGAGGCCTGCACCAGCCCAGGAAAGATTTGTCATGAAATGAGGACACCATTAGGGGAAGATGGAACAGGATCTGCTTGGGGGAATTACAGGAGAACCAGGAGCTAGATTACTTTGTGGTAAAACTTCAATTATTTTGAATGTTTTACATCAATGAACATGTTCAGTTTCATTTTTCATTTGAAATAAAAAGAAAATACACAAAGAAAACATGAAAAGACAGAAATAAAAATGAACAGAAGAGAAAACATCAAATGAAATCATAAAAGTATTTGTTCATACAGAACCCCCCTCCGGTAATCTCACACAGAACCCCCCTCCGGTAATCTTGATAACCCATGCATATTTTTGGTATAATTGCTATCACGACCCAGCGGATCCCAGTTTCATTTATATTTTGTACTCTTGCACATTATTTAACCATTTATTACCGTTCCTCTCGCTTCGCTCCTTCTCTCTAATTGTTGGGGACCCCCCCCCCTTCCGACCCCCGGTTTCTTAGTTCTCCCGTCCCCTCCCCCTGTTATTTGTATTTTCTACCTTTTGTTATTAAGTAAACCGACATGATGTGTACTTTAATGTCGGTATAAAAAAGCTGTTAAATAAATCAATCAATAAATAAATAAACAAACAGATTAACAGCAATCAGATCAAGAGATAAAATTACCTGATATGGTAACTCTTGTAGTGGCTGAACCTTCTGAAAGCAGAAAGCAGAGAGTTAATCGACTCTAACTTTACCCCATAATTCAACATTACATTCTTAATAGAGAAGAGATAATTGAGGTATAGAAAAAGAATAGAGCAATATAAATGAAATAATCTAAATTTGTAGATCCAGTACTACTGGTTTTCATCAATAAATCAGGAAGGTTTTTGTTTCAGAACATTTTATTGAAAGTAAGCATATCTAGGTACTAGCATTTGAAATAGATGGAAACAGAGCAAGTGAGAACTTTTGCAAAAGAATAAATAGACATTACCTGATTTTGTAGTTCCTGACACAGCAGTTGGTGCTGTAAAAATCATATAAATTATTACCTAAAAATTCTAAGATAAAATTGTATATCCCCTCTTTAAAAATATATAGTTTCCCAGCATAACATGAAGATTTGATAATGCTTATAAACAACCTGTTCCAATCATACATTGTTTCTTTCAAATTTTAATTTTTCCATTGATGGTTATCCCAGTATGAACAAAGGGTGTATGTAGTGCAATTATTTAATGGAATTTTGAAATCATATTAAAAATAAGAGGCCTGATTTTCAGTAGCACTTACACGCATGCAACTGAGTTTCTGCGTGTGTAAATGCAGTTTTTCTGTGTAAGTGGTCACTTGAAAATCACTACTGTTTCTGCCATTAAATTGACAATAGGTGTTACCCATTTCATGTGCCCTTGACATGGGTGAATGGCTTTTGAATATTGCTACGATAGCATGTTATCTTTACCTGCATTACTCTATTCAAAATACACCTTCCATTTTATTTGGAGATGTATGGTGTTCAGCGACGTAATCTTGCCACATTACCAAAATTAAATAATTTGGGCCTCTCCGGATTTTCTCCACAATCTATTATATCCTTTCTTCTTAATGGTGTCCTTCATTTCCTACCAAATCTTCATGCAGCAGGAGCGAAACCACATTGGATTTGCTCCTCCATAGCTGCCGTTGACAATGATGCCAGAAGATCAATTTTCACAGAATGAGCGAGGACCAGGTTTGTTCTGCTGGCATTTGCAATGGGGACTGTAGCACAGCAGAAATGACAAGGCCTGCACAGGCCCAGTAAAGATTTATCATGAAATGAGGACACCATTAGGGGAAGATGAGACAGGACCTGCTTGGGGGAACTGCAGGAGGCCCAGGAGTTGGGTTACTTTGTGGTAAAACTTCAATTATTTTAATGTTTCATTTTTAATTATCGTGTTCTCTTTGATTCTTCATTTTAAATAAAGAAAACACATATTAAAAATATGAAAAGTATTAACCAAAACAGAAAAGAAGTGAAAAAAACAAATAAAAGGAACAAACTCTTTGCTAAAACAACTAATGGAGATTAACAACAATCTGATTAAGAGATTAAATTACCTAATGTGGTAGGTCCTGGAGTGGTTGAACCTATTGAAAGAAGATGACATAGAGTTAAAATTTTAGTCAACTCTATCTTTACTGCATAACCATGTTTCCCAACCAGTGCGCCGTGGCCTTCAGACCTGATCAACTGTGCCACAGAAAAGTCACCACTGCCTGATGCTCAGATTCAGGCCAGCACCTGGGCTCTGCTCTTAGCACCTCAGAGCAACAAGAGACACCAGTAGTGGCTTGTAAATGTGCAGCAGGTCCTTCCTGAGAACATGCATCATCATGCAAGCCTCTTCTTCCTAGCTGGCTCATGAGCCCCAGAGTGGGATCATTAATGGACAGCATGCAGGGCACAAATAGCTGGTCCCCACTCTGTGCTGCACACACTTTGAATACTACAACTCCGAAATAAGATATCTGTAACTAGTTTTTAAGTGTGTTTCTTGTAATAGAGCTATTGCAACAGGAAACCTCTGTAAATCAGAGAATGATAAATGCTGTTTGTGATGCATATTTAGATCTTTAATGTTTAAAGAGAATATCTTGAAGGAGGCCATGAAAGATGGCTAGAAAAGAACCTGTGTTTATATAAAGATACTGTCCCAAGATTTAAAATCACACTAACTGAGCAGAAACATATTCTCAGGGGAACAAATACTATTATGAAAAAATGACCTTCCCATAGAAAGAATGACCATTGAAATGTCTGTGACAAAAAACAAATACTAAAATAATAAGAGGTAGCTGTTTCCCACACCTCCCACCCCACTTCCCATCGCCCTACAGAACAGTCAAAAAAATATGATGATTCCATTGGTAGTAGATTCCCCACCCAGCGAGCCCACGAGGCAAGTGCAAATCCCAGTCAACTGTAAAAGCAAAACCAAACATTTATTTTTTTATTTATTTATTAAGGCTTTTATATACCGACTTTCTTGATACAAATCAAATCAATTCGGTTTACAATGAACTAAGCAGAATATACAATTAACCAATCAACAAGAGATACAGAGCATACAGTTACATTATAACAAGGAAGCCTTAACTTGGAGTAGGAAAATAAAGAAGGGGTGAACGGAGTAATAAATATATAAATAAAATGAAATAAAATAGAATAAATACTATATACAGAAGAGGGGGCAAGGGGCCAACCTCTCTTTAATGGATATTATGCATGAAAAATTTGGAGAGTTTTGTTTACAGAGATGTGTGGTGTACAATTCTAGATCAGGCAATGGAGTTTGTAGAGGGGAAGGCTTGGCTGAACAGCCATGTCTTTAGTTTCTTTTTAAAAGTTGTTAGACAAGTCTCCAGTCTGAGGTCCGGAGGCATGGCGTTCCACATGGAAGGGCCTGCGGTAGAAAAAGACCGGTCTCTGAGGTATGCGTGGTGCACTAATTTGATTGTAGGAATGTGTAAAGATCCCTTGTAAGCATCCCTTAAAGGCCTGGCTGTCGAGTGCAGTCTGAGAGGATGAGACAGGTCAAGCGGGGTTTGATGGTGGATATTTTTATGAATGATTGTGAGAGATTTATGGAGGATCCGGAAATTTACTGGGAGCCAGTGGAGATCTTTAGAATGGGAGAAATATGCTCTCTCCGATTGGTATTTGTCAAAATCCTTGCCGCTGCATTTTGTAGCAGCTGGAGCGGTTTAATGGTAGAGGCTGGAAGACCATGCAGAATGGAGTTACAATAGTCGATCTTGGAGAACAGAATGGCTTGGAGGATGGATCTGAAATCGTAGTGGAATAGGAGCGGTTTGAGTTTTTTGAGTACTTGTAACTTCCCAGTGAAGAATAGGCCGAGCAGATAACCAAGAATTCCCAGATGCCTTTGCGGTATTGTGGCTTGTCAGAGGTGAATGAACTTTGAGTGCCTTTCTGAGCATGACTTGCAGAATATCTCTGAGATGGATCTACTGGCACCAACAGGAAAAGGACTATTCAATGACAGAGTTTGCACCACAATATAAGGAAACTCGGTGCACATGACATCAGGATGCAAGCTTTTGTCTTGCAGATGCCTATTTCAACTGACAGGAGCCAGGTAAATGAAGATGCCCCTGAGGGTGCAGCTTTAATTAAATCCTGGTGCCACAAAACGGAATTCATGCTGAGTTTCTATTCAAAAACCAGACTTGTTACCTGTTTACACAACAAAAGAATATCAAGAGAAGAACAGAAGAACAAAAGCCAGCAAAGCCATGATTGATAAAGGAACTTTTTTATGGTGGGAGGATACAGGTTTAGTTGGTTAGGAATTCTCAGAATGGGGGGAGTGATCCTCACAAGCATTTTCTATACAGGATAGATTGTCATGACAACAGCATAATGTATCTTTGGGCATTCTGGAAACTTCGGTAGTGTTGTATTTTGATTATATAAGTCAGGGCATGTCAGAGATTCACTGAGATGCAAGTTATTACTAATAGAGGGCAGTCATATTGCATCTCCCAGAACACTTGTCTTTGTCTTTCTTATAAACAGCTGAATAAATTATATTTTAAAATCTTTTTCTGAATCGAAGTGTTCTGATTGCCCTGTCCCTGTGATACAAAAATTATATACACCAGGCAGCACTGCCCCAGCTCTTTAGAGACAGAAAATAATAAGGAAGCTCATCCCCGAGTCTCAGGTTGCATCTGCGGCAGTAGTAGAGCCTTCTGAGTTCCTGCACGATCTACTTCCTCCCTTTCCAATGCGTTGCCACCGATGGGGGTCTTCCTTTTGTTGAAGTCCCCACTCTGGGACTGAATAATCAGCCTCCTCTAGTATTGCAGAAGCTTCTTAAAAAGATTTCCCTCGGTGAGATATGCCCTTAATGGAGAACCACAATCCAAAAGGGTGGAGCCAGTGATAGCGAATTCCATCTTTGCATGGGATACTGGTAATATCTTGCAGTTCTTGTCGTTTGCGTAGCATTATGGGAGAGATAGCAGCAAAAATCATTACCTCATGGCCTTCCCATTTCCACATTTGCTTTCTTGCCACATTATATATTTTCTCCTTGATGGTATAGCTGTGGGAGCAGGCTATTATATTGCGGGGGCGATTTGGTAACTTCCGCCCAAGAGATCTGTGTGTCCTCTCCAATTTAATGTTCTCTTTAGGGAGAGAATCCACAAGGTCCGATGTAGCAAGCAGGACCTAGCCTATTTGTAACACCACCGCCGCACTATTTGGAACTCAGGAGATTCAGGCACACTGCAAAAACATAGATTAGTGCAGTGGGAATGGTTTTCGAGGTCTTCCACTTTCTCAGGTAAGGAAATGCATTCCAAATGTAAAGATTTATGGTCTCCTTTCAGCTGTTTAATCTCGGCATCTAAAAAATCTGTGCGCATCTCAAATTCAAAGAGCCAACGTCCCAGGTCAGATATTTCTTCCTTCATTTCTCCCATTGCTTCCATCATTTCAGTCTTATAGGTCTCAATATCTTTCCACAAATCACGAAAACCAGCTTCTAAACTCTGCTGTAGTGGGTAATTTCGAGTCTGAAAGCATAGGAGCGCCATCCTGCTTAGTTTTGGAATCTGTGCTGTCGCTCGCCGCCATTTTGTCGGAGTCGGCCGCAATCACTGAACCCTGCTTCTTATATGAAAACTTTCGAAATCAACCATTTTCACTGGAGTGACATCAGTAAACAGATAAATGGCAGGGAGAAAGAGCGGTGACAATTATACCCAGATGCCTGAGATATCAGCCGATATGAACTCGCTGGGTGGAGGAGCTCGCGCTCAAGCAACTGACAGGCTCCGTGACGTCAGAGTAAGATAAGATGATCCACTGTGTCAAATGCTGAAGAAATGTCAAGGAGTCATAAAAGGAAAGCTGAGCCCTGGTCAAAACCTTGTCTCACTGTGTCAAAGTTTGAAAGTAGTAGTAAGTTCAGTGCTATGATGTTTTCTGAAATCAAACTGATACTGATTAAGGATATTGTTAGAATCAAGAAAGTTACAAAATTGATAGAGAATTGCTGTCTCTATAATTTTATCTATAAATGATAGGGAAGAGATTGGGCAATAATTGGAGAGAAGAGTTGGATCAGCTGTTGGTTTTTTAATTATAGGCCGGACTGAAGCCTGTTTTAGAGAGTCCGGGAGAACACTATGTTGTAAGGAGGAATTGGTGAAATCCATAATAAATGGTTCAATGTCAAGTCTAATTAATTTAAGTAATGCAGTATGGCATGGGTTAAGGGATTTAAAAGAAGGTTTCATGTTGTTGATAATCTCGACATTATCAGATACTGAGACAAGATTGAAATGTTCCAAGCTTGGCTATCAAGGATCAAATCATCAGAATTGTCAATAGATGTATTATTAACAACACTGTTCACATTTTTGGTCTTATTGTATCATGCATTTGGTCTTATTGTATCCTGCATTTTTGGTCTTAAAGTATCATGCAAATGTCTCCGCAATATTCATCCCACAGTGTGTAGATGGTAATGTGGAAGAGGGGTTCATGATTTTTTTAATAGAAGAGTATAATTCTCTTGGGTTATTAAGCACAGATGAAAGTTTCAAGGAATTATATGCTTTCTTAGCAGTATTGATGGCATCTAGGTAAGAAATAAGTTTACAATTGAAAAGTAATTTATTTGTCTGTATAGGATCTCTTCGCCACTTCCTTTCTAATCTTCTCAATTCACAATTTTTGGATTGAACGAGGCTAATTGATGCACTAGAGAAGGTACAGAGAAGGGCAACCAAAACAATAAACGGGATGGAATTATTCCCATATGAGGCAAGGATAAAGAGGTTAGGGCTGTTCAGCCTGGAGAAGAGGCAACTGAGGGGGGATATGATGGAGGTCAATAAAAGCATAAGATGACTAGAATGGGTTAATGTAAATCAGTTGTTTATGCTTTTAGATAGTACAAGGACTAGGGGGCACGCCATAAATTTAGCAAGTAGCACATTTAAAACAAATTGAAGAAATAAGTCTTTTTCACTCAACGCATAATTAAGCTCTGGAATTCCTTGCCAGAGGATGTGGTTAAGGCAGTTAGCTTATCTAGGTTTAAAAAAATGTTTGAACAAGATCCTGCATGAGAAGTCTATAAATTGCTATTAATCAAGTTAACCTGCTTATTACCGGTATTAGTAGCATGGGATCTATTTAATGTTTGGGTACTTGCCAGATTCTTGTATCCTGGATTGGCCATTGTTGGAAACAGGATGCTGGGCTTGATGAACCCTCGATCTGATCCAGTATGGCAACTTCCTATGTTACCTTTCCTGAGTATCCTCCTTTGAGTTCTTCTAGCCTGTTTCCTTTCTTCAAGCTAATGGGGTCATTTATGAAAGGCTTATCGCATGCGATATGGCTGTATCGCATGCGATAGCATGCAAATTAGGGGGAGGGGAGGAGTCGGGGTGGGGAGGGGAGGATTCAGGGCGGGGAGGGGGCGGAGTTGGCGATGTCTTCACTGCCGGCGATAACATTACCAATGTTATCGTCGGCAGTAGCGTGCCAAATAGCACCACCTTTCACGGTGGCACTATTTGATGTGAAAGCCGGCAGCTGGCACACCGCAGTGGTGCGAAGGCTGTGGACTTTCGCAGGCCCGCGCCCCCCTTCGCTGGATTCATCATTCGGCGATGAATGATGAATCCAGGCCTAAGTGAGATGGAGAGAGCATGCACTAAGCATTGCATATAACTTATTCAGAGTGCTGGGAAGAGCAGTAGTAGTGGTGCTCTGGCAGTCATACAGTTGTTTATCCACAACTGAATTCTTCCTTATCCTTCACTTTTATATAGGAGTTAATTTATCCTAATGAGTTCACATGGGTCTCCACACTCTCTCTCTCCCTTTGTTTTAGAAATTGGAAGAGAGTCTGATGGAGCGTTCAGTGTTTCTCTAGCTCTTCTCTTGGTCTTCTCTTGGCCATATGAGTCCTCTCCTTGTCGCATTGCCTGCTCCATGGTGGTCAATATGCCACACAACATTTTTGTTAAAATAGGTGTGCCTTAGGCTTCAAAAGGTTAGGAAATACTGCTCTAGAGGTGCAAATTTGACACAACCACAAAAATTGACTTACAGGAATGTTATCCTTCAACTGTTGTGGATGAAAAATAGTGAAGAAGCGTATCCTTTGCTACACTTTTCCTATAAATTGAGGTCATTAGTGATCTTGGTAAGAACATAAGAAAATGCCATACTGGGTCAGACCAAGGGTCCATCAAGCCCAGCATCCTGTTTCCAACAGTGGCCAATCCAGGCCATAAGAACCTGGCAAGTACCCAAAAACTAAGTCTATTCCATGTTACCATTGCCAATGGCAGTGGCTATTCTCTAAGTGAACTTAATAGCAGGTAATGGATTTCTCCTCCAAGAACTTATCCAATCCTTTTTTAAACACAGCTACACTAACTGCACTAACCACATCCTCTGGCAACAAATTCCAGAGTTTAATTGTGCGTTGAGTAAAAAAGAACTTTCTCCGATTAGTTTTAAATGTGCCCCATGCTAACTTCATGGAGTGCCCCCCTAGTCTTTCTACTATCCGAAAGAGTAAATAACCGATTCACATCTACCCCTTCTAGACCTCTCATGATTTTAAACATTTATTTATTTATTTATTTATTTAACACTTTTTTATACCGACCTTCATAGTAATAACCATATCGGATCGGTTTACATAGAACCAGGGTATAACTGAAGCAATAAATAAAATAGTAATTAACAAGAGAGGTGAATAAGGCAAAGTTACATTTAACAAGGAGTAAAAAAAAAACAAAAACTTGGGAAGCTTAAAGCTGGAAGAAAGAAAGGCAGGAGGAATAATAACATAATACAAAAGGAATTTAGGTTAGAGCATACAGTGCTTTAACATCTCTATCATATCCCCCCTCAGTCGTCTCTTCTCCAAGCTGGATAGTCCTAACCTCTTTAGTCTTTCCTCATAGGGGAGTTGTTCCATTCCCCTTATCATTTTGGTAGCCCTTCTCTGTACCTTCTCCATCGCAATTATATCTTTTTTGAGATGCGGCGACCAGAATTGTACACAGTATTCAAGGTGCGGTCTCACCATGGAGCAATACAGAGGCATTATAACATTTTCCGTTTTATTCACCATTCCCTTTCTAATAATTCCCAACATTCTGTTTGCTTTTTTGACTGCCGCAGCACACTGCACCGACGATTTCAATGTGTTATCCACTATGATGCCTAGATCTCTTTCTTGGGTTGTAGCATCTAATATGGAACCCAACATTGTGTAATTATAGCATGGGTTATTTTTCCCTATATGCATCACCTTGCACTTATCTACATTAAATTTCATCTGCCATTTGGATGCCCAATTTTCCAGTCTCACAAGGTCTTCCTGCAATTTATCACAATCTGCTTGTGATTTACCTACTCTGAACAATTTTGTGTCATCTGCAAATTTGATTATCTCACTCGTCTTATTTCTTTCCAGATCATTTATAAATATATTGAAAAGTAAGGGTCCCAATACAGATCCCTGAGGCACTCCACTGTCCACTCCCTTCCACTGAGAAAATTGCCCATTTAATCCTTCTCTCTGTTTCCTGTCTTTTAGCCAGTTTGCAATCCACGAAAGGACATCGCCACCTATCCCATGACTTTTTACTTTTCCTAGAAGCCTCTCATGAGGAACTTTGTCAAACGCCTTCGGAAAATCCAAGTATACTATATCTACCGGTTCACCTTTATCCACATGTTTATTAACTCCTTCAAAAAAGTGAAGCAGATGTGTGAGGCAAGACTTGCCCTGGGTAAAGCCATGCTGACTTTGTCCCATTAAACCATGTCTTTCTATATGTTGTGTGATTTTGATGTTTAGAACACTTTCCACTATTTTTCCTGGCACTGAAGTCAGCCTAACCGGTCTGTAGTTTCCCGGATTGCCCCTGGAGCCCTTTTTAAATATTGGGGTTACATTTTCTATCCTCTAGTCTTCAGTGTCTTGTAAATAAGTATATCTAACCATGGTATAAGTATATCTAAGCATGGTATAAGTATATCCTCCAGTCTTCAGGTGTCTTGTAAATAAGTATATCTTAGAATGGTATACTTTGGACCTGAAAACTTATAGTGAACTAAATTAGAGTCTAATGTATTAATCTATGACTGGAAATCTATAGGTTCAGCCTTAGTCCCAGTCCAGATCCAGAATATGTCATTAATAAAACATTTCCAAACTAGGATCTTTGATAAGAATCTAAAATAATAGATGTAACATTGTTCAAAGTGTGCGACATATAAACAAGCAATTGAAGAGGCCGTAGATAACCTCATTACTACTCCTTTTATTTGATGGTAGTAATTTATCCCAAATTGAAAATAATTCTGGGTTAACACTATAGTAGCTGCATATAATTTTTCTTGGAGTAGTATTATCAGTTTTGATCAGCTGATCCAATGTTAGATTTACAAGAGGAGCTTAGAAAACTCCAAGGGCTAGAAGTTAAATACATCTACAGAATTTGATTTCCTGTATGAACCTTGTCAGAGTATTCCAATAGTTTCGTGTAAACCCAGAATTATTTTCAATTTGGGACATCAAATTCATGACAGTTGAAGGTTAACATTACTGAGTCAATTTTTGAGATTGTGTCAAATTTGTACCTCTAAAGATGAATATAAAGTACAGGCTTGGAGAATATTATTTCATTTGGTTGAGAGAAGAATTAATATAGTGTTCCCCAAGATCCGCAGTGTTTGCATCGAATGGAAGATTGTTGTTATATATCAGGTTGTTCTACATTCCGCGATGAGGAAACCCTTATTGGGTGAAATGAGGGTCCCTTGATGGGAATTCATTGTATGTGAAATATCTGAAAAGTTTCTCTGACTCTGGTATGGATTCATTGTAAAGCTGTGAGATGGGGAATATTTGAAAAAAAGCTTTGATTTTGCATTGGAATGGGAATTCACTATATGTGTGTGTGTACGATTGGTTATATCTGAAAAAGATTCTCTGACTCTGTCTATGACATTGGAATGATTTAATAATGTTTGAGTGAATGTGGTTTTTATATTAGAATATTAGCAGGATTGTAATACTGCATTTCATTCATTAAATGTGTAACTAGTTTATAAGTTTTTATTGGAGAACAACAATGTAATTTTGCTTTTATGATTAAAGATTAAATACAGTAAAGTTTTAAAATATTCTTTGGATGTTGCTTAAAAATTGCATGATTACATTGGGGTATTCCTTATAGGCCGGATTTTCAAAAGGTTACACGCGTAACCGGCCTTACGTGCGCTGGGCCTATTTTAAAAAGGCCCGGCGACACGCGTAAAGCCCCAGGACGCATATAAGTCCTGGGGCTTTACAAAAGGGGTGGTCTGGGGGCAGAGAGGGGGCTGGGCGGGGCAGTCTGGGAGCGGGGCATGGGCATGACCAGAGGCCTCTGCACGGCCGCTGGGCCGGCGCGCGCAACTTACCTCAGCCCCAGAGTGAAGTAAGTTTTAAAACAATAAAAAGAAATCAATGAAGGTAGGGGGAAAGGGCGGGGAAGGTAGGGGAAGGAAAGGGAAGGGGGGGGGGGGGGGGGATAGGGAAGTTCCCTCCGAGGCTGCTCCAATTTCGGAGTGGCCTGGGAGGAAACGGGAGAAGGTAGCGCGGCTCGGAGCGGGCTCAGTGCGCGCAAGGTTCACAATTGTGCACCCCCTTGCGGCGCCGACCCCGGATTTTATAACGTGCATGCGCCTGCGTGCGCATGTTATAAAATCAGGCATACATGTACGCCCGCGCGCTCCTTTTTTAAAATCTACCCCCATATGTCTTAGCTCATATGTTATAGTACTTTAGCTTTGCATGGGCACGCATTTCTTGAAGTAATTCTCCATGCTGTAAAAAGCATACTTACGGACACACGTTCCCTCAGTACAGCATAGATCTGAAGCCACTGTTTGTGTTATCAGAATCTCGTCTTCCGCACACGTGACGTTAGCAGGTGCATTACAGAAGTGAGGTGCACCGCTGATCATCAGTGTCACAGAGTCACAAGTGTAGTCAGTACATTCTTCTTGCCATGTGGAGCCGGGCTGTGGAAGGTGACATGAAAACACAATGAATGGAACACAGGAAAAGGGACTTCCATGGAGTCAGTCTAGACATTTATCGGATTTTATGCGTCTACCACTGAGCAACGTTTTCTTTCAACATGATAGAAATGTATTAGTTAAACACATGTAAAATAGAATATGGCATAATAGACAAGTGTTCCAGGTTTCCAGTAGATAAAGGAGGCGATTCTGAATAGCCGCATTGTTGTAGTGTACGCAGGCACTTTTAGCCCTCATACATTCTATCCGAGTGGCTTCCCTTTAATAAAGAGCAACTGCAACGTGCACATGCTAAAAGCGTCCGTGCACTCTGCACCTGCTATTTGTGTGAGCAGTTGAGTGGGGGCAACATAATGCAAGTGCATATGCAACTCTAATGTACTCTCCCGACTGGACACTTCCACGGGAATGCCCTCCTTTAACCCGGCTAAAGTATGCACGCTATGGATGCCCACATGTTTTTTTAGCCAAGCAGAGGAGGACAAATTCAGACAGGCCAATTTACCCAGGTAAATGGCTTTGCAGATCATCCTTAAAATGCTATCTCAGGTTAAAGAATAAACTCCAACTTAGGACATGTGCAGAAAGATTGAAACAACATTGGCATTCTTTCTTTGTATTTTCTTTTTACAACCGAGCAATGCTTATCCTTCCGCATGGAGGGATGTCTTTTGGTGTGAGTATATGTTTTAATTATTGTGAATGTGATTTTGTACACCGCCATGATCTGTGGTGTGGTGGCCTAGAAATGCTTTTAAATAAATAAATGGGCTTAATTCACCCAGATTCAAGACTTAGAACATTTTTCAGTAGGAGGACATCTATTGACTGTAACAAACAAAAAATAATCATGTTCTAAGCTTTAAATAATGACTCAAAACTTCTGTGTGGCTCAGGAAAACTGAATAAACCCACTTTGCTCAGGTTTTCAGACTGAGCTCGACTCAGAATTGTGTAATTCAGTCTCAACATTACTATAAATATGCACAAGCCTCATTATCCATTTCCAGATACAAGGCATTGCTCTGCTAACGTTATAATCCCTGGGATTCATTGGAGTAAGCACACTGACTATGTTCCTGCCATGATGTCTGCTTTAATTAAGGGCCAGGAGCTATACTACCTCATTTTAATATGGTAAAAAATCATCATGCAGTCCTGCTCCATAGGAAGCAAGGGGAAAAATACAAATATTTTTCATTTCTGGCACAAAAACTTTCATACTTTCAAGTACATGACAATTCATGCTATGCAAGAGTTAGGAAAGTGTCACATGCAATCCAAAACCTCTAAAAAGAATGAAAAAGGTTCCATGCATATGATGCACGTTGCCTTGCCTTCTCTCCCTTTGCACATCAAGGAAGGCCATGCCCATCACCCCAACGCTCCTACCACAACATGCATTCAAAGGACAGGGGCCAGGATGAAGGGAATTTGAAGAGTCCTTCCATCCAGATAGGATACGGCAATCATCCAAATGCTGATAACTAAAATTCAGTAGGTGACCTCTCTCCTGGAAGTATAATGGTTGCTCATTTTATCATGTATACCACAGCCGTATGGAATGTAATGGGATTATAGCCAACCAAGCCAGCCACAAAAGAAAAGATACACATACAAACAGAAAATGGAGTAATGTGCATCTCAAAGGGGTGAGAGGGAAAGCACTGTTTATAATCTATCTATGAGCAAAAATGGACATGCTCCCACTCTCTTGCCTTATTTAAATCTAGTCTAAAAATGCACCTTTTTTGAGGCTGCTTTTAAATCATAACCCCAATTATCCACTCACAGCATTATTGATTTTAACCATTTTCTTAATAAACGAGATCCCCAAAGTCTCTTTTGTCCTGTTTGATTTGAATAGATTGTAAGCTCTACTGAGCAGGGACTGTCTCTTATATGTTTTTGCTTTCATCGAGGAGCGCTATAGAAGTGAGATGCAGTGGCAGCAGTAATAACAGTAGTAGTGCTTTACAATTTCAGTGTATTTTGATTTTTTTCCATGTTTTTCATATTTTATGTTTGTTTTCTTGCTCAGTGTTAAAGGCATTCTTTGGTTTAGGGCGGTGGTTATAAAGAAGATAGCTCGCTTGCTATAGCGATATTCTTTGTAGCAGGGAGATAAGCGTAACCCTGTGATTCAGATCTGCTTCATGAACCATAGCTTAAGCAAAGAAAAGTCCGGCATACATTCTGGGCCTCACTTTTTGTGCCATTTATGAGCTAAACCCCAATTTTATGTTATTAAATAGCCTGGGGCTCAGTTTGCATAAAGGAATGCACATAACTCCATGCTCCCTATACTTTAATGCGAACTGGGGAGACCTGAGCTGGGTCTCATGTTCATACATTCATATTTTAAAACGTATGCATGTAAGTTAACCCACAAAAGTTAGGACCTCACAATAGAGCAGGCGGAATTTTCTGCGGGTTAGCTTGCGCGCAAGCCACCTATCCCAGGGTTTTCAAAGAGAATGTATGCACATAAGGTTTGCTTTGAAAATGTAGGGTAAAGTCTGCATATATAAGGGTCCTGCAGACATTACGCCATCATGCATTATGCTCCTGAGACCCCCAAACCCTTCCCTTAGTGAGGAGGAGTCGCTGAAGAGTGATGCTAACATCTCCCTCCCTTCTGGCAAGTTCTGAAAGCTGCTTCTGCATTATTTCAGGTCCCGGCTGGTCCAAGTGCAGTAATCAAGCACAGGACAGCTGCAAAGCAGTGTCCAACACTGGCTCTAGGTCATTGCAACAGCCCTATACTGGTTTTTATGGTGGTACACATAGGACTTTGAGAAGGTCCAACCAAACTTCCTGTACATTTCAGGTCTAAATTATGAAGGCTTTTCCCACAGACAGAATGAAAAAAATAAGTCTTAATGAACCAGTTTTTTTCTCATTATTTCTATTAATCCCAGATTAAAGTCATGCAAGGAAAGGTATGTGCGTGGCAGGTTCAGCTTCCTACCTGATGTGGTATTCCACTGGATACACATACTGGAACTGTATGGAAAGAAAAGATTGCATAGTGTCATTGTAAAAACTAAAAGGACAATATTCAAAGGGGGTTTATCTGGATAGCTTTTGAAAAAACCCAAGGTTAGGCTATCTTGGCCACTTATCCAAATGAATGTTATACAGCTAAGTCATTATCGGGATACTTTGGAGGCATTCTGGAGTGAAGTTCACTAACTTGAATAACTTATCCGGCTAACTCCAGTATTCACAGTTAGCAAAATATGTTATTTGGCTAAGTCTGGAAGTGCGTAGAGCAGGGTTAACGTGATCTGGAACATGTTCCCAGATAACTTTAAACTTGCTGGCTATACTGAAAGAATGAAGCAGGTTAAGTGGCAAATAAGAATTTTAAAAAAACACCCTGGCGGCCTTCCAGGCTCATGCACTACCCTCTACCCCAATGAAACAAAAGTAGGGCATTAGGCTTGATCTTGCCTCCCCTAAGCCCCCCTAAGCCCCCCCCAAACATACCCAAATCACAGCTCTGAAAAGCCCCCTCCCACCCCAAAAACACAAACTACATTTTAAATGTAGACCCCCTCCCTGAAGCTCACTTCACCCCCCTCCTCCTGCCCAGAAAGGCAAACCTGACCCCTCCTGCCCCACCCTTAATCCCCTTCCCCCGCTGAGAGCATCCGGTTCACAGCACACCCAGCGTTACCTTGAATCTACATAAGGACAGCTTGCATTATCAGGACTGACTTCATCTGATACGTAGCCTAGCTCACGTTTCTGAAGGGGTTTTTGCAGGTTCGTGTATCACAGGGATTCCCAAACCTGTCCTGGGGATCCCGTAACCGGTCGGGTTTTCAGGATATCCACAACAAATATGCATGAGATACATTTGCACACCATGGAGACTCAGTATAATGCAAATTTGCCTCCTACACATTCTTTGTGGACATCCTGAAATCATGCCTGGCTGTGAGATCCCCAGGTCATTCTACAAGGAGAAAAATCAGAGTTATTTGGACTTCTTGAAACATTTAAAGGAGAAGCCCATTTGATTATTATATTTATTTATTGAAACCTTTTGATTTTTTTTTGAGAGAGGTATTAGAGTAAAGAGCTGCCGCACAGTGCTATTATCTCATGCCTCATGTTCTGTTAGTCTGGGCTAGTTCTGGTGATTGCCTGTGTGCGTTAATTTATCCCTTAGATTTACAGTTGATCTTTTACAGTTGCAGTATTGCTTTGCACAATATTGTGGGTGACACTGGGAAGTTCCAAGGAGAAATCAATATGACTTGTGTCTGCTACCTCTTACTGTATAAGAGTGCTACTACATCTATTTATTTACTTAGGCATTTTATATACCGTCATTCCAAAAGGAGATCATAACGTTTGGCAACAGATGGAGAGACACATGAAATAAATTGGCTGATTCCTTATGCCAATCACACAGCATATTATCTTATTAGAAAGCATCTACACATCATTATCATCATCAGAGAAGAATCACTCTGAGTCTGTGGTAGGAAGTGTGTCAGGCAATCTGGAATTATGCTAAATGCCCCATTAGATAGGGCCGGTCCATAAATGACTGAACCAGGTTAGCCATTGCTCAGGCAGTTTTGCCTTAAGCTGGTAATTTAAATTCATGTCTGCTTCACTTTTTTGGTCAGTAACATTTTTGCCTACTCACTTTGTAGGTCTATCGATCAAGCACCCAGAGCAATTCAAACTAATACTTTGGTGTGTGTGTGTGGTGCGCGCGCGGTGTGCATCTTTTCTATTTTGCACCACAAGACTAGCAGTGCATCCCAAAATCTGCTCCTTCTTTTCTGAACACACTCCCAAAACGTTTATCTTCTCTCTCATCACCTCCCACATAGACCAGTACAACCTACTCACCAGCCTCCCACTGAACCATCTCTCTCCACTACAATCTGTCCAGGACACAGCTGCATAGCTCATGTTTCGCCAAAGTCTCTGCACTCCTATAACCCCTCTTCTCAAGTCACCTCATTGGCTCCCTATCCGTTCCCACATACAGTTCAGGCTCCTCTTACTCGCCTATAAAAGCCTTCACTCTGCAGCTCCTCACCATTTCTTCTCTCTTCCCTCTCCTAATAGCTTTCCTCAGGCATTCTGCTTACTTATCTATTCACCTTTGTTCATTACCATTACCAGCCACCCTCATAATTATTTTGTGACAAATTACTGTGGTGACTCACATTGCTTGAAGAACAGTCCTTGAGTAATCTTCGGTGCATGCATCCTTAGCTTCCTTACTCAACCACTTCACTGAATTATGTTTAACACATTTCATTTCTGATGGGCTAACCACACCATTTCTTTTATACTTAATGTGACCAGAACTATGGGGCCTCTGCGCTAAAACACATAAAAAACTGGAGCTAAAACTTTAGCTTCCTACACTAAATCACCACTTGGCCTACACACTTCTGCAGAAGTATTATCTTCAGAGTGATCACACCTGATCAATGTGCAAGCTAGCCCAGAATATTTATCATGCGTGCGATGATTTGCAAAATCCCCAGCGCCGCCAGTTTAAAGTGAAAGGGCAGTTAGCATAAGGGATGTCATCTCCCCAACCCCCAACCCCCATCCCAGTCCTGCCCCAGCACAAGAAGTAAGGGACCTGGCAGCCCTGACATTACCTCTGATCTCCCTAATAAACCATATGATGGGAGCTTGATGGCTCCACCCACACAAAGGTCTTCTGACCCCTGATCCATTCTGAACATCAAGGTCCTCTCCCATGAAGGCCCCCATAGAAGCAACATCCCCTCCGCGGCATCATTAGTTCTGGCCCTAAGGACCCATGCCAGAAATCTTCATTGAAGTGCCCCAATCTCAGCTGTCCCTCATCCTGCCCTTGCCCTTCTCCCCCTCATCTTCCCTCCTCCGTGTCTGGGCCCAGTGTTGTAAAACTGAAGCTCCTTCCTGCAATGCTGGCTCCTCCTTACTTCCTGCCACTGCTGTTCGTGGAGCCTCTTGTGCTGATCTATGAACAGTAGAGTCCTTATCAGGAAAAAGCTCAAGTTTTACAGCAGCAGCAGCAGCCCAGCGACTGACAGGGAAGATGATGGGGAGGAAGAAAATGCAGCATCAAGTTCCTTGCTCCTGGAAGTGACACAGCAGGGGATGGGATAGGTGGGGAGGGCAGAAGATGGGACTCTCCAATATTGGGTGAAGGAATGGGTGTCGGACACGTTAATATTAATGTATTCATTCCTTCGCTGTCTGCTATCAGTGAAAGGACCAATCCCCTTTCAGAAGGCTGTCCTTTCAGAATTCTGAAAGGGGATTGGTCCTTTCACTGACATTTCATAATAGAGGATCCAACTGGCTTTGAGGTGAAAGAACAGCCTGTTGAAAGAGGCAGGGCCTTCTGGGGCAGAGGATCCTGGAGGGCTTCAATGGTTAGAAGTGAGTTTGGAAGACTGGGGGCGTTCGGCTCAGGCCGATTTATTTGTTTAAGATGAGAGTGCAGGGAGGCCCACCGGACTCACAGACCAAGGTGACTACTTAGTTTAAGTAGGGGTTAGACATGATTTGGGGGGAGAGTTCAGCTCAGGCCCCCGCTAAAAGCCAGGAGGTGGGCATTCAAAAGCCATTTAGACAGTTAACAAAAGTTATCCATCTAACTGGCTGATGCAATATCATGTAAGTAAAAAGTGTGCATCCAGAGTGGACGCACATTTTTTGAACAAGTGCACATCCACCTCTCCTGGGCGCTCGATGCAATATACAAATGAGCTGCTGCGCTAAAATGGACGCACAGTGGATAATTTGTGCATCCCTAGCACTCTCCATCAGGTGCCCAGGAGAAGTGGCTGTGCAACCTCAACAGCCTGGCCAATGCTCCCTCCCCACCCCTCGGTAGGGCTGTTCTCGATTGGTCCTTTTCACTGACAAGTGACAGTGAATGGACCAATCGGCAGTAAGTGAAGCAGTGAATAAATTAATATTAAGTGCCCTGTGTGTGGAGGTTACCAAAACAGATGTTCAATTTATGAGCATTTGTTTTATCCTGTAGCAGCTAATTTACTGGCACAATAACACGTACAATGCTCACGGCCATGAGCGTGTATATTGTGGGTGTATATTGTGCGCCCCAAAATCTTTTTTTTATATCAAGACTTTTTTTTTTTTTGCATGATGTTGCTTTCTGTGGTTCTTGCTATTTAGTATTGCGATGACTCTAAGTAGGAAGAACCACAGAAAAGCATTTTTTTGTTTTTAAGTTGAGCCCTTGACCCACGGGAAGACTTTATGCCTGGTCTGGGCAGGCGTAAAACTTGATCGGTTAAAAAGTGCACCACTGGTGCAGGGGGATTTTTTGCATCACAGGGTAATAGCTAATGGCCTCATCTCTATGGAATTTACATGTCATGAGCGCTCTTAGCTATGCGCGGTTTGGAAGCACTCATCCCCTTATTGCATTGGGGGTTATGGATACACGTCCAAAATGCGCGTCCAATCGCTCATTAACCTGTGCACTAGGCTCAGTGCACGATATTGCATCGGCCTGTAAATAGCTAAACCTTGATATTAAATGACTTATCTGGCTATATTCTAGCAGGATAATGAGTTATCTGGCTAGAATATAGCCAGATAAGTAGGGTGGTACTCCAGGGAGATCAAAGTTAGCCAGACAAGTAAAGCGGCTAATTCCGCTATTCAGCTAACTCTGGTTGCATGTAGCTAATAGCGCAGACCTGCCGTTGCATATCCCAGTTAAGTTAGCCAGATATGTATAACCCGCTAACTTACTGGGCCACTCTGTGGCTGAATATCAACTCCTAAGTTTTTTTTACGGTAGGTGCAAGATCAGACTTGGTTTTCTTCTTTTGTGTGTGTGCATTTAAGCTTATGATAGGTAGCATGGCCATGGAGTATAAAAAACTGTTTAGCATGCTTTTTTTACATGTAGTCTACTAACATGTCATTAGCTCACTGCATCCCATAAGGACCAGTAGTTTTAGTGAGCATTTAAAATATAACTCGTGCTAAAATCTAACTCCAATTTTAGCATGGCTTTTATTACATCGGCCCCTTTGTTCCTATGTTCGAGTTTGAGTGCATTTTTTGCAAGGTTTTGTATTGCTTTATGATGAACTAATAGTTGAGGGAGCTTGTGTTGCTATTACTGACAGCAACACAGGATTTGTTTGTTCAGCATTTATTTTAACATTTAAAAGCGTGATGACCAATTATGTGTTTTTATAGGCTTGTTCTTGGGGCAGGGGAGAGGAAGCTGAACGTGATTGAGCTTATTTAATTTGGAAATTTATTCCTTGCCTAAGTTCTTATGCCCAAAGCAAGGTACGAAATCTTAGATGGGTTGGGGTGGTGGTGGAAGGGCTTATGGGCATAAGCCCTGGGTTTTTTTAATTACCTAGAAACGCTCCTGCTTCCCATGAAAACCAGACATTCCCCTCACCCCAAGGAAGGCACCCTTCCCATGAAGGCCAGATTCCCCCCCAATGAATGTAATCCCTTTCTGCCAAAAAAGGAAACAGCCCCTTGATGAATGCAGCCCTCCCTTAAACACAGCCTCTGCCCACACATGAACACCACCTTCCATGCAAGTGCCCTCCCATTGAAGGCTGTCCACATCCGCTAGGATCAAGGCAGGACAGAGGGGCCGGATCTTCACCTGCAGCAGGAACATGAGAGCTCTCCTGCTGGCACAGCTGTAGCTACTAAATTATACCATCCTCCCTCGGAAATGCTACTGATCCTGTCTTTCACCCTCTGCCACTCATCCACGGCATTTACATGGAGAACTCTTGTATTATCCTAGGCATGTATATATATATATATATATATAACCCTTGTATATAATCCTCTGCATATATTAGAGTCCTTGTATATAATCCTTGACTGACAAGCCTGTGTGTATAAACCGGAGTATATAATCCCTATGTTATACAATCACTGTATAAAAAATCCAATGTATATTGAAACCAACACTCGAATTAACCTCCTTCTCCCTCTAAGTAACCAACTAAATATGGCCCCTAGCGACCTTGGGCAAGTCACTTTACCCTCCATTGCCTCAGGTACAAAACTTAGATTGTAAGCCCACTGGGGATAGGGAAACCCTTACAGTGCCTGAATGTAAACCGATGTGATACTTCTGATTGAATGTCGGTATATAAAAAAAAATTATAAATAAATAAATAAATAAATAAATCTATACATTATAGTGCTAAATAAACTCCAATATTTTAGTATCAGACTAAGTGGGGTTAATTTATTTTTATTAAACTGGAGCAGTATTCTGCCAAAACCAATGAGTGTACCATGAAATGCTATCTTTGTTGTTGCTGTTACAGTAATTAGTTACAAAGCTCGCTTACCACACACTGGCATGCTGCAGCAGGGATCTGATGGCTTCGGTTTGAATACCAGCACTTCCTCTTCCGTGCAATCGATAGCAGGCTCTGAGTCACATGGCTGAGGTTGAATGGTCATAGATCTATTTATATTGCATTCATAGTCAAGGCAACCCTGGGTCCAGACATCGACAGGCTGTGGAAATTCAAACTCTGCTATTAAGTGCACTCATTTAATACGTAGGGTTATCATCAAGGATAAACAAAGCTTCTCCTGGCATTCCAGATTTTAAAGCTCCTTTGCCAGTGAATATGTGACACTGGCCCCAGTGTATATGTGCTGTTTAAATGTTCATTATACCTTCAGGACCAGAGGCATCCTGCATTGACAGCACTCGGTTCCCAGGCAGTGATGCCAGAGCTCACCACCTGGTATCCACCGACTGACAATTGTAACTCTCTAATCAGGAGGAGGACCCAGCCTTGCTTCCTGGGCCTGAGCGGGCAGGAAGCCAGTTTCTCTTTGGTGGGAGGGGCCGGGGTAAGGCAGAGCTGACAACACAGGAGCTGTCTAGAAGAGATGCCCCCCCCTCCCCCTTTTCTGCCAGGAAAGAGTACAGACTACTCCTGGAGAAAGGTTGAGGGAAGGAGATGGGCTTCATCCCCCTTCACCCATATCTACTGTGGTTTTGGGATGCGAGAGTTCAATCTGTTGACAGCCAGAGAGCGCCTGATACAGTTGCTCAGTGCAGTCCAGAGTGAAATAATACTGTAAAACATTATGCTGAAAGGAAATCAGAATGATTTAATTAAGGCTGACGTAAGCAGCGATAGTCATTGTTGGCCAGTGCACTATGGACTAAAAGCTACAGACATAAGCCACTGAAATATCTTCCCAGCTTATACTTCTAATAAGCAGATTTACCAAGTTAAAATGGAATAGCAGAGGCAATTGTTTCTACAAGCCACAAGTTCCTGCAGAGATGCTGCTGTGTTGTTTTTTTTCTCTCCTCTGGGTATTGACTGCCCCTGTCCCGCCCATTCAGAAAAGCCCTGGGACATATGCGCATCCCGGGGATTTACACGCCTAGGGGGGGTTACACGCGCCGGGCCTATTTTCAAAAGGCCCAGCGGTGCGCGTAAAGCCCCGGGACGCGCGCATGTCCCGGGGCTTTTCTGAATGGGCGGGACGGGGGCAGGGCAGGTGGTCCAAGGGCATGGCGGGGGCAGTCCTGGGGGCGTGGCTGGGCAGTCGGGAGCGGTCCGGGAGGCATGGCCGAGGACTCCGGCACAGCGGGCCTTTGCTGCTGTGCTGGGGATCGTGCACCGGCATCTTTGAAATCCTATCCACAACCACCCATATGGTGGTTGTGGTCATTCAAAGGAGGCAGATTTCAGACAAAACCAGAGTTCCATGGGAGCTGGCAACGGCTGTAAGAGCCCCCACAGTCAGGCTCAGTCACTCTCTTGCATGGCACAGGTAGGGCAGGTGCCCACTTAACACTGATTGTCATTTCTCATCTGAGGCCACCAGTAAGGGCGCACAATGAGTTTCAGGGTGCAGGTGACGCAAGAGATGGGAGTCATGGGCCCATTCTAGAACCTTTTGCCATAAATGTGAAGGCTGCTGTGAGTACAGTCTTGGCTGCGTTGAGGATGGCCTGACATGGCTTTCGTGCACCTTCTGTATCGAAGGAGCAGTATAGCACATCAGCTCAAAGGTTCTTGTCAGCAGGGTGGTAGCACAGCTCAAAGTTGAACCTGTTAAAAAAACAGGGACCAGCGGCTTGTCTGGCGTTCAATCTCTGTGCTTGCACCAGGTGTTCAAGATTCTTGTGGGCCATATAAATTGTTACAGGATTCTTGGCTCGATTCAGCAAGTACCGCCATTCCTCCAGTGCCAATTTGACTGCAAGCAGCTCGCAACCTCCTATAGTTTAGTTTTTCTCAGCTAGGGAGAATTTCCTAGAGAAGCAGGAGTACAGCAATACAGAAGTAGGAGGACAGCATTCACTACGAGGGTGGATGGATATACCTCCACAATGAATGATCTTCCTGGTTCTGGGTGATGAAGGCACAGACCCCAATTGATCTCTTGAGTTGTTCAAAGGCTTAGGTGGCATCTGCTGGCCAATTCCTGGTGTCAGCCCCTTTACTAGTTAGGGCTGTCAGGGAGACTGTCAATGAGGAGTAATTGGGGATAAACTGTCTGTAGTAGTTGGTGAACCCTAAAAATCATTGCAAAACCTTGAGATCAATGGGTCAGGGCTACTCCACAATGACCTTCATCTTAGCAGCATCCTCTTGAGGCCTTGTGCAAAATATATCCTAAAAAGGGAGCTCCATTTGCTCAAAGTCATACTTTTCCAGCTTAGTGCAGAGGTGATGGCCATGGAGTTTCTGCAGGACCTGTTTTACATGGTCTCTGTGTTCAAAGAGAGATTTAGAGAACAATAGGATGTCATACAAGTGTACAACTATGTGGGAGTAGGGAAAGTCTCTAAAGATCTCGTTCACCATTGACTGGAATAGCACAGGGGCATTGCACAACCAAAGGACTTTGCCAGATACTCATAGTGACTGCGTAGGTATTAAAAGTGAATTTTCATTCATCGCCCTCTCGGATCCTGTTCAAGTTTTAGGCTCCCTGGAGGTCCAGTTTGGTGAAGACTTGTGTGCCCTGCAGGCAGTCAAAGAATTCAGAGATTAGGGGATGTGAGTAATGGTTCTTCTTTGTTTTGGCATTTAGGCCATGGACTCTGAATATGTGCTGAGTGAAGAGTTGAGCATGTTTGGGCGCCAATGGGAGTACAGGGAGAGGAACAAAATGTTGCATCTTTGAAATCCTATCCACAACCACCCATATCTTACAGTTCTATGTAAACCGATACGATGTGCAAATGGTTATTGGTATTAAAAAAACCCTTAAATAAATAAATAAATAATCTATGCAGGGACATAGTGAACCATCTTTCTTGCCGACAAAAAAGAATCTGGCCATGGTGAATGACAAAAAAGGGCGGATAAATCCTATGTCAAGGTTTTCTTTAATGTCTTGGTCATGGCCTCTGCTCCGGGACTGACAGAAGGTAGACTCAACTCCTGGGTGGAAATTTGCTGGGGAGCAGGTCAATAGGGCAGTCAAACTCAGATGAGAGGTCTCAGCCTGCCACTTGCTGAAGATGTCCACAGATTCTGAATTTTGGGCAGGCAGACCAGGCATCTGGGCAACTATCATTTGGCCAAGACATCTTTTGGGTAGAACCAATGTGAGACAGCTCATCCGTCAGGAAGGGTCCCATCGGGAAATCTCTAGGGTGCCCCAATCAATAGTAGGTTGATGCTGTCTTATCCATGGAAGGCACAGAATGCCTGGTTGATCTTCCCAGGAAGACATATAAACAGATTTTCTCCTGTTGGGCAGGCCAGTTTGCATCAGGAGGGGGGCTGTGGAGCAGGTGACACTGCTGGTTAGAGTCTCTCCGATGACCATGGATATGGAGAATGTGATGTCCAGAGAGTTAGTTGGAATGTGGCACTAGCGCACAAGATCCCCAGCGATAAAGTTCCAGTGGCCCCAGAGTCCAAGAAGTTTTGCAGCTGAATATTGGCTCCCTCCCTAGAAAGGGATTACCAGCTGTGGGGATTAATTAATATGACCTAGGGGGAGGCCTCTCTCTCCCATAGGGGAAACACCCAGGCCAGGGCAAGGTCTCCCACATATACTTGGTCTTGTCGGATGGAAAGAGAGGTGCCTGCAAGTTGAAATGCATCCACCATTAGTTAATGAACCATCTGCACTCCAATGGCTTCCCCTAGAATCAAGGTGGGGGAGGAAGCTGTTGTACTGATCTGGGTATATACCAGTGGAGAAGATACTGAAGGTAGAGATAGCTGTGGGAGGGGCAAGGCATCAAGATGGTCACCAAGCAGTCTAGTAATCACCTAGTCCAGGACTGCTGCTATATATGTTGCGCCATGCCAGGGATGGCCTACAGTGTGGACAGGACCACCAGATCTATGGCCTCAGCAACCTGTGGCACTGTCAAGGAAGTGGACTCTTGTGGCTACAGCAAGGTTAGCACCACCTTGTGAGCGAACTCACTAGTCCCACAACAGCAGCTGGCAGAGAAGTCAATATGCAGGACCAGCTGATGAAGCCACTTTCCCCCACAAGTTGAGTCCTTGGGTTCTGGCAGCCAGCAGGACTTAGGTGAGTCCCTGGGGCTAAGCTGAGTGAGAGTCCAAGCCAATCAAGGGTTGTGGCAGACAGCAGAACAGGTAACCAGCCAGAGGTCAGGGTAGGCAATGGACAGTGGAAGGTCAGGGGCCAGGATCCAGGTATTAAGTCCAAGACAAACATGACAGACAAAACAAACAAGCCCAACAGGACAAGCAAGGAAGGGAAACAAGCAGGGCCAGGAGCAAGGGCAGACAGGCAAGGAACAGAGCACAGGAAAGGAAGGACAACACAAGGAAACAAAGCAGGACCATAGAACAAGTCAAGGCTAGCACCACACACTGGACCACTGAGGTACCAGGAGACCTGCTGTTGCTGAGGCACTAGTTGGTTGCAAGAGACTTTCTTATATACTTCTGGAAGATTTGACATCATTAGCCATAATAGCCAGTGCCACAGAAAGTCCCAGCTAGGGGACCTATAAAGGCAGTCCAGAGTGGGAGGAAGTTCTGTCTTGGGTCTTTGGAACAGCATACTGCCAGAGGCTATACAGGAAGTGCTTTGGATCAGAAGTGAGGGGCTTACCACTGAATATCATTTCTGGCAAGGGTATTTCTCAGTGAAGACTGAAGCAAAGAATTTATTTAGTCTCTCTGCTATGGCTTTGTCATCTGTAACAGCTCCTTTTACCCCTTGATCATCTAATGGGCCAAATTACTACCTCAGTTTGAAAAGATTTCCAAAGTATTTATGTTTTATATCTGATAAGGTGCTGTGAAATTTATAGTTGTGGTATTTTTAAGCATTTTATGAAGTATAACTAGTATGAGCATGGCATGTATGTAATGAGTGTTGAACATATTTTTAATTAATTTTGGTGGGTGGTTTAAGAGCATGTTTGTAGTGTATTAACACATTCAATAAATAAAACAATTTGGTTTGTAATAACAAAACATTTTGAAATATTAAGATTATAGTTCAAGGTAGTATTTTGCTTCATTTGTGTATTTCATAATTTATATACCCTGTATATGGGAGGGGGCCAGTATACTTATTTTTGCTATATATTGTGTATACTGTGAATATGTATATGGACTAGCAGTGCTGATTTTCTTAGAGAAATAAGAGCTACAACACCCTATGCATGATAGGATAAAAGCAGGGTATACTCAGGCTGTCTCTGATGATCAGAATAGAATCTCTTACACAAAAGTTTGATGAAGATCCATCCTGAGTGAATTGATGTACCGAGTGGAATAGTATTCAAAACTAAACATTTACATTTAGATGGATAACCTGGAATTAGATTAATTACTTCCAAATTAGATGGATAACTTGTGATTTATCCATCTAAAAGGCTTTGAATATTGACCTTGCTATGGTTGATGAAAAAATGTTTTGGCTAAACTCTAATTGAGAAAAGCCCTTTATTACATTCTTTTCTCACTATAGCAATGTGCTCCTGGTTTCCAGAAGATAATCACTGAATTTGCATTGACAAATAAAAGCAGGAGTACCGAGTGTAGTGATGGACATGAAACATACCACTGTCCAAAGAACAAGAATAGTCTCTCGCTTGCACATTCTACAGCCTTGACATAATGTTACAGCAGTACAGTAAGCCTACTTTCTGAGCACCACATGATAAGGAGGTCTGTGATAAAAATAAAATGTTGGTTCAGCAGGAGAAAAAAATGAGCAGGGCATTTATGAACATTTTTTTGCACCAGAATGGCTCAGAGAATAAAAATAGCAGGTGAATTCCAGTAACAATATCAGCATGTGAATATAAAAAATGTTATGTTAGCTTTGCTACCATTTAAACAAATGATACATATGCTCTGGTAATGTCTAATCATATTGGACTTCAAATTTTGCAGCAAAGTAATGGCAGGTTAGTAAAACTAAAAGCAAAGTGTGTCAGCCACACCACATTTTCCTACCTTATGTTCTATGCCATTGACCAGACAGGAAAAGTCAACCAATACTGTGTGGAAGGAAAAAGAGAGAAATGAATATAGAAACGGGTGTCAGATAACCCCTGCCCAGCCTATCAGGTCTGCCCATTTTTCTTATCCACTGCATGTTTGCTGCATGCAATTTGGAATTGAGTTTCAAAAGATCTCAGAGTACAAAACCCAGTTTATGCACGTAAATTGCTGCTTGAAAATCAGCCAGGGAACTGTGTGTAATTGTACCTGCATTTTGATGCACATTTGCAAGGGGAGGCAGAGATGGGGGTGGGAAAAGATTTACTGACATCCTTTCGTTTTCAAAAGTACCTGCTTGACAGCAGTTGTAACTTTGAGCACATACGCCAGCATGCGGACTCAAAACACCTGCACATTTTCAAAGCCGACTTATGCGCCATAAATCCCCTTTGAGAATTCAGGCCAGTTTGAAAATGACCCTCCCCTATACTCCGCCAGTCTATCATACGGTCCCATGCATAGCAGCTGTGCCTCATGAATAACTGCAATTCACATGAAATATCAACAACACACATGAATCAATGGTCCATTGAAACTCACAAAATCATGATATAGAGTGATATTCCTTTTGCAGTTACTGTGCATAAAAGTTTCACAAATCCTTTAAAATATCTAACTTCTTGGGTGGAGGCATGGCCTTCAAGCAAGATGGCCACTTGAATCTGAGCCCCAGCAACCCTTAAGCCAAATTTCCTGCAATCCCTGCTCATCCTTCAGCATCTGGGCGATCTCGGGGACCAGATTGTGTCTGCAAGCACCGCTAATGGCACTAAACAAAAAGGCCCAGATTTTAAACAATATTCTTACATTAAAGTGACTCCTGAGTCGCAAGGGCCTGTAGCCCCCCGATAAGCCCATGGACCTGAGCACCCCGGCAATGAAGGACACCACAGACAATGGCGGGCTGGAGACGCAACATCAAGATCTCCTGACCTGGGACAAATTCCAGCAATGGTTCTGTGAAAGGATATGTGCGATTCCAAATGGGATCCTATGGCTATGATCTCTGACTTGAAGGAGGAAATGGCAGGCATTGGCCACAAAGTGGATGAATGTGATGTGCGCCTGGAGGCCCACATGGACAAACTGAAGAAATTACAAAATATATATGATCACTTGTCACTGAATTCTATAGACTTACATGCAAAAATGGAGGACCTGGAGAATTGGAATCGCCATTGCAATCTTCAATTTTGTGGCATACTGGAGTCGGAGGACTATAAAGATTGCCATGAAGTGGAGCAAAATATATGTGCTTTCTTTCTAGGCCAGAATAAAGACCAAAAGTCTCCTCATTCTGTGGTGCTGGTGGAAACTGAGAGAGTGCATCGATCCCTGGGCCCAAAAGTAGGGAACAGGCCCTGGGACATAGTAGCTTGTTTTCTCCGGTACCTGATCAAAGAACAAGTCTTGGCGGTGGCCAGGAAACAACAAACATGGTTGTGGGAATTGCACTCGATAGTGTTTTTTATGGATTTATCACCGATTACTATAAAGAAGAGGCTGGACTTTAGAGAAGTGACTTCTGCCTTGCGAAAAGAGGGATTTTCTTACCTGTGGTTGTTTCCCACAGGCATAGCAATAACAATACATGACACCACTTCTAAGGCGAAAATGGTAGCAGAAGCGGAGGTCATCTTGGCTGCAGCGAGCGTCATGGTCAAGAAACTGTTCTTGCAGAAAACACTGGCAATCCCTTCTCAATATGAAGTACCTTGCTGGCAAAAAGTGGGGAAGGGAGGTCGCAGACTATGGAGTCTGGAGACTCATTATCCTCTAAAGATAGTGGAAAAGGCCAATCTGCCTGCCCTAGTTTCTAGCAAACCTTTTTTTATCTAGGTTCTTAGACTCACCAATGTCTGATTAGCTTTTCTCTCTCTATAATCAGGTGGCCTCTCATATATTAAAAGGTGCAGGGATTCACTTTGCTTATTCTGCTCATATTCCTACACTGTGGGGGTGGTTCAGGGGAGCTCTGCTGACTGGGCTCAGTTTTCTACCTCATTTTTCATAATGTTGTATCATGTTCTCCTCCATGATTCTGCTAGAGTATGCTAGCAGTTGGATTAGGGGTGGGAATGGGGCTATGGGGCAGGGGAGGCATTTGCAAACCGGTATGATCTTTGGGCATCATGGTTTGGAGGCACTGTTATTGTTCATAGATGGGATGATGAGGGCGCTTTCGGAAGGTTCTTTTTGTGCTGGGGTTATGGGCGCCCGAGGGGCGGAGGATATTACGAACTGGGGTAATGCTTTTTTAGTGCTTCTCTTGATGGCTGATTTCAGAACATTAGCCCTGAATGGACGGGAACTCAACACTCCTCGCAAGAGGCAGCTCCTTAAATCAGAACGTCTAGCTGGGGGGCATCCATAGTGTTTTTGCAAGAAATGCATTTAAAAAACCACTATGAGCACCTTCTGCACTGGCATGTTTTCCCTTTCCAGTTTTTTGCTGCTGCTACTAGATCATCAAAGTATGCAGGTGTGGGGATAATGTTTCATAAGGATTTTAAGGGAATGATTGTTAAGTGTTGCTGATCCTTCAGAGAGATTTCTTCTGGGCGCGACGTCCTATATTTAAATAAAGCATCGCGCTAAAAGGAGGTGCTAGGGATGATTAAGCACCCCTAGTGCCTCCTTGGCCCAGGAGAGATGGCTCTGTCAGCGGGTTCAGGAAACTGACGCTCAATTTTACGAGTGTTGGTTTTTTGAACCCGCTAGGATATTAAGTCGGAGGGTGTACAGAAAAGCAGTATTTTCTGTACACTTTTATGAGTGTAAAATGTGCGGATTGGCCACCCATTTTCACGGGTGACTAACTAATAGCCTCATCAACGTGCATTTGCATGTGATGAGCGCTATTAGTTTTCAGGGGGTTTGACTGCGCGTTTTTGAGGTGCTAAACCCCTTACAGTATAAGGGGTAATAGATGCACGTCGAAAACATGCGGCCAAACCCCAGTGTGCACGGCCGAGCGGGCTTTACAGAATTGGCCCATCTGTATGAAAAGAAGGTACTTACCACAGGTTACATTAGGACAACAGCTATCCTCAGGAGTTGTTATCACCCTGTTATAGCCTGGATCACAGGTCTTTGTGAACGTACTGCAGGTTGTGTAGTTACATTCTAAAAGGAAGAAAAAGTCTTGTTTACTAAGCCAGCCTGCAAAGTCGGGAAGGTCAAAGCTAACTGACACATCACTAACTGACCACTGGCAACTTTGTGAATTGTAGCGTACAAAACCAAAGACCTGAGGATCACACCCTGGAACTCTCCCAGGATGAAAGCTGCTACGCAACACAGCATTAGAGATGTGAATCGTGTCCTCGATCGTCTTAACGATCGATTTCGGCTGGGAGGGGGAGGGAATCGTTTTGTTGCCGTTTGGGTGTGTAAACTATCGTGAAAAATCGTTAAAATCGTGAGCCGGCACACTAAACCCCCCTAAAACCCACCCCGACCCTTTAAATTAAATCCCCCACCCTCCCGAACCCCCCCCAAATGCTTTAAATTACCTGGGGATCCGGCGGTGGTCCAGAACGGCGGCGGTTCGGAACGGCCCCCTCAATAGAATCGTGTTGTCTTCAGCCGGCGCCATTTTTCAAAATGGCCGCCGCAAAATGGCGGCGGCCATAGACAAAAACGATTCGACGCAGGAGGTCGTTCCGGACCCCCGCTGGACTTTTGGCAAGTCTTGTGGGGGTCAGGAGGCCCCCCCAAGCTGGCCAAAATTTTCCTGGGAGTCCAGCGGGGTTCCGGGAGCGATTTCTTGCCACGAATCGTTTTCGTATGGAAAATGGCGCCGGCAGGAGATCGACTGCAGGAGGTCGTTCCGCGGCGGTCCGGAACCCCCGCTGAACGACCTCCTTCAGTCGATCTCCTGCCGGCGCCATTTTCCGTACGAAAACGATTCGCGGCAAGAAATCGCTCCCGGAACCCCGCTGGACTCCCAGGAAAATTTTGGCCAGCTTGGGGGGGGCCTCCTGACCCCCACAAGACTTGCCAAAAGTCCAGCGGGGGTCCGGAACGACCTCCTGCGTCGAATCGTTTTTGTCTATGGCCGCCGCCATTTTGCGATGGCCATTTTGAAAAATGGCGCCGGCTGAAGACAACACGATTCTATTGAGGGGGCCGTTCCGGACCGCCGCCGTTCTGGACCACCGCCGGATCCCCAGGTAATTTAAAGCATTGGGGGGGGGGGGGGTCGGGAGGGTGGGGGATTTAATTTAAAGGGTCGGGGGTGGGTTTTAGGGGGTTTTAGTGTGCCGGTTTTCCTGCCCTCCCCCTTCCCCCGATTTACGATTTTTTAACGATAAATCGGGGGAATTGGTATTGTATCGTGGCCCTAACGATTTTTTGACGATTTAAAATATATCGGACGATATTTTAAATCGTCAAAAAACGATTCACATCCCTACACAGCATAGTCATTTTATAAGGGCAGGAATGCCAATAAGCGAAAGCTCATCAGCCAGTGTTTTAGTGAGAGAAAGATGGAGATATTTAGTCTCCCACTATAATACACTGGAATAAGGAATTTTAGGATAAAAAAAATGGGAAAAGAAAATAAATCTGCGTAGGCTATTCTGTAAGAAGGCACAACTTTATATAAGGACAGATTTGGTCTGCTGTTGCTCCAAGCTGCATAGTTCCCTCTAAGCTGAGTGTGTGAGCGATTGCTCATACATTTTGGAGCATCACTCACAGGTTTTACATGGTTGCTCACATCAATTTTTCTTTGTGCTATAGACAGAAATGCAACGCTGATACTGGCGCTCAATTGTTGGTTTAAAAAAATTGTTGCTCACGTGAAAAACAATTTGTACACCTAGTCACTCCTTAGAGGGAACAATGTGGGTCTAGGCACTGATATCATTGCTGGTGATATGCTGCTCCCCCCAGTCTCCCCCTCTTCCACAAAACCTCTGAGAATTGTGTGACCTCATCTCCCATCTCCAGCAGTGATCCTCAGAGTGAGGAAGGAAGCATAGGGACTAAGCCAGCACTCACAGGCCCCATCCTGGCATGGAGGAGCAGAGGAGATGGGGACTGTGAGCAAAGCCCCCGCGCTTATCTCACTGTGAAGATCAGCGCTGGAGCCAGGGGCTGAGGCCTGGGGGAGGGACAGCGGCAGCAGGCATGGTGGGATTGTGGGACAGCAGTAGGGAGAGGTAGGAAATTTGCTACCCCCCAATTTTGCTGCCCTAGTCACGAGGCTAGTAGGCCTGTACATAAATCAAGGCTGGAATTTATAGCTGGACTGCAGGGCCTGGGCTATACATTATTTTCCTGGGGAATTCTGGGGAGCCTGCGTTAGCATCATTTTTATAAGTTTCCTCTTGCCAGTACTACTTTTGCCTTACTGGGAAACAGAAGGAAGTAATGAAGCAGTGGCAAACACTACCCATCGCAGCAATACGTTCCATATCCTTTGAATAGCAGAAGGTGATGGTAACAGGGTTTGGTCGATGGCTTTATTAGCATTGCTGTGAGAGCAACATTAGTAGCGCTCGGGATTGCAATGTATCATAATCTCGGCACTAGAAAGGAGTTGACTCAGGCACTAGGTGGGTGGGAGAGTTAGAAAATTGGACCATGAGGCTTGTGCACAACATATTTTTTAATGGTCATTGCCACTTAACCAATTATACTCTTTTGAATATAACTGATTAAGGCTAAAGTTATCTGGGAACAAGTTCCCAGAGGATGGCTAGAGATAGATGAAAAATGTTTTCAGTGAACTCTTAATGCTCAAGTTATCCAGATGACTTTTCCAGCTAAATTGTCTTGCCCCAGAATATCCCCAAAACACCCATCTTTAGCCTGATAATGATATATACAGTTAATGGTTAGATGGAAACATATTGGCAATATTGAAACCTTGGCATTTAGCTGGATAACGTGTAAGTTTTCTGGTTAAGTGCCTTTTCATATTGGCTGAATAGAAATATGTAAGAATTCCAAAGGACCCTATGTACTAAGCATTTTTTCTATAGACACAAAATGGGAGAAAATCTTTTGTGCATATATTTAAACATCTGCATATAAACACACCAGCTCCCCATACTGTATGATAACCCTGCCCTATTGCTGTGATGCTGTCATAAATGTAACTTACCACAAACATTCTGTTGGCAGCATGGATCTGTGTCATCTGGCTTGGTTACCATCACCTCACCAGTTTTGTTACACTGAATAGGTGGAGGTGGAGCACATTGAGGTTCAATGATCAGTTCTTGTGATTCGCAGGTGTATCTATTACAACCCACGTCCCACGTCTGTCCAACCTGTAGAGATTGAAATCATAGAATCACATGAGTGAAACCAAATAATGGATAGAGTGCTTGTGAATGAGAAGAAAGAGTTCCCATAACCAAAGTGAGGGGCTAATCTATGAACCAAGATTAATTCAGTCTGAGGGGAGCTCAGTAGTGTCGGGCAAACTGATTGACATCACCACACATGGGAACAACAGAATCAAGTCTTTCATGATTTAGCTCATACATTCCTGGAGGATTAATTTCTTGCAGGAAAATGTGCTCTGCGATTATCAGAAGCACCAAGGAAAGGTGAAGGGCTCAGCCGCAGGGGATAACAGTGTAAGGTGCAGGTCAGGAATTAAAGAGACTACAATTTGCTTTTAGCAGCTTTCATAAAAACCAATTTCATGCTATTAATTGCAGGAGAAACAAGAAATAAATGTAAATAGTAAGTCTTCAACATTTTCAAAATTTCTAGGAAATGTGATTGCCAACACAAAATAGTTCTGTAGATCCGCTGCACTGTACGGATGAAGACTGAGATCTGCAAACATGAGCGGCATTCAAGGTATAGCCTTTCTGGGGTAATTTTAGGACTGGCCACAATAATGCAAAGTGGAATGTGCATTTGAAACCGAATGGAAAATATTAGCAACCAAGCTTTGAAAGAAATACTCTGCCATTATCACTGCGTCTTGAAAGAGATTACCTGAAATTTAGGAAGGCCTTAAAATCCTATTTTTTCTCAAAAGCTTTTTCAGATATTTTGACATTCTACAATATGGGCCGGATTTTAATACCTACACGTGTAACCCTTAAACCCCTCCCCCCCCGTGCGCGCCAAGCCTATTTTGCATAGGCTCGGCGGCGCACGCAAGCTCTGGGACATGCGTATGTCCCGGGGCTTGCAAAAATGGGTGGTATGGGGGGGTGTCTGGGGTGTGGCTGCAGTCCGGGGGCATGGCCGAGTGCCCCGACACGGCGGCCTGTGTCGGGGCCAGAGGCAGTCGTAACTCCATCGAACAAGGTAGGGGGGGATTTAGATAGGGCCGGGGGGGGGGGGGGGTTACATAGGGGAAGGGAGGGAAAGGTGGGGAGATCCAAAAAAAAAGTTCCCTCCAAGGCCGCTCCGATTTCAGAGCGGCCTTGGAGGGAACGGGGAAAGCCATCGGGGCTCCCCTTGGGCTCGGCACGCGGAAGGTGCACAAGTGAACACCCCTTTGCACGCGCCGACCCTGGATTTTATAACATGCACGTGGCAACGCGCGCATGTTATAAAATCGTGTGTACATTTGTGTGCGCCGGGTAGCGCGAGCAGGGCATTTAAAATCCGCCCCATAGCCTTTGAAAATCTGCCCCTGCGTGTGCTGAGCCTATTTTGCATAGGCTCGGCGGCTTGTGCAAGCCCCGGGATGCGCATATGTCCCATGACTTTGAAAAAGGGGCGGCCCGGGGGTCAGGGGGCGGTCCGCGGGCGGGGCGGAGGTCGAGGGGTGGTCCAGCGGGGGATGGGGGATGGTGAGCTGGCTGGGGGATGGTGAGGGGCTGGGGGATGGTGAGCTGGCGTGCGCAAGTAGGCAGGCGTAACTTTTGAAATAAAGGTAGGGGGGACAATTTAGTTAGGGCTGGGGGGTGGGTTAGATAGGAGAAGGGAGGGGAAGGTGTGGGGGCGGGTAGCTGAAAAAATGTTCCCTCCAAGGCCGCTCCGAAATCGGAGCGGCCTTGGAGGGAACATTTTTTCAGCTCGGAGGGGAACGGGGAAAGCCATCGGGGGCTCCCCTTGGGCTCGGCATACGCAAGTGCACGTGTGCACCTCCTTGCGCGCGCCAAGCCCAGATTTTATAATATGCACTAGGGCCGGGTTGCGCAAAAATACGAAATCTAGACCATGTGTAGATTTTAAGATCTGGCCCTAAGTATTTTGTTTTTCTGATTGACATTGGCATCTTGTCTGATAAATAAAAACTGAAAGCTGATACATTTCTTGGAAAAATTTAAAAAAAAAAGAACACATATATTCACTGTAAAAATAAAAAAAGGGTCTGGCAAATGATGACAAGGGGTGGTGTGCTTCACTTATTTCATGAGGCCCCACATTTGATGCCTCATTTTCCATAAAAATAGTGTTTTATTAAATTTGTTTAACAATTGCACTGGTAGCAGATATAGAGTTTCCTGCACTACCAGCGACCTGCTGCTTGTCTGCTAGTCAGAGACCTAGGACAATAACACTACCATAACTAACATGGTCAACATGTAATTACAGGACTGTCATTGGATGTGACTGTTAGTCGAATGTTTTACTTTATTTTATATAGTATATCTTTCGGTTTAAGATATTGTTATAGTTTTCTTTTAACTGATTTATTGTGGATGTATTTACTATAATCTGCCCAGAACAGTTTTCTGTTTTGGGCGGAATAAACATTTTTTGTAAACAAATAAAATAATAAATAAATTAATAAATGTGCTATACGTAAATCCTTAAAGTTTAGAACTTTTAGTTATTTTTTTTCTTTTGCATAAAATGAAACATCTTAAGTCCTCCTTATTTCTAAGAAGTGAAGGTAGTTATCAACATAGTTGATGACAGCAGAAAAAATACCAACTGGTCTATTTAATCTGCCCAGTTATTCCTGTCCACCCTGCTAAGGTTGTATCCCCACTGTCAGCCAGAGAGTATGAATGCCTGTAGGATAGCACTCTTCACCTGAGACTCTGTTTGTCTTTTTTCCCTTTTGTACGCTTCACTCCATTCCCTAGTTTGTTTCCATTCCTGGTCATCCAGCGATAAGTCACAAAGCTGACGAGAGTAATGGATCTATCAGTTGCTTGTCACTTACCGGGTATTCTATTCCATTTGACACGCATACGTCCTTTCGTACTGTGTGGGAGAAACGCAAAACAAGAGTCATGAGCAAGTGTGTGGAAGATGCAGCAATGGTAGAAAAGCGCAAACAAATGAAAGCAATAGAGACGAGAGCTCAGAGTGTAGGGTAACCAGCCCACAGCTCTGTAATACTACATGAATGCTTTGCTAAATGTCATTGAATTTGTATTTTATAAGAAGGGCCTTCACTTTCAGGTTTTATTTTATTTTTTTTATGGGAACTTTAATGTGACTTTTCTACTGGTTTGTTTCCTGTGAGTAATAACAAAGGTATTTGTTCCACTGATTTTTTTTTTTTTTGTTATCGCATTGAAATTCTCAAGCAAAATAAAATAAAAACTAAAAACAAAGGTATTTATTCATCGAATTTTTTGTTTTGAATATAAGTTTCTATGGGCTCTGTGGATTAGTGGGTTATAAATTTATAAAATAAATACAAATACTGGGAACAGAAAAAGTCTATTATCCCATGGTAAGCCACCATTTCACAGTCAGAATTTAGAAGTTGCAACCTGATAAATATTCCTCATGAAAACAATGCAGAAATGGAACTTTTGTCTCATAGAAGTAATGACCTGTGCCTGTGGCCTTACCAGAAGATATAGAAAGTTCCAGCATGCATGTATTCACCAGCAAATACCCTTAATAACTGTCTTACCTGTAGATGGAGCAGGTTATATATTTTTATTTATTTATTTATTTATTTAGTATTTTTCTATACCGACCTTCATGGTTAAATACCATATCAGGTCGGTTTACATCGAACAAGGGGATAGTAACAGAAAATACATATTTAAATAAGTGGATAAACAGAAGAATCAAAGTTACATTCAACAGGGATGGTAAAAACTTGGAAGCTTAAGCAGCTGGAAAGAAAGGTCTAAGAAGGCATAAAGTTAAGTAAACATAAAAGCATAAAAACCAACACGGTAACATGGTTAGTGCTAGATTAAATGGTTAGAAGAGACTTGTGCTTGTGGGAGTTAAAGGATGTCAAAGTCCATAGGTCTTGGGAAGTGTTAATCATCTATTGTGTGTCCGATGGATCTGGGAAGGCTTGTCGGAACAGCCAAGTCTTGAGTTTTTTAATTAAATAAAGATCCCACATCAATATCAAAATCTGCTGGAGCCCATGGTTTGCATTTGATTTGAAGCATCGGTGTACCCTTGTGCCTAATTTTTGTAATCCATACATGATAGTCTTTTGGAGATCATTTTTTAAAACTTTTAAAAGCATTTCATTTGTGCTGTTTCTAATTTTGCTTGTATGCAGATTTTGTATTTATGAAAAAAAAATCAACCCTCAGAGAAAAGTAATGGGAAAAACAGCATGCAGTCTCACACAGAATATGACATGGTATAGAGTGGCTCATATTTCATGGATAATCTTCTGGGACTCCTCACTTCTCCTATGTGCAGTAATTTCTCTAAAGCTGACAACAGACACTGTCCTCTCACCCACAGTGTCTCAAAACCTGATTTCAAACTTCCCTCTGTGAGCAGCATCCATAATCACCTGCCAGCGTTCTGGGTTTCTAATCCCTTTGCCTTGAGGCTCTGTACTGCTTTACTACTGTTTTCCTTTGGTTTCACTCTTTGGATGGTTCCAGTGCCATCTGAATGGTTTTTCAATTAGTGTCCATTCACACTGTGTGCTCCCAAGCTTTCAGGGGCACCTCTATGTACTGATGAACACATTTTAAGATTTGAAATTACCAGTTTTACCAATTAATCGAGCAGTTTGCCCAGTCCTTCTGCAGTTTATGACCACCCTCCTGGATCTTCAGCCTGAAGTCCTCCCATATCACCCAGACCCCTAACGCAGTCATTTTTTCACTTTTAAGATATTTCCGATCCCTTACACCAAATATTGAACAGAAGTAAATATATGCAAGAAAAAGACATATGCGCATCACGTTGGCAGGTTGTAAAATAGCAACTTATTGCATAAATGTTGGCCCCTCCCTGGAATGTTCCTGGCCCGCCCCTTTTTTATGCCAAAATTTACTCAAAGTCCGTGATTTACATGCTGCTTATGTTGTGGGTTTTAAATTAGTGTATACAGTACTTGTGTATATGCTTTTTAACATGCTCTCATGCTATTTTTTACACGCAAATCTTTTGAAAATTCATCTCCTACTTTTGATGTATCTAAAATAGCATTTATTCCAGTGCAAGCTACTTGTACACACGAAGCTCCTGAAAATTCACCCCATAGGTTTCATTTTCATACCTACATGCATTTTTTTTGTCTATGGAAAACTACCCCACAAAAAGCAGATACCAGTGATGTGCACACTGTGCACCTGTGGCAAATTTCAAAGCAAAAGCCTGCCGATTATTACCCTGTATGAACAGTTTGCAAATTGCCCCATGAGTAAATGGCATCTTTGGATGAGCCCTGGTAGGACCTCAGCAAAACAATGTGAAATCAGACTACGAAAGGCAACACTCAAAGCAGTGAAAGGAAACCAGATTCTCACCACAAGAGAAAACAGGACAGCATTCTCCTTTAGGAATTGTTTCATTTGGCTGGAGGCCTACATCACAAATCACTGATGTTTGATTGCAGGTCGATACATCGCATTCTAAAAGGATAAGAAATAAATGCAGTGTTTACAAGTTACAGCATACTTATTATTTTAAAAAGGGCTGACGTGTGCTGATATAGTCAGGTGACCAGTTATAAAGTCAGAGAATGGAGAAGACTCAGTGATGAGTCACATTGACAAAGGACATAAAATAAGAAGAATGTAACTGCAAATAACAGCCACTGATGTTTCAATAAACCAGAGCTAATATCTATTACTTTATTTATTTTGTTTGAGTTCTATGCTGCTTATTCACAGCCCAGAGTGGCTTACAAGTTTACATACACAATATATCAACGAAACAATAGACAAATACAAATATAACACATAAACAAAGTACGTTTTCAAAGTAAAAACAGCCGTAGTTACTTCCAGATCAGCATACTTATCTGCTTATTGGAATATTAAGTAAATAAAGTTGTAGAATTTGATCTGGTACTTAATTACATTACTTTTATTTTGGAGGCCTGTATAGCACAGTCTGCAGAAAAAAAGTCATACAGAAGAATATAAAGATGTTTATTATTTATTTAATAGTGTAAACCAAAAAGGAAAATGTAGCTCCAAAAAGGCAAAAAGAGTATTATCACTCTTACTCATCATCACAATTTTTTATTGTAACAATTATTGTGTATAATATTATTTTTTTATTAATTTTATAATAGCTAAAGCCGCATCAGCAAGCCAGACAAAGTCCCTCGTGTTCAACAAGGGCTTCCGCTCTTCTCAATCATTTGCGGTTATGTTTGTAACAGTTTTCAAAAAATATATTTTCCAAAAAATGCTTGCTAAATGCACTGTTGTTATGTTGTTAATTACATTAATCAAAAATACTCATAATAAGATCTTGTGCTATTTTTTTACGTGCACATTTTTTGAAAATTCACCTCCTACTTTTGATGTATCTAACAGGTCGATACTGTAACGTGCGGTTGAAGATTTCCCGTCTGTAACGTGCTGGGAGCGCACAATTCGGACTCGTAAGGCGATCCAACGATACAGTCTCCAGTTTCACGCGTCCTTAGCGCTTCTTAAAACAGACGCATAACCCTTTCCGCACGCAGCATGTATATGATATGTAAATGAACGAATTAGCTGTATAATGAAGGAATTAGCTATTCCCCTCCAATACTGTAACGCGCGCCCCGACTATCGCTGTCATTTTGCCCCGCGTTTAACCTGCTACACTTACGCCTACCCCTACCCCTGCGTTTAGAGGCAGGGGTAAGGGTAGGCGGCAAGCTTTCCCCCAGCCCCCTCTCACCTGCCCTGGCCGCGTCCATGGATGCTGGCCTCCGGGGCAGCCCCAGTCCTCCCCCCTCCTCCCGAAGAAAAAAAAAAGCGAAAAAAAAGTTGCAAGAGAGAGAGAGGGGAGGGAGGACGGCAATCTACGCTCGGCGACTTTACTTTTACAGCCCCCCTCCTCCGGACATCGTGGCTTCCCCATGCCAGTTCCCCCTCCCCTCCTCCCGAAGAAGGGCGCGAAAAGCAGCCTTGCTCCGGGAGGGAGGGAAGAAGGGACTGGCAGTGTAAAGCGGCGAAGCAACTTACTTTTTGCAGCACCTTCCGGACATCGGACGACCTCTCCTGCCTCCAGCTGCTCGCGAAGATGGACGCCTGCACGGCCGCTGAAGACGTGACGTCACATGCCTGACGCCAAACGTCGTGACGCCACGTCTTCAGCGGCCGTGCAGGCGTCCTTCTTCGCGAGCAGCTGGAGGCAGGAGAGGTCGTCCGATGTCTGGAGGGGGCTGCAAAAGTAAGTCGCTTCGCGCTTTTCGCGCCCTGCTTCGGGAGGAGGGGAAGGGGAACTGGCACGGGGGAAGCCACGATGTCCGGAGGGGGGCTGCAAAAGTACGTCGCCGAGCATAGGATTGCCGTCCTCTCCCCTCTCTCTCTCGCAACTTTTTTTTTCACTTTTTTTTTTGCTTGGGAGGAGGGGAGAGGGGGACGGCAATCCTGACTTCCTGGTATCTGTCATTTCAAAATGACATTTTGAAATGACATTTGAAATGACAGATACCAGCGTGGCCGTGAAGCGTTAGGCCCGAGCACCCAGGTTACTGTATAGGCACTCTATACCGTAAAATGGGTTGCGCGGGCCTAACGCTTCCCTAACACTTCGCAGCCGCGGCATGCATTTGCATGCAATTAGAAGAGAGTATCGAGCGGTAGGTGAAGAGAACTGTGCGTGCGGGGAACGAGGGTGCGCCAGGCACTGCCGCACTCTTTCTACCACGGCCTTAGAGTATCGACCTGTAAAATAGCATATATTCTGGTGCAAGCTACTTGTAGAAACAAATAGGTTCTTTTTTGGATTTATTATTTATTTAAAATATCTTATAGTTCACCTTATATTAAAGCAACCATACTAAGTGGATCAGAGGTAGGTTACATTGGCAAAAACTGAGAAATAGCTGCTGAGACTGCTACATGCTAATATCATCTCACTATAAATAGGCAAAGAGGCTACAATGTAATATCGCAGGGGTGGCCAGCTCTTGTCATCAGGAGCCTCCGACAGGCCTGGATTTACACAATGCATAAGCAGCAGTCAGTGCATGCAAATCTGTGACAAGCATATGCATTGAGGATATTTTGAAAACCAGACCTGTTTTTGGTTCTTTAGGATCAGAGCTGGCTACCCCTACAATATCACATTTTCATCTGCCATGATTAGCACAAACATACAACTTGTGCTACAGGAAATATTACTCATGGCATCAGTCAATTTTCTCAAAATCACCTCCATTTTACATATCTATAATTGCTCCGTTGTCTCATTTCCTTAATTTCCAAAAGGGTTAAACTATGGAAGGATTAAGGAAAGGAAACGCCCTCTCCCTGGGGTTGGGAGGAGCAGGCTCAGCCAGTGCAGGCTCTGGGTGACAGGCGCAGTGGGGCTCCACAGTGTGAGTCAGTTAAAATGCAGCCTTTAAAATTAACAATGAGAATGCCTAAAATAAGAAGCCCTCTCTGACCCTTCTAATTCACGACACATGGAATGTGTCTAAAATGTCAATATATACAGTAATTTTTGAGAATAACATGTTTTAATATAATACCAATGAAATGCTTCATCCCATAAAGAGCCACCATATACCACTGAAGAGCTGGAAATCATAGTAATGATCTAGAATATTCTTTACTGAAACAGCATTCTAAGAATATGAGCTGCAGTTTTCAATTTTTATATTTCTCTAGGGACTTTGCACTTAAAAGAGTTACTAACAGGATTGGAAATTTATTAATAAAATATTAAGTAAAACAGGAATGATATTTAAGGATTTTACTTTCCACAAAATGGGAAAAGTCATATTAGCATAGGGATTTAAAGATTTTATATATAGTATGTATGTATATATGCATTTACATTTATATATTATACTGTCCATCTAATAAGCTCAGGGTAGTGTACAACAAACAGATATACACAATTGTATATAAAGTAATCATAAAAAAGTAAAAGATAAAAATAAAATATATTACAACTCAATCAGCCAAATATAACATAAAACAGCTAAGTGAACTAAGGTTATTATCAGGCATAATCCCCTATAGGCAGTGAAAAATATCAGAGATGATATCCCACTGTATGCAGTGAATATTGTCAGATATCCCTCTGTATGCAGTGAACAATCAAAGATGATATCCCCTGTATACAGTGAACAATCAGAGATGATATCCCCCCTGTATGCAGTGAATGTCAGAGATGATATCCCCCAGTAGGCAGGGAATGGGAGAAAACTCTTGCTCAATGTGACTACATGCTCATGCCCTCCTGCTTTTCCCCATTCCATCTATGGACTTGAGGTCTTGCTGTTCTTACAGGAATTGGATGTTCATAGATGGAAAACGATTAAACCAGAACCAGGTCAGCCTGTCCCTTATGATAAGAAGCTATCCGAGCATCATTCTTTAGACAGGTTAGGTCATAGACTCTGATGCCTGAAAGTGTGGAGAACTCTGCACTATTCCAGGCCGACTGTCAGCGAGTTCCACTCTGACACCGTAATTTCCAAAAGGGCTTCTCTGTCTTTGTCCATTGCAGAAAGCTTTTAAATACTTAAATGCTCTGTTTAGTCCCTCAGTTTCTCTCACGCCCACAGACAATATCTTTTTCTGTAGCATGAAACATATCATAATGATTACAGTACAAGAAATGCAGTAAACTGCAGGAACAAAACATAGAGAACCCGTATGTAACTGCCCTCTTTGTGATTTCTTTATAAAGCCAGCTTACCGCACACGGTCTCATTGCAGCACGTATTGTTTGGGTCCTTCTGGGTTCTGGACACCTGTCCTTCCTTCAGGCATGTATTAGATGGGGTTTTACAAGTGGAAGGTACGGCAACCATGGACTGATTTGAACAGGTGTACATCTGGCAGTTGGCTGTCCATGTGTCTCCAGGCTGGGGAAATTAATATGAGTCAGAAGAAGCAAAGGAGGAAGCTCTTGTACAAAGTCTGTGAACTTCCAGAATGGAAATGCTCTATCCACAAGTACTATATGAACTTGTTGTGACAATTTAGTGCTATGGAACTGAGAGCCTCCCTTGACTGACTTGTATGGAAACTATTTTTAGGAGTCGATGATAACAAAGTTCAGTTCAGGGATCTATGTGCTCCTGTATAAAAGATGAATTTTCAAAATGTTACCTGGTGAGAAAATTAGCATATAGGCACGTAAGCAGCTTGTCTATGCATATTCCATATTTTATAAGTCTAAAATATACATGTCAGTATATAAAAGCTTTAAGGCTTTACATAAATAAATAAATAAATAAATAAATAAATAAATACATTTTCCTTTTCATGCACACATATGTGTGTATAAAAGGGGCAGACTAGGGGCATTCCTGGGTGGGGCCTACAGTTGCGTGCATAAGATGTCATTTTAAAAGACACTTACATGTGTATATTTGCCAACTTATTCACATAATTTTACACCTGCTAATTACCTGGTGTAATATAACCATATTTATTGTGTAGTATTGATTGGGTGGGAGGTCTGCGTGAACAGGAGGGGGGGGAGGTGGGTTCAGGCTGAAGAGCCAGGAGGGTCTCGATGACCTGAAGGACTGGGTAAAATGTTGGACTAATTGGTAAACTGTTAATTTTGCTCATGCGCGTATGTTTTAAAATACACTGACTTACGCATGTAACTTGGGACATGCAAGAAAATCTTATATTGCTTTCACTTAGGGGCGTGCAGAATAAAACATTTCTTTTTGGTTTATTCATTCATTTTGTTGAGGTGTAAGTCTGCAGAAATTCCTTTTTAAGCCTAAAACGACAGGGTGAGGGGTTTGGGTAAACTGCAGTGGATGCAGGCCGAAGAACCAGAGGGGTGTGGATGACCTCGAGATAGACTGGGCAAACCGGTGGACTCATGGGTAAAACTGACTGCCCTTCATGCGAGCATGTTTTAAAATCCGCCTATGTGCGTGCATTAAAGCCAACCAAATCCTAAGGAAGATACATGAGCTTCGTTTGCTATTGCAACTGCTTAAAATTAAGAGCACACACATGCATGCTTGGTGTACTTTACATCGTGCCCGTGCTAATGCGCACATGATTTAAAAATTGCTGCGCATGTGCACACGTGCGAGCGTTTATGGGTGCCCGCGCGCGCTTGTTTTAAAGTTACCATTAGAGGTTCCTTAGTGGCTAGAGGATGGAAGTGAAGAACCGGGATAACCTGTGACGTTTGGTGAAACATTTCTGCATGGGGTAACCTGCACAGCGCACAAGTTACAACCAGCCTGTGGTGCATTCAAGGGATCCATCTGGGCATATCTTATAATAAATTTATGGTTTAACTATCTGGCTGCTTACATTACTTCAGCAAAGTTTGATCAAGTTCACTCGTGATGGTAATGAGGCAGAGGCAGTCTGATTTGGTGTTTCTGGTAGTGGTAAGCCCTCTGTGATCGTCAAGAAGGAATATATAAATAAAGTTGGGAGAGAAAAGTCTGGCCATCTGCTTTTATGGCTGCAGCCTTGTTATGCTTAGGGTAACCTGCATGGAACATATATGTGCCTGTATATACTAATTTTATGCACATAAATGTTTCGAAAATTCACCCCTATATTTTTAGGATCACTTATCCCAGGTCACCCTACTGAATAAAGAGTAAAAACCTAAGGGGATATTATATTACCAAAATGTATTCGGTGCTGCATCACTAAAACTAGCGTCACAGATAGCTTTTTCTCCAACCATACTTGTAGGGATCCTGCTGAAGCTAGTCATCCTACTCAGGATACTTCTATTATAGATCTTTGTGGGGCTGAGGCCTGTACAGTCCAACAAATGAGTGAGAACCAATGGACGACACTTGTGAGAGATGCCAGCAGCTAATGAATTCCTTCAGGAAGCAGGTAAGAGATTTGCAATAGAAAGTGACCAAGCTGAGTCAAATACAAAAGGATGAATAGATTTGTTAAAAGAAATACACAAAAACTTCCAAGATTATGATGAGCTAAAGATGGTTACAAAGGAAAGAGAGAATGAGGAAAACATTGCTTCCCAGGCAGAAGGAAGCTGGATATTGTCACTTCAGCAGCAGAAACAGCATCACTGTCGAGTCCCCATTAGTTCAGTTAAAGGATAGATACGCAGTCCTAGAATAAGGGAAGGAGGATCTCAGTGTAGCACTGAAAGAATGAGAAATGGGGTTGCTGTTGCTGGCAACGCCCTTCTATAGAGGACAGAGGTGCCAGTCCAGAAATGAGATGCCTGCCAGAAGCCCTGAAAACATTGTTGAAACTCATCAGGCCCTTTACTCCATGCTGTTTATCCATGCAGGCATGAAATATGCCAGCAAATATCCTGAGCAAATCAATGGGACCACAAGACACTGGGAGTACAGGTGAAAGCTGCAGGGATACCTGGATACCTTCCAGTAAAGGTATGGAAAGGGATAGGCACATCTTAAAGATGAACGTGACTGCACAGATGGTATTGACAACAGGACTTTGATTCCTTGCACAATGGTGCAGTATTTCACAAAGATGACCTCCTGAGTCTGGGTGAGATATGCTTTACAAAGAAGGTTAACAGTACCTTTGCCTTTAAGGGATTCAGTGAATCCCCAGCCCATAGTGCCACCCCAAATTTATACATTGGATCAGGCAGGGATAAACCAAACGCCTAGCTACACCTCCCCCCACCCATGGGCAGCAGGAGTTGCATTTATCCAAACATCATCTCCTGTGTGGGTGGATGTCAGTGGGCGACTGAGCATGGCTGGGTGAGAGCCTGAGGGGGTGGGGATGTATATGTATGTGTGACTGCCTCTGTGTGTGTGTGTGTATGTGTGTGTGGGGATGACTACCTAGGTGGATGGGTGACCGCCTGGGTGTGTGTGTGTGTGTGTGTGTGTGTGGCTGAGATCTGTGTATATGTGGGTGAGAAGTTGTGTGGTTGTGTGTGAAGGCTGTATCTGTGTAGGGATGGGTGGGTGAGTGACTGCCTGTATATGTGACTGCTTTTGTGTGGGTGGGAGGTGAGAACCTGGGTGGGTGAGAGCCATTGTGTGTATGTGTGACTGTGTGGTTATGGGTGCATGACTGCCTGTCTGTGTGTGGATGACTACCTGGGTGAATGGGTGAGAGCCTGGGTGCATGCTTGTGGGTTACAGGCTATGTGTGTATGTGTGGGGGAGGTTGAGAGCCTGTGTGTGTGTATGACTGCTTGTATGTGGGTATAGGTGGATGACTGTCTGTGTATGTTTGGGTGGGTGACTGCCTGGGTGGATGTATAGGTGAGAGCCTGTGCATGTGTATGTGTGTGTGGGTGACAGCTAGTGTGGGAGGGTGTGAGGCAATGTATATGTGTGTGAGTTTGAGTTTGAGTGGAGAGCTTGTGTGGGTGTACATGTGTGAGGGAGTGAGAGCATGTGTGTGTGAGTGAGAGAATAAAGCTTGTACAGCTCTCCATCCCCCAATCCACAACAGTCTTAGAGTGGCAGGAAATTGAAACATCCCAGAAATGAAGAGAGGGAAATTTTTTAAATCCTGAAGTTTCATTATTGGATGTTTGATAAGTCTGCTGTTTTGAAATATTATATTGGTATTTTGTGAAATGTTATAAACATTTTTTATGAGGTTTTATTCTATTCATCAGTTTTTAAACATTTATTCTTTTTATTAGTAAGGTTTTATTTTTATGATTGATGTTTTATATTTCTTTATTTTGTTGTTGGTCTCTTATTTTGCCTTTGGTAAGGGTCTTTCTGTGTTCTGTATGTGTGGTTAAGGTGAGAGATTCTGCTACCGGTAGTTTATGGTTTCTAGGGGATCTATAGAATTCCATCTTGTTATTTTTTTCAATAGGAAGTGTATTGGTCTTCTAGGGCCTGATGTACTATTTGCAGTGCTGCTCTTTCCTGAGTAGGATTGCTGCTGTTGAGTAATAGGAGTATTGAAATAGAAGATTTGTCTCTTGAGATAAACTGTATTCTAGGGAGGCTATGATAGCTTTTATTGGAGCTAATTAAACATTAAACAGAAATACTGTATGTGAGTTACTGAGACCATAAAAGACCCTTCTTTAGATTTGAATGTCTCTCATCTGACATCTGAAGAAGGGACTTATTTAGTTTTAAAAGCTTTTGTACAATATTTTAGGTACATGTATTTTTTTATTTTACAGGTATTTTAGGCAGCCTGACTTGTTTTGTTTCTAAATAGGAGGTATATTGGTGTTTTAGAGCCTCATGAAATATTTGCAGTGTTGCATTTTTGTAGGTAAGGTTGTAGTTTGAGTGCTGACAGTTAGTGCTGTTTTTGGCATGGAAGTTTACAATATTGCAATTGTTTATTCATAGCTTTCTGAGGGCCAAGCCCACACCCATTACGTGTTACAACAGGCCTAATGCCGTATGGGTTCCATGTGCCTTTTGAATCGAGGGGAGAGGGGGTGAGGGAGTGAGACTGCTGAAGACAGGGGGGGAGGGGAGGGAGGGTGGACAGGCAGCGCTTGTGGGAGGGGAAAGGGGACTGAGAGAGTGATACTGAATCCTCTGCTATAAATGTCGTTGTACACCACTGTTAGCTACTTAGTAAGAAGGGCTTTAAAGTAGGTTCATTGGGTAATGATGAAAAAAGACTTTGGGTAAAGAAGAAAAACAATAAACAGGGTTAAGTAATGGGACTGGGGATGTATACAGAGTCCTGTATCAACTAGACAGGTAAGTACACTGAAGTAGGAGAGACGTGAGATACTGAATGGGACTTGAAAGACAAAAGGTGTAGGGAGCAAGGAGACAGGTAGACGAGGGGTAGACTGGCACATTTCCAATCTGGAAGAACTGGGGGATATATACAAAGGGTATTTTTATCTTTACAGAAAGAAAGTTCAAAATTATCTGCATAAAAATGGAAACTAAGAAATGAAAGGTAGGAGTGATAGTGATTGAGACAGCAAAGTAAAAAAACAAAGAGAAAACAAGAAGTGGGAGGTAGAAAAACAGTTTGGAAGCCATTGGTGCAAATGTTCATAGACTAACAAAATCAGTGAGCTTGAGTCCACCATAGTGCATGAAGACACTGATACGTTTGGGGGTCACTGAATCATGGCTCAGTGGTAATCAGGACTGGGAGGCAACCATACCGGGATATACCAGAGGAGTTATTTGGTCCCTGTCTGTGAGGCTGCTTTGCTGACTGCCATATTGTAAATTCCTGGATCTTTTCTGAATACCACCCAACTTCCTCGCCAAGATTTTAATTAAGTCCTTGTAAGGGAGTATACCAGAAACTCCCTCAAACCACTGTAAGGGACTGGCCACTGCTGTCTAGCCTGGTCCTCCTTAAGAATCAGCCCCTCAAGGGATTCTGGGTGAAGGGAGGCCCAGAAGGATTAGACAAGGCCCTGGGGAGGAGGCAGAAGGCCACTGTATGAGAAAACCTATGTGTGATGCCTCTGTGCTACCTGAACTTTAAGATGAGCTGCATCATTTGCTTTGCTTTGCACTTCATTTTTTTCACTGTAAATTAATTGCAGAAAAAGAAAACATCCTTCTTATTCTTTCTGGCTGTATCCAAGCCGCTATCATCCAAGTTACCACAGTCCTTATGACTAAGCAGTATAACAGTAAACTGGACTGTATGCCTTTAAATAATTAATAGCACTGAAGAATCCACATTTAAACTTTTGTATGGATTAACATGAGCTCTTTTCATATCAAACCATTGATGATTATATTGCACTTTTAACAGCATGTGACAAAGAAATAGCAAGTATTTATAAAATATAAGCTAATGTCTGTTATGAATAAGTTCATGTTCTTACCTGATGCATCTGTCCATTGGCAATGCATGCAGTTTGTACTGAGGAATCAGAAAATAACCGTTAGTGTAACATTGTAAAAGGCTGGAAACAGATTGCCAGGTAAAGAAATATACTGTATTCTGAAATGTTAGGGCAAACCCTGCTATTGAGCTGTGCTGTATCTGTGATTAGAGCAGCAGGGTGAACCTGCTTCTCCCACAGACACACCTTGAAGTCTTGGGCAAATCGCTTCACCATCCATTTACTTAGGTACAATTTAGCTCGCAAGTCTTCTTAGGCAGGAAATAACTGCAGTACCTGAACTGTAACTCACCTTGGCCTCAGGTTTGGAAAAGACAAGTAATTACATCTAAAATTCCAAATCCAGTGTAAAATGAAGAAAGGTTGGAAACAGGGAACTATACTGTATTCTGAAATGTTAGGGCAAACACTGCTATTCAGCTGTCCTAGAGTGAGCTACACCTGTGACAATATTCTAGGACATGGTCGCAGGTTGTCCCTAGCTTTCTCCAGTCCTCAGTCACATTGTTAGGCCATGTGTAGTGCATTGAACTACATCCCTTCCAAAGGAATCAAGTTCATGTGAAAATGGCAGGTAACCAGAGAATAGCAGGAGCTCCTGTTTCCAGGGGCACAGCCCAGGAGCCCGAGGGTTGCTACTAATTTCTCTTTTCCCTGATATCCTGTGTTCTGTAAACATTTTGTATGAAAAGAAGGCACTTACTACAGGTTACATTAGGACAACAGCTATCCTCAGAAGTTGTTTCCACCATGACATAGCCTGGATCGCAGGTCTTTGTGACGGCAGTGCACTGCGTGATGTTACATTCTGAAAGAAGGAAAAGGTCTGATTACTGAGCCAGCCTGCAGAGTCGGGAAGGCCAAGGCTAAATGACACATAACTTAGGACTTATTTTTAGGGGATACTTGTTGGTATTGAGTACTGGCATATTTTTCCTCCACCTGCTTTATGTGCCCTGCGATCCCTCAAAAGAACTTGTGAATACCGGCATCTGAGTTTCCAGAAAGATAGCACTGCTCAAAACTAGCTGACCACTCAGTGAATTGCAGCCAGTTTACAAAACCAAAGACTTGACGATCACACTCTGGAGCTCTCCCAGGATGAAAGCTGCTACCCGACACAGCACAATCATTTTATAAGGGCAGGAATGCCAATAAGCGAAAGCTCATCAGACAGTGCTTCGGGTGAGAGAAATATGGAGATATTTTAGTCTCCCACAGGAATAAGGAATATGAGGAGGAAAAAATGGTAACAATTCTGGTAGAAAACAAATCAAATCTGCTTTAGAGGAATTTCTCTCAACAAATGCTAATAAAAATAGTAATTTCAAAATATGGAGGCCTATATTCAAATCTAAGAAAAACAACGGGGAATCATGCACATATACAGCATAACGTTTAATACAAATTTCAAATATCAATTTTATAAAAATACTAATTCAAATTCATATATATACCATTAAGCGCTGAAATGTGCCCCATTGATATTTGAAATTTGTATTAAACGTTTTGCTGTATATGTGCATGATTCCCTGTTGCTATTATATAAGAACGAAAGATGTGCCGTATATTATCCTATTTCCAACAATGGCCAGTCCAAGTCACAACCACCTGGCTAGTACCCAAACATTAAATAGATCCCAAGCTACTAATGCAGTAACAAGCAGTGGCTATTAATTATTGATAGCAGTTTATGGGTTTCTCCAAGAATTTATCCAAACCTTTTTTAAACTCAGCTACACTAACTGCCTTAACCACATCCTCTGGCAATGAGTTCCAGAGCTTAATTGTGCATTGAGTGAAAGAATTTTCTCCGATTTGCTAACTTCATGGAGTTCCCCCTGTCCTTCTATTATCTCAAAGAGTAAATAACCAATTGACATTTACTCATTCAAGTACTTTCATGATTTTGTAGACCTCTAGCATATTCCCCCCTCAGCTGTCTCTTCTCCAAGCTGAACAGCTGCAACCTGTTTAGTCTTTCCTCATAGGGGAGCTGTTCCATGCCCTTTATCATTTTGGTCGCCCTTCTCTGTACTTTCTCCAGTGCAACTATATCTTTTTTGAGATGTGGCGACCAGAATTGTACACAGTATTCAAGGTGCAGTCTCATCATGGAGTGATACAGAGGCATTATGAAATCCAATGTTTTATTCACCATTCCCTTCCTTTTTTTGACTGCCACAGCACACTGAACCAACAATGTCAGTGCTGGATGTATTATCCACTATGACGCCTAGATCTTTTTCTTGGCTGGTAACTCCTAATATGGATCTTAACATCATGTAATTACCCTACAGCAAGGGTTATTTTTCCCTATATGCACTTGTCCACATTAAGTTTCATCTGCCATTTGGATGTCCAATCTTCCAGTCTCACAAGATCCTCCTGCAAATTATTCTTAGGATTGTATCCTACCAGGGAGTATTTTTCAGTACCTTCTTGATCTGTTAACCTAATGGCCAATATTCAAAGCCATTTCGCTAGATAACTCCAAAGCTATTTAGCTAAATGGAGAGTTTTGAATATCTCTGGTACTTATTCAGCTGAATTTAGCAGGATAAGCCATTATCTAGCTAAAATGTATCGAAATAAAGGAATCCCAGGGGTGTTCCTGGGTGGGATTAAGTTACCCTAATAACTTAGCCAGCTAACATAGATATAAATTATTTGGCTACCTCAAGACGTGGCCGAGAGAGGAAGTCTAAAGTTACTTAGCCTTGTGTGGCCAGAACTTTGGCTTAACCAAATAATATAGCCAGTTAAGCAGTGATGGCCTGTTACCCCCACCTAAAACAAAATGTTGAGTGGGCCTAGCAGCCTGAATCCATGACCCCAGTGAGTGTTTAAAAAATGGCTTGCTGATCCAACTGACCCACATTCCCATCAAACCCTTCCTGGTATTATAAAAAATTGATTAGTGATTGGCACTACCCTTCCCTCCACCGCTCCCACCTCCACCCCAGTTAGGGATTGTGTCAAATGAAGGCCTCATATACTCCCCCCACCTCCCCCTACAGAAGGTTAGGATCTCTTGTTTGACTCTATTCCATACCAACCAAAAAAACCTTCACCAATTAAATAAACAATTTTAAATGCACAGGCTAATTTATAACTAAGGAGGCCCCCTTTTCAGGGCTGGGATCACAATACACTGTGATCCCAGCAGCGTCTAGCATTGCTCAGGCAGCAACGCTGGAAGTGTAAGCCACCAACATTGCTTTCAGAGATTCTTTATTCAATTGCATAAGTTATCAGTTGTAAATTTTCGTAGTACTGGCCTCATAGCATGTAACAATTCATTAGAAAGGGCCCCATATATTATTAAGCAATTTTTCCATAGATATAAAGTGGGAGGAAACATAGGCCCAAAGCGAGGGCTTAAACATCTACAAATAAACACAACACCAGCACCCCATACTGTATGATAACCCTGCCCCATTGTTGTGATGCTGTCATAAATGTAACTTACCACAAACATATTGTTGGCAGCATGGATCTGTGTCATCTGGCTTGGTTACCATCACCTCACCAGGTTTACATTGAATAGGTGCAGGTGCAGCACACTGAGATTCAATGATCAGTTTTTGTGATTCACAGGTGTATCTCTTACAATCCACCTCCCATGTCTGTCCAACCTGTAGAGATTGAAATCATAGAAACACATGAGTGAAACCAAATAATGGATAGAGTGCTTGTGAATGAGAAGAAAGAGTTCCCATAACCAAAGTGCGGGGCTAATCTATGAACCAAGATTAATTCAGTCTGAGGGGAGCTCAGTAGTGTCGGGCAAACTGATTGACATCACCACACATGGGAACAACAGAATCAAGTCTTTCATGATTTAACTCATACATTCCTAATTACTAGCCATCTGGAAATATATAGATTAATGAGGCAGTGCAAACATGGATTTAGAAAATGGAAGACATATTTATTTACATTTTTCAACCAGCACTGCAAAGATCATGGCGATTTACAAAATTAAAACATACTTAAATTAAAAACATCACAAAGTCAGAAAACTAATACATATAACTAATTAAACTTAATGTCTAAGTACTCATTATATTTCTCTTACAAATATATGAACATAAATTGCCATTCTAGGTCAGACCAAAGGTCCATCAAACCAGCATCCTGTTTCTAACAGTGGCCAATCCAGGTTAGAAGTACCTGGCAAGTATCCTAACAGTAAATACATCTCATGCTACTGATGCTGGAAATAAGCAGTGGCTATTCCCTACGTCTACTTGGTTAATAACAGTTTATGGACTTCTCCAGGAACTTGTCCAAACCTTTTTTAAACCCAGCTACACTAATGTCCTTAACCACATCTTAGAGCAATGAATTCCAGATCCTAATTGTGAGTTGTGTGAAAAAGAATTTTCTCTGATTTGCTTTAAATGTGTACTTACTAATTTCATGGAAGGCCTCCTAGCTCTTTTATCTGAAAGAGTAAATAACTGATCCATGTTTACCCTTTCTAGTCTTTTCATGATTTTATAAACCTCTATCTGGTGACTTGTAGTTCAAAATGCATAAGGCGTTGGTTTAGGAAGCCATGGAAGGTCTTGGGGTCCCCATTATAATGTGGTGGTGAAGCCAAATGAAGGATTAGCGCTGACGGCAACACTGGTGGAGGTGGAACCACCACTAGGGTTAGAAGTGGCAAGCTGTTGACTTGCATAGAATCTAGGCAAGCAGCAAGACCCTGCAGGAGCCCAGTGATGTGGGGGGATAAACCTATTGCTGCTGAACCCTGTAGATCAAACCTTGGAGAAACTACAGTGAAGACCTATCTGTGGAGTTCATGGTCTCTGCAATCTGTTATGCTCTAGGGGTTGGGAGCCCTTGGGCTGCTGCTGCTTAGTTGATGCTGCCTAGCTCATAAAGACATGATCCAGGCCTCAGCAGGCAGCAGCAGCAGATATGTCAACAGACTCAGTATACTGGACAGGTGATGTCACCTGAACCAGCTACCTCCCCCCTCGGATAGAGCCCTTGGGTTCTCAGGCTGGCAGCACTTGCAGGTCCCCTACCTTGTGACTATACTACTGCTCTGGATGGCGTGTAAGTCCCAAAACATAAAAAAAGTAAAGAGATGAGTGGAGTTTTAAGGGTCAGGACTAAGAGGATAAAAGGGAGGCTATTTAACTAGGGGGGGCTGGGGGGGGAGGGTTTAGGAAGTTCTATCCCTTACCTGGGCGAACTGGGAATAAACTGGGAAAATGTCCAATTGCATCGATGCACGTGTATTTTAAAATCCCCGACACGTGGTAGAGGCAGCATTTGTGTGCAATTGTGTGCGTTCACATAAAATTGCATGCACTTGTACGAACTTATGTAATACAGTGGCCGCAATCATAACATGGGCAAGTATCTGCACGTATGGTATCAAATAGGCTGAAAGCGGGTACATGTGTGCCCTATTTGAAATGTAAGCACACAGGAGCACACAAATCCTGATTCATTCATGTAAGTGGGCCAGCTGAGCTGCCAGTATCCCACTACTAGTACACTTCTCCTTAACATAGAAGATTTAGGAAGACAGGGCAGCTAAGAAGTTTTTTATGGCCCTGCAGGGTGTGTAGGTACTATAGTGGCTATTATCGCATGCGACAATAGCCGTGATAACAGCTGCTATAGCACCATAAAAACAGTTTTTCCACTCTACTGCAAAATAAAAAGGTGGTGTTATTTTGGACTTTAAATCCCACATTAATGTGCATTACATTTTTGTGAAATGTGGTAGGAGTCCCTTATTCACATAATTTTCTAGCTTTTGCATACTCATTATCAGATTTGAACATTTATCACACCAAAGGGCCCTATTACATCTTGATGAATGAACCAGTAAGTTAGTGAGAGAGAGAGACTATATCTACAAGGCCTTCATAGTAGTCAAGTACTTATATCTCTATAGGAGGGCCATCTAATAGCTCAAGGTAAGGTGTTGGTGGTGATCTAGGGTTTAGGGGCCAGTTTTTCATGTAGAGTGAGACGTTCGAATAGCACAGAACACTTCAGTGAAGATTTGACATCATTTGGAGTGAGGAAAGTCTCACAAAGATGACATTTCTACTATGTTTTCTCACCCTAGCTTGATGGACTCTATAACAGGGTACCATCAAGCTAGGGCGAGATAACATAGTACAAAATGTCATCTTTGTGAGACTTTCCTCACTCTAAATGATGTCAAATCTTCACCGAGGTGAACTGTAAGAACATAAGAAATTGCCATGCTGGGTCAGACCAAGGGTCCATCAAGCCCAGCATCCTATTTCCAATAGAGGCCAAACCAGGCCACAAGAACCTGGCAAGTACCCAAACACTTAGAAGATTCCATGCTTGTGATACCAGTAATAGCAGAGGCCATTCCCTAAGTCAACTTGATTAAAAGCAATTAATGGATTTCTCCTCCAAGAACTTATCCAAACCTTTTTTAAACCCCGCTACACTAACTGCACTAACCACATTCTCTGGCAACAAATTCCAGAGCTTAATTGTGTGTTGAGTGAAAAAGAATTTTCTCCGATTAGTCTTAAATGTGCTACTTGCTAACTTCATGGACTGTCCCCTAGCCCTTCTATTATCCGAAAGTGTAAATAACCGATTTACATCTACTCATTCAAGACCTCTCATGATTTTAAAGACCTCTGTCATATCCCCCTCAGCAGTCTCTTCTGTGCTGTTTGTACATCTCACTCTACATGAAAAACTGGCCCCTAAACCACCACCAACACCTCACCTCGAGCTATTAGATGCCACTCCTATAGGCATATAAATAGTTGTACACTGTGAGGGCCTCCTCAGAAGCTCTTGCTCTTTCTTTCTCTCTCTCTCTCTCTCTACTCTACTCTACTCCACTCCACTCCACTCTTCCCCTCTCCCTTCCCAAGCCCAGAAATGGCCTAAATATAATTTAAAAAATTTAACACAAATTGCATTACAGCTGTTTTTGGCATATCACACAGCTTAAGGCCAGGAAAAAAGATGTAGTTATTTCCACTATTAAAACCATGCACTAGCGTACGTTATGCTATTGCACGGTACGATATTGCCCCTCATTTTCATAAATCCCACCCAAACTCCTCCCTAATCCCGCCCCTTCCCAAAATTTGCATTTGTGCCGTACGCTAGCGTTATTATTGCATGTGTTATGGCATTAACACATGCGTTAACACATTATCATGTGCGTTAATGCCGTAACACATTTTGATGAATGATTCTGTACCGCAACTAATAACATAGTCAATATGTAATTACAGTACTGTCATTTTGATACATGTAATTTCTGAGTTAAAAACTTTAGTTATTTCTTCTGCTGCTTAAAATTAATAATCTTAAGACCTTAAAATAAAGGTAGCTATCAAGATAGTAGATGAGAGCAGAAAAAGATCAACTGACCAATTCAATCTGCCCAGTTAGGGCTGTTCAGCTTGGAGAAGCGACGGCTGAGGGGGGATATGATAAAGATCTTTAAGATCATGAGAGGTCTTGAACGAGTAGATGTGACTCGGTTATTTACACTTTCGAATAATAGAAGGACTAGGGGGCATTCCATGAAGTTAGCAAGTAACACATTTAAGACTAATAGGAGAAAATTCTTTTTCACTCAACGCACAATAAAGCTCTGGAATTTGTTGCCAGAGAAGGTAGTTAGTGCAGTTAGTGTAGCTGGGTTCAAAAAAGGTTTGGATAAGTTCTTGGAGGAGAAGTCCATTAATGGCTATTAATCAATTATACTTAGGGAATAGCCACTGCTATTAATTGCATCAGTAGCATGGGTTCTTCTTAGTGTTTGGGTAATTGCCAGGTTCTTGTGGCCTGGTTTTTGGCCTCTGTTGGAAACAGGATGCTGGGCTTGATGGACCCTTGGTCTGACCCAGCATGGCAATTTCTTATTTTCTTATGTTCAGTTATTTCTGTCCATCTTGCTAAGGATGTATCCATGCTGTCAACCAGAGAGTATGAGCACTTGTAAAATATCACTGCTCAATCAGGGCTCTGTCTTTTTTCCTCTTTTGTACTCCATCCTTCTGCCTAGATAAGATTCCCTAATTTCTCTCACTTCCAGTCATCTTAATCCCCTACCATTTATCAGTCAAGAACAAATAAGTCATAAAACTGAAGACAGTATTTATTTATTTATTTAAAAACTTTTCTATACCGTCGTTAAGTTGGTTAACCATCACAACGGTTTACATACCAGTAATGGGTTTATCAATCATTGGTCACTTACCATGTAATTTATTCCATCTGACACACATCCACCAAATGTTTCTGTGCGGGAGGAAACAGAACAAGAGTCATGAGCAGTGCCAAGACTATCTTTTATTACCTGGTGTGGAAGATGTAGCAATGGTATACACGAATGGTTTGTTAAATGACATTGAATTTGTATTGTATGGGATTTTTTTGATTGTAAACTATTGGCGCACTCTGTGGATTAGCGAGTTATAATTTTATGAAATAAATAAATTAATTAATATTCTGAGCATGCCTATTTCATAACAAAATGTAGTTTATTATTTAAGGTCCCATGTCAAGACCAAAATATGCCAGAGCCTATGGTTTGCACCTGGTTCTAAGCATCTATGTATCTGTGTCTAATGTTTGTAATCTATAGATCAGTGTTTCCCAACCAGTGTGTCATGGCCTTCAGAACTGATCAGGTGTGCCATGCAGAAGTCACCACTGCCTGATGCTCAGATCCAGGCCAGCACCTGGGCTCTGCCCTTAGCACCTCACAGCAACAAAAGCTGTAAATGTGTAGGAGCTCCTTTCTGAAACCATCATACCTGCATTATTTGTAATTGGGGCTTCAGCATAGCAGAAATGACAGGGGACTATAGCAGCCCAGTAAAGATTTATCATGAAAGGAGAACACCATTAGGGGAAGATGGGACAGGATCTGCTTGGGGGAATTGCAGAAGGCCCAAAAGGTAGGCTATTTTGTGATGGATTTTTAGGTTTTTTTTTTAATGTTTCATTGTCAATTATCATGTTTTCTTTGATTCTTCATTTCAAATAAATAAAAAGAAAACACACAATCTAAATATGAAAAGAATGAACCAAAACAGAAAAGAAGGGAAAAAACAAATAAAAATGATCAACTCTTTGCTTAAAACAACTAATGGAGAGTAACAACATCTGATCAAGAGATGAAATTACCTGTTGTGGTAGCTTCTAAAGTGGTTGAACCTATTGAAAGCAGATATCATAGAATTAAAATTTTAGTCAATTCTGTATTTACTTTTCCCAATTGGTATGCCATAGCCTTCAGACCTGATCAGCTGTGCCATGGAGGGGTCACCACTTTCTGATGCTCAGATCCAGGCCAGCACCTGGGCTCTGCTCTTAGCACCTCACAGCAACAAGAGACACCAGCAGTGAGGTATAAATGTATAGGAGTTCCATTCTGAGAACATGCATCATCATGCAAGCCTCTTCTTCCTAGCTGGATCATGAGCCCTAGAGTGGACAGCATGCAGGGCACAAATAGCTGGGCCATACTTTGTGCTGCACAAACACCGAACACAACATCTTCTCCTCTTCCCTTTCCTGTGCATCCTCCTTTGAGTCCTTCTAGCCCGTTTCCAATCTCCAGGCTGAGGGAGGTGGAGAGAGCATGCACTGAGCACTGCTGGGAAGAGTAATAGTAGAGCTCTGGCAGCCATATGTGGCAGTTAAGGTAACTAGCAGACCGATACGGTAAAATCGGCGGAAGAGCCGGTGCTCCGAGGCGAGCGTCCGCTCTCCTAATGCAAGCCTAGGCCACTCTTCTGGGTGCAAGATCCAGTTTTTAAATGAGAGCCCGTAGTAAAAGGAGGCGCTAGGGACACTAGCGCGTCCCTAGCGCCTCCTTTTTGACAGGAGCGACGGCTGTCAGCGAGTTTGACAGCCAACGCTCAATTTTGCCGGCGTCAGTTCTCAAACCCGCTGACGGCCACAGGTTCGGAAAACGGACAATGGCATAATTGAGCGTCCATCTTCTGACCCGTGGGCCAATTAAATTTTTTTTTTTTTTAAATTAAAATTTTTTTTTAATTTTGGGACCTCTGACTTAATATCGCTATATTAAGTCGGAGGGTGTACAGAAAAGCAGTTTTTTCTGCTTTTCTGAACACTTCCCTGGCGCCGGCAGAAATTAACGCCAGCCTTTGGGCAGGTGTTAATTTTGCAAGTTAAATGTGCGGCTTCGCTGAACATTTTGCTTTCTGGATCGCACGGGAATAACTAACAGGGCCACCAACATGCATTTGCATGTTGCGGGGGCTATTAGTTTAGGGGGGTTGGCCACGCGTTTTCGACACGCTATTACCCCTTACTGTATAAGGGGTAAAGCTAGCGTGTCGAAAACGAGCGGCCAAACCCGGGCTAACAGTGCGCTCCACCGGAGGGCACTGTACTGTATCAGCCCGAAACTGAGCCAGCTGCCCGCCCACCACTGAATTTACAATTATCCAGCACTTGTATATGGAAGGAGTTAGTTCATGCTAATGAGTTCATGGGCGTCTCCTGGCCACCTCCTCCCTTGTTTTACAATTTGAAGTTTACAAAAAGAATACAGAAATATAAATGAAAATCTGAATTTGTAATTCCAGTACTGGTGGTTGTTCATAGAAAAATCATGGAGGTCCATATTCAGCTGCTGTGCGGCTGTGCCAGTTATACGTATCCAGCTAACTAGCAGGGAATATTCAGGAACCTGGTCACACTGCTGAATCTTAGTTAGCTGGTTATGTACAAACCAGCGAAACTTTAGGCCAGCCCTAAGGCCTGAGTAAAGTTAGCCGCAACGCTGCTCATCCTGAAAATGCCTCGCACCTGCCTCTGGAATGCTCCTGCTTCTGCTGCTAAATTCTAGTCACATAACTCTAGTCGCAGTCAAATTTTAGACCTGTTTCCAATTTCCCTACACTGTCAAACATTACAGAGAAATGTGTTCTTGTGCAGAGAGAGGATTTTATGGAGGATTCTGTGTTGAATGAAGGTCAATTTGTGTTTCGGAAAAACTATAACACTGAGGGGCCAAAACATTACAGTGTGCTCAGCCAAGCGCACTGTATAACCTGCTGTTGGACGTGGGTTGTATAGGCGCTAACTAATCCCCTTATGCAATGTGAATGAGACTATTGCTATTCATTCCAAATGCAAAAAATAATTGTGCGTCTAAGACGCACATTTTTGTGCTCAGAAATTTAATTGCTGAGCGCTCCTAAAAATAGTACAGAAAAACAGAAAAAACAGCTTTTCTGTTCAGCCTCCTATTTAATATTGCTGCGATATTAAGTAGGAGGTACAAATCTTTAAAAAAATAATTAATTTTAAAAAAGCACCGGTAGTCCGGTGCAGGAAACCGACACTCAGTTGACAAGCGTCGGTTTCCTGAACCCCTGGCTGTGTGCGGTTTAGGAAAACCGACAAAGATAAATTCGGCGTCCGTTTTCCTAACCAGTGCACACCTATGGCTTAGGAAAACAGACACTGATAAATTCAACATCCATTTTCCGAACCTGACTGCCGGCACCATAAGGAGTGAATGAATCAATATTAAAGTGTCGGGCACTTAATATTAATTTATTTAATCCTTCATTTATTGCCCATTGGTCCTTTTCACTGACATTTGTCAGTGAAAGGTCCAATCCCCTTTCACGACAGCTTTCTGAAAGGTAATTGGTCCTTTCACTGATATGTGACAGTGAAGAGACCGTCCCTTCAGTGGTGTCAAATATTGTGAGCATATCTCACCAATTATGAAATCTTTACATTAGCTTCCAGTTAAATGCAGATCTCAATTTAGAAGGTTAGTAGTGATCCATAAACTTTTATATTTAAATATAAATGGTATAATGTCAAAGACATTTACTTGGTATATTCTCCCACTTATGCTGCGATCCTCGAATGAAAATTTGTTGGTTTTACCTGCTATTGCTAATTTTAAATTGCAGAAAACATGTGATAGGTCACTATCTTATGTAGGCCATAAACTAAGGAATACACTTCCTTTGAGGCTTCAGGAAGAGAATAAAGGAATAAAGGCCTGGTTTTTTTTGCAGAAGCTTATGTGATTTTAAGATGCTGATGTATTAATGTTTTAATGTTTTAATGGTTCTATATATTGTGATGTTTTTAATTAATGAATGTTTGCTTGATTGTAATCTGCAGTGAATGCATGGTTTGGAAGTAGTAGAATAGAAGACTATGTAAAATAAATAAATAACTCGTTATGCGACTAGAATTTAGCCACATATGGCTCCAGGTAGACATTTAGATGGATACCTTTTCCCTTATCCACCTAAATTGATTTTGAATACCGACCTCAGGAACTTTATTTTCCAGGACATTTAATAGGAAGGAATATTTAAGCATTAGCATCTAAACTAGATGGAAACAGAGCAAGAGAGAACTTTTGCAGAGATTTAAATAGAAATTACCTGATGTTGTAGTTGAAGTTGGTGCTGTAAAAATCATAACAATTTTTAGTTTCTAATTTATTAGATAAAAATGTACAGTATATCCCATCATTGAAAATAAGTTTCCAAACAGAATATGAAGATTTTGGTAATGTTCCAATAAAATAATAGTTCATTCACATTTTAGTTCTTCCATTGGTTTTTATTCCAGTATGAAAGGTACATGTAGTGGAATGTTTTCAAGACATTTTAAAATCACATTTAAACATAGTGAGCCTGAATTTCAATAGCACTTACACATATTGCATGTCTTAATGCACTTCTCCTGTGTAATCAGGCTTTTAAAAAATTCCTACTATATATGCCATTGAATTATCAATCAGGTTTACCTGTGCTAAGCGTACTTAACCTGGGTAAATGGCGAAAATTACCTGTTGTGGTAACTTTTGTAGTGGTTGGACCTGCTGAAAGCAGAGAGCAGAGAGTTAATCAACTCTAACCTTTCTCTATAATTCAACATTGAATGCTTAACAGTGAAGAGATTTTGATACTGTTCATAAACAATAATTACTGTTCCAATAATGACTTCATTCAAGTTTTAGTACTTCCATTGGTTGTTAGTCCAGTATGTAGAAAGGGTACATGTAGTGGAAATTTTTCATCAAATTTTGAAATCATACTTAAAAATAGAGGGCCTGATTTTCAATCACATCTACATGCTTACAACTGAGTTTCTGCATATGTTAAGGCAATTTTCCTTTAAGTGAGCTTTTTAAAAATTGCTACTATATCTGCCTTTGAATTGTCAATAGATTTTACCCTTGCTAAGGGCACTTAATATGGATAAATGGCTTTTGAATATAGCTATCATAGAATGTTACATTTACAAGCCTAGCTCCTTTGAAAATTCGGCTTCATTTTATCTGGGGATATAGGGTGTTCCGCTACGTGCACTTGCCATGTCACCACAAATGAAATATCCTGGGCCTCAACAGATTCTCCCCACAATCTATTATATACTTTTTCCTAAATAATGTCTCATTTCCTTTTAATATTGCTAATGATACCAGCAGATCTGTATTCATGGAATAAGAAAGCTCCAGGTTTGATCTGCTGGCAGTTTTTTGCAGATGCAGCTACAACATATTTATTTATTTAGACATTTTATATACTGTCATTCCATGTATAGATCACAATGGTTTACAAAGTGACATTCATAAGTATAACTCTATGAACAAACAAAGGGGGTCATTTTCTAAAGGGATCGCATGTGAAAAGGGACTTTTCATGTATGATACCTAGATCGGGGCGGGTTCTGGGCGGCGTCCGCACCGGAAGGGGAGGAGTCGAGGTGGCACTGGGGCGGAAACCACGAAGACATCACTGATGGCGAAAAGGTAAGGAGCCTTATCGCCGTCAGTAACGCGGCCAGTAGCACCACCTTTCACAGTGGCGCTATTGGTTTGTGAAAGCCGGCCCCCCGTTTTGCCCCCCCACCCCCCTGTTACCGCGGGATTCACTATTCTCTGCGCGGGCCATCCATTGCTCCTATCATGTGACAGAATCCGACCAATGGCACCGGTAGCCCCTGTCACATGGTAAGGCATAGAGCCACCGGTGCCATTTTGATTAGTGGCAGCTGATGGCTCGAGAGGGGGAGATCGCTCCCGAGACCCCGCTGGACCACAAGGGACTTTCGACAAGTCTTGGGGGGGGGGGGGGGGTTGGGCAAATCTTGGGGAGTCAGGAGGGTGGAGAGTTGCAATTAATTATATTTGAAGGGTTGGAGTGGGTTTGGGGTTTTTTTTAATGTGCCCTTTCTCCCCCCCCCCCAAAAAAAAAACCCAATAAGAAAACCACAAGAAATTTCGTGGGTTCTCCTATTGTTTCAGCCGCCCCCCCTGAAATGCGATGAAATAGGAAATATTGTCTTTATTTCCTATTTCGTTGCAAACGAATGCACATCCCTAGTATGGTTAATTACAAACAAAATGATAGATTTCACATGGACGTGTTTTGTGACTTTTCCATTTTCTCATTTGATTGCTTTATTCTTTATGATTCGATTATTATTTTGTCTTTCTTGTTTTTGTGGTTCTGTATATTCTGATGTTTTAACTTAGATTATATGCAGTTTACAATAATCATGTTTTTAGTTCACGCTTAAATCTTTCTATTTGCTAAAATACGGAATATCTCAGGCAGGGAAATCCAGAGCTTTGGATCCGCTATTGAAAACACTTGATCTCTTATTTGTGAAAGATGTGTGCATCATATTACGGGGACAGACAATAGACCTTTATTTTGAGATCTTAATGTACATTGAGGGTTGTAAGGTTGTAGTGTCACTCCTAGTAAGCCGCTGTTATTGGAGTGAATGATGCTGAATATTATCGTTAATACATTAGAGCAGATTCTGGATTGTATGTGTAACCAAAGTAGTGATATCAGGGAGTGTGTAATGTGATCATATTTCCTAGATCCTAATAGTCTTGCTGCAGAATTTTGCAGTAGTGGTATTGGTTTTAAGGGACTTGCTGGAAGACCTAGTAGTAAGGAGTTGCTGGTGTCCAGGTTTTAGAAGACTAGAGTTTGCAATACAGTATGGAAGTCTGCAAAAGTTAATAATGGTTTCAGTCAATGTAATATACGTAACTTGGTGTAACCTGTCTTAATTAACTTACAATATAGAGAAATGATGAGACCTGCACCAGCCTAGGAAAGATTTATCATGAAATGAGGACACCATTAGTGGAAGATGGATCAGGATCTACTTAGGTGAACTGAAGAAGGCCCAGAATATGGATTACTTTATGGTAAAACTTCAATTTATTTTGAAGGTTCTACTTCAATGAAGATGTTCAGTTTGATTTAAAATTTAAAATGAAGATGTTCAGTTTTGAAATAATAAGAAAACACACAATCAAAATATGAAAAGACAGAAACAAAAAATAACAGAAGTGGAAACATCAAATGAAATCATAAAAGTATTTGCTCACACAGTCAGAACAGATTAACAACAATCTTATCAAGAGATAAAATTACCTGATGTGGGAACACTTGTAGTGGTTGGACCTGCTGAAAGCAGAAAGCAGAGATTAATTAACTCCAACCTTACTCTATAATACACCATTGCATTCTTAATAGTGAAGAGATAATTGAGGTTTAGATAAAGAATTCAGCAATAGAAATGAAAAGAATCTGAATGCATAGTTCCAGTACTGGTGGTTGTTCATAGAAAAGTAAGGAAGTTTGTACTGCGGAATATTTATTTGGAAGTCATATTTTAAGTAACCGTATCTAGGTATTAGCATCTGAAGCAGAGTAATAAATAGAAACTGTCTAAAGGAACTCCTGATATGGTATTTGGTGCTGTAAAAATGATATAATTTTTAGCTTATAACTTATAAAAATCCCAAAGTATTTCCTATGTTGGAACATATACAGATGAATTTTAAAAGGGATGCGCTCGTCAAAATCAGAGATGTGCTTGCTTTTTAGTCATGTGTGTGTCTACCTGATTTTAAAAAGGGCCTAGCTGCACGCACAGCTCCAGATATGCAAATATCTCACATGGAACGAGAAAGGGACCTGGTGTGAGCATGGTGTGGGCGGGGCCAGGAGGTGTGCGCTCAGTTACCTACATGCCCAGGTCCTGTGCTGCGGACATTTACTTCTGCTAAGGAGGAGGTTAAGTTAAAAAAAAAATCCAAACATCACTGGGGGATTTAATGGTTTTGGGGTAACTGGAGGAAATGCATAAAGAACCAGGAGAGTGTGCAGAACCTCTACACTGGGTGAACTGGTGGGCACGTGGAGAAACTGGTCATAGCATGGATGCGCGCCTTTTATAAAATTCCCCGTTGAGTTGCACATACACTGATAGGCGCGGCTGTGCGCTCCCGCTTGCATAATCCGGTGCACACATACTCACGCCTAGGCATTTTTGTAACATATGTGCATACGTGTGTCTATGTTAATCAATTGCTGCATCCCTGGGCATGCGCCGATGCACACGTATATATGTACCTGCGTGCCTGTTTTGAAATAACACTCATACCATTTCCAAGCAGAATATGAAGATTTGGTAATATTCTTAAACTATTCAGATAGAGGTAGACTTTAAAAGTTCGGCAAGTGCCAAAATCGGGATTAGCGCGTTCAAGTTGGGCTTGGGATTGTAACTTTCAAACAAGTACGCAAGCTCACATCTGCACGCATTTGCCGGCTCGTGCGCAGGGACGCGGATATTTTATAACAGACGCGTATATATATGCACGTTATAAAATAGGCTGAATGCGCACATAAGTGCACGCGACTATGCACACAAATGGCGCTTCTAATAAATAAGATGGGGGGGGGGTTTAAGAGACATGAACACCAATGCCATTGCCTGTTTTCCCAGTTTGATCCCAGTTCGCCAGCTAAGGGAAAGGCCTTCCAAACCCCCCAACTTTAATAGCCCTCCTTCACTCCTATTAACCCTGAACCTTAAAACCCTGCTGTACTGTGTAGTTTTTTTGTTTAATGACTCTGATACCATCAAAAGCAGAAGTAAAGTTATGGGATGGAGACTCCAGCGCGCACTTTTGTGGATAAGTATTTATGCGCCACTTTCAGTGTGAAGTCCAGGAGTGCCCATGCAGACCTTAACTAAGCCCCTGACCTGCCCTTGTTTGTGAAACATTTGTGTGTGTGCAGTAAGCACCTACGCGGATACCTTTTAAAATCTGCTCAGCAAGTGCTGGCACGATATATTCGTGAATCTCCCAGCTTTGGTGCGGGCTGTGCTTTTAAAATTTACCTGTAAGTGTGCCCACTGAAATTTAAAAGCCACCAAAATAGGCACATATCACTAATGTGCAGGCATCTCACTGGGATGTCAAAAGGGGAGGGGAGTGGCGTGGTCTGGGCATAGCATGGGTGTTTTGGGGCAGGGTATAAGTGTGGCCAAGAAATATGCACATATCTACTTATGTGCCTGAGCGTGCCCAGGTCCACTGCTAGGGACCAAGGGTAAGTTAAAAAATAAACTAACCAAGCATCTGTGGTAACTGGGGGGAATGTAAGCTATTCAACCAGGAGGCTTGGGAGGACACAAGTGTTAACTGTACTAACTGCTGGACAAACTGGTGAAACTGGGAATGGCGTGGATGAGCGCCCCTCGTCTAGAGATATATTGTGTTCAGCCACGTACACTTGCAATGGCACCACAAATTAATTATATTGCGCCTCCCCGGATTCTCCCCAGCATCTGCTTTGTACTTTTTCCCCCAGCGCTATACTCATTTCCTCTTAATTTCTCACGGAGCAGGAGTGAACTCCGATTGCATTTGCTCCATCAGTGCTTCCATTGCAAATGATGCCAGCAGATCCATTTTCATGGAATAAAGGAATCGCAAAGGCTTCAAATGCTCGCATTATTTGCAGTTGGGGATGGAGCATAGCAAAAGTGATAGGGGATTGCAGCAGCTGAGTAAAGTTTTTTTATGGAATGAAAACTCCATTGGGATAAGATGGAGCCGGATCTGCTTGGGAGACTTGAGGAGGCCCAGAAGATGGGTTACTTTATGTTAGCTCAATTCTTTTAAAGATTCTGCTTCAATTAATATGTTCACTTTGATTTTTCATTTCAAATAAATGAAAAGAAACCACACAATCAAGATATGAAAAGGCAGAACAAAATAGAACAGAAGTGAAAAATCAACTGAAACTATTTGTTCACACAATCAGAACAGGTGAACAACAATCTGATGAAGAAAGAAAATTACCTGATTTGGGAGGGCTTGGAGTTGAACCTGATGAAAGAAGAGAGCACAAAGTTAAAATTTCAGTCAGACTTTATCCTTATCCTCTAATTCAGGATTGCATACCTAACAATGAGGAGATAATTGAGCTTTAGTAAAAATACAGAAATATAAATGTAAATATTCTGAATTTGTAGTTCCAGTCCTGGTGGTTGTTTATAGAAAAATGAGGAAGCTCATGTTTGTGAACATTTAATTGGAAGTAATATTTTAAGTAATCATACCTAGGTATTAGCATCTGAACTACATAGAAACAGAGCAAGTGAAAACCTTTGCAGAGATAGAAATTACCTGATGTTGTAGTTCCTGATTCGCCAACTGTTGCTATAAAAATCATAGAATTTTTAGGTTATAATTTATAACACTTATTCCATAGCAGAAGAAAATTTAAGTGGTACTGGATCTTGGTTGTGTGCCAGGTCGCGTACATATTTGCGTGCACATCTCTTCCACCCCCCCCAAACAAAAACCAAAAACCACCCATGCCACTTTTCCAATTGGAGAGAGAAGTGCATGCCGCAGGAGATACGTGTGCATCTGGGCACCTTGTAAAATTCGGTAGGCACGCGCAAGCCCGACTTGTGCAGGCATCTCCTGATTTAAGCTCACTCCTGACTTTTAAAATTCACCTTAAAATGTATATCCCATCTTTGAAAATATACAGTTTCCAAGCAGAATATGAGGATTTTGGTTAAAACATTATTTCATTCGTCTTAATATTGCCATTGGTTGTTATCCTAGTATGTAGAAAGGGTACATGTAGTGATATTTTTTCATCAAAGTTTGAAATCACATTTAAAAATAGGCCTGATTCAACAGCAACTACATGCTTATCACTGAGTTTTTGCATGTGCTAATGTACTTTTCCCATGTAACTGGGTTTTTCAAAATTGCTACTATATATGCCATTAATTTGTCAATGGGTTGTACCTCTGCTAAGTGCACTTAACATGGATAAATGGCTTTTAAATATTGCTATCATGGAATGTTACATTTACATGAGAAACTCCTTTGAAAATTCAGCTTCCATTTTATCTGGAGATATAGGGTGTTCTGCTATGAGCACTTGCCATTTCACCAAAAAATAAATATCCTGGGCCTCAACAGATTCTGCCCATAATCTTATATCCCTTTTCCTATTATTTCCTTCTAATATTTCATGGATCAGGAGCAAATCTCCATTGCTTTCGCTCCGCCATTGCTAATGTTGCCAGCAGACTTAAATTCCTGGAAAAGAAAGCACCAGGTTTGATCTGCTGGCATTATTTGCAATTAGGCCTAGAGCATAGCAGAAATGATGAGGCCTGCACCAGCCCACTAAAGATTTGTCATGAAATGAAGACACCATTAGGGGAAGATGGGAAAGGATCTGCTTGGAGGAATAGCAAGAGGCCCAGGAGATAGGGTACTTTGTGGTGAAACTTCAATTTTTTTTAATGTTTTACATCAATGAACATGTTCAGTTTGATTTTTCATTTTAAATAAATAAAAAGAAAACACACAATCAAAATATGAAGACAGAAACAATAAATAACAGAAGTGGAAACATCAAATGAAATCATAAAAGTATTTGCTCACACAGTCAGAGCAGATTAACAACAATCTTATCAAGAGATAAAATTACCTGGTGTGGAAACACTTGTAGTGGTTGGGCCTGCTGAAAGCAGAAAGCAGAGATTAATCAACTCTAACCTTACTCTATAATACACCATTGCATTCTTAATAGTGAAGAGATAATTGAGATTTAGAAAAAGAATTCAGCAATAGAAATGAAAAGAATCTGAATGTGTAGTTCCGGTACTGGTGGTTGCTCATAGAAAAGTAAGGAAGTTTGTACTGCGGAATATTTATTTGGAAGGCATATTTTAAGTAACCGTATCTAGGTATTAGCACCTGAAGCAGAGTAATAAATAGAAACTGTCTGAAGTAACTCCTGATATGGTACTTGGTACTGTAAAAATGATAGAATTTTTAGCTTATAACTTATAAAAATCCCAAAGTATTTCCTATGTTGGAACATATACAGGGGAATTTTAAAAGGGATGCGCTCGTCAAAATCAGAGATGTGCTTACGTTTTAGTCATGTGTGTGTCTACCTGATTTTAAAAAGGGCCTAGCTGCACGCACAGCTCCAAATATGCAAATATCTCACATGGAACGAGAAAGGGACCTGGTGTGAGCAGGGTGTGGCAGGGCCTGGGTATTCTGGGGCAGGGCCAGGAGGTATGCGCTCAGTTACGTACATGCCCAGGTCCTGTGCTGCGGACATTTACTTCTGCTTTGGAGGAGGTTAAGTTAAATAAAAAATGCATGTATCACTGGGGGGGTTTATGGATCTGGGGTAACTGGAGGAAATGCAAGCTAAAGAACCAGGGGGTTTGCAGGACCTCTACACTGGGTGAACTGGTGGGCACTGGGTGAAACTGGTCATAGCATGGATGCGCGCCTTTTATAAAATTCCCCCAGTTGAGTTGCACATACACTGATAGGCGCGGCTGTGCGCTCCCGCTTGCATAATCCGGTGCACATATACTCACGACTAGTCATTTTTATAACATATGTGCATACGTGCGTCTATATTAATCAATTGCTGCATCCCTGGGCAAGCTCCGATGCACATGTATATATGTACCCTCGTGCCTGTTTTGAAATAACACTCATACCATTTCCAAGCAGAATATGAACATTTGGTAATATTCTTAAACTATTCAGATAGAGGTAGACTTTAAAAGTTCGGCAAGTGCCAAAATCGGGATTAGCACATTCAAGTTGGGCTTGGGATTGTAACTTTCAAACAAGTACGCGAGCTCACATCTGCACAAATTTGCCGGCTCGTGCGCAGGGACGCGGATATTTTATAACAGACGCGCGTATATATACATATGCACGTTATAAAACAGGCTGAATGCGCACATAAGGGCAGGCGACTATGCACACAAATGGCGCTACTAATAAATAAGATGGGGGGGGGGTGGGGGGGTTAAGAGAAATGAACACCGATGCAATTGCCTGTTTTCCCAGTTCGTTCCCAGTTTGTCAGATAGGGGAAAGGCCTTCCAAATCCCCCAACTTTAATAGCCCTCCTTCACTCCTATTAGCCCCGAACCTTAAAACCCTGCTGTACTGTGTAGTTTTTTTGTTTAATGACTCTCACACCATCCAAAGCAGAAGTAAAGTTATGGGACGGAGACTCCAGCGCGCACTTTTGTGGATAAGTATTTATGCGCCACTTTCAGTGTGAAGTCCAGGAGTGCCCATGCAGACCTCGACTAAGCCCCTGGCCTGCCCTTGTTTGTGAAAACATTTTTGTGTGTGCAGTAAGCACGTACGCAGATACCTTTTAAAATCTGCTCAGCAAGTGCTGGCAGGACATATTCGTGAATCTCCCAGCTTTGGTGCGTGCTGTGCTTTTAAAATTTACCTGTAAGTGTGCCCACTGAAATTTAAAAGCTGACAAGATAGGCACATATCGCTAATGGGCAGGCATCTCACTGGGATGTCAAAAGGGGAGGGGAATGGCGTGGTCTGGGCATAGCATGGGTGTTTGGGGGCAGGGTATGAGTGTGGCCAAGAAATATGCACAAATCTACTTATGTGCCTGAGCACACCCAGGTCCACTGCTAGGGACCAAGGGTAAGTTAAAAAATAAACTAACCAAGCATCTGTGGTAACTGAGGGGAATGTAAGCTATTCAACCAGGAGGCTTGGGAGGACACAGGTGTTAACTGTACTAACTGTTGGACAAACTGGTGAAACTGGGAATGGCGTGGATAAGCGCCCCTTGTCTAGAGATATATTGTGTTCAGCTACGTACACTTGCAATGGCACCACAAATTAATTATATTGCGCCTCCCCGGATTCTCCCCAGCATCTGCTTTGTACTTTTTCCCCCAGCGCTATACTCATTTCCTCTTAATTTCTCAGGGAGCAGGAGTGAACTCTGATTGCATTTGCTCCATCAGTGCTTTCATTGCAAATGATGCCAACAGATCCATTTTCATGGAATAAAGGAATCGCAAAGGATTCAAATGCTCGCATTATTTGCAGTTGGGGATGGAGCATAGCAGAAGTGATAGGGGATTGCAGCAGTTCAGTAAAGGTTTTTATGGATAAGATGGAGCCGGATGTGCTTGGGAGACTTGAGGAGGCCCAGAATATGGGTTACTTTATGTTAGCTCAATTCTTTTAAAGATTCTGCTTCAATTAATATTTTCACTTTGATTTTTCATTTCAAATAAATGAAAAGAAACCACACAATCAAGATATGAAAAGGCAGAACAAAATAGAACAGAAGTGAAAAATCAACTGAAACTATTTGTTCACACAATCAGAACAGGTGAACAACAATCTGATGAAGAAAGAAAATTACCTGATTTGGGAGGGCTTGGAGTTGAACCTGATGAAAGAAGAGAGCACAAAGTTAAAATTTCAGTCAGACTTTATCCTTATCCTCTAATTCAGGATTGCATACCTAACAATGAGGAGATAATTGAGCTTTAGTAAAAATACAGAAATATAAATGTAATTATTCTGAATTTGTAGTTCCAGTACTGGTGGTTGTTTATAGAAAAATGAGGAAGCTCATGTTTCTGAACATTTAATTGGAAGTAATATTTTAAGTAATCATACCTAGGTATTAGCATCTGAACTACATAGAAACAGAGCAAGTGAAAACCTTTGCAGAGATAGAAATTACCTGATGTTGTAGTTCCTGATTTGGCAACTGTTGCTATAAAAATAATAGAATTTTTAGGTTATAATTTATAACAAAGTCAGTAACGTTTAAACCACTGTGCGGGCACAGTTTGGTGTATCTGAGCCAGCATGCAGCCAGGGCCGCAGCAATTTTATAACTTGCAAACATATGCGTGCATTTTAGAAAATAGCCTAGGCGTGCATACATGGGCGCCCAATTTTAAATAGGCACCTAATTCCCGCTTCTACCATGGAAGTCAGATTTTAAAAAGGGCACGCACCCACACCATTGCCAATTTCACAGATCGCCCATCAGTTCGCCTAGTGAAGAGCTAAGTCCTCCAAACCCCCCTGGTATAAAAGCCTGCACTGCCCCTAGTTACCACAGGGCACTTAAACCCAGCAGAAATGGCTCTTTTTAATTTTAAAGTTGCACTTCTTCCATAGCACACGAAAATTTAAGTGGTACTGGATCTTGGTTGTGTGCCAGTGTGCGTACATATTTATGTGTACATCTCTTCCCCCCCCCCAAAAAAAAAACAAAAACCCACCCATGCCACTTTTCCAATTGGAGAGAGAAGTGCATGCCGCAGGAGATACGTGTGCATCTGGGCACCTTGTGAAATTCGGTAGGCATGGGCAAGCCCAACTTGTGCAGGCATCTCCTGATTTTAGCTCACTCCTGATTGTTAAAATTCACCTTAAAATGTATATCCCATCTTTGGAAATATACAGTTTCCAAGCAGAATATGAAGATTTTGGTTAAAACATTATTTCATTCGTCTTAATATTGCCATTGGATGTTATCCTAGTATGAAGAAAGGGTACATGTAGTGATATTTTTTCATCAAAGTTTAAATCACATTTAAAAATAGAAGGCCTGATTCAATAGCATCTACATGCTTATCACTGAGTTTTTGCATGTGTTATTGTACTTTTCCCATGTAACTGGGTTTTTCAAAATTGCTATGATCTATGCCATTAATTTGTCAATGGGCTGTACCTGTGCTAAGTGCACTTAACATGGATAAATGGCTTTTAAATATTGCTATCATGGAATGTTACATTTACATGAGAAACTCCCTTGAAAATTCAGCTTCCATTTTATCTGGAGATAATAGGGTGTTCTGCTATGTGCACTTGCCATTTCACCAAAAAATAAATATCCTGGGCCTCAACAGATTCTGCCCATAATCTTAAATCCCTTTTCCTATTATTTCCTTCTAATATTTCATGGATCAGGAGCAAACCCCCATTGCTTTCGCTCCGCCATTGCTAATGATGCCAGCAGACTTAAATTCCTGGAAAAGAAAGCCCCAGGTTTGATCTGCTGGCATTATTTGCAATTAGGGCTACAGCATAGCAGAAATGATGAGGCCTGCACCAGCCCAGGAAAGATTTGTCATGAAATAAAGACACCATTAGGGGAAGATGGGAAAGGATCTGCTTGGAGGAATAGGAAGAGGACCAGGAGATAGGGTACTTTGTGGTCAAACTTCAATTTGTTTTAATGTTTTACATCAATGAACATGTTCAGTTTGATTTTTCATTTCAAATAAATAAAAGGAAAACACACAATCAAAATATGAAGACAGAAACAATAAATAACAGAAGTGGAAACATCAAATGAAATCATAAAAGTATTTGCTCACACAGTCAGTACAGATTAACAACAATCTTATCAAGAGATAAAATTACCTGGTGTGGAAACACTTGTAGTGCTTGGACCTGCTGAAAGCAGAAAGCAGAGATTAATCAACTATAATTCATCATTGCATTCTTAATAGTGAAGAGATAATTGAGGTTTAGAAAAAGAAGTCAGCAATAGAAATGAAAATAATCTGAATGCATAGTTCCAGTACTGGTGGTTGTTCATAGAAAAGTAAGAAGTTTGTACTGCGGAATATTTATTTTGAAGACATATTTTAAGTAACCGTATCTAGGTATTAGCACCTGAAGCAGAGTAATAAATAGAAACTGTCTGAAGGAACTCCTGATATGGTACTTGGTACTGTAAAAATGATAGAATTTTTAGCTTAGCACTTATAAAAATCCCAAAGTATTTCCTATGTTGGAACATATACAGATGAATTTTAAAAGGGATGCGCTCGTCAAAATCAGAGATGTGCTTACGTTTTAGTCATGTGTGTGTCTACCTGATTTTAAAAAGGGCCTAGCTGCACGCCCAGCTCCAGATATGCAAATATCTCACATGGAACGAGAAAGGGACCTGGTGTGAGTAGGGTGTGGGCGGGGCCTGGGTATTCTGGGGCAGGGCCAGGAGGTGTGCGCTCAGTTACGTATATGCCTGTGCACATGCCCAGGTCCTGTGCTGCGGACATTTACTTCTGCTAAGGAGGAGGTTAAGTTAAAAAAAAAATTCAAGATTCACTGGGGGGTTTATGGGTCTGGGGTAACTGGAGGAAATGCAGGCTAAAGAACCAGGGGGTTTGCAGGACCTAGCTCTACGCTGGGTGAACTGGTGGGCACCGGGTGTAACTGGTCATAGCATGGATGTGCGCCTTTTATAAAATTCCCCCAGTTGAGTTGCACATTTTATTTATTTATTTATTTATTAATTCATTTAGAATTTATATATTGCACATCGTATCGGTTTACAGATAACATTCGGCAATGCTTTTACAGGGAACAAAAACTATGTAAAAAGGATCTTTACAGGGAACAATAACTATGTAAAAAGGAACTAAAAAACTAATAAAGAAACGGAGTAACAATTTACAAGCTTCAATGGCATATAGTCGATAAACTGATTAGAGACCTGGGTAGGCAAAGGAAATTTACAGGATTTTCTACAAAGCATTAGGGTAGCAAAAGTAGATTTCAGAAAGGAGTGTTAGCGGAAGGGGGGAGAATGGAGTAAAATAAGCAGTTTAATGAAGTGTTGGCACCGGGAGGGGGGAGTAGTAGCAGAATGTACACTGATAGGCGCGGCTGTGTGCTCCCGCTTGCATAATCCAGTGCACACATACTCACTACTAGTCATTTTTGTAACATATGTGCATACGTGCGTGTATGTTAATCAATTGCTGCATCCCTGGGCATGCGCCGATGCACACGTATATATGTACCTGCGTGCCTGTTTTGAAATAACACTCATACCATTTCCAAGCAGAATATGAACATTTGGTAATATTCTTAAACTATTCAGATAGAGGTAGACTTTAAAAGTTCGGCAAGTGCCAAAATCAGGATTAGCACATTCAAGTTGGGCTTGGGATTGTAACTTTCAAACAAGTACGCGAGCTCACATCTGCACGAATTTGCCGGCTCGTGCGCAGGGACGCGGATATTTTATAACAGACGCGTATATATATGCACGTTATAAAGTAGGCTGAATGCGCACATAAGTGCACGCGACTATGCACACAAATGGCGCTTCTAATAAATAAGATGGGGGGGGGGGGCTAAGAGACATGAACACCGATGCAATTGCCTATTTTCCCAGTTCGTTCCCAGTTTGCCAGCTAAGGGAAAGGCCTTCCAAATCCCCCAACTTTAATAACCCTCCTTCACTCCTATTAGCCCCGAACCTTAAAACCCTGCTGTACTGTGTAGTTTTTTTGTTTAATGATTCTCACACCATCCAAAGCAGAAGTAAAGTTATGGGACGGGGACTCCAGCGCGCACTTTTGTGGATAAGTATTTACGCGCCACTTTCAGTGTGAAATCCAGGAGTGGCCATGCAGACCTCGACTAAGCCCCTGACCTGCCCTTGTTTGTGAAAACATTTTTGTGCGTGCAGTAAGCACGTACGCGGATGCCTTTTAAAATCTGCTCAGCAAGTGCTGGCCCGACATATTTGTGATTCTCCCAGCTTTGGTGCGTGCTGTGCTTTTAAAATTTACCTGTAAGTGTGCCCATTGAAATATAAAAGCCGCCAAGATAGGCACATATCGCTAATGTGCAGGCATCTCACTGGGATGTCAAAAGGGGAGGGGAGTGGCGTGGTCTGGGCATAGCATGGGTGTTTGGGGGCAGGGTATGAATATGGCCAAGAAATATGCACAAATCTACTTATGTGCCTGAGCGCACCCAGGTCCACTGCTAGGGACCAAGGGTAAGTTAAAAAATAAACTAACCAAGCCTCTGTGGTAACTGGGGGGAATGTAAGCTATTCAACCAGGAGGTTTGGGAGGACACAGGTGTTAACTGTACTAACTGCTGGACAAACTGGTGAAACTGGGAATGGCGTGGATGAGCGCCCCTTGTCTAGAGATATATTGTGTTCAGCTACGTACACGTGCAATGGCACCACAAATTAATTATATTGCACCTCCCCGGATTCTCCCCAGAATCCGGGGATTTTTTGTTAACTTATTTTTGTTAACTTATTGTTTGATTACTTAATTCTGTCCTATCTTCCGACATCCATGTTTTTACTCTCCCTGTTTTAATGTAACTTCTCATTTCCACTTATACGTTAATTGGTTTTTTTCCCCTTGTTCTAATGTAAACCGGTACGATAAGACCTGGTCTTGAGTGTCGGTAGAGTAAAAGAAGTTAAATAAATAAATAAATAAATAAATCTGCTTTGTACTTTTTCCCCCAGCGCTATACTCATTTCCTTTTAATTTCTCACGGAGCAGGAGTGAACTCCGGTTGCATTTGATCCATCAGTGCTTCCATTGCAAATGATGCCAGCAGATCCATTTTCATGGAATAAAGGAATCACAAAGAATTCAAATGCTCGCATTATTTGCTGTTGGGGATAGAGCATAGCAGAAGTGATAGGGGATTGCAGCAGTTGAGTAAAGTTTTTTATGGAATGAAAACTCCATTGAGATAAGATGGAGCTGGATCTGCTTGGGAGACTTGAGGAGGCCCAGAAGATGGGTTACTTTATGTTAGCTCAATTCTTTTAAAGATTCTGCTTCAATGAATATGTTCACTTTGATTTTTCATTTCAAATAAATGACAAGAAACCACACAATCAAGATATGAAATAAATAGAACAGGTGAAAAATCAGCTGAAACTATTTGTTCACACAATCAGAACAGGTGAACAGCAATCTGATGAAGAAAGAAAATTACCTGATTTGGGAGGGCTTGGAGTTGAACCTGATGAACGAAAGAGAGCACAGAGTTAAAATTTCAGTCAGACTTTATCCTTCTGCTATAATTCAGGATTGCATACCTAACAATAAGGAGATAATTGAGCTTTAGTAAAAATACAGAAATATAAATGTAATTATTCTGAATTTGCAGTTCCAGTCCTGGTGGTTGTTTATAGAAAAATCAGGAAGCTCATATTTCGGAATATTTAATTGAAAGTAATATTTTAAGTAATCATACCTAGGTATTAGCATTTGAACTACATAGAAACAGAGCAAGTGAAAACCTTTGCAGAGATAGAAATTACCTGATGTTGTAGTTCCTGATTTGGCAACTGTTGCTATAAAAATAATAGAATTTTAGGTTAAAATTTATAACATAACGTCAGTAACGTTTAAACCACTGTGCGGGTACAGTTTGGTGTGACTGAGCCAGCATGCAGCCAGGGACGCAGCAATTTTATAACTTGCAAAAATATGCGTGTATTTTAGAAAATAGCCTAGGCGTGTATACATGGGCACCCAATTTTAAATAGGCACCCAATTCCCGCTTCTACCATGCAAGTCAGATTTTAAAAAGGACACGCACCCACACCATTGCCAACTTCACAGATCGCCCATCAATTCGCCCAGTGAAGAGCTAAGTCCTCCAAACCCCCCTGGTATAAAAGCCTGCACTCCCCCAAGTTACCACAGAGCATTGAAACTCAGCACAAATGGCTCTTATTAATTTTAAAGTTGCACTTCTTCCATAGCAGAAGAAAATTTAAGTGGTTCTGGATCTTGGTTGTGTGCCAGTGTGCGTACATATTTACGTGCACATCTCTCCCCCCCCCCCAAAAAAAAAATAAACCACCCATGCCACTTTTCCAATTGGAGAGAGACGTGCATGCCGCAGGAGATACGTGTGCATCTGGGCACCTTGTAAAATTCGGTAGGCACGGGCAAGCCCAACTTGTGCAGGCATCTCCTGATTTTAGCTCACTCCTGACTGTTAAAATTCACCTTAAAATGTATATCCCATCTTTGAAAATATACAGTTTCGAAGCAGAATATGAGGATTTTGGTTAAAACATTATTTCATTCGTCTTAATATTGCCATTGGATGTTATCCTAGTATGAAGAAAGGGCACATGTAGTGATATTGTTTCATCAAAGTTTGAAATCACATTTAAAAATAGAAGGCCTGATTCAATAGCATCTACATGCTTACCACTGAGTTTTTGTATGTGTTAATGTACTTTTAACATGGTACTGGATTTTTCAAAATTGCTATGATCTATGCCATTAATTTGTCAATGGGTTGTACCTGTGCTAAGTGCACTTAACATGGATACATGGCTTTTAAATATTACTATCATGGAATGTTACATTTACATGCACAACTCCTTTGAAAATTCAGCTTCCATTTTATCTGGAGATATAGGGTGTTCTACTATGTGCACCTGCCATTTCACCAAAAAATAAATATCCTGGGCCACAACAGATTCTGCCCATAATCTTATATCCCTTTTCCTATTATTTCCTTCTAATATTTCATGGATCAGGAGCAAACCCCCATTGCTTTCGCTCCGCCATTGCTAACGATGCCAGCAGACTTAAATTCCTGGAAAAGAAAGCACCAGGTTTGATCTGCTGGCATTATTTGCAATTAGGGCTACAGCATAGCAGAAATGTTGAGGCCTGCAGCAGCCCAGGAAAGATTTGTCATGAAATAAAGACACCATTAGGGGAAGATGGGAAAGGATCTGCTTGGAAGAATAGGAAGAGGCCCTGGAGATAGGGTACTTTGTGGTGAAACTTCAATTTGTTTTAATGTTTTACATCAATGAACATGTTCAGTTTGATTTTTCATTTCAAATAAATAAAAAGAAAACACACAATCAAAATATGAAAAGACAGAAACAATAAATAACAGAAGTGGAAACATCAAATGAAATCAAAAAAGTATATTTGCTCACACAGTCAGCACAGATTAACAACAATCTTATCAAGAGATAAAATTACCTGGTGTGGAAACACTTGTAGTGGTTGGGCCTGCTGAAAGCAGATAGCAGAGATTAATCAACTCTAACCTTACTCTATAATACACCATTGCATTCTTAATAGTGAAGAGATAATTGAGGTTTAGAAAAAGAATTCAGCAATATAAATGGAAAGAATCTGAATGTGCAGTTCCGGTACTGGTGGTTGCTCATAGAAAAGTTAGGAAGTTTGTACTGCGGAATATTTATTTGGAAGATATACTTTAAGTAACCGTATCTAGGTATTAGCACCTGAAGCAGAGTAATAAATAGAAACTGTCTGAAGGAACTCCTGATATGCTACTTGGTGCTGTAAAAATGATAGAATTTTTAGCTTATAACTTATAAAAATCCCAAAGTATTTCTTATGTTTGAACATATACAGATGAATTTTAAAAGGGATGCGCTCGCCAAAATCAGAGATGTGCTTACGTTTTAGTCATGCGTGTGTCTACCTGATTTTAAAAAGGTCCTAGCTGCACGTACAGCTCCAGATATGCAAATATCTCACTTGGAACGAGAAAGGGACCTGGTGTGAGCAGGGTGTGGGCGGGGCCTGGGAATTCTGGGGCAGGGCCAGGAGGTGTGCGCTTAGTTACGTACATGCCTGTGCACATGCCCAGGTCCTGTGCTGCGGAAATTTACTTCTGCTTTGGAGGAGGTTAAGTTAAAAAAAAATCCAAACATCACTGGGGGATTTAATGGATCTGGGGTAACTGGAGGAAATGCAGGCTAAAGAACCAGGGGGGGGGGGGGGGGTTTGCAGAACCTAGCTCTACGCTGGGTGAACTGGTGGGCACCGGGTGAAACTGGTCATAGCATGGATGTGCGCCTTTTATAAAATTCCCCCAGTTGAGTTGCACATACACTGATAGGCGCGGCTGAGCGCTCCCGCTTGCATAACCCGGTGCACACATACTCACGACTAGTCATTTTTATAACATATGTGCATACGTGCGTGTATGTTAATCAATTGCTGCATCCCTGGGCAAGCGCCAATGCACACGTATATATGTACCTGCGTGCCTGTTTTGAAATAACACTCATACCATTTCCAAGCAGAACATTTCCAAGTAAAACATTGATAAGACAGGCGAAGAGAGAATTTGAAATGAAATTGACCATAGAGGCAAAAACTCATAATAAAAACTTTTAAAAATATATCCAAAGCAAGAAACCTGTGAGGGAGTCGGTTGGACCATTAGATGAGAGAGGGGTTAAAGGGGCTCTTAGGGAAGATAAGGCCATTGCAGAAAGACTAAATGAATTCTTTGCCTCCGTGTTTACAAATGAGGATGTTGGGGAGATACCAGTTCCGGAGATGGTTTTCAGGGGTGATGAGTCAGACGAACTGAACGAAATCACTGTGAACCTGGAAGATGTAGTAGGTCAGATTGACAAACTAAAGAGTAGCAAATCACCTGGACCGGATGGTATGCATCCTAGGGTTCTGAAGGAACTCAAAAATGAAATTTCTGATCTATTAGTTAAAATTTGTAACCTATCATTAAAATCATCCATTGTATCTGAAGACTGGAGGGTGGCCAATGTAACCCCAATATTTAAAAAAGGGTCCAAGGGCGATCCAGGTAACTATAGACGAGTGAGCCTGACTTCAGTGCCTGGAAAAATAGTGGAAACTATTCTCAAGAACAAAATTGTAAAGCATATAGAAAGACATGATTTAATGGAACATAGTCAACATGGATTTACCCAAGGGAAGTCTTGCCTAACAAATCTGCTTCATTTTTTTGAAGGGGTTAATAAACATGTGGATAAAGGTGAACCGGTAGATGTAGTGTATTTGGATTTTCAGAAGGCGTTTGATAAAGTCCCTCATGAGAGGCTTCTAAGAAAACTAAAAAGTCATGGGATAGGAGGCGATGTCCTTTCGTGGATTACAAGCTGGTTAAAAGACAGGAAACAGAGAGTAGGATTAAATGGTCAATTTTCTCAGTGGAAAAGGGTAAAAGGTGGAGTGACTCAGGGATCTGTACTTGGACCGGTGCTTTTCAATATATATATATAAATGATCTCGAAAGGAATACGACGAGTGAGGTTATCAAATTTGCAGATGATACAAAATTATTCAGAGTAGTTAAATAACAAGCAGACTGTGATACATTCCAGGAGGACCTTGCAAGACTTGAAGATTGGGCATCCAAATGGCAGATGAAATTTAATGTGGACAAGTGCAAGGTGTTGCATATAGGGAAAAATAACTGTTGCTGTAGTTACACGATGTTAGGTTCCATATTAGGAGCTACCACCCAGGAAAAAGATCTAGGCATCATAGTGGATAATACTTTAAAATCGTCAGCTCAGTGTGCTGCAGCAGTCAAAAAAGCAAATAGAATGTTAGGAATAATTAGGAAGGGAATGGTTAATAGAACGGAAAATGTCATAATGCCTCTATATCGCTCCATGGTGAGACCACACCTTGAATACTGCATACAATTCTGGTCGCCACATCTCAAAAAAGATATAGTTGCGATGGAGAAGGTACAGAGAAGGCAACCAAAATGATAAAGGGGATGGAACAGCTTCCCTATGAGGAAAGGCTGAAGAGATTAGGGCTGTTCAGCTTGGAGAAGAGACAGCTGCGGGGGGATATGATAGAGGTCTTTATCATGAGAGGTCTTGAACGAGTAGATGTTACTCGGTTATTTTCACTTTTGAATAATGGAAGGACTAGGGGACAATCCATGAAGTTAGCAAGTAGCACATTTAAGACTAATCGGAGAAAATTCTTTTTCACTCAACGCACAATTAAACTCTGGAATTTGTTGCCAGAGGATGTGGTTAGTGCAGTTAGTGTAGCTGGGTTCAAAAAAGGTTTGGATAAGTTCTTGGAGGAGAAGTCCATTAATGGCTATTAATCAATTTTACTTAGGGAATAGCCACTGCTATTAATTGCATCAGTAGCATGGGATCTTCTTAGTGTTTGGGTAATTGCCAGGTTCTTGAGGCCTGGTTTTGGCCTCTGTTGGAAACAGGATGCTGGGCTTGATGGACCCTTGGTCTGACTCAGCATGGCAATTTCTTATGTTCTTATGTTCTTATGAAAATGTAGGTAATATTCTTAAACTATTCAGATAGAGGTAGACTTTAAAAGTTCGGCAAGTGCCAAAATCAGGATTAGCGCGTTCAAGTTGGGCTTGGGATTGTAACTTTCAAACAAGTACGTGAGCTCACATCTGCACTTTCAAACAAGTACGCGAGCTCACATCTGCACGCATTCAGCAGTAGGCTGAATGCGCACATAAGTGCACGCGACTATGCACACAAATGGCGCTTCTAATAAATAAAATGGGGGGGGGGGTTAAGAGACATGAACACCGATGCAATTGCCTGTTTTCCCTGTTCGTTCCCAGTTTGCCAGCTAAGGGAAAGGACTTCCAAATCCCCCAACTTTAATAGCCCTCCTTCACTCCTATTAACCCTGAACCTTAAAACCCTGCTGTACTGTGTAGTTTTTTTGTTTAATGACTCTCACACCATCCAAAGCAGAAGTAAAGTTATGGGATGGAGACTCCAGCGCGCACTTTTGTGGATAAGTATTTACGCGCCACTTTTAGTGTGAAATCCAGGAGTGGCCATGCAGACCTCGACTAAGCCCCTGACCTGCCCTTGTTTGTGAAAACATTTTTGTGCGTGCAGTAAGCAAGTACGCGAATACCTTTTAAAATCTGCTCAGCAAGTGCTGGCAGGACATATTCGTGATTCTCCCAGATTTCGTGAGTGTTGTGCTTTTAAAATTTACCTGTAAGTGTGCCCATTGAAATATAAAAGCCGCCAAGATAGGCACATATCACTAATGTGCAGGCATCTCACTGGGATGTCAAAAGGGGAAGGGAGTGGCATGGTCTGGGCATAGCATGGGTGTTTGGGGGAGGGGTATGAGTGTGGCCAAGAAATATCCACATATCTTCTTATGTGCCTGAGCGCACCCAGGTTCACTGCCGCGTAGGTTTAATTCTGCTAGGGACAAGGGTAAGTTAAAAAATAAACTAACCAAGCATCTGTGGTAACTGGGGGGAATGTAAGCTATTCAACCAGGAGGCTTGGGAGGACACAGGTGTTAACTGTACTAACTGATGGACAAACTGGTGAAACTGGCAGTGGCGTGGATGAGCGCCCCTTGTCTAGAGATATATTGTGTTCAGCTACGTACACTTGCAATGGTACCACAAATTAATTATATTGTGCCTCCCTGGATTCTTCCCAGCATCTGCTTTGTACTTTTTCCCCCAGCGCTATACTCATTTCCTTTTAATTTCTCAGGGAGCAGGAGTGAACTCCGGTTGCATTTGCTCCATCAGTGCTTCCATTGCAAATGATGCCAGCAGATCCATTTTCATGGAATAAAGGAATCGCAAAGGATTCAAATGCTCGCATTATTTGCTGTTGGGGATGGAGCATAGCAGAAGTGATAGGGGATCGCAGCAGGGGAGTAAAGTTTTTTATGGAATGAAAACTCCATTGGGATAAGATGGCGCCGGATCTGCTTGGGAGACTTGAGGAGGCCCAGAAGATGGGTTACTTTATGTTAGCTCAATTCTTTTAAAGATTCTGCTTCAATGAATATGTTCACTTTGATTTTTCATTTCAAATAAATTACAAGAAACCACACAATCAAGATATGAAATAAATAGAACAGAAGTGAAAAATCAGCTGAAACTATTTGTTCACACAATCAGAACAGGTGAACAACAATCTGATGAGAAAGAAAATTACCTGATTTGGGAGGGCTTGGAGTTGAACCTGATGAATGAAAGAGCACAGAGTTAAAATTTCAGTCAGACTTTATGCTTCTGCTAAAATTCAGGATTGCTTACCTAACAACGAGGAGATAATTGAGCTTTAGTAAAAATACAGAAATATAAATGTAAATATTCTGAATTTGTAGTTCCAGTCCTGGTGGTTGTTTATAGAAAAATCAGGAAGCTCATATTTCGGAACATTTAATTGGAAGTAATATTTTAAGTAATCATACCTAGGTATTAGCATCTGAACTACATAGAAACAGAGCAAGTGAAATCTTTTGCAGAGATAGAAATTACCTGATGTTGTAGTTCCTGATTTGGCAACTGTTGCTATAAAAATAATAGAATTTTTAGGTTATAATTTATAACATAAAGTCAGTAACATTTAAACCACATATTTGTGAGGCAGGACTTGGCTTGGGTAAAGCCATGCTGACTTTGTTCCATTAAACCATGTCTTTCTATATGTTCTGTGATTTTGATGTTTAGAACACTTTCCACTATTTTTCCTGGCACTGAAGTAAGACTAACCGGTCTGTAGTTTCCCGGATCGCCCCTGGAGCCCTTTCTAACTATTGGGGTTACATTTGCTATCCTCCAGTCTTCAGGTACAATGGATGATTTTAATGATAGGTTACAAATTTTTACTAACAGGTCTGAAATTTCATTTTTTAGTTCCTTTAGAACTCTGGGGTGTATAGCATCCGGTCCAGGTGATTTACTACTCTTCAGTTTGTCAATCAGGTCTACCACATCTTCTAGGTTCACCGTGATTTGATTCAGTCCATCTGAATCATTACCCATGAAAACCTTCTCCATTACAGGTACCTCCCCAACATCCTCTTCAGTAAACACCGAAGCAAAGAAATCATTTAATCTTTCCGTGATGGCCTTATCATCTCTAAGTGCCCCTTTAACCCCTCGATCATCTAACGGTCCAACTGACTCCCTCACAGGCTTTCTGCTTCGGATATACTTAAAAAGGTTTTTACTGTGAGTTTTTGCTTCTAGGGCCAACTTCTTTTCAAATTCTCTCTTAGCTTGTCTTATCAATGTCTTACATTTAACTTGCCAACGTTTATGCTTTACCTATTTTCTTCTGTAGGATCCTTCTTCCAATTTTTGAATGAAGATCTTTTGGCTAAAATAGCTTTTTTCACCTCCCCTTTTAACCATGCCGGTAATCGTTTTGCCTTCTTTCCACCTTTCTTAATGTGTGGAATACATCTGGACTGTGCTTCTAGAATGGTTTTTTTTTTAACATTGACCATGCCTCTTGGACATTTTTTACTCTTGTAGCTGCTCCTTTCAGTTTTTTTCTAACAATTTTTCTCATTTTCTCAAAGTTTCCCTTTTGAAAGTTTAGCACGAGAGCCTTGGATTTGCACACTGTTCCTTTTCCAGTCATTAAATCAAATGTGATCATATGGCTTGATCATATGGCTTTTAAATATTGCTATCATGGAATGTTACATTTACAAGAGAAACTTCCTTGAAAATTCAGCTTCCATTTTATCTGGAGATATAGGGTGTTCTGCTTTGTGCACTTGCCATTTCACCAAAAAATAAATATCCTGGGCCTCAACAGATACTGCCCATAATCTTATATCCCTTTTCCTATTATTTCCTTCTAATATTTCATGGATCAGGAGCAAATCTCCATTGCTTTTGCTCCGCCATTGCTAATGTTGCCAGCAGACTTAAATTCCTGGAAAAGAAAGCACCAGGTTTGATCTGCTGGCATTATTTGCAATTAGGGCTAGAGCATAGCAGAAATGATGAGGCCTGCACCAGCCCAGGAAAGATTTGTCATGAAATGAAGACACCATTAGGGGAAGATGGGAAAGGATCTGCTTGGAGGAATAGGAAGAAGCCCAGGAGATAGGGTACTTTGTGGTGAAACTTCAATTTGTTTTAATGTTTTACATCAATGAACATGTTCAGTTTGATTTTTCATTTCAAATAAATAAAAGGAAAACACACAATCAAAATACGAAGACAGAAACAATAAATAACAGAAGTGGAAACATCAAATGAAATCATAAAAGGCTTTACTCACACAGTCAGCACAGATTAACAAAAATCTTATCAAGAGATAAAATTACCTGATGTGGAAACACTTGTAGTGCTTGGACCTGCTGAAAGCAGAAAGCAGAGATTAATCAACTCTAACCTTACTCTATAATAAACCATTGCATTCTTAATAGTGAAGAGATAATTGAGGTTTAGAAAAAGAATTCAGCAATATAAATGAAAAGAATCTGAATGTGTAGTTCCGGTACTGGTGGTTGCTCATAGAAAAGTAAGGAAGTTTGTACTGCGGAATATTTATTTTGAAAACATATTTTAAGTAACCGTATCTAGGTATTAGCAACTGAAGCAGAGTAATAAATAGAAACTGTCTGAAGGAACTCCTGATATGGTACTTGGAGCTGTAAAAATGATAGAATTTTTAGCTTATAACTTATAAAAATCCCAAAGTATTTCCTATGTTTGAACATATACAGATGAATTTTAAAAGGGATGGGCTCGTCAAAATCAGAGATGTGCTTGCTTTTTAGTCATGCGTGTGTCTACCTCATTTTAAAAAGGTCCTAGCTGCACGCCCAGCTCCAGATATGCAAATATCTCACTTGGAAGGAGAAAGGGCCCTGGTGTGAGCAGGGTGTGGGCGGGGCCTGGGTATTCTGGGGCAGGGCCAGGAGGTATGCGCTTAGTGACGTATATGCCTGTGCACATGCCCAGGTCCTGTGCTATGGAAATTTACTTCTGCTAGGGAGGAGGATAAGTTAAAAAAAAAATTCAAGCATCACTGGGGGGTTTATGGGTCTGGGGTAACTGGAGGAAATGCAGGCTAAAGAACCAGGGGGGTTTGCAGGACCTCTACGTTGGGTGAGCTGGTGGGCACCGGGTGAAACTGGTCATAGCGTGGATGCGCGCCTTTTATAAAATTCCCCCAGCTGAGTTGCACATACACTGATAGGCGCGGCTGTGCGCTCCCGCTTGCATAACCCAGTGCACACATACTCACGACTAGTCATTTTTATAACATATGTGCATCCGTGCGTCTATGTTAATCAATTGCTGCATCCCTGGGCATGCACCGATGCACACGTATATATGTACCTGCGTGCCTGTTTTGAAATAACACTCATACCATTTCCAAGCAGAATATGAACATTTGGTAATATTCTTAAACTATTCAGATAGAGGTAGACTTTAAAAGTTTGGCAAGTGCCAAAATCGGGATTAGCACATTCAAGTTGGGCTTGGGATTGTAACTTTCAAACAAGTACGCGAGCTCACATCTGCACGCATTTGCCGGCACATGCGCAGGGACGTGGATATTTTATAACAGACGCGCGTATATATATGCACGTTATAAAACAGGCTGAATGCGCACATAAGTGCACGCGACTATGCACACAAATAGCTCTACTAATAAATAAGTGGGGGGGGGGGGAGTTAAGAGACATGAACACCGATGCAATTGCCTGTTTTCCCAGTTTGTTCCCAGTTTGCCAGTTAAGGGAAAGGCCTTCCAAACCCCCCAACTTTAATAGCCCTCCTTCACTCCTATTAACCCTGAACCTTAAAACCCTGCTGTACTGTGTAGTTTTTTTGTTTAATGACTCTCACACCATCCAAAGCAGAAGTAAAGTTATGGGACAGAGACTCCAGCGCGCACTTTTGTGGCTAAGTATTTATGCGCCACTTTCAGTGTGAAGTCCAGGAGTGCCCATGGAGACCTCGACTAAGCCCCTGACCTGCCCTTGTTTGTGAACACATTTGTGTGTGTGCAGTAAGCACGTACGCAGATACCTTTTAAAATCTGCTCAGCAAGTGCTGGCCCGACATATTCGTGAATCTCCCAGCTTTGGTGCATGCTGTGCTTTCAAAATTTACCTGTAAGTGTGCCCATTGAAATTTAAAAGCTGACAAGATAGGCACATATCACTAATGGGCAGGCATGTCAAAAGTGGAGGGGAGTGGCATGGTCTGGGCATAGCATGGGTGTTTGGGGGACGGGTATGAGTGTGGCCAAGAAATATGCACAAATCTACTTATGTGCCTGAGCGCACCCAGGTCCACTGCTAGGGACCAAGGGTAAGTTAAAAAATAAACTAACCAAGCCTCTGTGGTAACTGGGGGGAATGTAAGCTATTCAACCAGGAGGTTTGGGAGGACACAGGTGTTAACTGTACTAACTGGTGGACAAACTGGTGAAACTGGGAATGGCGTGGATGAGCGCCCCTTGTCTAGAGATATATTGTGTTCAGCTACGTACACTTGCAATGGCACCACAAATTAATTATATTGTGCCTCCCTGGATTCTCCCCAGCATCTGCTTTGTACTTTTTCCCCCAGCGCTATACTCATTTCCGCTTAATTTCTCACGGAGCAGGAGTGAACTCCGGTTGCATTTGCTCCATCAGTGCTTCCATTGCTAATGATGCCAGCAGATCCATTTTCATGGAATAAAGGAATCGCAAAGATTCAAATGCTCGCATTATTTGCAGTTGGGGATGGAGCATAGCAGAAGTGATAGGGGATTGCAGCAGTTGAGTAAAGTTTTTTTATGGAATGAAAACTCCATTGGGATAAGATGGAGCCGGATCTGTTTGGGAGACTTGAGGAGGCCCAGAAGATGGGTTACTTTATGTTAGCTCAATTCTTTTAAAGATTCTGATTCAATGAATATGTTCACTTTGATTTTTCATTTCAAATAAATGACAAGAAACCACACAATCAAGATATGAAAAGCAAAATTGCTTACCTTGTAATAGGTGTTATCACAGGACAGCAGGATGTAGTCCTCACATATGGGTGACATCGGGAATGGAGCCCTATGTACGGAAAAACTTCTCTAAAAGTTTCCATGAAACTTTTGACTGGCACCAGAGTGCCTACTGAGCATGCCCAGCATGCCATGATATTCCCTGCCACAGGGGTCTCCCTTCAGTCTTGTTTTGTAGCAATTAGCATTAGCCAAAAATAAAATAATAAAACGTATCGGACCCAACTCCGCGGGGTGGCGGGTGGGTTTCGTGAGGACTACATCCTGCTGTCCTGGGATAACACCTATTACAAGGTAAGCAATTTTGCTTTATCCCAGGACAAGCAGGATGCTAGTCCTCACATATGGGTGATTAGCAAGCTAGAGGCTGAGTCATTTTGTAGTGAAGCAACAATGAAGTATTGTTGATGAAATGAATCAGCCGAAGATCACAGCAGGTTGGATATAGAAGGAGTTGGGATTATACTGGAAACAAGTTCTTTAAGACGGATTGTCCATAGGCCGAATCTTGTCTTCCTTCTTTGTCTAAACAGTAGTGAGCTGTAAAAGTGTGAAGAGAACTCCATGTTGCTGCTTTACAAATGTCCAGAATAGGCACAGAGCGAAGGTGTGCTACTGAAGTTGACATTGCTCTGACTGAGTGTGCTTTTACTCGCCCTTGAAGAGTAAGGCCTGCTTTTTCATAACAAAATTGTATGCAATCTGCTAGCCAGTTTGACAGAGTATGCTTACCCACTGCTTTACCTGGTTTGTTTGGATCATAGGAAACAAACAGCTGACTGGATTTCCTTTGGGCTGTTGTGCGGTTTAAATAGAAGGATAACGCACGCTTACAGTCCAAAGTGTGTAAGGCTCTTTCACCCTGATGGGAATGCGGCCTAGGAAAGAATGTTGGTAAAACTATTGATTGGTTCAAGTGAAATTCCGTGACTACCTTAGGAAGGAATTTTGGATGTGTACGGAGGACTACCCTGTCATGTAGGAACTTTGTAAAAGGTTCGTATGTGACTAGCGCTTGTAGTTCGCTGACCCTTCTAGCTGATGTAATGGCTATGAGAAATACCATTTTCCAAGTAAGGTATTTAAGGTCACAGGTATTTATGGGTTCAAATGGAGAACGCATAAGCCTAGTTAATACTACGTTCAGGTCCCATTGTATGCTTGGGGAATGAACTGGAGGTTTAATGTGAGTTAGGCCTCTCATGAATTTACTGACGAGAGGCTGTGTGGAGATAGGTGCATCTCCCAGCTTGTTATGGTAAGCTGAGATTGCACTTAAGTGTACCCTTACAGATGACGTCTTAAGACCAGAGTCTGAGAGATGGTAAAGGTAATCTAGTAGCGAGGTAGTGGGGCAAGTGAAAGGATCTAAATCTTTCTGAGTGCACCACAAAGTAAACTGTTTCCATTTGTAGGAATAATTCTTTCTAGTGGAAGGTTTACGTGCAGCTATAAGTACTTGAGATATAGAGGATGGAAGGTTGAGAGGCTGTAAGATCAAGCTTTCAACATCCATGCTGTCAGGGACAGGGATTGAAGGTTGGGATGGCGCAACTGACCCTGTTCCTGAGTTATGAGATTGGGAGCTACTCCCAGGCAAACTGGATCCCTGACTGAGATATCTAGCAGTGTGGGGAACCATACCTGTCGAGGCCAATATGGGGCTATGAGTATCATAGTCCCCTTGTCCTGTTGTAGTTTCACTAGTGTTTTGGTTATGAGTGGTATCGGTGGATACGCGTATAAAAGGCCTGAATTCCAATGGCGAGCAAATGCGTCCTTTGGTAGGCTGTTCTGCTGTCGGAGTAGAGAGCAGTAATTGTTCACTTTGTAGTTGAGATGGGATGCAAAGAGATCTATCGTCGGTTGACCCCAGCGTTGGATGATCTTGGATGCTATTGCTGGATCCAAGGACCATTCGTGCGGTTGGAACTGGCGACTGAGGCGATCTGCTACTATGTTGTGGATGCCTGCTAGGTAAGTGGCCCGAAAAAGAATTGAGTGTGTCAGGGCCCAGTCCCAAATCTGTGCTGCTTCTTGACAAAGGAGATAAGAACCTGTCCCCCCTTGTTTGTTGATGTACCACATGGCTACTGTGTTGTCCGTTTGGATCAGAACAGTCTTGTGTGATGGGCAGTCCTTGAACGCATGCAGCGCATAGCGTATAGCTCGAAGCTCCAGGAAGTTTATTTGAAAAGAGGCTTCGAGCTTCGTCCACTTGCCCTGTGTCTTTAGATGACCGATGTGTGCTCCCCACCCTAAGGTGGATGCATCTGTAGTCAAAGTTACTTGTGGAACTGGTTGCTGGAAAGGTAGGCCTTTGAGCAGGTTGTTCATTGATGTCCACCAGATGAGTGCAGATCTGAGCTCTGGTGTGATATGAATGGGAGTGGAAATTGGTTGAGTGGCTTGTATCCACTGTGCTTTGAGTGTCCATTGCAGTAGTCGCATGGTCAATCTGGCCATGGGAGTTACGTGAACTGTGGAAGCCATGTGCCCTAGAAGAATGAGGCACTGGTGAGCTGTTACCTGGAATTGGTTTCGAAGAGTGTGAGTCAAGAGGACAAGTGTTTGAGCACGGTCTCTTGGAAGAAAAGCTTTTGCCATTGCAGTATTTAGCTCTGCACCTATGAACTGTATAAGATGAGTTGATGACAGATGGGATTTCTGGTAGTTGATGAGAAATCCCAAGGAGTGAAGCACATGGATAGTGAGCTTGAGAGAAGTGAGAGTTCCTTCTTTTGATTGACTCTTGATGAGCCAATCGTCCAGATAAGGGAACACGTGCACTCTTTGTTTGTGGAGGTGTGCCACTGCTACAGCCATGCACTTTGTGAATATTCATGGGGCTGCTGCAAGGCCGAATGGCAGCACTCTGTATTGAAAATGTTGATTCTTTACCAGAAATCGCAGGTACTGGCGATGAGGAGGAAAGATGGGAATGTGAGCATAGGCATCTTGAAGATACAGAGAGCAGAACCAATCTCCCCTTTGAAGAAGAGGTAGAATGGTGCCTAAGGATACCATCCTGAATTTTTCTTTTTTGAGAAATTTGTTGAGATTTCTGAGGTCTAGAATGGGTCGAAGGCCTCCTGTTTTCTTTGGAATGAGGAAATATCGGAGTAGAATCCTCTGCCCTTTTGAGGTCCAGGAATTGGTTCTATGGCCCTGGCTCTCAGAAGGGTGGATAATTCTGTTTGAAGAATCATGGAATGTTGATTTACTGTCCAAGATGGAATTGGTGGGTTTTCTTTTGGAACAATAAGAAAATCTAGTCTGTAACCGTGAGCTGTGATGGATAACAACCACTGGTCGGTGGTGATGGAGGCCCAAATGCTTTGGAAATGTGTTACTCGACCCCCTACTGGTAAATGTGGGAACGGGTTGATAAGGCTGCTGCTCTCTGGGTTGTTTCAGAAACCAGATGTAGTGGCAGTTTGTGGTGGTGGTTGTGCCCTTGGAGGCCTCTGCCTAGGTTGTTGGCGTTGAGGTGGACGGGCTGCTCTGGGTCTATTTGCTGGGGGATAATACCTGCGTGGACGGTAGTAAGGACGTCTGGTATCACGCTTTGGAACCCTTCTTGTGGAAGGCTGAGTATCCTGTGGTAGTAAGGATAATTGCTTTAGGGTTTCTGTGTGGTCTTTCATAGTCGCCACAGCTTCCTTTACCTTCTCCCCAAAAAGGTTGTCCCCCAAGCAAGGAAGATCAGCCAAGAATTCTTGCACCTCTGGACGGAGATCAGAGGCCTTTAGCCATGCCCATCTGCGTGCAGCTATGCCTGAAGCAGAAAGTCTTGCTGCAGTCTCGAAGCAGTCATAAGTGGCTCTGACCTCGTGTTTTCCTGATTCGAGGCCTTTATGGATGACATTTTGGAATGGCTCTTGATACTGCTCAGGGAGAGAAAGAGCTAGGTCTTGAACCTGCTTCCAGAGGTTCCTTTGATATTGGTTCATATATAGCTGGTATGATGTTATCTTGGATACCAGCATGGAACCCTGAAAAACTTTGCGTCCTAGGTTATCCAAAAATCTACTTTCCTTCCCAGGTGGTGTAGATGAATGTGATTTCAGTCGCTTCGCCTTTTTCTGGGCGGATTCTACGACGACTGACTGGTGCGGCAACTGTGATTTTTGAAAACCTGGAATAGGTTGTACCAAATAAGTTGCCTCTGATCTTTTGTTGACTGCTGCAACTGATCCTGGGTGTTCCCATATTCTGTCCTGAAGGTCTTGAAACACTTCATGAACAGGTACTGCCAACATTTCCTTAGGAGGATCTACAAATTGTAGAACCTCCAAGGTTTTCTGCCTTGCATCCACCTCTGTTTGTAGTTGAAAGGGGATGATATCAGCCATATCCCTTACAAAATTTCTAAAGGAAAGGTCCTCAGGAGGTGACTTCCTGTGGTCGTCAGGTGGAAAGGGTTCTGAAAATATATCTGCATCTGATGAATATTCGGAACTGGTGTCAGTAGCCACCTCCTGTGGAGCGTGAGGAGTGACTGGTATTATGGAAGGTGCTTTAGGCCTTGCTGGTAACAGAGGAGAATGAGGCCTTGGAGGTCTTGGTACTCCAGAGGGGCCTGGAATAGGCTCTTCTGGTGTTTTATTTGAAAGGATATCCAGCAGAGTGTCCAATTTAGTGATAAAAGGATGGAGCATCGAGACATCCTCCACTGGCATCGGTGTAGTCATCGGTGGCACCGGTGAGGGTACCGGGGTAGGCATCGGGAGCGGTTCCCGTGGCATCGTTGGTGCCGGCGGCTTCAAGGGTGATGGTTCTCCCAGCATCGGAATCGGCATCGATGGAAGTGTCGGTGGCTGTGGCGGAATCGCATCGCGCAGAGCCTGGTGCACCGCTTGACGTATGTATGAGTCAAGTTCCACTCTCATAGCTGTGATACCAGAGCAGCTATGGAGGGAGGCGGTGATGGCGATGCCGATACCCCCTCAGAGCCCTGAGGGGGTACGGAACCTGGCACCGATATCGGTGGGGATCGCCCTGGATCAGTAGGCCTCGAAGCCTCCGCACTCGTCCGAGGTATTTTTGCGGGTGAGGCCGTACCTGTCGATGGGTCTTCGGTCATCGGTGCTTGGCATCGTCGATGCCGGTGTCGATGTTTTTCCTTCTGTTTTTCACTCCCAGAAGTGGATGCCTTCGATGATATTGACGGGGAAGGCGTGGAAGCGTCTCCAGCCTCCGGACGACTTTTCTTCAGTAGGACCTGACGAACGGATCCTGATGGCGATGACTGAATGGAAGTCGATGCCTTCGGAAGCAACTGTATATTAAACAATTGCTCCATTTTCTCAGCTCGGAGACGAAGGCCTTTTGAGGTCATCTCCGCACATAAATTACACGATTTTATGTTGTGATCTTTGCCTAGGCAAAGAACACATTCCAAGTGCGGGTCGGTTATCGACATATTCCGCGCACAGTTCGGGCATTTTTTGAACCCGGAGGCCATGTTGCCGGACAGCCGTCGACGGCGATGACCAAAAAATCTCGGTACTGGCCAGAAACCGAAGGGAAAAAAAGTTACCGCGGTGTTATCGAAAGGAAACCCTTGCGGTGGGATTAATTTTTTTCCGAAAAAGATAAACTTTTTTAAGGTGGTGAATTCACCTCAGGACTCCAATAATACCGCGATGCTAAGTGCTTCGCGGAAAAAGAAGACTGAAGGGAGACCCCTGTGGCAGGGAATATCATGGCATGCTGGGCATGCTCAGTAGGCACTCTGGTGCCAGTCAAAAGTTTCATGGAAACTTTTAGAGAAGTTTTTCCGTACATAGGGCTCCATTACCGATGTCACCCATATGTGAGGACTAGCATCCTGCTTGTCCTGGGATAATAAATAGAACAGAAGTGAAAAATCAGTGAAACTATTTGTTCACACAATCAGAACAGGTGAACAACAATCTGATGAAGAAAGAAAATTACCTGATTTGGGAGGGCTTGGAGTTGAACCTGATGAAAAGAGAGAGCACAGAGATAAAATTTCAGTCAGACTTTATCCTTATGCTATAATTCAGAATTGCATACCTAACAATGAGGAGATAATTGAGCTTTAGTAAAAATACAGAAATATAAATGTAAATGTTCTGAATTTGTAGTTCCAGTCCTGGTGGCTGTTTATAGAAAAATCAGGAAGCTCCTGTTTCTGAACATTTAATTGGAAGTAATATTTAAGTAATCATACCTAGGTATTAGCATCTGAACTACATAGAAACAGAGCAAGTGAAAACTTTTGCAGAGATAGAAATTACCTGATGTTGTAGTTCCTGATTTGGCAACTGTTGCTATAAAAATCATAGAATTTTTAGGTTATAATTTATAACATAAAGTCAGTAACGTTTAAAACAATTGTGCGGGCACATTTTGGTGTGTCTGAGCCAGCATGCAGCCAGGGACGCAGCAATTTTATAACTTGCAAACATATGCGTGCATTTTAGAAAATAGCCTTGGCGTGCACACACGAGTGCCCAATTTTATATGGGCACCCAATTCCTGCTTCTACCATGGAAGTCAGATTTTAAAAAGGGCACGCACCCACACCATTGCCAACTTCTCAGATCGCCCATCAATTTGCCCAGTTAAGAGCTAAGTCCTTTAAACCCCACTGGTATAAAAGCCTGCACTCCCTCTAGTTACCACAGAGCACTTAAACCCAGCAGAAATGGCGTTTTTTAATTTTAAAGTTGCACTTCTTCCATACACACGAAAATTTAAGTGATACTGGATCTTGGTTTTGTGCCAGTGTGCGTACATATTTACGTGCACATCTCTCCCCCCCCCCCCCCAAAAAAAAAAAACCCACCCATGCCACTTTTCCAATTGGAGAGAGAAGTGCATGCCGCAGGAGATACGTGTGCATCTGGGCACCTTGTGAAATTCGGTAGGCATGGGCAAGCCCAACTTGTGCAGGCATCTCCTGATTTTAGCTCACTCCTGACTGTTAAAATTCACCTTAAAATGTATATCCCATCTTTGGAAATATACAGTTTCCAAGGAGAATATGAAGATTTTGGTTAAAACATTATTTCATTCGTCTTAATATTGCCATTGGATGTTATCCTAGTATGAAGAAAGGGCACATGTAGTGATATTGTTTCATCAAAGTTTGAAATCACATTTAAAAATAGAAGGCCTGATTCAATAGCATCTACATGCTTACCACTGAGTTTTTGCATGTGTTAATGTACTTTTAACATGGTACTGGATTTTTCAAAATTGCTACTGATCTATGCCATTAATTTGTCAATGGGTTGTACCTGTGCTAAGTGCACTTAACATGGATACATGGCTTTTAAATATTACTATCATGGAATGTTACATTTACATGCACAACTCCTTTGAAAATTCAGCTTCCATTTTATCTGGAGATATAGGGTGTTCTACTATGTGCACCTTGCCATTTCACCAAAAAATAAATATCCTGGGCCACAACAGATTCTGCCCATAATCTTATATCCCTTTTCCTATTATTTCCTTCTAATATTTCATGGATCAGGAGCAAACCCCCATTGCTTTCGCTCCGCCATTGCTAATAATGCCAGCAGACTTAAATTCCTGGAAAAGAAAGCACCAGGTTGATCTGCTGGCATTATTTGCAATTAGGGCTACAAGCATAGCAGAAATGTGAGGCCTGCACCAGCCCAGGAAAGATTTGTCATGAAATGAAAGACACCATTAGGGGAAGATGGGAAAGGATCTGCTTGGAGGAATAGGAAGAGGCCCAGGAGATAGGGTACTTTGTGGTTAAACTTCAATTTGTTTTAATGTTTTACATCAATGAACATGTTCAGTTTGATTTTTCATTTCAAATAAATAAAAAGAAAACACACAATCAAAATATGAAAGACAGAAACAATAAATAACAGAAGTGGAAACATCAAATGAAATCATAAAAGTATTTGCTCTCACAGTCAGCACAGATTAACAACAATCTTATCAAGAGATAAAATTACCTGGTGTGGAAACACTTGTAGTGGTTGGGACCTGCTGAAAGCAGAAAGCTGAGATTAATCAACTCTAACCTTACTCTATAATTCACCATTGCATTCTTAATAGTGAAGAGATAATTGAGGTTTAGAAAAAGAATTCAGCAATATAAATGGAAAGAATCTGAATGCGTAGTTCCAGGTACTGGTGGTTGCTCATAGAAAAGTAGGAAGTTTGTACTGCGGAATATTTATTTGGAAGTCATACTTTAAGTAACCGTATCTAGGTATTAGCACCTGAAGCAGAGTAATAAATAGAAACTGTCTGAAGAAACTCCTGATATGGTACTTGGTGCTGTAAAAATGATAGAATTTTTAGCTTATAACTTATAAAAATCCCAAAGTAGTTTCCTATGTATGAACATATACAGATGAATTTTAAAAGGGATGCGCTCGTCAACATCAGAGATGTGCTTACGTTTTAGTAATGCGTGTGTCTACCTGATTTAAAAAAGGTCCTAGCTGCACGCACAGCTCCAGATATGCAAATATCTCACTTGGAACGAGAAAGGGCCCTGGCGTGAGCATGGAGTGGGCGGGGGCCTAGCTATTCTGGGGCAGGGCCAGGAGGTGTGCGCTCAGTTACATATATGCCTGTGCACATGCCCAGGTCCTGTGCTGCGGACATTTACTTCTGCTAAGGAGGAGGTTAAGTTAAAAAAAAATCCAAACATCACTGGGGGTTTATGGGTCTGGGGTAACAGGAGGAAATGCAGGCTAAAGAACCAGGGGGGGGGGGGGGTTTGCAGGACCTCTACACTGGGTGAACTGGTGGGCACCGGGTGAAACTGGTCATAGCATGGATGTGTGCCTTTTATAAAATTCCCCCAGTTGAGTTGCACATACACTGATAGGCGCGGCTGTGCGCTCCCGCTTGCATAATCCGGTGCACATATACTCACGACTAGTCATTTTTATAACATATGTGCATACGTGCGTCTATGTTAATCAATTGCTGCATCCCTGGGCATGCGCCGATGCACACGTATATATGTACCCTCGTGCCTGTTTTGAAATAACACTCATACCATTCCCAAGCAGAATATGAAAATTTGGTAATATTCTTAAACTATTCAGATAGAGGTAGACTTTAAAGTTCGGCAAGTGCCAAAATCGGGATTAGCACATTCAAGTTGGGCTTGGGATTGTAACTTTCAAACAAGTACACGAGCTCACATCTGCACACATTTGCCGGCACATGCGCAGGGACGCGGATATTTTATAACAGACGCGTATATATATGCACGTTATAAAACAGGCTGAATGCGCACATAAGTGCACGCGACTATGCACACAAATGGCGCTACTAATAAATAAGTGTGTGGGGGGGGGAGGAGTTAAGAGACATGAACACAGATGCATTTGCCTGTTTTCCCAGTTCGTTCCCAGTTTGCCAGCTAAGGGGAAAGGACTTCCAAATCCCCCAACTTTAATAGCCCTCCTTCACTACTATTAGCCCCGAACCTTAAAACCCTGCTGTACTGTGTTGTTTTTTTGTTTAATGACTCTCACACCATCCAAAGCAGAAGTAAAGTTATGGGATGGAGACTCCAGCGCGCACTTTTGTGGATAGTATTTATGCGCCACTTTCAGTATGAAGTCCAGGAGTGTCCATGGAGACCTCGACTAAGCCCCTGACCTGCCCTTGTTTGTTAAAACATTTTAGTGTGTGCAGTAAGCACGTACGCGGATGCCTTTTAAAATCTGCTCAGCAAGTGCTGGCCCGACATATTCGTGAATCTCCCAGATTTGGTGCGTGCTGTGCTTTTAAAATTTACCTTTAAGTGTGCCCATTGAAATTTAAAAGCCGCCAAGATAGGCACATATCGCTAATGTGCAAGCATCTCACTGGAATGTCAAAAGGGGAGGGGAGTGGCGTGGTCTGGGCATAGCATGGGTGTTTTGGGGCGGGGTATGAGTGTGGCCAAGAAATATGCAACATATGTGCCTGAGCGAGCCCAGGTTCACTGCTGCGTATGTTTAATTCTGCTAGGGACAAGGGTAAGTTAAAAAAAAAATAAACTAACCAAGCATCTGTGGTAACTGAGGGGAATGTAAGCTATTCAACCAGGAGGCTTGGGAGGACACAGGTGTTAAATGTACTAACTGGTGGACAAACTGGTGAAACTGGGAATGGCGTGGATGAGCGCCCCTTGTCTAGAGATATATTGTGTTCAGCTACGTACACCTTGCAATGGCACCACAAATTAATTATAGTGGTGCCTCCCTGGATTCTCCCCAGCATCTGCTTTGTACTTTTCCCCCAGCGCTATACTCATTTCCGGTTAATTTCTCACGGAGCAGGAGTGAACTCCGGTTGCATTTGCTCCATCAGTGCTTCCATTGCTAATGATGCCAGCAGATCCATTTTCATGGAATAAAGGAATCGGAAAGGCTTCAATTGCTCGCATTATTTGCAGTTGGGGATGGAGCATAGCAAAAAGTGATAGGGGATTGCAGCAGTTGAGTAAAGTTTTTTATGGAATGAAAACTCCATTGGGATAAGATGGAGCCGGATCTGCTTGGGAGACTTGAGGAACCCCAGAAGATGGGTTATTTTATGTTAGCTCAATTCTTTTAAAGATTCTGCTTCAATAAATATGTTCACTTTGATTTTTCATTTCAAATAATGACAAGAAACCACACAATCAAGATATGAAATAATAGAACAGAAGTGAAAAATCGGCTGAAACTATTTGTTCACACAATCAGAACAGGTGAACAGCAATCTGATGAAGAAAGAAAATTACCTGATTTGGGAGGGCTTGGAGTTGAACCTGATGAAAAGAGAGAGCACAGAGATAAAATTTCAGTCAGACTTTATCCTTATGCAATAATTCAGGACTGCATACCTAATAATGAGGAGATAATTGAGCTTTAGTAAAAATACAGAAATATAAATGTAAATGTTCTGAATTTGTAGCTCCAGTCCTGGTGGTTGTTTATAGAATAATCAGGAAGCTCATGTTTCTGAACATTTAATTGGAAGTAATATTTTAAGTAATCATACTAGGTATTAGCATCTGAACTACATAGAAACAGAGCAAGTGAAAACTTTGCAGAGATAGAAATTACCTGATGTTGTAGTTCCTGATTTGGCAACTGTTGCTATAAAAATCATAGAATTTTTAGGTTATAATTTATAACATAAAATCAGTACGTTTAAACAATTGTGCGGGCACATTTTGATGTGACTGAGCCAGCATGCACCCAGGGACGAGCAATTTTATAACTTGCAAACATATGCGTGCATTTTAGAAAATAGCCTAGGAGTGCACACACGAGTGCCCAATTTTAAAGTAGGCAACCAATTCCCGCTTCTACCATGGAAGTCAGTTTTAAAAAGGGCACGCACCCACACCATTGCCAACTTCACAGATCGCTCATCAATTTGCCCAGTTAAGAGCTAAGTCTCCAAACCCCCCTGGTTTAAAAGCCTGCACTCCCCCTAGTTACCAACAGGGCACTTAAACCCAGCAGAAATGGCTCTTTTTAATTTTAAAGTTGCACTTCTTCCATAGCACACGAAATTTAAGTGATACTGGATCTTGGTTGTGTGCCAGGGCGCTTACATATTTACGTGCACATCTCTCCACCTCCCCCCCCCCACCCCTAAACAAAAAAACCACCCATGCCACTTTTCCAATTGGAGAGAGAAGTGCATGCCGCAGGAGATACGTGTGCATCTGGGCACCTTGTGAAATTCGGTAGGCACGCGCAAGCCCGACTTGTGCAGGCATCTCCTGATTTAAGCTCACTCCTGACTGTTAAAATTCACCTTAAAAATGTATATCCCATCTTTGAAAATATACAGTTTCCAAGCAGAATATGAGGATTTTGGTTAAAACATTAATTTCATTCGTCTTAAATATTGCCATTGGATGTTATCCTAGTATGTAGAAAGGGCACATGTAGTGATATTGTTTCATCAAAAGTTTGAAATCACATTTAAAAATAGAAGGCCTGATTCAATAGCATCTACATGCTTACCACTGAGTTTTTGCATGTGTTAATGTTCTTTTCCCATGTAACTGGGTTTTTCAAAATTGCTACGATCTATGCCATTAATTTGTCAATGGGTTGTACCTGTGTTAAGGGCACTTAACATGGATAAATGGCTTTTAAATATTGCTATCATGGAATGTTACATTTACATGAGAAACTCCTTTGAAAATTCAGCTTCCATTTTATCTGGAGATATAGGGTGTTCTGCTATGTGCACTTGCCATTCACCAAAAAATAAATATCCTGGGCCTCAACAGATTCTGCCCATAATCTTATATACCTTTTCTATTATTTCCTTCTAATACTTCATGGATCAGGAGCAAACCCCCATTGCTTTCGCTCCGCCATTGCTAATGATGCCAGCAGTCTTAAATTCCTGGAAAAGAAAGCATCAGGTTGATCTGCTGGCATTATTTGCAATTAGGGCTAGAGCATAGCAGAAATGATGAGGCCTGCACCAGCCCAGGAAAAGATTTGTCATGAAATGAAGACACCATTAGGGGAAGATGGGAAAGGATCTGCTTGGAGGAGGATAGGAAGAGGCGCAGGAGATAGGGTACTTTGTGGTCAAACATCAATTTGTTTTAATGTTTTACATCAATGAACATGTTCAGTTTGATTTTTCATTTCAAATAAATAAAAGAAAACACACAATCAAAATACGAAGACAGAAACAATAAATAACAGAAGTGGAAACATCAAAATGAAATCATAAAAGTATTTGCTCACACAGTCAGCACAGATTAACAACATCTTATCAAGAGATAAAATTACCTGGTGTGGAAACACTTGTAGTGGTGGGACCTGCTGAAAGCAGAAAGCAGAGATTAATCAACTCTAACCTTACTCTATAATACACCATTGCATTCTTAATAGTGAAGAGATAATTGAGGTTTAGAAAAAGAATTCAGCAATATAAATGGATAGAATCTGAATGTGCAGTTCCGGTACTGGTGGTTGCTCATAGAAAAGTAAGGAAGTTTGTACTGCGGAATATTTATTTGGAAGTCATATTTTAAGTAACCGTATCTAGGTATTAGCACCTGAAGCAGAGTAATAAATAGAAACTGTCTGAAGGAACTCTTGATATGGTACTTGGTGCTGTAAAAATGATAGAATTTTTAGGCTTATAACTTATAAAAATCCCAAAGTATTTCTTATGTTTGAACATATACAATGAATTTTAAAAGGGATGAGCGCGCCAAAATCAGAGATGTGCTTACGTTTTAGTCATGCGTGTGTCTACCTGATTTTAAAAAGGTCCTAGCTGCGCGCACAGCTCCAGATATGCAAATATCTCACTTGGAATGAGAAAGGGACCTGGTGTGAGCAGGGTGTGGGCGGGGCTGGGAATTCTGGGGCAGGGCCAGGAGGGTGCGCGCTCAGTTACGTACATGCCCAGGTCCTGTGCTGCGGAAATTTACTTCTGCTTTGGAGGAGGATAAGTTAAAAAAAAAATCCAAACATCACTGGGGGATTTAATGGATCTGGTGTAACTGGAGGAAATGCAAGCTAAAGAACCGGGGGGGGGGGGGGAGGGGGGTTTGCAGGACCTAGCTCTACGCTGGTGAACTGTGGCACCAGGTGAAAACTGATCATAGCATGGATGTGTGCGCTTTTATAAATTCCCCCAGCTGAGTTTGCACATACACTGATAGGCACGCTGTGCGCTCCCGCTTGCATAACCCGGTGCACACATACTCATGCCTAGGCATTTTTGTAACATATGTGCATACATGCGTGTATGTTAATCAATTGCTGCATCCCTGGGCAAGCGCCGATGCACACGTATATATGTACCTGCCTGCCTGTTTTGAAATAACACTCATACCATTTCCAAGCAGAACATTTCCAAGTAAAACATTGATAAGACAGGCGAAGAAAGAATTTGAAATGAAATTGACCATAGAGGCAAAAACTCATATAAAAACTTTTAAAAATATATCCAAAGCAAGAAACCTGTGAGGGAGTCGGTTGGACCATTAGATGAGAGAGGGGTTAAAGGGGCTCTTAGGGAAGAGAAGGCCATTGCAGAAAGACTAAAATGAATTCTTTGCTTCCGTGTTTACAAATGAGGATGTTGAGGAGATACCAGTTCCGGAGATGGTTTTCAGGGGTGATGAGTCAGACGAACTGAACGAAATCACTGTGAACCTGGAAGATGTAGTAGGCCAGATTGACAAACTAAAGAGTAGCAAATCACCTGGACCGGATGGTATGCATCCTAGGGTTCTGAAGAAACTCAAAAATGAAATTTCTGATCTATTAGTTAAAATTTGTAACCTATCATTAAAATCATCCATTGTACCTGAAGACTGGAGGGTGGCCAATGTAACCCCAATATTTAAAAAAGGCTCCAGGGGCGAACCAGGTAACTATAGACCAGTGAGCCTGACTTCAGTGCCTGGAAAAATAGTGGAAACTATTCTCAAGAACAAAATTGTAAAGCATATAGAAAGACATGATTTAATGGAACATAGTCAACATGGATTTACCCAAGGGAAGTCTTGCCTAACAAATCTGCTTCATTTTTTTGAAGGGGGTTGTTAAAAATGTGGATAAAGGTGAACCGGTAGATGTAGTGTATTTGGATTTTCAGAAGGCGTTTGATAAAGTCCCTCATGAGAGGCTTCTACGAAAACTAAAAAGTCATGGGATAGGAGGCGATGTCCTTCGTGGATTACAAGCTGGTTAAAAGACAGGAAACAGAGAGTAGGATTAAATGGTCAATTTTCTCAGTGGAAAAGGGTAAACAGTGGAGTGTCTCAGGGATCTGTACTTGGACCGGTGCTTTTCAATATATATATATATAAATGATCTCGAAAGGAATACGACGAGTGAGGTTATCAAATTTGCAGATGATATAAAATTATTCAGAGTAGTTAAATCACAAGCAGACTGTGATACATTGCAGGAGGACCTGCGAGACTTGAAGATTGGGCATCCAAATGGCAGATGAAATTTAATGTGGACAAGTGCAAGGTGTTGCATATAGGGAAAAATAACTGTTGCTGTAGTTACACAATGTTAGGTTCCATATTAGGAGCTACCTCCCAGGAAAAAGATCTAGGCATCATAGTGGATAATACTTTAAAATCGTCAGCTCAGTGTGCTGCAGCAGTCAAAAAAGCAAATAGAATGTTAGGAATTATTAGGAAGGGAATGGTTAATAGAAATGAAAATGTCATAATGCCTCTACATCGCTCCATGGTGAGACCACACCTTGAATACTGCGTACAATTCTGGTCGCCACATCTCAAAAAGATATAGTTGCGATGGAGAAGGTACAGAGAAGGCAACCAAAATGATAAAGGGGATGGAACAGCTTCCCTATGAGGAAAGGCTGAAGAGATTAGGGCTGTTCAGCTTGGAGAAGAGACAACTGAGGGGGGATATGATAGAGGTCCTTTATCATGAGAAGTCTTGAACGAGTAGATGTTACTCGGTTATTTTCACTTTCGAATAATGGAAGGACTAGGGGACATTCCATGAAGTTAGCAAGTAGCACATTTAAGACTAATCGGAGAAAATTCTTTTTCACTCAACGCACAATTAAACTCTGGAATTTGTTGCCATAGGATGTGGTTAGTGTAGTTAGTGTAGCTGGGTTCAAAAAGGTTTGGATAAGTTCTTGGAGGAGAAGTCCATTAATGGCTATTAATAAATTTTACTTAGGGAATAGCCACTGCTATTAATTGCATCAGTAGCATGGGATCTTCTTAGTGTTTGGGTAATTGCCAGGTTCTTGTGGCCTGGTTTTGGCTCTGTTGGAAACAGGATGCTGGGCTTGATGGACCCTTGGTCTGACTCAGCATGGCAATTTCTTATGTTCTTATGAAAATGTAGGTAATATTCTTAAACTATTCAGATAGAGGTAGACTTTAAAAGTTCGGCAAGTGCCAAAATCGGGATTAGCGCGTTCAAGTTGGGCTTGGGATTGTAACTTTCAAACAAGTACGCGAGCTCACATCTGCACGAATTTGCCGGCTCGTGCGCAGGGACGAGGCTATTTATAACAGACGCTTATATATATGCAAGTTATAAAATAGGCTGAATGTGCACATAAGTGCACGCGACTATACACACAAATGGCGCTTCTAATAAATAAGATGGGGGGGGGGGTTAAGAGACATGAACACCGATGCAATTGCCTGTTTTCCCAGTTCGTTCCCAGTTTGCCAGCTAAGGGAAAGGCCTTCCAAACCCCCCAACTTTAATAGCCCTCCTTCACTCCTATTAGCCCCGAACCTTAAAACCCTGCTGTACTGTGTAGTTTTTTTTGTTTAATGACTCTCACACCATCCAAAGCAGAAGTAAAGTTATGGGACGGGGACCTCCAGCGCGCACTTTTTTGCATAAGTATTTACCGCCACTTTCAGTGTGAATCAAGGAGTGCCCATGGAAACCTCGACTAAGCCCCTCGACTAAGCCCCTTGACGTGTTGTGAAAACATTTTGTGCGTGCAGTAAGCACGTACGCGGATAACCTTTAAAAATCTGCTCAGCAGTGCGTGCCCCAGACCTAGTCGTGATTCTCCCAGATTTGGTGAGCTGTGCTTTTAAAATTTACCTTTAAGTGTGCCCATTGAAATTTAAAAGCGCCCAAGATAGGCACATATCGCTAATGTGCAGGCCAATCTCACTGGGATGTCCAAAAGGGGAGGGAGTGGCATGGTCTGGGCATAGCATGGGTGTTTGGGGGCAGGGTATGAGTGTGGCCAAGACATTATGCACAGATTTTTCTTATGTGCCTGAGCGCACCCAGGTTCACTGCCGCGTAGTTTAATTCTGCTAGGGACAAGGGTAAGTTAAAAAATAACTACCAAGCATGAGTGGTAACTGGGGGGAATTTAAGCTATTCAACCAGGGAGGCTTGGGAGGACACAGTGTTAACTGTACTAACTAGTAGACAAACTGGTGAACTGGGAAGTGGCGTGGATGAGCGCCCTTGTCTAGAGATATATTGTGTTCAGTTACGTACACGTGCAATGGCAACCACAAATTAATTATATTGCGCCTCCCTGGATTCTCCCAGCATCTGCTTTGTACTTTTTCCCCCAGCGCTATAATCATTTCCTCTTTAATTTCTCACGGAGCAGGAGTGAACTCCGGTTGCATTTGCTCCATCAGTGCTTCCATTGCAAATGATGCCAGCAGATCCATTTTCATGGAATAAAGGAATCGCAAAGGCTTCAATTGCTCGCATTATTTGCAGGTAGGGGATGGAGCATAGCAAAGTGATAGGGGATTGCAGCAGTGGAGTAAAGTTTTTTTATGGAATGAAAACGCCATTGGGATAAGATGGCGCCGGATCTGCTTGGGAGACTTGAGGAGGCCCAGAAGATGGGTTACTTTATGTTAGCTCAATTCTTTTAAAGATTCTGCTTCAATGAATATGTTCATTTGATGTTTCATTTCAAATAAATGACAAGAAACCACACAATCAAGATATGAAATAAATAGAACAGAGTGAAAATCAAGCTGAAACTATTTGTTCACACAATCAGAACAGGTGAACAACAATCTGATGAAGAAAGAAAATTACCTGATTTGGGAGGGCTTGGAGTTGAACCTGATGAACGAAAGAGCACAGAGTTAAAATTTCAGTCAGACTTTATGCTTCTGCTAAAATTCAGGATTGCTTACCTAAGAACGAGGAGATAATTGAGCTTTAGTAAAAATTCAGAAATATAAATGTAAATATTCTGAATTTGTAGTTCCAGTCCTGGTGGTTGTTTATAGAAAAATCAGGAAGCTCATATTTCGGAACATTTAATTGGAAGTAATATTTTAAGTAATCATACCTAGGTATTAGCATCTGAACTACATAGAAACAGAGCAAGTGAAATCTTTTGCAGAGATAGAAATTACCTGATGTTGTAGTTCCTGATTTGGCAACTGTTGCTATAAAAATAATAGAATTTTTAGGTTATAATTTATAACATAGTCAGTAACGTTTAAACCACATATTTGTGAGGCAAGACTTGGCTTGGGTAAAGCCATGCTGACTTTGTTCCATTAAACCATGTCTTTCTATATGTTCTGTGATTTTGATGTTTAGAACACTTTCCACTATTTTTCCTGGCACTGAAGTCAGACTAACCGGTCTGTAGTTTCCCGGATCACCCCTGGAGCCCATTTTAACTATTGGGGTTACATTTGCTATCCTTCAGTCTTCAGGTACAATGGATGATTTTAATGATAGGTTACAAATTTTTACTAATATGTCTGAAATTTCATTTTTTTAGTTCCTTTAGAAACTCTAGGGGTGTATAGCATCGGTCCAGGTGATTTTACTACTCTTCAGTTTGTCAATCAGGTCTACCACATCTTCTAGGTTCACCGTGATTTGATTCAGTCCATCTGAATCATTACCATGAAAACATTCTCCATTACAGGTACCTCCCCAACATCCTCTTCAGTAAACACCGAAGCAAAGAAATCATTTAATCTTCCGTGATGGCCTTATCATCTCTATAGTGCCCCTTAACCCCCTCGATATCTAACGGTCCAACTGACTCCCTCACAGGCTTTCTGCTTCGGTATACTTAAAAAAGGTTTTTACTGTGAGTTTTTGGCTTTCTAGGCCAACTCTTTTCAAATTCTCTCTTAGCTTGTCTTATCAATGTCTTACATTTAACTTGCCAACGTTTATGCTTACCTATTTTCTTCTGTAGGATCCTTCTTCCAATTTTTGAATGAAGATCTTTTGGCTAAAATAGCTTTTTTCACCTCCCCTTTTAACCATGCCGGTAATCGTTTTGCCTTCTTTCACCTTTCTTAATGTGTGGAATACATCTGGACTGTGCTTCTAGAATGGTTTTTTTTTTTAACATTGACCATGCCTCTTGGACATTTTTTACTCTGTAGCTGCTCCTTTCAGTTTTTTTCTAACAATTTTTCTCATTTTTCTCAAAGTTTCCTCTTTGAAAGTTTCAGCACGAGAGCCTTGGATTTGCCACTGTTCATTTTCCAGTCTATTAAATCAAATGTGATCATATGGCTTGATCATATGGCTTTTAAATAATTGCTATATGGAATGTTACATTTACAAGAGAAACTTCCTTGATAAAATTCAGCTTCCTTTTATCTGGAGATATAGGGTGTTGTTCTGCTTGTGCACTTGCCATTTCACCCAAAAAATAAATATCCTGGGCCTCAACAGATACTGCCCATAATCTTATATCCCTTTTCCTATTATTTCCTTCTAATATTCATGGATCAGGAGCAAATCTCCAGTGCTTTTGCCTCGCCATTGCTAATGTTGCCAGCAGACTTAAATTCCTGGAAAAGAAAGAAAGACCAGGTTTGATCTGCTGGCATTATTTGCAATTAGGGCTAGAGCATAGCAGAAATGATGAGGCCTGCACCAGCCCAGGAACAGATTTGTCATGAAATGAAGACACCATTAGGGGAAGATGGGAAAGGATATCTGCTTGGAGAATAGGAAGAAGCCCAGGAGAGATAGGGTACTTTGTGGTGTGAAACTTCAATTTGTTTTAATGTTTTACATCAATGAAACATGGTTCAGTTTGATTTTTCATTTCAAATAAATAAAAGGAAAACACACAATCAAAATACCGAAGACAGAAACAATAAATAACAGAAAGTGGAAACATCAAATGAAATCATAAAGGCCTTTACTCACACAGTCAGCACAGATTAACAAAAATCTTATCAAGAGATAAAATTACCTGATGTGGAAACACTTGTAGTGCTTGGACCTGCTGAAAGCAGAAAAGCAGAGATTATCAACTCTAACCTTACTCTATAATAAACCATTGCATTCTTAATAGTGAAGAGATAATTGAGGTTTAGAAAAAGAATTCAGCAATATAAATGAAAAGAATCTGAATGTGTAGTTTCCGGTACTGGTGGTTGCTCATAGAAAAGTAAGGAAGTTTGTACTGCGGAAATATTTATTTGAAAACATATTTTAAGTAACCGTATCTAGGTATTAGCAACTGAAGCAGAGTAATAAATAGAAACTGTCTGAAGGAACTCTGATATGGTACTTGGAGCTGTAAAAATGATAGAATTTTTAGCTTATAACTTATAAAAATCCCAAAGTATTTCCTATGTTTGAACATATACAGATGAATTTTAAAAGGGATGGGCTCGTCAAAAATCAGAGATGTGCTTGCTTTTTAGTCATGCGTGTGTCTACCTCATTTTAAAAAAGGTCCTAGCTGCACGCCCAGCTCCAGATATGCAAATATCTCACTTGGAAGGAGAAAGGGCCCTGGTGTGAGCAGGGTGTGGGCGGGGCCTGGGTATTCTGGGGCAGGGCCAGGAGGTATGCGCTTAGTGACGTATATGCCTGTGCACATGCCCAGGTCCTGTGCTATGGAAATTTACTTCTGCTAGGGAGGGAGGATAAGTTAAAAAAAAAATTCAGCATCACTGGGGGGTTTATGGGTCTGGTGTAACTGGAGGAAATGCAGGCTAAAGAACCAGGGGGGTTTGCAGGACCTCTACGGTTGGGTGAGCTGGGGGCACACCGGGTGAAACTGGTCATAGCGTGGGATGCGCGCCTTTTATAAATTCCCCCAGCTGAGTTGCACATACACTGATAGGCGCGGCTGTGCGCTCCCGCTTTGCATAACCCAGTGCACACATACTCACGACTAGTCATTTTTATAACATATGTGCATCCGTGCGTCTATGTTAATCAAGTGCTGCATCCCTGGGCATGCACCGATGCACACGTAATATATGTACCTGCGTGCCTGTTTTTGAAATAACACTCATACCATTTCCAAGCAGAATATGAACAGTTGGGTAATATTCTTAAACTATTCAGATAGAGGTAGACTTTAAAAAGTTGGCAAGTGCCAAAATCGGGATTAGCACATTCAAGTTGGGCTTGGGATTGTAACTTTCAAACAAGTACCGAGCTCACATCTGCACGCATTTGCCGGCACATGCGCAGGGGACGTGGATATTTTATAACAGACGCGCGTATATATATGCACGTTATAAAACAGGCTGAATGCGCACATAAGTGCAACGCGACTATGCACACAAATAGCTCTACTAATAAATAAGTGGGGGGGGGGGGAGTTAAGAGACATGAACACCGATGCAATTGCCTGTTTTCCCAGTTTGTTCCCAGTTTGCCAGTTAAGGGAAAGGCCTTCCAAACCACCCCAACTTTAATAGCCCTCCTTCACTCCTATTAACCCTGAACCTTAAAACCCTGCTGTACTGTGTAGTTTTTTTGTTTAATGACTCTCACACCATCCAAAGCAGAAGTAAAGTTATGGGACAGAGACTCCAGCGCGCACTTTTGTGGCTAAGTATTTATGCGCCACTTTCAGTGTGAAGTCCAGGAGTGCCCATGGAGACCTCGACTAAGCCCCTGACCTGCCTTGTTTGTGAACACATTTGTGTGTGTGCAGTAAGCACGTACGCAGATACCTTTTAAAATCTGCTCAGCAAGTGCTGGCCCGACATATTCGTGAATCTCCCAGCTTTGGTGCATGCTGTGCTTTCAAAATTTACCTGTAAGTGTGCCCATTGAAATTTAAAGCTGACAAGATAGGCACATATCACTAATGGGCAGGCATGTCAAAAGTGGAGGGGAGTGGCATGGTCTGGGCATAGCATGGGTGTTTGGGGGACGGGTATGAGTGTGGCCAAGAAATATGCACAAATCTACTTATGTGCCTGAGCGCACCCAGGTCCACTGCTAGGGACCAAGGGTAAGTTAAAAATAAACTAAACCAAGCCTCTGTGGTAACTGGGGGGAATGTAAGCTATTCAACCAGGAGGTTTGGGAGGACACAGGTGTTAACTGTACTAACTGGTGGACAAACTGGTGAAACTGGGAATGGCGTGGATGAGCGCCCCTTGTCTAGAGATATATTGTGTTCAGCTACGTACACTTGCAATGGCACCACAAATTAATTATATTGTGCCTCCCTGGATTCTCCCCAGCATCTGCTTTGTACTTTTTCCCCCAGCGCTATACTCATTTCCGCTTAATTTCTCACGGAGCAGGAGTGAACTCCGGTTGCATTTGCTCCATCAGTGCTTCCATTGCTAATGATGCCAGCAGATCCATTTTCATGGAATAAAGGAATCGCAAAGATTCAAATGCTCGCATTATTTGCAGTTGGGGATGGAGCATAGCAGAAGTGATAGGGGATTGCAGCAGTTGAGTAAAGTTTTTTTATGGAATGAAAACTCCATTGGGATAAGATGGAGCCGGATCTGTTTGGGAGACTTGAGGAGGCCCAGAAGATGGGTTACTTTATGTTAGCTCAATTCTTTAAAGATTCTGATTCAATGAATATGTTCACTTTGATTTTTCATTTCAAATAAATGACAAGAAACCACACAATCAAGATATGAAAAGCAAAATTGCTTACCTTGTAATAGGTGTTATCACAGGACAGCAGGATGTAGTCCTCACATATGGGTGACATCGGGAATGGAGCCCTATGTACGGAAAAACTTCTCTAAAAGTTTCCATGAAACTTTTGACTGGCACCAGAGTGCCTACTGAGCATGCCCAGCATGCCATGATATTCCCTGCCACAGGGGTCTCCCTTCAGTCTTGTTTTGTAGCAATTAGCATTAGCCAAAAATAAAATAATAAAACGTATCGGACCCAACTCCGCGGGGTGGCGGGTGGGTTTCGTGAGGACTACATCCTGCTGTCCTGGGATAACACCTATTACAAGGTAAGCAATTTTGCTTTATCCCAGGACAAGCAGGATGCTAGTCCTCACATATGGGTGATTAGCAAGCTAGAGGCTGAGTCATTTTGTAGTGAAGCAACAATGAAGTATTGTTGATGAAATGAATCAGCCGAAGATCACAGCAGGTTGGATATAGAAGGAGTTGGGATTATACTGGAAACAAGTTCTTTAAGACGGATTGTCCATAGGCCGAATCTTGTCTTCCTTCTTTGTCTAAACAGTAGTGAGCTGTAAAAGTGTGAAGAGAACTCCATGTTGCTGCTTTACAAATGTCCAGAATAGGCACAGAGCGAAGGTGTGCTACTGAAGTTGACATTGCTCTGACTGAGTGTGCTTTTACTCGCCCTTGAAGAGTAAGGCCTGCTTTTTCATAACAAAATTGTATGCAATCTGCTAGCCAGTTTGACAGAGTATGCTTACCCACTGCTTTACCTGGTTTGTTTGGATCATAGGAAACAAACAGCTGACTGGATTTCCTTTGGGCTGTTGTGCGGTTTAAATAGAAGGATAACGCACGCTTACAGTCCAAAGTGTGTAAGGCTCTTTCACCCTGATGGGAATGCGGCCTAGGAAAGAATGTTGGTAAAACTATTGATTGGTTCAAGTGAAATTCCGTGACTACCTTAGGAAGGAATTTTGGATGTGTACGGAGGACTACCCTGTCATGTAGGAACTTTGTAAAAGGTTCGTATGTGACTAGCGCTTGTAGTTCGCTGACCCTTCTAGCTGATGTAATGGCTATGAGAAATACCATTTTCCAAGTAAGGTATTTAAGGTCACAGGTATTTATGGGTTCAAATGGAGAACGCATAAGCCTAGTTAATACTACGTTCAGGTCCCATTGTATGCTTGGGGAATGAACTGGAGGTTTAATGTGAGTTAGGCCTCTCATGAATTTACTGACGAGAGGCTGTGTGGAGATAGGTGCATCTCCCAGCTTGTTATGGTAAGCTGAGATTGCACTTAAGTGTACCCTTACAGATGACGTCTTAAGACCAGAGTCTGAGAGATGGTAAAGGTAATCTAGTAGCGAGGTAGTGGGGCAAGTGAAAGGATCTAAATCTTTCTGAGTGCACCACAAAGTAAACTGTTTCCATTTGTAGGAATAATTCTTTCTAGTGGAAGGTTTACGTGCAGCTATAAGTACTTGAGATATAGAGGATGGAAGGTTGAGAGGCTGTAAGATCAAGCTTTCAACATCCATGCTGTCAGGGACAGGGATTGAAGGTTGGGATGGCGCAACTGACCCTGTTCCTGAGTTATGAGATTGGGAGCTACTCCCAGGCAAACTGGATCCCTGACTGAGATATCTAGCAGTGTGGGGAACCATACCTGTCGAGGCCAATATGGGGCTATGAGTATCATAGTCCCCTTGTCCTGTTGTAGTTTCACTAGTGTTTTGGTTATGAGTGGTATCGGTGGATACGCGTATAAAAGGCCTGAATTCCAATGGCGAGCAAATGCGTCCTTTGGTAGGCTGTTCTGCTGTCGGAGTAGAGAGCAGTAATTGTTCACTTTGTAGTTGAGATGGGATGCAAAGAGATCTATCGTCGGTTGACCCCAGCGTTGGATGATCTTGGATGCTATTGCTGGATCCAAGGACCATTCGTGCGGTTGGAACTGGCGACTGAGGCGATCTGCTACTATGTTGTGGATGCCTGCTAGGTAAGTGGCCCGAAAAAGAATTGAGTGTGTCAGGGCCCAGTCCCAAATCTGTGCTGCTTCTTGACAAAGGAGATAAGAACCTGTCCCCCCTTGTTTGTTGATGTACCACATGGCTACTGTGTTGTCCGTTTGGATCAGAACAGTCTTGTGTGATGGGCAGTCCTTGAACGCATGCAGCGCATAGCGTATAGCTCGAAGCTCCAGGAAGTTTATTTGAAAAGAGGCTTCGAGCTTCGTCCACTTGCCCTGTGTCTTTAGATGACCGATGTGTGCTCCCCACCCTAAGGTGGATGCATCTGTAGTCAAAGTTACTTGTGGAACTGGTTGCTGGAAAGGTAGGCCTTTGAGCAGGTTGTTCATTGATGTCCACCAGATGAGTGCAGATCTGAGCTCTGGTGTGATATGAATGGGAGTGGAAATTGGTTGAGTGGCTTGTATCCACTGTGCTTTGAGTGTCCATTGCAGTAGTCGCATGGTCAATCTGGCCATGGGAGTTACGTGAACTGTGGAAGCCATGTGCCCTAGAAGAATGAGGCACTGGTGAGCTGTTACCTGGAATTGGTTTCGAAGAGTGTGAGTCAAGAGGACAAGTGTTTGAGCACGGTCTCTTGGAAGAAAAGCTTTTGCCATTGCAGTATTAGCTCTGCACCTATGAACTGTATAAGATGAGTTGATGACAGATGGGATTTCTGGTAGTTGATGAGAAATCCCAAGGAGTGAAGCACATGGATAGTGAGCTTGAGAGAAGTGAGAGTTCCTTCTTTTGATTGACTCTTGATGAGCCAATCGTCCAGATAAGGGAACACGTGCACTCTTTGTTTGTGGAGGTGTGCCACTGCTACAGCCATGCACTTTGTGAATATTCATGGGGCTGCTGCAAGGCCGAATGGCAGCACTTTGTATTGAAAATGTTGATTCTTTACCAGAAATCGCAGGTACTGGCGATGAGGAGGAAAGATGGGAATGTGAGCATAGGCATCTTGAAGATACAGAGAGCAGAACCAATCTCCCCTTTGAAGAAGAGGTAGAATGGTGCCTAAGGATACCATCCTGAATTTTTCTTTTTTGAGAAATTTGTTGAGATTTCTGAGGTCTAGAATGGGTCGAAGGCCTCCTGTTTTCTTTGGAATGAGGAAATATCGGAGTAGAATCCTCTGCCCTTTTGAGGTCCAGGAACTGGTTCTATGGCCCTGGCTCTCAGAAGGGTGGATAATTCTGTTTGAAGAATCATGGAATGTTGATTTACTGTCCAAGATGGAATTGGTGGGTTTTCTTTTGGAACAATAAGAAAATCTAGTCTGTAACCGTGAGCTGTGATGGATAACAACCACTGGTCGGTGGTGATGGAGGCCCAAATGCTTTGGAAATGTGTTACTCGACCCCCTACTGGTAAATGTGGGAACGGGTTGATAAGGCTGCTGCTCTCTGGGTTGTTTCAGAAACCAGATGTAGTGGCAGTTTGTGGTGGTGGTTGTGCCCTTGGAGGCCTCTGCCTAGGTTGTTGGCGTTGAGGTGGACGGGCTGCTCTGGGTCTATTTGCTGGGGGATAATACCTGCGTGGACGGTAGTAAGGACGTCTGGTATCACGCTTTGGAACCCTTCTTGTGGAAGGCTGAGTATCCTGTGGTAGTAAGGATAATTGCTTTAGGGTTTCTGTGTGGTCTTTCATAGTCGCCACAGCTTCCTTTACCTTCTCCCCAAAAAGGTTGTCCCCCAAGCAAGGAAGATCAGCCAAGAATTCTTGCACCTCTGGATGGAGATCAGAGGCCTTTAGCCATGCCCATCTGCGTGCAGCTATGCCTGAAGCAGAAAGTCTTGCTGCAGTCTCGAAGCAGTCATAAGTGGCTCTGACCTCGTGTTTTCCTGATTCGAGGCCTTTATGGATGACATTTTGGAATGGCTCTTGATACTGCTCAGGGAGAGAAAGAGCTAGGTCTTGAACCTGCTTCCAGAGGTTCCTTTGATATTGGTTCATATATAGCTGGTATGATGTTATCTTGGATACCAGCATGGAACCCTGAAAAACTTTGCGTCCTAGGTTATCCAAAAATCTACTTTCCTTCCCAGGTGGTGTAGATGAATGTGATTTCAGTCGCTTCGCCTTTTTCTGGGCGGATTCTACGACGACTGACTGGTGCGGCAACTGTGATTTTTGAAAACCTGGAATAGGTTGTACCAAATAAGTTGCCTCTGATCTTTTGTTGACTGCTGCAACTGATCCTGGGTGTTCCCATATTCTGTCCTGAAGGTCTTGAAACACTTCATGAACAGGTACTGCCAACATTTCCTTAGGAGGATCTACAAATTGTAGAACCTCCAAGGTTTTCTGCCTTGCATCCACCTCTGTTTGTAGTTGAAAGGGGATGATATCAGCCATATCCCTTACAAAATTTCTAAAGGAAAGGTCCTCAGGAGGTGACTTCCTGTGGTCGTCAGGTGGAAAGGGTTCTGAAAATATATCTGCATCTGATGAATATTCGGAACTGGTGTCAGTAGCCACCTCCTGTGGAGCGTGAGGAGTGACTGGTATTATGGAAGGTGCTTTAGGCCTTGCTGGTAACAGAGGAGAATGAGGCCTTGGAGGTCTTGGTACTCCAGAGGGGCCTGGAATAGGCTCTTCTGGTGTTTTATTTGAAAGGATATCCAGCAGAGTGTCCAATTTAGTGATAAAAGGATGGAGCATCGAGACATCCTCCACTGGCATCGGTGTAGTCATCGGTGGCACCGGTGAGGGTACCGGGGTAGGCATCGGGAGCGGTTCCCGTGGCATCGTTGGTGCCGGCGGCTTCAAGGGTGATGGTTCTCCCAGCATCGGAATCGGCATCGATGGAAGTGTCGGTGGCTGTGGCGGAATCGCATCGCGCAGAGCCTGGTGCACCGCTTGACGTATGTATGAGTCAAGTTCCACTCTCATAGCTGTGATACCAGAGCAGCTATGGAGGGAGGCGGTGATGGCGATGCCGATACCCCCTCAGAGCCCTGAGGGGGTACGGAACCTGGCACCGATATCGGTGGGGATCGCCCTGGATCAGTAGGCCTCGAAGCCTCCGCACTCGTCCGAGGTATTTTTGCGGGTGAGGCCGTACCTGTCGATGGGTCTTCGGTCATCGGTGCTTGGCATCGTCGATGCCGGTGTCGATGTTTTTCCTTCTGTTTTTCACTCCCAGAAGTGGATGCCTTCGATGATATTGACGGGGAAGGCGTGGAAGCGTCTCCAGCCTCCGGACGACTTTTCTTCAGTAGGACCTGACGAACGGATCCTGATGGCGATGACTGAATGGAAGTCGATGCCTTCGGAAGCAACTGTATATTAAACAATTGCTCCATTTTCTCAGCTCGGAGACGAAGGCCTTTTGAGGTCATCTCCGCACATAAATTACACGATTTTATGTTGTGATCTTTGCCTAGGCAAAGAACACATTCCAAGTGCGGGTCGGTTATCGACATATTCCGCGCACAGTTCGGGCATTTTTTGAACCCGGAGGCCATGTTGCCGGACAGCCGTCGACGGCGATGACCAAAAAATCTCGGTACTGGCCAGAAACCGAAGGGAAAAAAAGTTACCGCGGTGTTATCGAAAGGAAACCCTTGCGGTGGGATTAATTTTTTTTCCGAAAAAGATAAACTTTTTTAAGGTGGTGAATTCACCTCAGGACTCCAATAATACCGCGATGCTAAGTGCTTCGCGGAAAAAGAAGACTGAAGGGAGACCCCTGTGGCAGGGAATATCATGGCATGCTGGGCATGCTCAGTAGGCACTCTGGTGCCAGTCAAAAGTTTCATGGAAACTTTTAGAGAAGTTTTTCCGTACATAGGGCTCCATTACCGATGTCACCCATATGTGAGGACTAGCATCCTGCTTGTCCTGGGATAATAAATAGAACAGAAGTGAAAAATCAGTGAAACTATTTGTTCACACAATCAGAACAGGTGAACAACAATCTGATGAAGAAAGAAAATTACCTGATTTGGGAGGGCTTGGAGTTGAACCTGATGAAAAGAGAGAGCACAGAGATAAAATTTCAGTCAGACTTTATCCTTATGCTATAATTCAGAATTGCATACCTAACAATGAGGAGATAATTGAGCTTTAGTAAAAATACAGAAATATAAATGTAAATGTTCTGAATTTGTAGTTCCAGTCCTGGTGGCTGTTTATAGAAAAATCAGGAAGCTCCTGTTTCTGAACATTTAATTGGAAGTAATATTTAAGTAATCATACCTAGGTATTAGCATCTGAACTACATAGAAACAGAGCAAGTGAAAACTTTTGCAGAGATAGAAATTACCTGATGTTGTAGTTCCTGATTTGGCAACTGTTGCTATAAAAATCATAGAATTTTTAGGTTATAATTTATAACATAAAGTCAGTAACGTTTAAACAATTGTGCGGGCACATTTTGGTGTGTCTGAGCCAGCATGCAGCCAGGGACGCAGCAATTTTATAACTTGCAAACATATGCGTGCATTTTAGAAAATAGCCTTGGCGTGCACACACGAGTGCCCAATTTTATATGGGCACCCAATTCCTGCTTCTACCATGGAAGTCAGATTTTAAAAAGGGCACGCACCCACACCATTGCCAACTTCTCAGATCGCCCATCAATTTGCCCAGTTAAGAGCTAAGTCCTTTAAACCCCACTGGTATAAAAGCCTGCACTCCCTCTAGTTACCACAGAGCACTTAAACCCAGCAGAAATGGCTTTTTTTAATTTTAAAGTTGCACTTCTTCCATACACACGAAAATTTAAGTGATACTGGATCTTGGTTTTGTGCCAGTGTGCGTACATATTTACGTGCACATCTCTCCCCCCCCCCCCAAAAAAAAAACCCCACCCATGCCACTTTTCCAATTGGAGAGAGAAGTGCATGCCGCAGGAGATACGTGTGCATCTGGGCACCTTGTGAAATTCGGTAGGCATGGGCAAGCCCAACTTGTGCAGGCATCTCCTGATTTTAGCTCACTCCTGACTGTTAAAATTCACCTTAAAATGTATATCCCATCTTTGGAAATATACAGTTTCCAAGGAGAATATGAAGATTTTGGTTAAAACATTATTTCATTCGTCTTAATATTGCCATTGGATGTTATCCTAGTATGAAGAAAGGGCACATGTAGTGATATTGTTTCATCAAAGTTTGAAATCACATTTAAAAATAGAAGGCCTGATTCAATAGCATCTACATGCTTACCACTGAGTTTTTGCATGTGTTAATGTACTTTTAACATGGTACTGGATTTTTCAAAATTGCTACGATCTATGCCATTAATTTGTCAATGGGTTGTACCTGTGCTAAGTGCACTTAACATGGATACATGGCTTTTAAATATTACTATCATGGAATGTTACATTTACATGCACAACTCCTTTGAAAATTCAGCTTCCATTTTATCTGGAGATATAGGGTGTTCTACTATGTGCACTTGCCATTTCACCAAAAAATAAATATCCTGGGCCACAACAGATTCTGCCCATAATCTTATATCCCTTTTCCTATTATTTCCTTCTAATATTTCATGGATCAGGAGCAAACCCCCATTGCTTTCGCTCCGCCATTGCTAATAATGCCAGCAGACTTAAATTCCTGGAAAAGAAAGCACCAGGTTGATCTGCTGGCATTATTTGCAATTAGGGCTACAACATAGCAGAAATGATGAGGCCTGCACCAGCCCAGGAAAGATTTGTCATGAAATGAAGACACCATTAGGGGAAGATGGGAAAGGATCTGCTTGGAGGAATAGGAAGAGGCCCAGGAGATAGGGTACTTTGTGGTTAAACTTCAATTTGTTTTAATGTTTTACATCAATGAACATGTTCAGTTTGATTTTTCATTTCAAATAAATAAAAAGAAAACACACAATCAAAATATGAAGACAGAAACAATAAATAACAGAAGTGGAAACATCAAATGAAATCATAAAAGTATTTGCTCTCACAGTCAGCACAGATTAACAACAATCTTATCAAGAGATAAAATTACCTGGTGTGGAAACACTTGTAGTGGTTGGACCTGCTGAAAGCAGAAAGCTGAGATTAATCAACTCTAACCTTACTCTATAATTCACCATTGCATTCTTAATAGTGAAGAGATAATTCAGGTTTAGAAAAAGAATTCAGCAATATAAATGGAAAGAATCTGAATGCGTAGTTCCAGTACTGGTGGTTGCTCATAGAAAAGTAAGGAAGTTTGTACTGCGGAATATTTATTTGGAAGTCATATTTTAAGTAACCGTATCTAGGTATTAGCACCTGAAGCAGAGTAATAAATAGAAACTGTCTGAAGAAACTCCTGATATGGTACTTGGTGCTGTAAAAATGATAGAATTTTTAGCTTATAACTTATAAAAATCCCAAAGTGTTTCCTATGTATGAACATATACAGATGAATTTTAAAAGGGATGCGCTCGTCAACATCAGAGATGTGCTTACTTTTTAGTAATGCGTGTGTCTACCTGATTTAAAAAGGTCCTAGCTGCACGCACAGCTCCAGATATGCAAATATCTCACTTGGAACGAGAAAGGGCCCTGGCGTGAGCATGGAGTGGGCGGGGCCTAGCTATTCTGGGGCAGGGCCAGGAGGTGTGCGCTCAGTTACATATATGCCTGTGCACATGCCCAGGTCCTGTGCTGCGGACATTTACTTCTGCTAAGGAGGAGGTTAAGTTAAAAAAAAATCCAAACATCACTGGGGGTTTATGGGTCTGGGGTAACAGGAGGAAATGCAGGCTAAAGAACCAGGGGGGGGGGGGGTTTGCAGGACCTCTACACTGGGTGAACTGGTGGGCACCGGGTGAAACTGGTCATAGCATGGATGTGTGCCTTTTATAAAATTCCCCCAGTTGAGTTGCACATACACTGATAGGCGCGGCTGTGCGCTCCCGCTTGCATAATCCGGTGCACATATACTCACGACTAGTCATTTTTATAACATATGTGCATACGTGCGTCTATGTTAATCAATTGCTGCATCCCTGGGCATGCGCCGATGCACACGTATATATGTACCCTCGTGCCTGTTTTGAAATAACACTCATACCATTCCCAAGCAGAATATGAAAATTTGGTAATATTCTTAAACTATTCAGATAGAGGTAGACTTTAAAAGTTCGGCAAGTGCCAAAATCGGGATTAGCACATTCAAGTTGGGCTTGGGATTGTAACTTTCAAACAAGTACACGAGCTCACATCTGCACACATTTGCCGGCACATGCGCAGGGACGCGGATATTTTATAACAGACGCGTATATATATGCACGTTATAAAACAGGCTGAATGCGCACATAAGTGCACGCGACTATGCACACAAATGGCGCTACTAATAAATAAGTGTGTGGGGGGGGGAGGAGTTAAGAGACATGAACACAGATGCATTTGCCTGTTTTCCCAGTTCGTTCCCAGTTTGCCAGCTAAGGGAAAGGACTTCCAAATCCCCCAACTTTAATAGCCCTCCTTCACTACTATTAGCCCCGAACCTTAAAACCCTGCTGTACTGTGTTGTTTTTTTGTTTAATGACTCTCACACCATCCAAAGCAGAAGTAAAGTTATGGGATGGAGACTCCAGCGCGCACTTTTGTGGATAAGTATTTATGCGCCACTTTCAGTATGAAGTCCAGGAGTGTCCATGGAGACCTCGACTAAGCCCCTGACCTGCCCTTGTTTGTTAAAACATTTTAGTGTGTGCAGTAAGCACGTACGCGGATGCCTTTTAAAATCTGCTCAGCAAGTGCTGGCCCGACATATTCGTGAATCTCCCAGATTTGGTGCGTGCTGTGCTTTTAAAATTTACCTTTAAGTGTGCCCATTGAAATTTAAAAGCCGCCAAGATAGGCACATATCGCTAATGTGCAAGCATCTCACTGGAATGTCAAAAGGGGAGGGGAGTGGCGTGGTCTGGGCATAGCATGGGTGTTTTGGGGCGGGGTATGAGTGTGGCCAAGAAATATGCACATATGTGCCTGAGCGAGCCCAGGTTCACTGCTGCGTAGGTTTAATTCTGCTAGGGACAAGGGTAAGTTAAAAAATAAACTAACCAAGCATCTGTGGTAACTGAGGGGAATGTAAGCTATTCAACCAGGAGGCTTGGGAGGACACAGGTGTTAAATGTACTAACTGGTGGACAAACTGGTGAAACTGGGAATGGCGTGGATGAGCGCCCCTTGTCTAGAGATATATTGTGTTCAGCTACGTACACTTGCAATGGCACCACAAATTAATTATATTGTGCCTCCCTGGATTCTCCCCAGCATCTGCTTTGTACTTTTTCCCCCAGCGCTATACTCATTTCCGGTTAATTTCTCACGGAGCAGGAGTGAACTCCGGTTGCATTTGCTCCATCAGTGCTTCCATTGCTAATGATGCCAGCAGATCCATTTTCATGGAATAAAGGAATCGGAAAGGCTTCAATTGCTCGCATTATTTGCAGTTGGGGATGGAGCATAGCAAAAGTGATAGGGGATTGCAGCAGTTGAGTAAAGTTTTTTATGGAATGAAAACTCCATTGGGATAAGATGGAGCCGGATCTGCTTGGGAGACTTGAGGAACCCCAGAAGATGGGTTATTTTATGTTAGCTCAATTCTTTTAAAGATTCTGCTTCAATAAATATGTTCACTTTGATTTTTCATTTCAAATAAATGACAAGAAACCACACAATCAAGATATGAAATAAATAGAACAGAAGTGAAAAATCGGCTGAAACTATTTGTTCACACAATCAGAACAGGTGAACAGCAATCTGATGAAGAAAGAAAATTACCTGATTTGGGAGGGCTTGGAGTTGAACCTGATGAAAAGAGAGAGCACAGAGATAAAATTTCAGTCAGACTTTATCCTTATGCAATAATTCAGGACTGCATACCTAATAATGAGGAGATAATTGAGCTTTAGTAAAAATACAGAAATATAAATGTAAATGTTCTGAATTTGTAGCTCCAGTCCTGGTGGTTGTTTATAGAATAATCAGGAAGCTCATGTTTCTGAACATTTAATTGGAAGTAATATTTTAAGTAATCATACCTAGGTATTAGCATCTGAACTACATAGAAACAGAGCAAGTGAAAACTTTTGCAGAGATAGAAATTACCTGATGTTGTAGTTCCTGATTTGGCAACTGTTGCTATAAAAATCATAGAATTTTTAGGTTATAATTTATAACATAAAATCAGTAACGTTTAAACAATTGTGCGGGCACATTTTGATGTGACTGAGCCAGCATGCACCCAGGGACGCAGCAATTTTATAACTTGCAAACATATGCGTGCATTTTAGAAAATAGCCTAGGAGTGCACACACGAGTGCCCAATTTTAAGTAGGCAACCAATTCCCGCTTCTACCATGGAAGTCAGTTTTTAAAAAGGGCACGCACCCACACCATTGCCAACTTCACAGATCGCTCATCAATTTGCCCAGTTAAGAGCTAAGTCCTCCAAACCCCCCTGGTTTAAAAGCCTGCACTCCCCCTAGTTACCACAGGGCACTTAAACCCAGCAGAAATGGCTCTTTTTAATTTTAAAGTTGCACTTCTTCCATAGCACACGAAAATTTAAGTGATACTGGATCTTGGTTGTGTGCCAGGGCGCTTACATATTTACGTGCACATCTCTCCACCTCCCCCCCCCCACCCCTAAACAAAAAAACCACCCATGCCACTTTTCCAATTGGAGAGAGAAGTGCATGCCGCAGGAGATACGTGTGCATCTGGGCACCTTGTGAAATTCGGTAGGCACGCGCAAGCCCGACTTGTGCAGGCATCTCCTGATTTAAGCTCACTCCTGACTGTTAAAATTCACCTTAAAATGTATATCCCATCTTTGAAAATATACAGTTTCCAAGCAGAATATGAGGATTTTGGTTAAAACATTATTTCATTCGTCTTAATATTGCCATTGGATGTTATCCTAGTATGTAGAAAGGGCACATGTAGTGATATTGTTTCATCAAAGTTTGAAATCACATTTAAAAATAGAAGGCCTGATTCAATAGCATCTACATGCTTACCACTGAGTTTTTGCATGTGTTAATGTTCTTTTCCCATGTAACTGGGTTTTTCAAAATTGCTACGATCTATGCCATTAATTTGTCAATGGGTTGTACCTGTGTTAAGGGCACTTAACATGGATAAATGGCTTTTAAATATTGCTATCATGGAATGTTACATTTACATGAGAAACTCCTTTGAAAATTCAGCTTCCATTTTATCTGGAGATATAGGGTGTTCTGCTATGTGCACTTGCCATTTCACCAAAAAATAAATATCCTGGGCCTCAACAGATTCTGCCCATAATCTTATATACCTTTTCCTATTATTTCCTTCTAATACTTCATGGATCAGGAGCAAACCCCCATTGCTTTCGCTCCGCCATTGCTAATGATGCCAGCAGACTTAAATTCCTGGAAAAGAAAGCATCAGGTTGATCTGCTGGCATTATTTGCAATTAGGGCTAGAGCATAGCAGAAATGATGAGGCCTGCACCAGCCCAGGAAAGATTTGTCATGAAATGAAGACACCATTAGGGGAAGATGGGAAAGGATCTGCTTGGAGGAATAGGAAGAGGCGCAGGAGATAGGGTACTTTGTGGTCAAACATCAATTTGTTTTAATGTTTTACATCAATGAACATGTTCAGTTTGATTTTTCATTTCAAATAAATAAAAAGAAAACACACAATCAAAATACGAAGACAGAAACAATAAATAACAGAAGTGGAAACATCAAATGAAATCATAAAAGTATTTGCTCACACAGTCAGCACAGATTAACAACAATCTTATCAAGAGATAAAATTACCTGGTGTGGAAACACTTGTAGTGGTGGGACCTGCTGAAAGCAGAAAGCAGAGATTAATCAACTCTAACCTTACTCTATAATACACCATTGCATTCTTAATAGTGAAGAGATAATTGAGGTTTAGAAAAAGAATTCAGCAATATAAATGGATAGAATCTGAATGTGCAGTTCCGGTACTGGTGGTTGCTCATAGAAAAGTAAGGAAGTTTGTACTGCGGAATATTTATTTGGAAGTCATATTTTAAGTAACCGTATCTAGGTATTAGCACCTGAAGCAGAGTAATAAATAGAAACTGTCTGAAGGAACTCTTGATATGGTACTTGGTGCTGTAAAAATGATAGAATTTTTAGCTTATAACTTATAAAAATCCCAAAGTATTTCTTATGTTTGAACATATACAGATGAATTTTAAAAGGGATGAGCTCGCCAAAATCAGAGATGTGCTTACGTTTTAGTCATGCGTGTGTCTACCTGATTTTAAAAAGGTCCTAGCTGCGCGCACAGCTCCAGATATGCAAATATCTCACTTGGAATGAGAAAGGGACCTGGTGTGAGCAGGGTGTGGGCGGGGCCTGGGAATTCTGGGGCAGGGCCAGGAGGTGCGCGCTCAGTTACGTACATGCCCAGGTCCTGTGCTGCGGAAATTTACTTCTGCTTTGGAGGAGGATAAGTTAAAAAAAAAATCCAAACATCACTGGGGGATTTAATGGATCTGGTGTAACTGGAGGAAATGCAAGCTAAAGAACCGGGGGGGGGGGGGGGGTAGGGGGGTTTGCAGGACCTAGCTCTACGCTGGGTGAACTGGTGGGCACCAGGTGAAACTGATCATAGCATGGATGTGTGCCTTTTATAAAATTCCCCCAGCTGAGTTGCACATACACTGATAGGCACGGCTGTGCGCTCCCGCTTGCATAACCCGGTGCACACATACTCATGCCTAGGCATTTTTGTAACATATGTGCATACATGCGTGTATGTTAATCAATTGCTGCATCCCTGGGCAAGCGCCGATGCACACGTATATATGTACCTGCCTGCCTGTTTTGAAATAACACTCATACCATTTCCAAGCAGAACATTTCCAAGTAAAACATTGATAAGACAGGCGAAGAAAGAATTTGAAATGAAATTGACCATAGAGGCAAAAACTCATAATAAAAACTTTTAAAAATATATCCAAAGCAAGAAACCTGTGAGGGAGTCGGTTGGACCATTAGATGAGAGAGGGGTTAAAGGGGCTCTTAGGGAAGATAAGGCCATTGCAGAAAGACTAAATGAATTCTTTGCTTCCGTGTTTACAAATGAGGATGTTGAGGAGATACCAGTTCCGGAGATGGTTTTCAGGGGTGATGAGTCAGACGAACTGAACGAAATCACTGTGAACCTGGAAGATGTAGTAGGCCAGATTGACAAACTAAAGAGTAGCAAATCACCTGGACCGGATGGTATGCATCCTAGGGTTCTGAAGAAACTCAAAAATGAAATTTCTGATCTATTAGTTAAAATTTGTAACCTATCATTAAAATCATCCATTGTACCTGAAGACTGGAGGGTGGCCAATGTAACCCCAATATTTAAAAAAGGCTCCAGGGGCGAACCAGGTAACTATAGACCAGTGAGCCTGACTTCAGTGCCTGGAAAAATAGTGGAAACTATTCTCAAGAACAAAATTGTAAAGCATATAGAAAGACATGATTTAATGGAACATAGTCAACATGGATTTACCCAAGGGAAGTCTTGCCTAACAAATCTGCTTCATTTTTTTTGAAGGGGTTGTTAAAAATGTGGATAAAGGTGAACCGGTAGATGTAGTGTATTTGGATTTTCAGAAGGCGTTTGATAAAGTCCCTCATGAGAGGCTTCTACGAAAACTAAAAAGTCATGGGATAGGAGGCGATGTCCTTTCGTGGATTACAAGCTGGTTAAAAGACAGGAAACAGAGAGTAGGATTAAATGGTCAATTTTCTCAGTGGAAAAGGGTAAACAGTGGAGTGCCTCAGGGATCTGTACTTGGACCGGTGCTTTTCAATATATATATATATAAATGATCTCGAAAGGAATACGACGAGTGAGGTTATCAAATTTGCAGATGATATAAAATTATTCAGAGTAGTTAAATCACAAGCAGACTGTGATACATTGCAGGAGGACCTTGCGAGACTTGAAGATTGGGCATCCAAATGGCAGATGAAATTTAATGTGGACAAGTGCAAGGTGTTGCATATAGGGAAAAATAACTGTTGCTGTAGTTACACAATGTTAGGTTCCATATTAGGAGCTACCTCCCAGGAAAAAGATCTAGGCATCATAGTGGATAATACTTTAAAATCGTCAGCTCAGTGTGCTGCAGCAGTCAAAAAAGCAAATAGAATGTTAGGAATTATTAGGAAGGGAATGGTTAATAGAAATGAAAATGTCATAATGCCTCTACATCGCTCCATGGTGAGACCACACCTTGAATACTGCGTACAATTCTGGTCGCCACATCTCAAAAAAGATATAGTTGCGATGGAGAAGGTACAGAGAAGGCAACCAAAATGATAAAGGGGATGGAACAGCTTCCCTATGAGGAAAGGCTGAAGAGATTAGGGCTGTTCAGCTTGGAGAAGAGACAACTGAGGGGGGATATGATAGAGGTCTTTATCATGAGAAGTCTTGAACGAGTAGATGTTACTCGGTTATTTTCACTTTCGAATAATGGAAGGACTAGGGGACATTCCATGAAGTTAGCAAGTAGCACATTTAAGACTAATCGGAGAAAATTCTTTTTCACTCAACGCACAATTAAACTCTGGAATTTGTTGCCATAGGATGTGGTTAGTGTAGTTAGTGTAGCTGGGTTCAAAAAAGGTTTGGATAAGTTCTTGGAGGAGAAGTCCATTAATGGCTATTAATAAATTTTACTTAGGGAATAGCCACTGCTATTAATTGCATCAGTAGCATGGGATCTTCTTAGTGTTTGGGTAATTGCCAGGTTCTTGTGGCCTGGTTTTGGCCTCTGTTGGAAACAGGATGCTGGGCTTGATGGACCCTTGGTCTGACTCAGCATGGCAATTTCTTATGTTCTTATGAAAATGTAGGTAATATTCTTAAACTATTCAGATAGAGGTAGACTTTAAAAGTTCGGCAAGTGCCAAAATCGGGATTAGCGCGTTCAAGTTGGGCTTGGGATTGTAACTTTCAAACAAGTACGCGAGCTCACATCTGCACGAATTTGCCGGCTCGTGCGCAGGGACGAGGCTATTTTATAACAGACGCTTATATATATGCAAGTTATAAAATAGGCTGAATGTGCACATAAGTGCACGCGACTATGCACACAAATGGCGCTTCTAATAAATAAGATGGGGGGGGGGGGTTAAGAGACATGAACACCGATGCAATTGCCTGTTTTCCCAGTTCGTTCCCAGTTTGCCAGCTAAGGGAAAGGCCTTCCAAACCCCCCAACTTTAATAGCCCTCCTTCACTCCTATTAGCCCCGAACCTTAAAACCCTGCTGTACTGTGTAGTTTTTTTGTTTAATGACTCTCACACCATCCAAAGCAGAAGTAAAGTTATGGGACGGGGACTCCAGCGCGCACTTTTTTGCATAAGTATTTACGCGCCACTTTCAGTGTGAAATCCAGGAGTGCCCATGGAAACCTCGACTAAGCCCCTCGACTAAGCCCCTTGACTTGTTTGTGAAAACATTTTTGTGCGTGCAGTAAGCACGTACGCGGATACCTTTAAAAATCTGCTCAGCAAGTGCTGGCCCGACATATTCGTGATTCTCCCAGATTTGGTGAGTGCTGTGCTTTTAAAATTTACCTTTAAGTGTGCCCATTGAAATTTAAAAGCCGCCAAGATAGGCACATATCGCTAATGTGCAGGCATCTCACTGGGATGTCAAATGGGGAGGAGAGTGGCATGGTCTGGGCATAGCATGGGTGTTTGGGGGCAGGGTATGAGTGTGGCCAAGAAATATGCACATATTTTCTTATGTGCCTGAGCGCACCCAGGTTCACTGCCGCGTAGGTTTAATTCTGCTAGGGACAAGGGTAAGTTAAAAAATAAACTAACCAAGCATGAGTGGTAACTGGGGGGAATGTAAGCTATTCAACCAGGAGGCTTGGGAGGACACAGGTGTTAACTGTACTAACTAGTAGACAAACTGGTGAAACTGGGAATGGCGTGGATGAGCGCCCCTTGTCTAGAGATATATTGTGTTCAGTTACGTACACGTGCAATGGCACCACAAATTAATTATATTGCGCCTCCCTGGATTCTCCCCAGCATCTGCTTTGTACTTTTTCCCCCAGCGCTATACTCATTTCCTCTTAATTTCTCACGGAGCAGGAGTGAACTCCGGTTGCATTTGCTCCATCAGTGCTTCCATTGCAAATGATGCCAGCAGATCCATTTTCATGGAATAAAGGAATCGCAAAGGCTTCAATTGCTCGCATTATTTGCAGTAGGGGATGGAGCATAGCAAAAGTGATAGGGGATTGCAGCAGTTGAGTAAAGTTTTTTATGGAATGAAAACGCCATTGGGATAAGATGGAGCCGGATCTGCTTGGGAGACTTGAGGAGGCCCAGAAGATGGGTTACTTTATGTTAGCTCAATTCTTTTAAAGATTCTGCTTCAATGAATATGTTCATTTTGATGTTTCATTTCAAATAAATGACAAGAAACCACACAATCAAGATATGAAATAAATAGAACAGGTGAAAAATCAGCTGAAACTATTTGTTCACACAATCAGAACAGGTGAACAACAATCTGATGAAGAAAGAAAATTACCTGATTTGGGAGGGCTTGGAGTTGAACCTGATGAACGAAAGAGCACAGAGTTAAAATTTCAGTCAGACTTTATGCTTCTGCTAAAATTCAGGATTGCTTACCTAAGAACGAGGAGATAATTGAGCTTTAGTAAAAATTCAGAAATATAAATGTAAATATTCTGAATTTGTAGTTCCAGTCCTGGTGGTTGTTTATAGAAAAATCAGGAAGCTCATATTTCGGAACATTTAATTGGAAGTAATATTTTAAGTAATCATACCTAGGTATTAGCATCTGAACTACATAGAAACAGAGCAAGTGAAATCTTTTGCAGAGATAGAAATTACCTGATGTTGTAGTTCCTGATTTGGCAACTGTTGCTATAAAAATAATAGAATTTTTAGGTTATAATTTATAACATAGTCAGTAACGTTTAAACCACATATTTGTGAGGCAAGACTTGGCTTGGGTAAAGCCATGCTGACTTTGTTCCATTAAACCATGTCTTTCTATATGTTCTGTGATTTTGATGTTTAGAACACTTTCCACTATTTTTCCTGGCACTGAAGTCAGACTAACCGGTCTGTAGTTTCCCGGATCACCCCTGGAGCCCATTTTAACTATTGGGGTTACATTTGCTATCCTTCAGTCTTCAGGTACAATGGATGATTTTAATGATAGGTTACAAATTTTTACTAATATGTCTGAAATTTCATTTTTTAGTTCCTTTAGAACTCTGGGGTGTATAGCATCCGGTTAAGGTGATTTACTACTCTTCAGTTTGTCAATCAGGTCTACCACATCTTCTAGGTTCACCGTGATTTGATTCAGTCCATCTGAATCATTACCCATGAAAACCTTCTCCATTACAGGTACCTCCACAACATCCTCTTCAGTAATCACCGAAGCAAAGAAATCATTTAATCTTTCCGCGATGGCCTTATCATCTCTAAGTGCCCCTTTAACCCCTCGATCATCTAACGGTCCAACTGACTCCCTCACAGGCTTTCTGCTTCGGATATACTTAAAAAGGTTTTTACTGTGAGTTTTTGCCTCTAGGGCCAACTTCTTTTCAAAATCTCTCTTAGCTTGTCTTATCAATGTCTTACATTTAACCTGCCAACGTTTATGCTTTACCTATTTTCTTCTGTTGGATCCTTCTTCCAATTTTTGAATGAAGATCTTTTGGCTAAAATAACTTTTTTCACCTCCCCTTTTAACCATGCCGGTAATCGTTTTGCCTTCTTTCCACCTTTCTTAATGTGTGGAATACATCTGGACTGTATTCTAGAATGTTTTTTTTTTTTACATTGGCCACGCCTCTTGGACATTTTTTACTCTTGTAGCTGCTCCTTTCAGTTTTTTTCTAACAATTTTTCTCATTTTATCAAAATTTCACTTTTGAAAGTTTAGCACTAGACCCGTGGATTTGCACACTGTTCCTCTTCCAGTCATTAAATCAAATGTGATCATATGGCTTGATCATATGGCTTTTAAATATTGCTATCATGGAATGTTACATTTACATGAGAAACTCCTTTGAAAATTCAGCTTCCATATTATCTTGAGATATAGGGTGTTCTGCTATGTGCACTTGCCATTTCACCAAAAAAATAAATATCCTGGGCCTCAACAGATACTGCCCATAATCTTATATCCCTTTTCCTATTATTTCCTTCTAATATTTCATGGATCAGGAGCAAATCTCCATTGCTTTCGCTCCGCCATTGCTAATGATGCCAGCAGACTTAAATTCCTGGAAAAGAAAGCACCAGGTTTGATCTGCTGGCATTATTTGCAATTAGGGCTAGAGCATAGCAGAAATGATGAGGCCTGCACCAGCCCAGGAAAGATTTGTCATGAAATGAAGACACCATTAGGGGAAGATGGGAAAGGATCTGCTTGGAGGAATAGGAAGAGGACCAGGAGATAGGGTACGTTTTGGTGAAATTTTAATTTGTTTTAATGTTTTACATCAATGAACATGTTCAGTTTGATTTTTCATTTCAAATAAATAAAAGGAAAACACACAATCAAAATACGAAGACAGAAACAATAAATAACAGAAGTGGAAACTTCAAATGAAATCATAAAAGTATTTACTCACAGAGTCAGCACAGATTAACAAAAATCTTATCAAGAGATAAAATTACCTGATGTGGAAACACTTGTAGTGCTTGGACCTGCTGAAAGCAGAAAGCAGAGATTAATCAACTCTAACCTTACTCTATAATAAACCATTGCATTCTTAATAGTGAAGAGATAATTGAGGTTTAGAAAAAGAATTCAGCAATAGAAATGAAAAGAATCTGAATGTGTAGTTCCGGTACTGGTGGTTGCTCATAGAAAAGTAAGGAAGTTTGTACTGCGGAATATTTATTTTGAAGACATATTTTAAGTAACCGTATCTAGGTATTAGCACCTGAAGCAGAGTAATAAATAGAAACTGTCTGAAGGAACTGATATGGTACTTGGAGCTGTAAAAATGATAGAATTTTTAGCTTATAACTTATAAAAATCCCAAAGTATTTCCTATGTTTTAACATATAAAGGTGCATTTTAAAAGGGATGGGCTCGTCAAAATCAGAGATGTGCTTGCTTTTTAGTCATGCGTGTGTCTACCTCATTTTAAAAAGGTCCTAGCTGCACGCACTGCTCCAGATATGCAAATATCTCACTTGGAAGGAGAAAGGGACCTGGTGTGAGCAGGGTGTGGGCGGGGCCTGGGTATTCTGGGGCAGGGCCAGGAGGTGTGCGCTTAGTTACGTACATGCCTGCGCACATCCCCAGGTCCTGTGCTATGGAAATTTACTTCTGCTAGGGAAGAGGATAAGTTAAAAAAAAAATTCAAGCATAACTGGGGGGTTTATGGGTCTGGGGTAACTGGAGGAAATGCAGGCTAAAGAACCAGGGGTTTTGCAGGACCTCTACGTTGGGTGAACTGGTGGGCATCGGGTGTAACTGGTCATAGCATGGATGTGCGCCTTTTATAAAATTCCCTCAGTTGAGTTGCACATACACTGACAAGCGCGGCTGTGCGCTCTCGCTTGCATAACCCAGTGCACACATACTCGTGCCTAGTCAGTTTTATAACATATGTGCATACGTGTGTGTATGTTAATCAATTGCTGCATCCCTGGACATGCGCCGATGCACACGTATATATGTACCCTCGTGCCTGTTTTGAAATAACACTCATACCATTTCCAAGCAGAATATGAAAATTTGGTAATATTCTTAAACTATTCAGATAGAGGTAGACTTTAAAACTTCGGCAAGTGCTAAAATCGGGATTAGCACATTCAAGTTGGGCTTGTGATTGTAACTTTCAAACAAGTACGCAAGCTCACATCTGCACGCATTTGCCGGCTCGTGCGCAGGGACGCGGATATTTTATAACAGACGCGTATATATATTAGAGATGTGAATCGTGTGATCGATCGTCTTAACGATCGATTTCGGCTGGGAGGGGGAGGGAATCGGATCGTCGCAGTTTGGGTTTTTTAAATATCGTGTAAATCGTGTAAATCGAAAACCGGCACACTAAAACATCCCTAAAACCCACCCGACCCTTTAAAATAAATCCCCCACCCTCCTGAACCCCCCCAAAATGCCTTAAATTACCTGGGATCCAGAGGAAGGGTCCCGGTGTGATCTTTCACTCTCAGACCTCGGTGCGTTGTAGAAATGGCGCCGGCGCTACCTTTGACCTGTCATATGACAGGGCAAAGGTAGCGCCGGCACCATTTTGTTTTTTTGTCCCCTGACGGCAGGAGCGTAGGAGATCGCTCCCGGACCCCCAGGGACTTTTGGCCAGCTTGGGGGGGCCTCCTGACCCCCACAAGACTTGCCAAAAGTCCAGCGGGGGTCCGGAACGACCTCCTGCAGTCGAATCGTGTTGCTGTACAGCCGGCGCCATTTTGCGGCGGTAGGAGATCGTTCCGGACCCCCGCTGGACTTTTGGCAAGTCTTGTGGGGGTCAGGAGGCCCCCCCAAGCTGGCCAAAAGTCCCTGGGGGTCCGGGAGCGATCTCCTACGCTCCTGCCGTCGGGGGACAAAAAAACAAAATGGCGCCGGCGCTACCTTTGCCCTGTCATATGACAGGTCAAAGGTAGCGCCGGCGCCATTTCTACAATGCACGGAGATCCGAGAGTGAAAGATCACACCGGGACCCTTCCTCTGGACCCCAGGTAATTTAAGGCATTTTGGGGGGGTTCAGGAGGGTGGGGGATTTATTTTAAAGGGTCGGGGTGGGTTTTAGGGTTGTTTTAGTGTGCCGGTTTTCCCACCCTCCCCCTTCCCCTCCCCCTTCCCCCGATTTATGATTTTTTGACGATAAATCGGGGGAATCAAAAATCGTTAGAGCCGCGATACAATAACAATTCCCCCGATTTATCGTCAAAAAATCGTAAATCGGGGGAATTGTTATTGTATCGCGGCTCTAACGATTTTTGATGATTTAAAATATATCGGACGATATTTTAAATCGTCAAAAAACGATTCACATCCCTAATATATATATATATATATATGCACGTTATAAAATAGGCTGAATGCGCACATAGGGGCACGCGACTATGCACACAAATGGCGCTTCTAATAAATAAGTGGGGGGGGGGGGGGTGGGTTAAGAGACATGAACACAGATGCAATTGCCTGTTTTCCCAGTTCGTTCCCAGTTTGCCAGCTAAGAGAAAGGCCTTCCAAATCCCCCAACTTTAACAGCCCTCCTTCACTCCTATTAGCCCCGAACCTTAAAACCCTGCTGTACTGTGTAGTTTTTTTGTTTAATGACTCTCACACCATCCAAAGCAGAAGTAAAGTTATGGGACGGAGACTCCAGCGCGCACTTTTGTGGATAAGTATTTTACGCGCCACTTTCAGTGTGAAATCCAGGAGCGCCCATGCAGACCTCGACTAAGCCCCTGACCTGAACTTGTTTGTGAAAACATTTTTGTGCGTACAGTAAGCACGTACGCGGATACCTTTTAAAATCTGCTCAGCAAGTGCTGGTCCGACATAGTCGTGAATCTCCCAGCTTTGGTGCGTGCTGTGCTTTTAAAATTTACCTTTAAGTGTGCTCACTGAAATTTAAAAGCTGACAAGATAGGCACATATCGCTAATGTGCAGCTTCTCACTGGGATGTCAAAAGGGGAGGGGAGTGGCATGGTCTGGGCACAGCATGGGTGTTTTGGGGCGGGGTATGAGTGTGGCCAAGAAATATGCACATTCCTACTTATGTGCCTGAGCACACCCAGGTCCACTGCTAGGGACAAGGGTAACTTAAAAAATAAACTAACCAAGCATGTGTGGTAACTAGGGGGAATGTAAGCTATTCAACCAGGAGGCTTGGGAGGACACAGGTGTTAACTGTACTAACTGGTGGACAAACTGGTGAAACTGGGAATGGCGTGGATGAGCGCCCCTTGTCTAGAGATATATTGTGTTCAGCTACGTACACTTGCAATGGCACCACAAATTAATTATATTGTGCCTCCCTGGATTCTCCCCAGCATCTGCCTTGTACTTTTTCCCCCAGCACTATACTCAATTCCTTTTAATTTCTCACGGAGCAGGAGTGAACTCCGGTTGCATTTGCTCAATCAGTGCTTCCATTGCAAAAGATGCCAGCAGATCCATTTTCATGGAATAAAGGAATCGCAAAGGATTCAAATGCTCGCATTATTTGCTGTTGGGGATGGAGCATAGCAGAAGTGATAGGCGATTGCAGCAGTGGAGTAAAGTTTTTTATGGAATGAAAACTCCATTGAGATAAGATGGAGCCGGATCTGCTTGGGAGACTTGAGGAGGCCCAGAAGATGGGTTACTTTATGTTAGCTCAATTCTTTTAAAGATTCTGCTTCAATGAATATGTTCACTTTGAATTTTCATTTCAAATAAATGACAAGAAACCACACAATCAAGATATGAAATAAATAGAACAGAAGTGAAAAATCAGCTGAAACTATTTGTTCACACAATCAGAAAAGGTGAACAACAATCTGATGAAGAAAGAAAATTACCTGATTTGGGAGGGCTTGGAGTTGAACCTGATGAACGAAAGAGAGCATAGAGTTAAAATTTCAATCAGACTTTATGCTTCTGCTAAAATTCAGGATTGCATACCTAACAATGAGGAGATAATTGAGCTTTAGTAAAAATACAGAAATATAAATATAAATATTCTGAATTTGTAGTTCCAGTCCTGGTGGTTGTTTATAGAAAAATCAGGAAGCTCATATTTCAGAACATTTAATTGGAAGTAATATTTTAAGTAATCATACCTAGGTATTAGCATCTGAACTACATAGAAACAGAGCAAGTGAAAACTTTTGCAGAGATGGAAATTACCTGATGTTGTAGTTCCTGATTTGGCAACTGTTGCTATAAAAATAATAGAATTTTTAGGTTATAATTTATAACATAAAGTCAGTAACGTTTAAACCACTGTGCGGGCACAGTTTGTTGTGACTGGGCCAGCATGCAGCCAGGGACGCAGCAATTTTATAACTTGCAAAAATATGCGTGTATTTTAGAAAATAGCCTAGGCGTGCACACACGAGTGCCCAATTTTAAATAGGCACCCAATTCCCGCTTCTACCATGGAAGTCAGATTTTAAAAAGGGCACGCACCCACACCATTGCCAACTTCACAGTTCGCCCATCAATTTGCCCAGTTAAGAGCTAAGTCCTCCAAACCCCCCTGGTATAAAAGCCTGCACTCCCCCTAGTTACCACAGAGCACTTAAACCCAGCAGAAATGGCTTTTTTTAAGTTTAAAGTTGCACTTCTTCCATACACACGAAAATTTAAATGATACTGGATCTTGGTTGTCTGCCAGTGTGCGTACATATTTACGTGCACATCTCTCCCCCCCCCCAAAAAAAGCCCCCCACCCATGCCACTTTTCCATTTGGAGAGAGAAGTGCATGCCGCAGGAGATACGTGTGCATCTGGGCACCTTGTAAAATTCGGTAGGCACGGGCAAGCCCGACTTGTACGTGCATCTCCTTATTTTAGCTCACTCCTGACTTTTAAAATTCACCTTAAAATGTATATCCCATCTTTGAAAATATACAGTTTCCAAGCAGAATATGAAGATTTTGGTTAAAACATTATTTCATTCGTCTTAATATTGCCATTGGTTGTTATCCTAGTATGAAGAAAGGGTACATATAGTGATATTTTTTCAACAAAGTTTGAAATCACATTTAAAAATAGAAGGCCTGATTCAATAGCATCTACATGCTTACCACTGAGGTTTTGCATGTGTTAATGTACTTTTAACATGTAACTGGGTTTTTCAATATTGCTATTATATATGCCATTAATTTGTCAATGGGTTGTACCTGTGCTAAGTGCACTTAACATGGATAAATGGCTTTTAAATATTACTAACATGGAATGTTACATTTACATGCGCTACTCCTTTGAAAATTCAGCTTCCATTTTATCTGGAGATATAGGGTGTTCTGCTATGTGCACTTGCCATTTCACCAAAAAATAAATATCCTGGGCCTCAACAGATTCTGCCCATAATCTTATATCCAGTTTCCTATTATTTCCTTCTAATACTTCATGGATCAGGAGCAAATCTCCATTGCTTTCGCTCCGCCATTGCTAATGATGCCAGCAGACTTAAATTCCTGGAAAAGAAAGCACCAGGTTTGATCTGCTGGCATTATTTGCAGTTGGGGCTACAGCATAGCAGAAATGATGAGGCCTGCACCAGCCCAGGAAAGATTTGTAATGAAATGTTCTATTCTCCCTGTTCTATTCTCCCTGTTACATGTAACTGCCTTTTCCGCACCATAGTTCAAGTTTAAGTTTATTTCGCACTCCTGTTTTATGTGAACCAGCATGATGTGACTGTTGTCTCGAATGCCGGTATATAAAAAAACCTAAATAAATAAATAAATAAATAAAATAAATAAGACACCATTAGGGGAAGATGGGAAAGGATCTGCTTGGAGGAATAGGAAGAGGCCCAGGAGATAGGGTACTTTGTGGTGAAACTTCAATTTTTTTTAATGTTTTACATCAATGAACATGTTCAGTTTGACTTTTCATTTCAAATAAATAAAAAGAAAACACACAATCAAAATACGAAGACAGAAACAATAAATAACAGAAGTGGAAACATCAAATGAAATCATAAAAGTATTTGCTCACACATTCAGAGCAGATTAACAACAATCTTATCAAGAGATAAAATTACCTGGTGTGGAAACACTTGTAGTGGTTGGGCCTGCTGAAAGCAGAAAGCAGAGATTAATCAACTCTAACCTTACTCTATAATACACCATTGCATTCTTAATAGTGAACAGATAATTGAGGTTTAGAAAAATAATTCAGCAATATAAATGAAAAGAATCTGAATGTGTAGTTCCGGTACTGGTGGTTGTTCATAGAAAAGTAAGGAAGATTGTACTGCGGAATATTTATTTGGAAGTCATATTTTAAGTAACCGTATCTAGGTATTAGCACCTGAAGCAGAGTAATAAATAGAAACTGTCTGAAGGAACTGATATGGTACTTGGAGCTGTAAAAATGATAGAATTTTTAGCTTATAACTTATAAAAATCCCAAAGTATTTCCTATGTTTTAACATATAAAGGTGAATTTTAAAAGGGATGGGCTCGTCAAAATCAGAGATGTGCTTGCTTTTTAGTCATGTGTGTGTCTACCTGATTTTAAAAGGCCTAGCTGCACGCACTGCTCCAGATATGCAAATATCTCACTTGGAAGGAGAAAGGGACCTGGTGTGAGCAGGGTGTGGGCGGGGCCTGGGTATTCTGGGGCAGGGCCAGGAGGAGTGCGCTCAGTTACCTATTTATTTATTTATTTATTTTATTCAACCTTATATACTGGCTTTCAAATTCATTTCAAGGCGGTTTACATTGATTGAAATTGCAATAGCAACATCCAAACACATATATACAAAAACATATCATTGTACATATTACATGACTAAAATACATTAGAACTAAAAAGCTACCTGGCTAAAAATGCATTAAAACTACTCTTTCAAGTCCCATAGTGATAGCCAACACTTCTACCACGTCTTCCCAAATTTACCCCCCTTCCCTCCACCCTTCCATCTACCCTCCTCCCCCCCACCCACCCATCTCCCCTCCTTCCCCTCCTACATGCCCAGGTCCTGGCTGCGGACATTTACTTCTGCTATGGAGGAGGTTAAGTTAAAAAAAAAATCCAAACATCACTGGGGGATTTAATGGATCTGGGGTAACTGGAGGAAATGCAGGCTAAAGAACCAGGGGGGGTTTGCAGGACCTAGCTCTATACTGGGTGAACTGGTGGCCACCTGGTGAAACTGGTCATAGCATGGATGCGCGCCTTTTATAAAATTCCACTGATAGGCGCAGCTGTGCGCTCCTGCTTGCATAATCCGGTGCACACATAATCACGACTAGTCATTTTTATAACATATGTGCATACGTGCGTGTATGTTAATCAATTGCTGCATCCCTGGGCAAGCTCCGATGCACACGTATATATGTACCCTTGTGCCTGTTTTGAAATAACACTCATACCATTTCCAAGCAGAATATGAACATTTGGTAATATTCTTAAACTATTCAGATAGAGGTAGATTTTAAAAGTTCGGCAAGTGCCAAAATCGGGATTAACGCATTCCAGTTGGGCTTGTGATTGTAACTTTGAAACAAGTACGCGAGGTCACATCTGCACGCATTTGCCGGCTCGTGCGCAGGGACGTGGCTATTTTATAACAGATGCGTATATATATGCACGTTATAAAACAGGCTGAATGCGCACATAAGTGCACGCGACTATGCACACAAATGGCGCTTCTAATAAATAAGTGGGAGGGGGGGGTGAAGAGACATGAACACCAATGCCATTGCCTGTTTTCCCAGTTCGTTCCCAGTTTGCCAGCTAAGGGAAAGGCCTTCCAAACCCCCCAACTTTAATAGCCCTCCTTCACTCCTATTAGCCCCGAACCTTAAAACCCTGCTGTAGGGGTGTGCATTCGTTTTGAATGCATATGTAAAACGCAACGTCATTTTTTTTTTTAACTTAAAAAAGTGATGAGGCGAAAACGATCGGATTTCCAACTTATTCAACATAGCTATGTTGAATACGTTGGAAATCGCGATTGTTGATCCTAAATAAAAATGTAAACCCCTCACCCTCCTTAATCCCCCCCCAAGACTTACCAAAACTCCCTGGTGGTCCAGCGGAGAGTCAGGACGCCATTTCTATATTCCTTTGCGAGGAGCACGTGACGTCGGCGTCACGTCGGAGTGACGCGGACGTCACGTGATTCGCTGCGCGTTCGCTCCGGGACACAACCGGACACAACCGGAACTTTTGGCCAGCTTGGGGGGGCCTCCTGGACCCCGCTAGACTACCAGGGAGTTTTGTTAAGTCTTGGGGGGGGATTAAGGAGGGTGAGGGGTTTAAATTTTTATTTAGGGAATCGGTGCACGTATGGACATAGACTCAACTTATGGAATTCTACATATGTCCATATTGACCGAAATTGACCCCCACTTTCGACTTATGGACTTATGAACATAAACTTTTTGTCTGCACATCCCTACCCTGCTGTACTGTGTAGATTTTTTGTTTAATGACTCTCACACCATCCAAAGCAGAAGTAAAGTTATGGGATGGAGACTCCAGCGCGCACTTTTGTGCTTCAGTATTTACGCGCCACTTTCAGTGTGAAGTCCAGGAGTGCCCATGCAGACCTCGACTAAGCCCCTGACCTGCCCTTCTTTGTGAAACATTTGTGTGTGTGCAGTAAGCACGTACGCGGATACCTTTTAAAATCTGCTCAGCAAGTGCTGGCAGGACATATTCGTGAATCTCCCAGCTTTGGTGAGTGCTGTGCTTTCAAAATTTACCTTTAAGTGTCCCAATGAAATTTAAAAGCTGACAAGATAGGCACATGTCGCTAATGTGCAGGCATCTCACTGGGATGTCAAAAGGGGAGGGGAGTGGCGTGGTCTGGGCATAGCATGGGTGTTTTGGGGCAGGGTATGAGTGTGGCCAAGAAATATGCACAAATCTACTTATGTGCCTGAGCGCGCAGAGGTTCACTGCCGTGTAACTTTACTTCTGCTAGGAACAAGGATAAGTTTAAAAAAAAAAACTAACCAAGCATCTGTGGTAACTGGGGGGAATGTAAGCTATTCAACCAGGAGGCTTGGGAGGACAGAGGTGTTAACTGTACTAACTGCTGGACAAACTGGTGAAACTGGGAATGGCGTGGATGGGCGCCCCTTGTCTAGAGATATATTGTGTTCAGCTACGTACACGTGCAATGGCATCACAAATTAATTATATTGCGCCTCCCTGGATTCTCCCCAGCATCTTCTTTGTACTTTTTCCCCCAGCGCTATACTCATTTCCTCTTAATTTCTCACGGAGCAGGAGTGAACTCCGGTTGCATTTGCTCCATCAGTGCTTCCATTGCAAATGATGCCAGCAGATCCATTTTCATGGAATAAAGGAATCGCAAAGGCTTCAAATGCTCACATTATTTGCAGTTGGGGATGGAGCATAGCAGAAGTGATAGGGGATTGCATCAGTTGAGTAAAGTTTTTTATGGAATGAAAACTCCATTGGGATAAGATGGAGCCGGATCTGCTTGGGAAACCTGAGAAGGCCCAGAAGATGGGTTATTTTATGTTAGCTCAATTCTTTTAAAGATTCTGCTTCAATGAATATGTTCACTTTGATTTTTCATTTCAAATAAATGAAAAGAAACCACACAATCAAGATATGAAAAGGCAGAACAAAATAGAACAGAAGTGAAAAATCAGCTGAAACTATTTGTTCACACAATCAGAACAGGTGAACAACAATCTGATGAAGAAAGAAAATTACCTGATTTGGGAGGGCTTGGAGTTGAACCTGATAAAAATAGAGAGCACAGAGTTAAACTTTCAGTCAGACTTTATGCTTCTGCTAAAATTCAGGATTGCTTACCTAACAATAAGGAGATAATTGAGCTTTAGTAAAAATACAGAAAATAAATGTAATTATTCTGAATTTTTAGTTCCAGTCTTGCTGGTTGTTTATAGAAAAATCAGGAAGCTCATGTTTCTGAACATTTAATTGGAAGTAATATTTCAAGTAATCATACCTAGGTATTAGCATCTGAACTACATAGAAACAGAGCAAGTGAAAACTTTTGCAGAGATAGAAATTACCTGATGTTGTAGTTCCTGATTTGGCAACTGTTGCTATAAAAATAATAGAATTTTTAGGTTATAATTTATAACAAATGTGCGGGCACATTTTGGTGTGTCTGAGCCAGCATGCAGCCAGGGACGCAGCAATTTTATAACTTGCAAACATATGCGTGCATTTTAGAAAATAGCCTAGGCGTGCACACACGAGTGCCCAATTTTAAATAGGCACCCAATTCCCGCTTCTACCATGGAAGTCAGATTTTAAAAAGGACACGCACCCACACCATTGCCAACTTCACAGATCGCCCATCAATTTGCCCAGTTAAGAGCTAAGTCCTCCAAACCCCCCTGGTATAAAAGCCTGAACTCCCCCTAGTTACCACAGAGCACTTAAACCCAGCAGAAATGGCTTTTTTTAAGTTTAAAGTTGCACTTCTTCCATACACACGAAAATTTAAATGATACTGGATCTTGGTTTTGTGCCAGTGTGCGTACATATTTACGTGCACATCTCTTCCCCTCCCAAAAAAGCCCCCCACCCATGCCACTTTTCCAATTGGAGAGAGAAGTGCATGCCGCAGGAGATACGTGTGCATCTGGGCACCTTGTGAAATTCGGTAGGCACGCGCAAGCCCGACTTGTGCGTGCATCTCCTGATTTAAGCTCACTCCTGACTTTTAAAATTCACCTTAAAATGTCTATCCCATCTTTGAAAATATACAGTTTCCAAGCAGAATATGAGGATTTTGGTTAAAACATTATTTCATTCGTCTTAATATTGCCATTGGATGTTATCCTAGTATGAAGAAAGGGCACATGTAGTGATATTGTTTCATCAAAGTTTGAAATCACATTTAACAACAGAAGGCCTGATTCAACAGCATCTACATGCTTATCACTGAGTTTTTGCATGTGTTAATGTACTTTTCTCATGTAACTGTGTTTTTCAAAATTGCTACGATCTATGCCATTAATTTGTCAATGGGTTTTACCTGTGCTAAGTGTACTTAACATGGATAAATGGCTTTTAAATATTGCTATCATGGAATGTTACATTTACATGAGAAACTCGTTTGAAAATTCAGCTCCCATTTTATCTGGAGATATAGGGTGTTCTGCAATGTGCACTTGCCATTTCACCAAAAAATAAATATCCTGGGCCTCAACAGATTCTGCCCATAATCTTATATCCCTTTTCCTATTATTTCCTTCTAATACTTCATGGATCAGGAGCAAACCCCCATTGCTTTCGCTCCGGCACTGCTAATGATGCCAGCAGACTTAAATTCCTGGAAAAGAAAGCACCAGGTTTGATCTGCTGGCATTATCTGCAATTAGGGCTACAGCATAGCAGAAATGATGAGGCCTGCAGCAGCCCAGGAAAGATTTGTCATGAAATGAAGACACCATTAGGGGAAGATGGGAAAGGATCTGCTTGGAGGAAAAGGAAGAGGACCAGGAGATAGGGTACTTTGTGGTCAAACTTCAATTTGTTTTAATGTTTTACATCAATGAACATGTTCAGTTTGATTTTTCATTTCAAATAAATAAAAAGAAAACCCATAATCAAAATATGAAGACAGAAACAAAGTTATAAAATCGGGTGCACATGTTTGCGCGCCGGGTAGTGCACAAAAATGTACACCCGTGCGCAACCTTTTAAAATCTACCCCTATTTGTTCATACAGTCAGAACAGATTAACAACAATCTGATCAAGAGATAAAATTACCTGATGTGGTAACTCCTGAAGTGGATGAACCTGCTAAAAGCAGAGAGCAGAGAGTTAATAAACTCTAACTTTACGTTATAATTCAACAATGCATGCTTAGCTGTTAACTACACACTAGTACCGGTGCTGGCACCTTTTCGTGCTGGTGAAGATTTTAAAGGCTTTACAATCCATGTAAATGATCACACAAGGTTGAAGGTTGAAAAGTTTAGCCTTCCTTTCAGTTTTTGCTCCACATGTCGTACACCCTAGAACTGCCACTAGGACGTTCTCATGCCAGTATATTTTCTCATTTTCCTCTCATCCTGATTCATTTTTTGAGGTGCTTTGACTTCTATTTGTACTCTAATCTTGTATTTAACTGAACATCAATTTGTTATCCCAAAAAATGTTTTCTTTCACTGATAAGAGACTACCTTCTAGTGGCATAAAAACGTGCCACAGTGGTTCTGGGGTATTGTTTTTTAGAACATTAGTACATTTTCTTTAAATTTTACGGTACCTGCACTGTAAATGTGTTAATATTTGTTTTGAAAGATTCTGTTGGTTTTTTAATCTAATTTTATTGTAACTATTACATTTACTATCAAAAAAACAAAGATGTACATTATTTTTCTTAATTATATATCATACGTTATGATACTAACAGTAAATAAACTACTGTTGTCTCTCTGTACCACCAAAACTTTGAAATAGACAAAATGCAGAATTATTGTCTGTGCTTAATACAGAATATCAATTTGTGCACCAAAACATTTGTGTTCTTTCAATTTTGGAGCCTAAAACATAGCGGCACAAAAATGTGCCGGTGATGTTTCTAGGGTGTAAAAAAAGTTGGAGGTTTTAAGAGATTATTAAGGTTTAGAAATAGAAAACAGAAATATAAATTAAAGTATAAATGTAGTTCCATTACTCGTGGTTCATGAAAAATCAGGAAGTTTATATTTTGGAAAATTTAATGGGAAGCAATATTTTTAAATAAATATATTTAGGCATTAGCAACTGAACTACATGAAAATAGCAAGTGAAAACTTTTGCAGATATGTAAATATAAATTACCTGATGTGGGAGCTACTAATAAATCAGTTGTTGCTGTAAAAGTCATATATACAATTTCCAAGCACAATATGAAGATTGTAATGTTCATAACCAAATTGTTTCAATAATACATTATTTCATTCATGTCTTAGTACTTTCATTGGTTTTTATCCCAGTATGAAGAGAGGGTACATATTAGGGATGTGAATCGTTTTTTGACGATTTAAAATATCGTCCGATATATTTGAAATCGTCAAAAATCGTTAGGGCCACGATACAATACCAATTCCCCCGATTTATCGTTAAAAAATCGTAAATTGGGGGAAGGGGGAGGGCAGGAAAACCGGCACACTAAAACCCCCTAAAACCCACCCCCGACCCTTTAAATTAAATCCCCCACCCTCCCGAACCCCCCCCAAATGCTTTAAATTACCTGGGGATCCAGCGGTGGTCCAGAACGGCGGCGGTCCGGAACGGCCGCCTCAATTGAATCCTTTTGTCTTCAGCCGACGCCATTTTGCAAAATGGCCGCCGCAAAATGGCGGCGGCCATAGACAAAAACGATTTGACGCAGGAGGTCGTTCCGGACCCCCGCTGGACTTTTGGCAAGTCTTGTGGGGGTCAGGAGGCCCCCCCAAGCTGGCCAAAAGTTTCTGGGAGTCCAGCGGGGTTCAGGAAGCGATTTCTTGCCGCAAATCGTTTTCCGTACGGAAAATGGTGCCGGCAGGAGATCGACTGCAGGAGGTCGTTCAGCGGGGGTTCCGGACCGCCGCTGAACGACCTCCTGCAGTCGATCTCCTGCCGGCGCCATTTTCCGTACGGAAAACGATTCGCGGCAAGAAATCGCTTCCTGAACCCCGCTGGACTCCCAGAAACTTTTGGCCAGCTTGGGGGGGCCTCCTGACCCCCACAAGACTTGCCAAAAGTCCAGCGGGGGTCCGGAACGACCTCCTGCGTCGAATCGTTTTTGTCTATGACCGCCGCCATTTTGCGGCGGCCATTTTGCAAAATGGCGCCGGCTGAAGACAAAAGGATTCAATTGAGGGGGCCGTTCCGGACCGCCGCCGTTCTGGACCACCGCTGGATCCCCAGGTAATTTAAAGCATTTGGGGGGGGGTTCGGGAGGGTGGGGGATTTAATTTAAAGGGTCGGGGGTGGGTTTTAGGGGGTTGGCTCACGATTTTAACGATTTTTCACGATATTTTTAAAACCCAAATGGCAACAATACGATTCCCTCCCCCTCCCAGCCGAAATCGATCGTTAAGACGATCGAGGACACGATTCACATCTCTAGTACATATAAGGAATTTTGTCATGAAATTTTAAAAGCATAGAGGGTCTGAATTTGAATATCATTTACACATTTAAAACCGAGATTTTGCATGTGTAAATGCACTGTTCCCAACTGGGCTTTTCAAAAATTGCTACTGTACATACTTCAATTGTTAATAGGTTTTACCCATACTAAGTACACTTAACATGGGTAAATGGCTTTTGAATATTGCTGGAACCCCTGGGTTGGACTGATCCCTTACTTATTTATTTATTATTTTTATATACCGACATTCATCTCAATTGAGATATCACACCGGTTTACATTCAGGTACTGTAGGTATTTCCCTATCCACTGTAGGTATATCCCTATCCACAGAGATGTTCTGGCGGGTCCGCTGTGTGACCTGTTCAATAGATCCCTAGAAATGGGAGTGGTGCCGAGAGACTGGAGAAGAGCGGTGGTGGTCCCGCTTCACAAGAGTGGGAACAGGGAGGAGGCTGGCAACTACAGGCCGGTTAGCCTCACTTCGGTGGTGGGAAAAGTAATGGAGTCTCTGCTGAAAGAGAGAATAGTGAACTATCTACAGTCCGGAGAATTGATGGACCAGAGGCAACATGGATTCACCAGGGGAAGATCCTGTCAGACAAATCTGATTGACTTTTTTGACTGGGTAACCAAGGAATTGGACCAAGGAAGAGCGCTCGATGTCATATACTTGGATTTCAGCAAAGCTTTTGATACGGTTCCGCACAGGAGACTGGTGAATAAAACGAGAAGCTTGGGAGTGAATGACAAGGTGGTGACCTGGATTGCAAATTGGTTGACGGACAGAAGACAATGTGTGATGGTAAACGGAACCTTCTCTGAAGAGAGAGCGGTTTTAAGTGGTGTACCGCAAGGATCGGTGTTGGGACCAGTCCTGTTCAATATCTTTGTGAGCGACATTGCGGACGGGATAGAAGGTAAGGTTTGTCTTTTTGCGGATGACACTAAGATCTGCAACAGAGTGGACACTAGGGATGTGAATCGTTTTTCAACGATTAAAATTATCGTCCGATAATGTTTATATCGTCTTAAATCGTTATAGAACACGATACAATAGAAATTCTAATGATTTATCGTTAAAAATCGTTAAATCGTGTTAGTGCGCACTAACTCGATTTAGTGCGCACTAACTGAAAATGATACAAATAAACACTTTCCAGGTCACTGAAGGTCAGTTAGGAATGAATATGTGTTCCTATTGGCTGGCTGCCCTCTTATCTATTGATGTTACCAAGGTTACCACTGAGGTGATGGTTGGGGGGATGGGAAATGGAACTGGAAACTAACGAACACCAACAGAAAATGAAACAAAGTGTTCACACTTCCCAGGTCAGTAAAGGTCACTTAGGAATGAATATGTATGTATGTATTCCTATTGGCTGGCTGTGCTCTTATCTATTGATGTTACCAAGGCTAATACTGAGGTAATGGTTGGGGGGATGTGAAATGGAAACAGTTGGAAGCTTGACAAAAAAAGTAATGTAATGATCAGCACTCACGTGACTAGAACTTGTTTGTTTATTATTTTTGTTAGCAGGCACCTGAAATGCTAGTGCATGTTGAATTTGCCAATCACTGTGCATTTTAGAAAGGTGGTCCTGGCTGGAACTGTACACAGTTCAAATATATGTAATTGATTGTTGGTAAGTGTATTTTTTAAGTAGCCACACTGGCACAAGTATGTTTACTTTTCCTCCTACTTAACTCACTAGCTCAGCTTTGTAAGAAGGGCTTCTCTGCTTGTGTGTTGTTTTTGTTTGGTGTGAGGAGAGCAGAAACATCAGATCTTTATTCAATCTACTACAGTCATCTCTTACAGTGCCCTATCCCTATTAATACCAGGAGTGTTGTGATCTTCCTGCACACAGTGCCCTAACCCTGATACCAGTCTGAGACAGCTCCCTCCCTGCATTACTAGTGAGAGGCTGGCTTCACAGACAGGGGGGAGCTGCCTGACCCTCACTCCTGACTTCCCCCATGTCCCAGCTAGTGAATGGTGTGTGGGTGAGGGGGGGGGGGGGGGATGGTGAAGTCTGAGACAGCTCCCTCCCTGCATTACTAGTGAGAGGCTGGCTTCACAGACAGGGGGGAGCTGCCTGACCCTCACTCCTGACTTCCCCCATGTCCCAGCTAGTGAATGGTGTGTGGGTGAGGGGGGGGGGGAGGATGGTGAAGTCTGAGACAGCTCCCTCCCTGCATTACTAGTGAGAGGCTGGCTTCACAGACAGGGGGGAGCTGCCTACCCTCACTCCTGACTTCCCCCATGTCCCAGCTAGTGAATGGTGTGTGGGTGAGGGGGGGGGGGGGGAGGATGGTGAAGTCTGAGACAGCTCCCTCCCTGCATTACTAGTGAGAGGCTGGCTTCACAGACAGGGGGGAGCTGCCTGACCCTCACTCCTCCGGGGTATTGTGATCTTCCTGCACACAGTGCCCTATCCCTGATACCAGGGGTGTTGTGATCTTCCTGCATGCAGTGCCCTATCCCTATTAATACCAGGAGTGTTGTGATCTTCCTGCATGCAGTGCCCTATCCCTATTAATACCAGGAGTGTTGTGATCTTCCTGCACGCAGTGCCCTATCCCTGATACCGGGATGTGTGCAAGAAGATCACAACACCCCCGGTATCAGGAATAGGGCACTGTGTGCAGGAAGATCACAACACCCCCAGTATCAGGAATAGGGCACTGTGTGCAGGAAGATCACAACACCCCTGGTATTAGGGATAGGGCACTGTGTGCAGGAAGATCACAACACTCCTGGTATTAATAGGGATAGGGCACTGTGTGCAGGAAGATCACAATACCCCTGGTATCAGGGTTAGGGCACAAGTTCTAGTCACATTGACTGATCACATTACTTGTTTTGTCAAGCTACCAACTGTTTCCATTTCCCATCCCCCATATACTGTCAGTAGGAAACTTGGTAACATGAATAAATAAGAGGGCAGCCAATAGGAATACATATTCATTCCTAAACTGACCTTAACTGACCTGAAAAGTGTCAAATTGTATCATTTTCAGTTAGTGCGCACTAACTCCCAGTTAGTGCGCACTAACTCCCGTTAGTGCGCACTAACTCGAGTTAGTGCGCACTAATCGGAAAAAACGATTTTTAACGATTTTTTAACTAAAAAATCGTGCCTAAGACGATTTTCTTGCCCTGCCACACGATTTCTATCGTTAAGACGATATGGAAAACGATTCACATCCCTAGTGGACACGCCGGAAGGAGTGGAGAGAATGAGACGGGATCTAAGGAAACTGGAAGAGTGGTCGAAGATATGGCAGCTGATATTCAATGCCAAGAAGTGCAAAGTCATGCATATGGGGAGCGGAAATCCGAATGAACTGTATTCGATGGGGGGGGAAAGGCTGACGTGCACGGAGCAGGAGAGGGACCTTGGGGTGATAGTGTCTAATGATATGAAGTCTGCGAAACAATGCGACAAGGCGATAGCAAAAGCCAGAAGAATGCTGGGCTGCATAGAGAGAGGAATATCGAGTAAGAAAAGGGAAGTGATTATTCCCTTGTACAGGTCCTTGGTGAGGCCTCACCTGGAGTACTGTGTTCAGTTCTGGAGACCGTATCTACAAAAAGACAAAGACAAGATGGAAGCGGTACAGAGAAGGGCGACCAGGAAGGTGGAGGATCTTCATCGCATGACGTACGAGGAGAGATTGAAGAATCTAAATATGTACACCCTGGAGGAAAGAAGGAGCAGAGGTGATATGATACAGGCTTTCAGATACTTGAAAGGTTTTAATGATCCAAAGGCAACAACAAACCTTTACCATAAGAAAAAAATCAGCAGAACCAGGGGTCACGATTTGAAGCCCAGGGAGGAAGATTCAGAACCAATGTCAGGAAGTATTTCTTCACGGAGAGGGTGGTGGATGCCTGGAATGCCCTTCCGGAGGAAGTGGTGAAGACCAGAACTGTGAAGGACTTCAAAGGGGCGTGGGATAAACACTGTGGATCCATAAAGTCAAGAGGCCGCCAATGAAGAGTAGGTGACTCGCCAGAATGATGGCTACTGCCTGGAGACAATACCCTTATTCAATAAACATACACATGGTTACTGTGACTCCAACATCACTCTAAGCTTCAACAGCAAGAGGAAATGTGGAAAAAAGGATTTGCACTCACAAAGACGGGAGTAGCTGGCTTGTTACGGCGGTTACTACCCCCAAACCAAATATCCAAATTACTACCTCCACCTTCCTCTATTCCTGATGCCTTTCAACTAGCTTGATCACTCCATTCTTATACTTCACTTTCAATGCATATCCAGCATAGTTCTCTGCTTCAACAGCAGGGGAAAAGAAAAACTGTTACTTCACACATCCAGCAGAGCTCTCTGCTTAAACGGCAGGGGAGAAGAAAAAAGGGTTCGCACTCACAAAGCGGGGAGTAGCTGGCTTGTTACGGCGGTTACTACCCCAAACCAAATGTACCTGATACTTCACTCTCGACGCATATCCAGCATGGCTCTCTGCTTCAACGGCATGGGAGAAAGACTGATACATCACGAATTTCCAGCATAGCTCTCTGCTTCAACGGCAGGGGAAAAGAAAAACTGATACTTCACGCATATCCAGCATAACTTCAACGGCAGGGGAGAAGAAAAAAGGATTCACACTCACAAAGCGGGGAGTAGCTGGCTTGTTACGGCGGTTACTACCCCAAACCAAATCTGCCTGATACTTCACTTTCGATGCATATCCAGCATAGCTCTCTGCTTCAACGGCAGGGGAGAAGAAAAAAACTGATACCTCACGCATATCCAGCATAGCTCCCTGCTTCAACGGCAGGGGAGAAGATAAACAACCAATAAGGGCTAATAACATAATCTGGGTAAAAACAAATAAGCATGGGTGTAGCTTGCTTATTGCGGCGGTTACTACCCCTACTACCTCTAACTAATCAAGCTAGATATTTCACTTGGATGCAGCTCCATCACCGCTCTCTACATTAATGGCGGGGGGGGGGGGGGGGGGGGGGGGGGTGGAAGGGAATTAGAACCAAGAGCTAAGAGAAACAGATAAGTATGAGAGAAGAAATGAGGGAAGCTTGCTGGGCAGACTGGATGGGCCATTTGGTCTTCTTCTGCCGTCATTTCTATGTTTCTATGTTTCACAGAGGGCTTACAATCTAAGTTTTTGTACCTGAGGCAATGTAAGGTAAAGTGACTTGCCCAAGGTCACAAAGAGCAACAGTGGGACTTGAACCTTGGTCTCCTGGTTCATAGTCCACTGCTCTAACCACTAGGCTATTCCTCCTCTACTTGGCACCCAGGGGCACAAGGAAAGAAAAATAGAGACAGATCCTTTATGCACAACTCCTCTCTGTCTTTATACTTCTCCCTACCAGATAGTTTTAATCTGAGTCCAAGAGTTCCAATAGGTGGGGACAAACAATAGCTCTTATATCCTGCTTCTTTGCAATTAAGCCCTGTTTCCATTCTTAATTCAGAGCATCAATCAGCATCCAATAAACACACAGCAGAGGAATTGTGGTTTCCAACTTCTTTACTGATAGTTTGGATAGATAATTGGATAATATTTATAGCTTACATTCATTTTTTTCATAAACAGAATACACTTGTGACTCCAATTCTTGGTAAAGTCTCTACTTCTAGTGGAAGCTCTATATTTATGCATAATTACTCCTTATATCCAATTCCTCAGTTTATGTAGATTTAAGGCAGTTTAATCATCTGTTAGCTCCCAATTTATTTCTTTTGTCTCTTCCCACTGAAGGTGGTAGGAACATTCATTCAGTCCCAATATTTAATCAGAACTCAGTTCCATATTTAATATTCTTCCAGAAATTCTCTTTGAATACTTTTAACTCCTTATGCAGCACCTGAATGGTAATTTAATCTCTCAATTTTGTTAACATCTTAGGCAGTTCCTGGTGGGCACTTCTTACTCCTTCATGTAATACTTTCCTTAATAGCAACAAAGTTCTTGTTACTTTTATGCTGTATCTTTGTTTCTCCTGGTAGTGTACTTTACTGGGATGCCTTGCTTTAGATGGAACTTGTAACTCCTAGGTATCTTTCTGGATGAAAGACTTCCCTATTCTAAAGCTTTATTATACTGACTCCCAGGTACCAAAAGTTATCAGTTCCGAGAGGAAAAAAATATTAGTTGAACCCAGAAGGGGGAAAATCAAGCAAGAAGTAGGAAGGGTGGAATAAAACCTCTTTGCCTCAAACAGAAGATAATGCAAAAAGATAGTTAATGCAAAAATAAAATTCCTCTGCGTCGGGTCACCAGACAGCTTAAACCTTCTGCAGGAGAGACAAAAGACTGCCAGAATCTTCCCTTACACATCATCTGTTATGCTTGGCAGTCCGTGGGCTGCTCCTGTGGACCACCACACTCACCCTCAAAGCCGGGCTGTCCCCTCTGGCTCCCAGTGCAGATTGAGGCCTACTAGTGGCAGGATGCTCTTATGTGGCAAAGCACCACCAGTGCTGCTCGCATCAGGATGCCACCAACACCAATAAGCCGTGGTCTTCCTTAGGAGAGCCTATGCCCAACGTCTCTACATTTAAAGGGTCCATGGTGGGAAAAACCCCGCAGTACCTCTTGACAACATCACATGCTCAGGCCTATAAAAGGCCCTTGCTGTCTCTCCCTCACTGCCTCAGCAACAAGTCCAGCTATGCTTCATAGTGTGCATTGCTTCCCAGCATCTTGTCTTTGTTGCGGTCTTGTCTCCAGTCTTTGTTCCAGCCTTTTCTCCAGTCCTCGTCCAGTTGTCGCCTGTCTTAGTATCTGCTTGCTCCATCTACATTGTCCACCTGTTCTCACCTGCCTGCCCTGTCTATCCGTCCCTCTTCTTCTTCATCAGATGGATTTCTGGTTTGACTTTGGCTGGACCCTGGATACAACTGCCCACTGCCCACCTCTGATCATTGTCTGGACCTCGGATATGACTGACTGTTGCCTGCTTCTGACCATTGCCTAGACCCTGGACAAGTCTGCTGACACCTGCCTACAACCCAGCTTATTATGGTCCTCTCCTGTCATCAGCAGAGATACCACCTAAGTCCTGCAGGCCCTGGATCTTCCCTATACCAACCCATGAGGGAAACATGGGTTGGTATAGGGAAGGTCCTGATGGCTCTCTGCTCTGCCTGGATCCACCTGCCTATGGTAGGAACCTTTTGGGCTCCATGCTGTAGGTAGAGCCAATCCTGCCTCAGCCCATGGGTCCACAGATACCAAAGGGTGCTGAGGCCATGGACTCAGCAGATGACTTTGCTGCATGCCTTGAAAGACTTGATCGCTCTCATGGACTGGCTTTCCACTCACCTGGATGCACTGACCACTCCCGTGGTGCCACCCTAACCTGCACCAGTATCACTGCCTCCTGCTGCATCCAGTTGGCCAGTTTCTCAGCTGCCAGCTCCACCCTGGTATGCCAGGGACACCAAGTAGTGTCAGCGATTCCTGAACCAGTGCTGTATGCACTTCCAGCTACAGACAGCATTATTCTATTACAATCAGGCTACAACCACGTATATCCTCTCTCTGCTTGATGAAACAGCACTGGCATGGGCATCTCCCCTCTGGGAGTGAGGGGATCCACTTTTTCTAGATCTACAACTGTATATGGAGCAGTTCTGGTCTCTTTCAAGAGCCAGCAGTGATGGGCCATGATCTGCTTCTCCTCTGCCATGACACCCAAACTCTAGAAGAATACGTGGTGGAATTTCAGATACTGGCATCTGAGTTGAACTGGTGTGAGGAAAGCCTCGTCACCATATTTTTGGAAGACTCTTTGGGAAGATTAAAGTAGAGCTCACTGCCCGAGATCTTTCCACCATGTTAGAGGCCTTCATTGCCCTAACTGGCAAAATAGACCGCCGCTTGCAGCAAAGGGCTCAAGAGACTCATGCTGCTTGATGGAATGTCCTGGCTCCTCAGTTCCAATATCCACTCTCACCCCCAGTTGCCACAACCTCAACCTCTGCTTCCAGAAGAGCCAATGCAGTTGGGACACTGCTGCTTGGCCCCAGAAGAGGGACTTTGTCGCAGACAGCAGGACCTCTGTCTGTACTGCACTATCGAAGGCCATCTCTTAGCCCAGTGTTGTGTTTGTGGTCTGTTGTGGACTCTTGGTCGAAGTGGCGATGACTCCTCCCATGGGGAGGAGCCCCGTGGGGAACCACAATGATTGGCTAGACTCTAGTAAGCAGACACTGAGGAAAGAAGGTCAGAGTAGCAAAACCGAAGTCCTTGCTAACTCACTGGATGATAGGAAGTTGAAGCTTTAAATACCCCCAAAGGGGTGGAGAACTTCCGGGGCTAGGCGCTGTCAGGGGGTGGAGCTTCGGCAGCAGCAGTGTTCCTACCATGGAGGAAGGCTTCTCGGCCTCGGGGCAGGCCCTGGGGAGAGCAGACGCGCTATCTGCCACAGCGTTGGTGTTTCCAGGGCCGGCAGGCCGCCGCAGAGGGAGGTGAGCATGGTCAACCATGGCCTCTGGTCAACCGGCATAGCAGTACCCACTCTTCAAGGACCCCCTCTGATGGGTCATCGTAATCTGTCAACCAGCCCTCCTCATCATCTGTTATCCAGTCTTCCTCGTTGTCTTGTAAAACCGAACCATGGTCGTCCGTAGAGTGCAGAGACAAAGGCATTTCAGTAGTATCTTGCTCGTAAACCACAGGTTCGATGACAATTGAGGGAGGTATGAAGGAATCCCATGTAGTACCTCTCTGTAACAAGAGGGCATGTAGATGCTGGATCTCTCGTTCCTTGTAAGCCAATACAGAAAGAAGTTCCTGCGTGGCTTGATCATGCGACTTCATGAGATCCACGGTCTCTGATGTTTTACGTATCAATTGCTCTTTTAGTTGAGCAAACGCTATTTGACACTCTTTGACTGCCTACAGGGCACCAAATATTCACAAAATTGGATCTCAGGGTTGCATACAACCTCATCCACATCAGGTCCGGCGATGAATGGAAAATGGCCTTAAACCCTCATTATGGACATTACAAGTACTTGGTCATGCTCCTTGGGCTTTGCAATGCCCCAGAAGTTTCCAGAAAATGGTCAACTAGATCTTTTGAGATCTGCTGTACACTTGTGTGGTCATAAACTTGGATGACATATTGATCTTTTCTTAAACCTTGAGCTCTCATAGAAAAGACATCACATCGTCCTGTAATGCCTGCGAGAGAATAATGCCTGTGCCAAACTGGAAAAATGTTTCTTTGAACAAGACGAACTCCCATTCCTGGGGTACATAGTCTCATGAGATGGATTTTGGATGGATCCAGCCCAGATAAAAACCATCATGGACTGGCCACGCCCCATGGGATTTACAAAGATTCTTGTGGTTTGCCAATTATTACCATCAGTTTATCCTAAATTACTCTTTCATGGCAACTTCACTTACCGCCCTTACCCACAAGGGCAACAACACTAAAGACTGGCTACCTGAGGCCAGAGAGGCATTTTAGAAGTTAAAGCATGCCTTTGCCAACAAGCCTTGCCTGTGTTACCTAGATTCAACACTACCCTTCATCTTAGAGGTAGATGCCTCTATCCTGGGGGTATGGGCTGTCCTCAGCCAACACTCTTCAGAAGAAGCACTTTATCCACATTCCTTCTTTTCTAGGACATTCTCCCCAGCTGAATGCAACTTAGCATTGGAGATTGAGAACTCTTGGCCATCAAACAAGCTCTTGAGGAATGCCACCATCTACTTGAAGGAGCACAACACAGTGTTACAATATACATGGACCACAAGAACCTCAAACATGTTCATCAGGCTCATCAGCTTAATGCAAGACAAGCCTATTGGTCCCTGTTCTTCACCCACTTTGATTTTGAATTATGGTATCACCCTGCACTCAAGAACCAACAAACAGATGCTCTCTCTCCAGATAGAGGATAATCCAGAGCCTCCCAGGCACATCATAGTTCCCGCTAAGATACTCCTGGCCAATACGGTTACCATCCCTCCAGGGAAGATGATCTAGATTACATGAAAAGGTATTGAAATGGGTCCATGACTCCCATGTTGCAGGTCACTCTGGGCAGGCATGAACTCTTGAATTGCCTCAACGACACTACTGGTGATCCCAAATGAAGCAAGTTGTCAAGGCCTATATTGACTAGTGCCCCGCTTGCACACAGAAAAAAGTGCTGCATGGTAACCCTGGGGGCTGTTACAGCTATTGCCAGCCCTCAAGGGACCCTGGATCCATCTATCTACAGACTTTATCATGAACCTCCCCATCGTGATTTGGGTGGTGATTGATCATTTCTTGATGATGGCACACTCCATCCCATTACCAAGCCATCCTTCTGTGCCAGAGTTAGTATGTCTCTTTACCCTCCACGTCTTTTGCCTGCATAGCTTACCTCGGCATATACTATCAGATAGAGGAGTTTAGTACACTGCCAAGTACTGGCATGCTCTTTGCAAAAGGTTTGGTATCACCCTTGTCTAGACTATGGCCTATCAACCACAAGGCAATGGATAAGTGGAGCACACCAACCATACCTTCAAGACCTTTCTCCACTCCTACATCAATAAGCGCCAGAATAACTAGGCCATTCTCTTACCTTGGGCCGAATTATCTCATAATACTCATATCAATGCAGTCTCCAGCTCCTCATCTTTTCAGTTGGTCTATGGGAAACAGCCTCTTCCTCCTTTACCACTGCCTGTGACAGTCCCATCTCAAGCAGCTCAACTCTCCACCCAGGAATTGCATGACTATGGGAATGGACCAATCAGTTGATTGAGAAAGTAGCTGCCAGAGCCAAGAAAACAGGATATGCCCATAGAAGACTGGCTCCTCAGTTCAAAATAGGAGAAAAGGTTTGGCTGAGTACCTGGCACTTATGCCTACAACTACCTTCTATGCATCTGGCGCCATGTTTAATTGAGCCTTTCTCTGTGCTTTGGCAACTGGGCCCTGTCACATATCAACTAAAGTTACCACCTACGTTGAAGATCCACAATGTATTTTATGTGTCACTGCTCAAACCAGTAATACTCTCTTGGCCCTCCAGAGTACCAACCGAACCCAGGATGTGGTCACTGAAGATGCTGTATGCGAAGTTGAAGAGGTTCTGGATTCCTGCCAGAGAGGCAAAAAAGTTAAATATCTGATTTTGTGGAGAAACTACGGTGCAGAGGGGAACTCTTGGGAGTCAGCCTCCAACATCTTGAACCTCAACCTCTAGACTTACCCCAAGAAACCCAGAGTCTCAGGGAGGGGGCTCAAGAGGGCAGGTACTGTTATGCTTGGTGGTCCGCTGGCTGCTCCCATGGACTGATACACTCAACTTCCAGGCTGTGCTGTCCCCATTGGCTCCTAATGAAGCACCACCAGTGCTTTTTAAGGCAGGACTCCACCACCGCCACTGAGCTGCGCTCCTCCTTAGGCGCGCACACTTTTGACCTCTCTACATTTAAAAGGCCAGTGATGGGAAAGCCATGTGGCGCCTGTTGATGACATCACATGCTCAGGCCTATAAAAGGCCCTTGTTGACTCTCCCTCACTGCCTCAGCAATAAGTTCAGCTATGCTTTGTAGTGCGTGAGGCTTCCCAGTATCTTGTCTTCATTCCAGTCTTGCCTCTAGTGTTCTTCCAGCCTGTCTTCAGTCCTTGATTAGCTGTCTCTGGTTTGTCTTCTGTATTTGACTTTGCCTGCTCCATCCACGTTGCCTGCCTGTACTTTTCGTCTGCCTGTCCTGCCTATCCATCTCTCTTCTCTTCCCTTGGATGGATATCTGGTTTAACCGTGGCGTGGATCCTGGATATTAATGACTGCAACCTACTCCTGACCATTGCCTGGACCTCAGAAATGACTGACCGCTGCCTGCCTTTGACCATTGCCTGGACCCTAGACAATCTGACTGCCACCTATGACCCAGCTTACTTCAGACCTCTCTTATCATCAGCAGAGACCTTACCTAAGTCCTGCTGGTCCCATCACCCAAAGACTCAACCCGAGGGAAATGTGGGCTGGTACAGGTGAAGGTCTTGAAGGTTCTCTGCTCTACCTGGGTCCACCTACTGATGGTAGGAACCTGCAGGTCTCCTCCCAGCATGTAGAGCCAATCCTGCCTTGATCCTTAAATTGCTATCATAGAATGTTACATTTACATGCGTAACTCCTTTAAAAATTCAACTTTAATTTATCTGGAGATATATGCTACATGCATTTGCCACGTCATCACAAATTAAATATCCTAGGTGTCAACAGATTTCCCCCACAATCTATTATATCCTTTTTCCTAAATGTGGTCTTTCATTTCCTTTTAATATTTCATGGGTCAGGAGCAAACTCCAGTTGCCCTTGCTCCACCGCTAATTTGATGCCTATTTCTGAATTGTTAATAGATTATAGTCAACTATTAGCAACTATACAGTTGCTAATTTGAAAGATTCTTTGTTACATAATAAGTTAGAAATGTCAGAAAATAATTTGAGAGTTAGGAATCTTCGTTTATTTAATTTTCCCAAAACTTGTTTGATAACTACAGAAGAATTGTTTAAAAAATATGAGGAAGAATTTACAAATTCTACCCAATAATGTTGTTTAGATGTTTCTATGTTCCAGGGTTTAAAAAAGAGATTAGACATGAAGGTAGCACTGCTTTGTTAACTTGTTTTGACAGTCTAATATAACTGCATTTTTCAAGATTCATCAAAGAATATTCCAACTAGGATAACTCTGATGATTGCTTTAACATCTGAACAGGATAAAGATTTGATTCTTAGATATTATTTTAAATTAAAAAATGATGTCTTTTGAGGACATGCTGTCCAAACCTTTCCTGATGTTTCTCGGGAAACACACTTCCGCAGAAAATCCTTCTTACAACTTAAAACACGTGTCATTGCTTTGGGTGCTTCTTATTTTTTTAAATTTCCTTGCAAATGTATTGCTATCTTGTCTGGGAATTAGTATATCTTCACTTATCCATTGCATTTAGAGACCTTTATTGCTCATAAGTCTGAATATGTACTTGGGGGGGGGGGGAGGGAGTTAATGATTAGTGATCGGGATATAATTAACACTTGAATCAAGGGCCATGGAACATTTGCTATAGTTTTTTTTTCTTTTGACTGCATTTCCTTTTTATGCTCCACAATAGATGAGAATTTGTACTTAATGCATATCACTTATTGTTTACTTTCTTTCTTTTTTTTTTGGACTTTTCTTATTATGTACTATTGGCTTGCGGGCGCATTTTAAAAGCCCTGCTCGCGTAAATCCGCCCGGATTTACGCGAGCAGGGCCTTGCACGCCAGCGCGCCTATTTTCCATAGGCCGCCGGCGTGCGCAGAGCCCCGGGACGTGCGTAGGTCCCGGGGTTTTTGGAAGGGGGCGTGTCGGGGGCGGGACCCAATGACACAGCATTTCAGGGGCGGGGCGCGGCGTTTCGGGGGCGGGACTGGGGGCGTGGCGCCGGCCCGGGGGCGTGGTCCAGGCCTTCGGACCAGCCCCCAGTTCGGAGCACGGCGCGCCAGCAGTCCGCTGGCGCACGTAGATTTACGTCTGCTTCTCGCAGGCGTAAATCAAAGGACAAAGGTAAGGGGGGTTTAGATAGGGCCGGGGGGGTGAGTTAGGTAGAGGAAGGGAGGGGAAGGTGAAGGGAGGGCGAAAGAGAGTTCCCTCCGAGGCCGCTCCGATTTCGGAGCGGCCTCGGAGGGAACGGAGGGAGGCTGCGCGGCGCGCGTAAATCCAGCCGGATTTACACACGCAGGGCATTTAAAATCCGGCCCACTATTTCTTTCATTTTTCATGTACAAATTGAAAATTTGATTAAAGAAATGAAAAGATAGAAACAAAAATGAACAGAAGTGAAAACATCAAATGAAATCATAAAACTATTTGCTCACACAGTCAGAACAGATTAAAAACAATCTGTTGGAGAGATAAAATTACCTGATATGGTAACTCTTGTAGTGGTTGAACCTGCTGAAAGCAGAAAGCAGAGAGTTAATCAACTCTAACTTTACTCTATAATTCAACACTGCATACTTAATAGGTAAGAGATAATTGAGGTATAGAAATAGAATACAGAAATATCAATGAAAATAATCTAAATTTGTAGTTCCAATGCTACAACAGCAAGGTAAAATGTATTATGACATGAAGACACCATTAGGAGAAGACTGGACAGGATCTGCTTGGGGGAATTGCAGGAGGCCTTAGAGATGGGTTACTTTGTGGTGGAATCTCAATTTTTTTTAATGTTTCATTTTCAATTATGTTCTCTATGATTCTTCAAATCAAATAAATAAAAACAAAATACACAATCCAAATATGAAAAGAATGAACCCAAACAGAAAATAAGTGAAAAAAAAACAACAAAACACAAAACTCTGCTTATACAACTAATGGAGATTAAAAACAATCTGATCAAGACATGAAATTACCTGATATGGTAGGAGTTGGAGTGGATGGACCTACTGTAAGCAGATAACATAGTTAAAATCTTAGACAACTCTACCTTTACTGTATAACAGTGTTTCCCTACTGGTGCACCATGGCCGTCAGACCTGATCAGCTGTGCCACAGAAATGTCACCACTGCTTGCTGCTCAGATCCAGGCCAGCACCTGGACTCTGCTCTTAGCACCTCACAGCAACAAGAGACACCAGCAGTGAGGTATAAATGTATAGGAGTTCCTTTCTGAGACCGTACATTATCATGCAAGCCTCTTCTTCCTAGCTGGATCATGAGCCCTAGAGTGGACAGCATGCAGGGCACAAATAGCTGGGCCATACTTTCTGCTGCACATGCACTGAACACATCTTCTCCTCTTCCCTTTCCTGTGCATCCTCTGAGTCCTTCTAGCCCGTTTCCTATCTCCAGGCTGAGTGAGATTTTATTTATTTATTTTTATTAAAAGCTTTTTTTTTTTTGGATGGAGAGAGCATGCACTGAGCACTGTTGGGAAGAGTAATAGTAGAGCTCTGGCTGTCATATGTGGTAGCTAAGGTAACAAACCGAGGCCTAGATTAATGATTTTGCTATAAATTTTGCAGGAAATAACACCTGTGATAAAGGGGCTGTGGTTAGGGTAATTTCTGAAATATAACAATGCTGAGAGAGAGAGAGAGAACCAGACCTATTTATACCACTGTAAGAGTTGGCACTAGTAATTCGGGGTAAGGTTTGTGTGGTGAGTTGGGGTTTAGGGGGCAGTTTAAGATTCCCAGTGAGATGTACGAAAAGCACAGCTACCTTTAGTGAAGTTTCAATGTGATTTGGAGGAATGGAAGGTGAAAGAAAAGGAGATTTGTACCTTGTTCTCTCTAACTAGCTTAATACCCTCTCTACCTAGCTGGCATCAAGCAATTTGCGAAAAATATTGCATGCGTTATGATCTTATCGCATGCGTTAGTGCCCTAATGCATGCAATAACACCCTAACGTGATTTGAAAAGTGACCCTGCGAGTCAGCTGCCTGCCCACCACTGAATTCTCAGTTATTCTGCACTTGTATATAGAAGGAGTTCATGTGCATCCCTGCTCTTCTTTCCCTTTGTTTTAAAATTTGGAAGTCTGATGGAGCTTTCAGTGCTTCCCTAGCTCATCTCTTGATCATGAGTCCTCTCCATGTCCGTGCTGCCTGCTCCGTGGAGGTTGCTGTGCCATACTGCATTTTTGTTAAAGGACCTGTACCTTGGGCTTCAAAAGGTTGGGAAACACTGCTATAGATAGACTTTGGAGGTAATTCTTTTCATGTTTAATCAGCATTTTGTGTGTGCTGTTTCCAATGTTGCCTTGTTTACAAATTTTGTATTCATTAAAAAATTAAAATGAACTCCTCATGGAAATTAATGGGAAAAAGGCATCCATTTTTCACACAGAATAGTATGACATGATATACAGTGGTTTATATTTCATGGGTTACTCTCTGGGACTCCTCACGTCTATGTGCAGTAATTTCCCTAAAACTGACAGCTGACACTGTCCTCCCCTCGCTGTTCTGTACCAGAGTCCCTCACCCACAGTGTCTCAATACCTGATTTCAAACTTCCCTCTGTGAGCAGCATCTATATCAACATGCTTTGAGATACCTGCCAGCGTTCTGGGTTTTTATTCTTTTCTCATGAGGATCTGTACTGCCATTTCAGAGCTTTATTTCTTTCTTTTCTATTGGCTTCTCGCTTTGGCTAGTTCCAGTGATATCCGAATGTTTTTATTTTAATTAAGTTGTATTTCTATCCACTCAAAGCAATAACACCTCCCCCCCCCCCCCCCCCCCCCCCCCCAAGACTCACCACAAGTGAAAACAGGACAACACGCTCCTTTGGGAAAGTATGACTCTGGTTGGGAGCCTACACCGCAAGTCATTGATGTGACACTGCATGTTGATACATCACATTCTAAAGAGATAAAAGATTTATGTAGTGTGTACAACTTACAGCAAACTTATTAACTTTAAGAGATTTGACATGAGCTGATATGATCAAGTGACCAGTTACTGAGGACACACAGAGAATGGAGAAGCCTCAATGATGAGTCACATTGATAAAAGACATAAAATACGAAGGTTGTAACTGCAAGTACAGCCACTGATGTTTCAGTAAACCAGAGCTATCATCTATTAATGCATTTTCAATGAAATATTAAAGAACCAATGGACAGATATAACAGTAAGCAGAGTTGCAGAATCTGATCTAGATCTTTATAACATTACTTTTATTTTGGAAGTCAGTCTGGAATGGTCTGAAAGAAAAAGTGATACAGAAATATGCAAAGATGAGGTATGCATTGGCAAAACTGAGAAATATAATACTCCTTTCCCATTAATATGTTAATAGGTGCTGAAACTGCTCTCTACGACTGGCCATCTCACTATGATTAAGCCAGGAGTCTGTGTAAGAACATAAGAATTGCCATGCTAGTTCAAGACCAAATTCTATTGAGCCCAGCATCCTGCCTGACACTGACCAATCCAACTCTGGTCCTCATGAATCACAAACAGGCCTGATTTCCAAGATATCCATAATGAATAAGCATGATATATTTATGTATTTATATGCATGTATATGCCACTGCTATCGAGACCCACAGCAGCCCACAAAATAAACATACACTGTGAGATACATTATTAAAGTGACACAGTCAATATGAATATCAAACAGCAAAGGTGATATAACATATCCAACCAGATATACATACTAGATAAAATCTAAAATAATAAAAGAACAGGTAAAATTAAATCAAAGCTAAAACTTCATAGATACATTCCTAAGAGAGGATCTAAAGTTGGTAAAACAAGCTTAAATTAGTATTTACATCAAGGAAAAGCGTATTTAATTAAATACATAAATTTGTTAAAGGACCTTAAATTGTTTAGGACACTCAAATGCCCTAAGCTCCTTAGGAAGAATATTCCAAAAGGATGGTGCAGCCATAGAAAAGGCACACTCGTGTTGCAGTCAGCATACAATGGAATCAGTGAACGTAAATCTAGCTCAATCATATATGGATATCCTGAAAACCAGACCTGCTTGTGGCTGTTGAGGATCAGAGTTGGCTACCCATACAATATCACATTTTCATCTGCCATGATTAGCACAAACATACAACTTGTGCTACAGGAAATATTACTCACACCTCTATCAATTTTTTCAAGTTCACCTCCATTTTACATATCTATAATTGCTCCTTTGTCTCATTTCCTTAATTTCCAAAAGGGTTAAACTATGGAAGCATTAAGGAAAGGAAACGCCCTCACCCTGGGGTTGGGAGGAGCAGGCTCAGCCAGTGCAGGCTCCGATTGGGTGACAGGTGCAGTGGGGCTCCATAGTGTGAGTCAGTTAAAATACAGCCTTTAAAATTAACAGTGAGAATGCCTAAAATAAGAAGGCCTCTCTGACAGTTCTAACTCACATGACACATGGAATGTTTTTAATTTTGCTGGATAAAATTCAAATGTAAAAACAAATGTTACTTTAATTGAACCCTTTTATGTTGTTACTGAGTTAATTTTTGAAGAATAACATTTGTTCTTTCTCTCTTTATTTACTTATGTACCTTATATTTTATACTGCCCATCTAATAAGCTCGGGGTGGTGTACAACAAAAACAGACATATAAAACTGTATATTCATTGCATAACAAAACAAAACAATATAACAGATACAAATCATAAAAGTACAACAATTCAATCAATCAAATACAACATAAAACAGCTAAGTGAGTAAAGGTTAAAATCAGACATAATATCCCCAATAGGCAGAGAATAATACCAGAGATGATATTCCCCCTGTAGGCAGAGAATGAGAGAACACTCTTGATCAAGGTGACCACGTGCTCATTCCATAAGGGCCGGGCTGACCTGCTCTTCTCGATTGCATCTATGGACGAGGTCTTGCGGTTCTTACAGGAATTGGATGTTCATAGATAGAAAATGATTAAACCAGAATCAGCTCAGCCTGCCCCTTATGATAAGAAGCTATCTGAGCAACATTCTTTAGACAGGTTAGGTCATAGACTCTGATGCCTGAAAGTGTGGAGAACTCTGCACTATTCCAGGCCGACTGACTGTCAGCGAGTTCCCCTCTGACGCTGTAATTTACAAAAGGGCTTCTCTGTCTTTGTCCATTGCAGAAAGCTTTTAAATACTTGAATGCTCTGTTTAGTCCCTCAGTTTCTCTCACGCCCACAGACAATATCGTTTTCTGTAGCATGAAACATATCATAATGATTACAGTACAAGAAATGCAGTAAACTGCAGGAACAAAACACAGAAAACCCGTATGTAACTGCCCTCTTTGTGATTTCTTTATAAAGCCAGCTTACCGCACACGGTTTCTTGGCAGCACGGATTGTTTGGGTCCTGCTGGGTTATGGGCACCTGTCCTTCCATCAGGCATTCGACAACAGACGGGGTTTCACAGATGGAAATAAAGGGTACCGTGGACTGATTTGTACAGGTGTAATTGAAGCAGAGGTCATTCCATGTCTCTCCAGGCTGGGGAAATTAATATGAGTCAGATGAAGCAATGGAGGAAGCTCTGGTACAAAATGTGTGAACTTCCAGAGGGGAAATGCTCTATCCACAAGTATTATATGAACTTATATTGTGACAACCTAGTGCTGTATTACTGAGAGCCTCCTTCGACTGACTTGTATGGAAACTAGTTTTAGGAGTTGATGATAACAAAGTTCAGGTCAGGGATATACATTCTCCTGTACAAGTGGTCTTGTGTAGTGGTTCTCAACTGCATCCTCAGGACGCAGCTAGCCATTCAGGTTTTCAGGATATCCACAATGAATATGTAAGAGGCAGTGCATGAAAATCTATCAAATGCATTTTATTGTGAATATCCTGAAAACCTGGTTGGTTAGGTGTGTTTCAATGACTGGTTTGAGAACCCCTGGACTAGAGTTTGATACTCTCCTTATATCCAGGGCCAATTCATCCATTAGGCAAACTAGGTGGTTGCCCAGAGTGCCAACCCTTAGGGGGCACTAAAAACACCAGCACAATCTTGTGGCCCGGCGAATGAAGCCTCAGGGAAGCTCCTGGCCTGTAGCTGAATATAGGAAGAAAGGCCCAGGCAGTGGGGCCACAGGCAGAATCCATCCACCCATGACCAAACCGCAGAGGAATACTTGAAGCATGAGAGAGCTGCAGGTGTCCATCCTGCCTGCAGCTGAAGAAGCAGGGAGACAGACCTAGGCAGCAGGGCTGCGAGTGGAGCTCACCCATAGCCGAAGATGTAGATTAGAGAAGCCTGGAGTGGGAGAGCAAGAGAGACTTCATTCATATGTGAGTGTGAGTGAGAATTAGTGTGGTGTATGTGTGTTTAAGAGAGAAGAAGCCTGAATGTGTGAATACGAGTGTATATATGTGTGTGTGTGTGTGTGTGTGAGAGAGAGAGAGAGAGAGAGGACACTTGTGAGCAGTGAGGGTATGAGTGAGAGAGAGAAAGACTCTGTGTGAGGATGTGTTTGAGTGAGAGGAGGAAGCTGAGCCTGTGTGTGTGTGTGTGTATGTGTGTGTGTGAGAGAGAGATTGAGCTTGTGAGAGGGACTGAGGGTGTATGTGATAGAGGGATGCTATGTGAGGGAGTGAGGGTGTGCATTTGAGTGAGAGGCATAACCTGAGCATCTGTGTGTGAGAGGGTACTTGTGGGAGTGAGTGCGGGTGCAAGAGAGAGAAGTAGCCTGTTTGTGGGAGTAAGTGTGTGTGTGAGAGAGAATTGGTGCCTATGAGTAAGTGAGGGTATGTGTGAGAGAGAGAGGGATCCTGTGTGAGGGAGTGAGGATGACTTTGATTGAGAGGAGGAAACCGAGTGAAAGAGCTTGTGGGAGCGAGTGAGGGTGTGTATAAGAGAGAGAGAGGGAGCCTGTGTGAGAGAGTGAATGAGAGAAGGAATCTGAGTGTGTGTGTTAGTGAGAGAGAGAGAGAGAGAGCTTGTGGGAGCTAGTGAAGGTGAATTTGAGGTAAGAGGGAGCCTGTGTTAGGGAGTGAGTATGTTCTTGAGAGAAAGAGGCAGGCTTTTTGAGGGAGTGAGGGTGTGTGTGTGTGAGAGGGAGCCTGTGTGAGGGAATTAGTGTGTATGTGTGAGAGAGAGAGCATATGTGTGGGACAGCCTGTGTATGGAGAGAACATGTGTGTATCCCACCCTACCAGTAAATCCACAACAATCTCAGAGCATCTGGAAATCAAAGCTCTCAGCTATGGAGAGCTGGTGGATTTATATCCTTGTTAATTTTTTTTTTTTAATTTTATTTTTATTGCATTTTCAAATTTTAAAATACAAACATTATGGATAACTGTGATTTCACATAATCCAGAAAGGAAAACAACTTACATTATTGGTATCACATAGCCTCCATTTACATAGGAAATCTATAGGTAATTTAAGAACCCACTAGCCAAGTTAAACTGGAGCAACTAACAGGAAAACAATTTATCACTACTTCTCTAGTCCCCTTTTCCACATTAAACATTTTCTTCCCCAATTAAAGCAGTATTTAAGGGTACTTATCTAAATGATTCCTAAGTTGGTCAGGGTTATTAAAGATATACCTATTATCTCTATACTTTATAATACATCTACATGGGTATTTTAGGGTAAATTGTGCCCCTCTATCTAATACTTCTTTTCTTAAAGAAATAAAAGTTTTTCGCCTACATTGAGTCACTCGAGCAACGTCTGGAAAGATTCTTATCGGAAATCCATAGAATTCTTTTTTCTGATATTTAAAATGTTGTTTTAATACTGCATCCCTCTCAATGAGAGATGTAAATTGGACCAGTAACGTTGCTCTGCTATCAATTCGTGCCTCAAAAGACTTTTCCAGGAAGTCAGTTAAATTTAGATTCTCTTGAATCTGTTGATCTTTTTCTTTCTCTTCTTGTAATTGTTGGAGGTAATACATTTTTGATAGAATAGGAATAGAATTATCAGAATATTTCAAAATATTCTTTAAATAACTATTAAATAAATCTCCTGGTGAAGCAAGATGTGTTTTAGGAAAATTCAACACTCTCAGGTTGAATTTCCTGTTCTGATTTTCTAAGTACTCAATCTTGGCTTCAGTTTCTACCATAGATTTTATTAAGTTAGATTGAACTTTCTGAATTTCTCCCATTTGAATATCTGAAGAATTTACCTTCTTTTCTAAATTAACTACTTTTTCCTCTATAAAGGTATTATTTTTCAAGGCTTCCTGGACTTATTTATGGATTTTTGGACATTAACCATCATTACACCCAATTCTTCCATGGAAAATTTTGTTGGTACTATAATAGGCACTTCTTTAAGTCTATCCTGTTGTACTTCCCCTTTTAACTGATTTAATGTCCCATTCTCCCCTTCAATTATTGATAAGGAACAGTCCTTCGATTCAGCATAAGAATGTTCTCCCATGCCTTCGGAAACATCTGTCACCCTTTTGAAAGGAGGGACCGGTTTCTCTGGGGCACCGGGCGTCAAAGATGTTTCTATGGCCTGTAAGCTCTTCTCTTGCTCCTGAGTTACACTTACAGCGGCCCCATCCGGTGCTGGTGTGGATAGGCCCTGAAAACAATCCTTAATACTAGGTTGAGTCATCTTGTTTGGTGTAGATGTTAATGAGGTTTCCCTTAATTTCGCTTTCCTCTTTGTATGAGGCATAGCGAATTCACTTAACAGTCTGATTCTCCAAGGTAGCCCAGACGGATTATTCCCAGGTTAGACTATTAACAGTACTTAGCTTAATAGCGTTCTTCTTGGTCGCAGCCGGCAGAAATTCCGTTCCAACCCGGGCTAAGCCGGGCAAAGCCACACGCCCCTTGGCCGTGCGCGGCTTAGCCGTCGCGCCGGCGTCACCACGCCGGAATAGGCGGATATTTGTACCTCTCCGGCTCCTCCCTCGTGTTGAAGTCACCTCCTCTCTAACCTGGAGGTTAGGGGAAGTCCTCGGGTCTCAGCGCCAAAGTCCCAGGTAATGCAAAAAAGAAATACTCGCGGGCCCTCTCAACGAGGACCCAGCGGCAAGAGTCCGGCTGTGGCGGCATCGCGCCGGAATAGGCGGATCTTTGTACCTCTCCGGCTCCTCCCTCGAGTGTCGACGTCACCGCCTCTCTAACCTGGAGGTTAGGGGAAGTCCTCGGGTCTCAGCACCAAAGTCCCAGGTAATGCAAAACAGAAATTCTCGTGGGCCCTCTCAACGAGGACCCAGCGACAAGAGTCCAGTTGCGGCCATATCCTTGTTAATTTTAATCATTGGGTATTTGATGTGTGTAATGTTTTGCGATTTTTGTTTTTGTGTTTGGAGTATTTTTTAATACATTTTAATTATTACATTATTAGATTTGTTAGCTCTTTTGAAATATTATTTTTCAAAATATTGGTTTTACTATTATTGATTTATATTTCTTGATTTTGTTTGATATTTTATGAGGATTGGCAATATTTCTGTTTTTCCATTGTTGCACTACATACAGAGTCTGGCTTCATGCGGTTTCCATTTCAGTTTTTGGCTGCAGATGTTTATTTTTACTTTAGGGTCTGTCTGTATTCCGCATATGTGACTGAAGTGAGGTATTTTGCTAGTATGTAGCTTCTCTGTAGGGATCTATAGCAGCCTGACATTCTATTTTCCTAATAGGAGGTGTAGTGGTGTAAAAGAGCCTGGTGTAGGGCAGGATTAAGGCAACATGCACCCATAGTTAGTTTCAGGGGGGGGGGGGATGCTCCCCCTCCTTCCTGCAGGTGGTGGGATGCAGTGGGGTGGGGAGAATACCTCCTGCTAAAATCCCTTTCCCCCTTCCTCCTTACCTCTGTTGTGGTACCTGAAGATGAAGTGAAAGCAATGCAGGGAGTATATTGCCTAAACCTAAATCCGGGCCTGGCCTGGTGTAATATATGCAGTGTTAACTTTTAAAAGGTAAGGTTATTACTGTTTGAATGCTGACAGTTAGTGCTATTCTGGAAAGGGAGGTTTACTATATTGTAATTGTAATTCTCTTTACTCACGGCTTTGAGTGCCAAATCCACATCCACCATGTGTTATAATAGACCATAAAGGTTTTAAGCATCTTTTAGGCCTTTAAGCAGCGTTTTCTGGTTGGCATACAGCAATGCATGTAAATATAATATAGATATAGTATGTATTATTTTTAACTCAGAAAACTATACTTTGAATGTCTTTTTCCATGAAAATCTGTAAAAATGCATAATTCTTTGTGTGTGTATGTGTGGTGAGCTGTGAGGAAGGAGGTTGAGGTTGGGATGGGGGGGGGAGGGGAGGGGAGGCACAAGACTGAAAGCTCGCCTAGGGTGCCTAATACCTTTGACCGGTGCTGCTTATATCCCTATAAGAATACGTATAGGATACAGAGAAGTCACATGCAGACCTGAGGTTTGAATTTCAGAAACACAGACTTTGTCAAAATGGAGGAAGAACTAGAAGACTGGGAGAAAATGGGTGAGATGGAACAACAGTGGACCAAACTAAAAGGAGCTATTACAAGAGCAACAAATCTATATGTTAGGAAAGTAAACTAGAGCAAGAGGAAAAAGAAACTAATCTGGTTCTCTAAGGAGGTGGCTGAAAAAATAAAGGCAAAAAGAACAGCATTTAGGAAATATAAAGGGTCCCAAAAAAAGGAACACCTGGAAGAATATTTGTTAAAACTGAGGGAGATGAAGAAAGAAATAAGGAAAGCAAAAGGTCAAGTGGAAGAAAGGATGACCAAAGAGGTAAAGCGAGGAGACAAAACATTTTTCAGATACATCAGAGAAAGGAGGAAGGCCTAAAGTGCTATAGTGAAATTGAAAGGTGACGAGGAGCACTGTGTGAAGAGAAATGAAGAAATGGCTGAAATATTAAACAAATACTTCAGTTCAGTGTTCACTAATGAAAACCCTGGGGAAGGACCATTGCTGGTTGACAAGACCAAAGATGGGGTGGAAACTCTGTTTACAGAAGAGAACATATGGGAAGCACTAGGAAAACAAAGTGGACAAGGACATGGAGCCGGATGAAGTACCCCCCAAGATACTGAGGGAGCTCAGAGATGTGCTGGTGGGGCCGCTGAAGGACCTGTTCAATAGATTCCAGGAAATGGGACTGGTGTTGTGGATTACAGAAGAGTGGTTGTAGTCCTGCTTTACAAGAGTGGGAGCAGAGAGGAGGCTGAAAACTACAAGACAGTTAGCCTCACCTTGGTGCTGGGAAAATTAATTGAGACTCTGCTGAAGGAAAAGATAGTGAATTATCTACAATTCTGTGGGTTGCTGAATGCAAGGCAACATGGATTCACCAGAGGAAGGTCCTATCAGACTAATCTGATTGATTTTTTCAATTGGGTGATTAGAGAATTGGATTGAGGGATGGTGCTAGATAAGATTTACTTGGATTTTAGCAGAGCTTTTGATACTGTTCCACATAGGAGACTAGTGAACAAAATGAGAAGCCTGGGAGTGGGTGTCAACAGCGGCGGATTCCCAATCAAGACTGGCCCGGGGATTCGCTGCCCAGGCCGGCCCAGGAGATACCATGTGGTCTGCCGAGCGTGGCTCTGACACGGCTGCACTTGTCAGACCACGTGACTAGCGTGACCGGCCCACCGGGGGATGCCAAATCCCCCGATAGGCCAATCCTCCCCAGGTGTCAAGGTGAAGGCGTGGACTGCAAACTGATTGACTGATAGGAGACAGCATGTAATGGTAAATGGAACCTACACTGAAAAGGGAATGGTGTGTGGAGTGCCACAGGGATTGATTTTGGGACAGGTTCTGTTCAATATCTTTGTGAGTGACATTGCAGAAGGGATAGAAGGTAAAGTTTCTCTATTTGCTGATGTTACTAAGATCTGCAACAGAATGGACACACCTGACATTGTAAAAAGAATGAAAAGTGTTTTAAGAAAGCTTGAAGACTGGTTAAGGATTTGGCAGCTGAGATTCAATGCCAAGAAGTGCAGAGTCCTGCATCTGGGGTGCGGCAATCCAAATGTGAAGGGGGGTGATTGATTAATATGATGGATCAGGACCTTGAGGTGTTAGTGTCTGACGATCTGAAGGTGGTGATGCAATGGGAAAAGGCGATAGTTAATGCTGGGCTGCACTGAGAGGAATAACCAGTAAGAAAAAGGAGGTGGTGATGCCTTTGTACAAGTCCTTGGTGAGGCCTCACTTGGAGTACTGTGTTTACTATTGGAGCCTGTATCTCAAAAAGGATAGAGACAAGATGGAGGCGTTCAGAGAAGGGCAACTAAAATGTTGTGGGGTCTGTATCAGAAGACTTATGAGGAGAGGCTGAAGGATTTGAATATGTACACTGTGGAAGAGAGGAGGTGCTGGGGAGATAGGATACAGACCTTCAGATACCTGAAAGGTTTTAATGATGCACAATCATCAAACCTCTTCTGTTGGAAAGGAAATAGTAGAACTAGGGGCCATGAAATGAAACTCCAAGGCAGAAGACTCAGAACCAACATAAGGAAATATTTTTCCACAGAAAGGATGGTGGATGCCTGGAATGCCCTTCTGGAAGAGATAGTGAGGACAAAAAACAGTAAACGAATTCATAAGTGCAAAGGATAAACATTATGGATCCCTAAAGGCTTGAGGATGATAATGAAGAAAAGTACATGGGGGCAACCTGCACGGAGCGACAGTTAGTACCCTTAACAGAAAGTATGGGGGATTACTACCCATAAAGAATTAGTGAATTTTTAAAAGCCCAGTGCGCTTTAATTAGGGTATGAGTGAATAAGTTGAGCTTACATATGACAAGCAGATTTAAAAAGCCGCCCAGATATATGGTATGTCCCGCCGCATGCACATTTCCAAAGTTTTCAAAAAGGGGCGGGGAATGGGCCTGGCTTGGGTGGAGCCTGGGCATTTCAGGGCGTGAACCAGAGATCTGCACATAAATACTTACGTACCTGGACGAGCACCCAGATCTCCTGCCGTGTAAGTTTACTTCTGCTTTAGAGGAGGTGTAAGTTATAAGATAAATAAAAATAGGCAGATCTGCGGCGTTTTAAGGGTCGGGGCTAGTTGGGTTTGGAGGACCTATCCCTTAACTGGACGAACTGAGGACTAACTAATTTAACTGGCAATGGCGCTGGTGCGCGCCACTTTTAAAATCCTCCAGCTTAACGCAATAGAAGCACATGTGTGCTCGGTCAGGCTATTTTATAATACATGCGCATATACATGCACAAATTATAAAATAACCGCGTCCCTGGGTGTGGGCCAACGCACGCTCACAAATGTACACTCATGCACTAGTTTGAGTGTTACTGTCCATTCCTTGATGCTTTTGATACAACTGCAACCTCTCCCTCTGCTTTCATGCTGGGGGGGGGGGGGGGAATTGGATTCAGATGACTTCAAACACTGGGCCCTGACATTTACGGTCACACTGGGCTCTGACTTTTACGATCTAGGGTACTGATACACAGGCGTTAGGGAAAAAGTGCAGGACTGCTTCAACGGCCAAGTCCAAAAGCACAGCACGTTGAAGCAGCATTGTCTGAATTATCAGGAAGTCTTCTCACCACGTAAAAATGTTGCTATCAGTTATTTTGTTATGTATTTGACAGTTTCTTGGTTTTCATTGTAAGTATTTTTGTCCTTAACATAAGGCTTGGGTGTAACCTGCAAGGAGTGGCAGTTACTACCATAAGAAACTTGCTGGGCAGACTGGGTGGACCATTTGGTCTTTTTCTGCCAACAATGCTATGTTACCCATATAGTTACAGGATCTTAGATAATGACAGCAATAGGAGTCTCATGTATATAGTGCTCTCAGATCTCAACAGGATTCTGTTATACTTTGGATATTCATAATCCAAAAGCATCAGAGCAGCCACTTTACATTGCCAGGACTGCATGAAAATGTTCAAAAGGGAATGCCAGACTGATGGCCCAGTGGCAGTGTTATGTGCATCAGTGGCTGCTAGGAATCCTTCAGGGAGGGAGGGAGGAAGTCCTAGTCATTATGCAAGAGGGACACTATTTAACTTTTCTACTGTATCCCCAGCATCAATGGAAATCACCCATTGCGATGAACAACAATAATATAGATAATGTATAACATCTAAAACCAAATCAAAGTGAAAAACATAAAAATACTAAAAATAAAAATAACATACAGCCATCACGGATCAGCACATTCCCAGAATGACCTCAGTGTCAGGGAGTGTATAAGAAACTCTCTCAGAACACCTTAAAGAACCAGCCACAGCTATCTGTACCGGTCCTCCTTAAATCCCAAACCAGCATGGGATTCTGGCTAGGGCAGATCCCTGCAGACTGGGATAAGAAACTAGGGTCCAGAGGGATTAGAGGGGTCCTGGGAGAAAGAAGGAAGCCGAGAGAGAGAGAGAGAGACCCACTGAATGTAAGTTAAATTGTTACATGTGTTTCGTGAAGCTGCATAGAGTAGGAAAGACTTTTTTCTATTAAATTCTACAAATAAAAACAGATTTCCAAAAGATCTTGCCAGCATCCATCCTGAAGACTGCTCACTGGTTACCTCCTGACCACTCGGTACCACACTCAGCCAGAGAGGACCTATTGACAACATGCAGCAATCATTTCAGGCTCAGGATGGGCATGTACCTAGGGTTGCCAACTGTCTCCAGATTTTCAGGACAGGTTGATCCAGTCCTGGTTTTACTCCCCTGCATTCAGATACTTATAGTCTTGCTTTTCTTAGGGAATGTAATAGGGAAATCAGAATATGTCCCAGCATGCAATGGGTTAAAACCAGGACTGGATCGACCTGTCCTGAAAATCTAGAGCCAGTTGGCAACCCTACATGTACCAAGTTCCAAAAGGAGAATGCCATCTATGGTCCTTGGCTAAATGGACTGCTGCACTCGCCGGGCTGGAAGAGGGAGGGAATCATTACAAGAAGATCCACCAGAATGTGCCCTATTTATTTATTTATATTTTCATATTCCACTTTTCGGCACGTCAAAGTGTACATCAGAGCGGATTACATTCAGGTACTAGAGGCATTTCCCTATCCCCACAGGGCTTACACTAATTTTGTACCTGAGGCAACGGAGGGTAAAGATCACAAGGAGCAACAGGGGGATTTGAACCCTTGTCTCCTGGAATACATGCACATATGTGGATCCAAAAAAAATAATACCCCGCCAGGATTCTTTTGGACTCCTTGCCATGCACGTAGTTTGCTGTGGCATAGGAAGGTAAACATATTAGATGGGAGGAGGAGAGCAGATGCGCACACACACTGGCATGACAAGTTCATAAACCTTTTTGCCTTTGGAAAGTTGGCTAAAAATAGGGGAAACCAGGGTAAAAAGAACAGTTTACAAAATCTTCAAAAAAGGGAAGGTGATAAAAGAATAATGTTACTTGTATTGTGCTCCAAAAAAGAAGATCTTAACATCGGATGTGCCAGACTGGATCAGGCAAAGTTTCATCAGCCCTGTATCCTTTCTCCAACAGTGGCCAGTCCGGGTCAGAATACTCAGCTGATCCCAAATAGTTCTATTTCACTTCCAGGGATAAGCACTGGCTTTCCTAAGTCTACCTGGTTAAAAACCGTTTAGGAATATTTTCTTCAACATCTTGTCCAACCCTCTTTTGTACCCCACTATGTCACTTGCCTTGACCACATCCGCTGGCAACAGATTCCATAGCTTGATCATGCACTGAGTGAAACAATTCATCCTAAAATTTGTTTTAAATCTTCCAGTTGCTGGTTTCATGGAGAATCCCCTAATCCTTGTGTTGCTGAAAAGGTAAATAACTGTTCTCTATTTAGCCCTTCCACCCCACTCATGATTTTATAAATCTCAATCCGATCTATTCTCACTCATTTCTTCTCCAAGCTAAAGAGTCCTAATCTATTTAGCTTCTCCACAAAGGAGCTTTTCCATCCCCCTTTATTTTTGTTGTACTTCTCTGTAACTTTTCTGTCCATTATGTCTTGAGTGATCAGCAGTGCACACAATATTTAAGGTGCAATCGCACCACGGATCTATACCAGGGCATTATGATATTCTCAGTTTTATTCTCTATTCCTTTCCAAATAATTCCTAACATTCTGTTTGCCTTGCTGACCGCTGCCGCACACAGAGCTGAAGATTTCAAGGCATTGTCCCCAAGGACTCCGAGGTCCTTTTCCTGTGTGGTGACTTCCAACGTGGAACCCAGCATCATGTACCTGTATTTTGGATTATTTATCCCAGTGCATTACTTTGCATTTATCCACATATAAATTGCATCTACCATTCAGTTGCCCAGTCTTCTAGTCCCACAAGGTCTTTCTGGAATTACTCATAATCCACTGCTGTTTGACTCAAAACAATTTTGTATCATCTGCAAATCTAGACACCTTACTCCTTGTTCCCTTTTCCAGATCATTTTTGAATTTGCTAAATAGCACAGGTTCCAGTGTAGACCCATGGGGTACTCCACTAACCATCTTTCTCCATGTGAAAACTGACCATTTAGTCCTATCCTTTCTTTCCTATCTTTTATCCAGTTACCAATCCACAACAGGACACTGCCTCCTACTCCATGGCCTCCCAATTTCCTGAGGGGTCTCTCAGGAGGGACTTTGTTAGATGCCTTCCTAAAATGTAAATACACTAAATCTATGGGCTCATCTTTATCTGCATATTTATTTACACCTTCCAAAAATCTAGTAAATTGGTAAAGCAAGACTTCTCTTCGCAAAAGCCATGTTGACTCTCCGCCTTTAAACCATGTCTATCTGCATGATCAGTAATTTTGTTTTTAAGGATAGCTTCTACCATTTTGGCCAGCAATGACATCAGACTCACCGGTTTACAGCTTCCCGGATTATCGCTGGAACCCTTTTTAAAAATTTTCGCCACATTGGCCACCCTGTGGTGATTTTAAATGATAGGTTGCAGATCCCCAGAAAAAGTTCTGCAATTTCATGTGTGAGCTTTTTAGATAAGCTGAGATGAATACCATCTGATTTAGTTTAGTCAGTCTGTGTCATCAGCATCACAAAATGTTTCTGGTGTATTACCCCAATATTCTCCTCAGTAAAGGCAGAGGCAAAGATTTCATTTACAGTAGGTTTTCTGCTATCTTTTTTAATAATACTTGAACATCTGGCAGCCCAACTGACACCTTCAGAGATTTTTTTTACCTCAAATGTACGCAAAAAAGCTTTTATTAGTTTTTACCACTTTGGCAAGCTTCTTTTCAAAGTTTAGTCTACTTAATTACTTTTTGACATCTAATTTGCCAGTGGCTTATGCTCTTCCCGACTTTCCTCATTTGGGTCTGCTTTCCATTTTTTCAAAAATGCCCTTGTGACTTTAGTTGCCTCTTTCACCTCACTATTAAACAATAATGGCAATTGTTTGGAAAACCGCACATTTTTTGGTAACGTTGTGCCGACTGCGGTTCCCCACTGTGACTGGCTGGCGCTTACCCCAATGCTTGTGGCTGGCACTGGTGCTCCACCTGGCATGGATAATGCCATTCATCTCCTCCTCTCTATGTGCACATCAACCTAAGAAGACCCTGCAGTGAGAACCATAGCCATGGTGCCTCTAAATAACATCAGCACAATGGGGTATATAAACCTCCATCATGTAGCCAGTGCCTCAGCAACAGGTCCTCTGCCTTGCTATGTAGTGCGTGTTGCTCCGTCTTCCTGCATGCCTTCTTCCTGTTCCGGTACCTACCTGCTGAAGCTAATCCTCGTACTCAGGAAGTTTCTATTGTCTTTCGGCACTGTGTTCTGTATAGTACAATAAATTAGTGTCAGCCATTGGATGACACTTGTTGTGAGAGATGCTGGCTAGCAGATTGCCTCAGGGAGCAGGTAATGGATTTGCAATAGGAGGTGACCAAGTTAAGTAGAATCCAGGAGGATGAACGGATGTGTCAATATATATACATGGAAACATCCAAGATTATGATGAAGAGTCAACTATATTTTGGAGAATCATATTTAAGTTTGCTACCTTAGTTGATTTTGCTGTGAGTCAGGATATTTCTGTTATGTGTCAACTACTTGTTAAACGTTTCGTAACCTGTCAGAGCTCTAAGATCATTTGGACATAATCTTTTGAAGGCACTATCTCTCCGTTAAGATCAAATGGAAAGAAATATGTGAAAGAACATTTTTTGTGGCAGGCCCTCACTGCTGGAATGAATTTATGGATAAGATGAGCAATTGAATGCTTTCTGTTCAGGAAACAGCTGAAAACTTTTGTTTTTTAAACAAGCCTATGGTATTGGATAGCAAATATAAGTAAAAAATCTGCACTTTGACCATGTGTCAGGTCAACTCAGATAATGCAAATGGTATGACGAGGTAAATCGGTGAAGGCAACTGGTATGGCAGAGTTTTCACTAAGTAGTGTATGTGAGAGAGATTATTTATCCCTTGTATGTCAATTGATTTTTAATTTGTTTTAAATAAGCTCATTTTTATTATGTACTAATATTAAAGCCTATCCAAGGAAGGTGCAGGCTAGGTTCTCATCTCCCTTTTCCTTTTCCCCCTAACTTCTGTCACCTCCACTTCTTTACAATTTCCTGTCACCTTCCTCTTCCCTCCCTATATCTGGTGGTTCTCTCTTCGGCAGCTATGGATCTCTGTCCCTTCCACTAGCAGGGGATAGGGGTCCCTGCAGGCAATCTGGTCTCTCCATTGCTGCTGCTGATCATCCTCTGCAGGAAAGTAGTGCAGGCTACACCATCACACAAGCACCTCTGTGGGTGTCTATCTGTCCTCTACCAGCAATCGTTGGATGCCCTGCTGTCACGTTGGCCTCTCCAATGCCACCATTGGTTTCTCTCTGTCCTCTGCTGCCAAAGGGTGCAGGTTCTGCTAATATTCTGCCTCTCCATCACCATCGCAGTACTCTGTCTCTCCTCCACTGATGGGGGATGGGGTTCCCGCTGACACTCTGGTCTCTCTAGTGCCACCATGGGTGTCTGTTTGTCCTCTGCCAGTGGGGGTGGGGGTCCCCTACAGTATACTGGCCTCTCCAGTGCCACCATAGGTCTCTGCCTTTCCTTTACTAGTGGAAGGGGGGCCTGCTGGTACTGCAGGCTCTCCTCAACCTCAATTCCTGGAACTGCTCTCCTCCCTCTCACTGTCATTCACAGCAAGACAGGGGACGGGTATGTTTCAGGGGGCAAAGAAGAGAGGATCTCATTCACCAGTCACAGCGATGCACGGGAGGGGAACTTTTTAGGGGGCAAAGAGCAGAGTTGCTCATGTGCATGCCAGTGATGTGAATGTGGGACAACTTTTCACTTTATTATAGTTAGATGTATAGTTGTTACCTGCTATGTTGGATCAAATGGGATATAAATCTTTTAAAATAAAATACAATTGAGAGGGTGACAAAGGAAACAGAGCATGAGAAAAACATTGCTTTCCAGATGCATAGGTGTCGGTGCAGTCCATATGTATTCCACGCATTAAGAAAGGTGGAAGGAAGGCAAAATGATTACCGCCATGGTTAAAAGGTGAGGTGAAAGAGGCTATTTTAGCCAAAAAAACATCCTTCAAAAATTGGAAGAAGGATCCATCTGAAGAAAATAGGATAAAACATAAGCATTGTCAAGTTAAGTGTAACACGACTCAAAAAGAACGCAAATAATTTCCAACAAAAGCCAAATCAACAATAGAAAAGGAAATGTCAATCTGTATGCCGTTTCCCAATAAAGTTGGTTATTAATTTTAAATGTATTTTTGTGTTTTTTTAATTTTTGATTTTATATATATATATATATATATATCTAGCCGCATCAGCAAGCCTGTCGGCGTACTTTCTTATGATATTTCAAATGAAAGCCGCCCGGACTTCTAATCATTTGCGGCAGTCCTTGATATTCTTGATATTCTTTTGTTATATAGTGTATTCCTAAAATTTTTCATTAAATCATTAATAAATTCACTAATGTGCCGTATGCTTTTACAACACTGTTCACTCCTCATCAAGTATATTTTCTCAAAACGCAGTGTGTTGACAAAGTCAGATCTTGGTTCAATGATAGCTCAACAACCGGCCGAAGTTTCGCAGCTTATGCTGCTTCATCAGGAGCTTGAATTATAAAACTTTGTCAGAGCGGCATTTGACTCTATTGAAAAATGATAAACATGATAAACATAGTGATTTCAATGTTTAAAATTCAATGAATAAACCACTTATCTGGGATCAGCAGAGACTCAAACCTTCAAAACAGGATGACCTCGTCTCATGACATCTTGAAAAGAACAGAGACCATTTTGACCACAGATGCAGATATTTAAGTAAGAGCTAACCAATCAGGAACACATACGTCAGCATCAGAAATGGCGCCACTATCAAGTTAGTTCTAAACAGGATCTAGGCTTATGTGACGTCAGTATCAAGATAGCGTTCACAAAAATACATTAAGTTCTGTTTCTGAATTCAGACCCTTTGGGTGTAGAGTATCCAAATAGTGGATCCATCTTTGTTCGGCTTGCAAAAGCTGTTTGTTAAGGTCACCGCCGCGCCAGTGAGGGGAAATCTGCTCCAAAACGCAAACCTGTAAAACGTCAAAGCTATGTTTATAATTCAGACAATGTGATACAATAGGTGCAGTTTCACGTTGTGTGGCCAGACTTGAACGATGCTCAATGATGCGGGTCCGAAGTTGTCTGATCGTTTTGCCATTAAAACTACATGTAGATCCTCTGGTGTCATCTATACAATTCAATGCCCTTGCAACATGACATACGTTGGCAAAACGATCAGACAACTTCGGACCCGCATCATTGAGCATCGTTCAAGTCTGGCCACACAACGTGAAACTGCACCTATTGTATCACATTGTCTGAATTATAAACATAGCTTTGACGTTTTACAGGTTTGCGTTTTGGAGCAGATTTCCCCTCACTGGCGCGGCGGTGACCTTAACAAACAGCTTTTGCAAGCCGAACAAAGATGGATCCACTATTTGGATACTCTACACCCAAAGGGTCTGAATTCAGAAACAGAACTTAATGTATTTTTGTGAACGCTATCTTGATACTGACGTCACATAAGCCTAGATCCTGTTTAGAACTAACTTGATAGTGGCGCCATTTCTGATGCTGACGTATGTGTACCTGATTGGTTAGCTCTTACTTAAATATCTGCATCTGTGGTCAAAATGGTCTCTGTTCTTTTCAAGATGTCATGAGACGAGGTCGTCCTGTTTTGAAGGTTTGAGTCTCTGCTGATCCCAGATAAGTGGTTTATTCATTGAATTTTAAACATTGAAATCACTATGTTTATCATGTTTATCATTTTTCAATAGAGTCAAATGCCGCTCTGACAAAGTTTTATAATTCAAGCTCCTGATGAAGCAGCATAAGCTGCGAAACTTCGGCCGGTTGTTGAGCTATCATTGAACCAAGATCTGACTTTGTCAACACACTGCGTTTTGAGAAAATATACTTGATGAGGAGTGAACAGTGTTGTAAAAGCATACGGCACATTAGTGAATTTATTAATGATTTAATGAAAAATTTTAGGAATACACTATATAACAAAAGAATATCAAGAATATCAAGGACTGCCGCAAATGATTAGAAGTCCGGGCGGCTTTCATTTGAAATATCATAAGAAAGTACGCCGACAGGCTTGCTGATGCGGCTAGATATATATATATATATATAAAAAATCAAAAATTAAAAAAACACAAAAATACATTTAAAATTAATAACCAACTTTATTGGGAAACGGCATACAGATTGACATTTCCTTTTCTATTGTCAAGTTAAGTGTAAAACATTGATAAGACAGGCGAAGAGAGAATTTGAAATGAAGTTGGCCGTAGAGGCAAAAACTCATAATAAAAACTTTTTAAAATATATCCAAAGCAAGAAACCTGTGAGGGAATCAGTTGTACAATTAGATGACCGAAGGGTTAAAGGGGCTCTTAGGGAAGATAAGGCCATTGCAGAAAGACTAAATGAATTATTTGCTTCCGCGTTTACTAAAGAGGATGTTGGGGAGATATCAGTTCCGGAGATGGTTTTGAGTGGTGATGAGTCAGACGAACTGAACGAAATCACTGTGAACCTGGAAGATGTAGTAGGCCAGATTGACAAACTAAAGAGTAGCAAATCACCTGGACCGGATGGTATGCATCCTAGGGAACTGAAGGAACTAAAAAATGAAATTTCTGATCTATTAGTTAAAATTTGTAACCTATCACTAAAATCATCCATTGTACCTGAAAACTGGAGGGTGGCCAATGTTACCCCAATATTTAAAAAAGGCTCCAGGGGCGATCTGGGTAACTAGAGACCAGTGAGCCTGACTTCAGTGCCGGGAAGAATAATGGAAACTATTCTCAAGATCAAAATCGTAGAGCATATAGAAAGAGATGATTTAATAGAACACAGTCAGACGAACTGAACGAAATCACTGTGAACCTGGAAGATATAGTAGGCCAGATTGACAAACTAAAGAGTAGCAAATCACCTGGACCGGATGGTATGCATCCAGGGGCAGATTGTGGGAAAATAGTGGCCCAGGGGATTTTTTTCCATACTGCCCCATGGGTACCCAATTACATATACAATATAATTTACATATATAATTTACATATATTTTACATATATATGTACACACCCCTATATTTTGGCATGGTCCTCCCGTATCAACACAGTACTATTTGCCAAAACTCAAAGAATAACAACCCCACCTATGAAAAAGAATACCAGAAATATTACACCAGAATCTAAAATAGCAATACACCTCCTATTAGGAAAACAGAACAGGCCAAGCTACTACAGATCCCTATAGAGAAACCACATGCTAAGAGAATGCTTCATCTCAGTCTTTGCATGCAGAACACAAACTCTCACCAAATACAGAATAAAGCCACATAAAGTATAAATAGAAATGTGCAGACAAAAACTAAGCTGTAAAACGTATCACGCCAGACTCTATACAGTGCAACAATGGAAAAACAAAAATGTCACCATTCGTCATGAAACAATCAATAAAATCAAGATATATAAATCATGAATCATAATTATAAAATCATACTAATAAAATAATTTCAAAACAGCTGATGAATAGAATATCGGCGCCAATTTGAATACTGGCAGCCGATCGCCTTTGCCCTCACTATGTCACAGGGGCCGACCGTTGGTCCCTGTGACATAGTGAGGGCAAAGGCGATCAGTGCCATTTTGAGTACTGGCATCCAACAGCCGGAGTGCAGGAGGTTGCTCCCGACCCCCGCTGGACTTTTGGCAAGTCTTGTGGGGGTCAGGAGGCCCCCCCCAAGCTGGCCAAACGTCCCTGGGGGTCCAGTGGGGGTCCCAGAGCAATCTCCTGCCCTGGGGCCATCGGCTGCCAGTAATCAAAATGGCGCCGATAGCCTTTGCCCATACTATGTCACAGGGGCTACCGGTGCCATTGGTCAGCCCCTGTCACATGGTAGGAGCACAAGATGGCGCCGATGGCCATGTGACAGGGGCTGACCAATGGCACCGGTAGCCCCTGTGACAAAGTAGGTGAAAGGCTATCTGCGCCATTTTGAAACCGGCACCGAGGGTGTGAGAGTGCAGGGGATGGCTCCCGGACCCCCCCCGCTGGACCACCAGGGAGTTTTGGTAAGTCTTGGGGGGGGTTTGTTTAAATGGTTTATTTAGGAGGCCGAATAATTCGGCGAAGATTCGTGTATTCGTGGGGAATTGCAATACGTTTTGCTTCCCCACGAATACAACAAATAGTGCAATATATGTTGCGGATTGCCAATACGGCGAAAACGAATGCACACCCCTAATAACAGGTATTTATAAATTATAAGCTAATGTCTGTTATGAATAAGTTCATGTTCTTACCTGATACATCTGTCCATTTGTCCCGATACATCTGTCCTCAATTGGTTCTGAGGAATCAGAAAATAACCGTTAGTGACACATTGTAAGAGGCTGGAAACAAATTAACAGGTAAATAAATATACTGTATTCTGAAATGTTAGGGCAAACCCTGCTATTGGACTGTCCTAGAGTGAGCTACACCTGTGACAATATTCTTGGACATGGTCGCAGGTTGTACCTAGCTTTCTCCAGTCCTCAGTCACATTGTTAGGCCACGTGTAGTGCATTGAACTACATCCCTTCCAAAGGAATCAAGTTCATATGAAAATGGCAGGTAACCGGAGAATAGCAGGAGCTCCTGTTTCCAGGGGCACAGCCCAGGACCCCGAGGGTGGCTTCTCATTTCTCTTTTCCCTGATATCCTGTGTTCTGTAAACATTTTGTATGAAAAGAAGGCACTTACTACAGGTTACATTAGGACAACAGCTATCCTCAGAAGTTGTTTCCACCATGACGTAGCCTGGATCGCATGTCTTTGTGACGGCACTGCACTGCGTGATGTCACATTCTGAAAGAAGGAAAAGGTCTGATTACTGAGCCAGCCTGCAGAGTCGGGAAGGACAAGGCTAAAAGACACATAACTTAGGACTTTTTTTTAGGGGGTACTTGTTGGTACTGAGTACCATCACCTTATTTTCTAGAAAGATAGCATTGCTCATAACTGACCAATCAGCAACCTTGTGAATTGCAGCTTGTAAAGGAGTGTAGGTTATGACTCCCTTAAAAGACAAGACCAGGCCTGGTCTACCTTAAGACAGCCCACAAGGGAATCCTGGGTACAGGGCATTTCCTCTGGGGAGAGGAATAAAAACTTAGGCCTAGGGAGGAATACATAGACCCTGGGAAGAGGGAAGGCAGTTCCTCCTATAAGAATCTAATGTGACTGCTGTAAGTTTTGAATTGCGCTGCCGAGGTAAGCTGTCCAGCAACCACTCTTTTTACTCCTTGGCTTGATAAAGTCACCTCCTTGCTTTTATATATTGATCCTCCATAATGAAGAATGACATAAGAAACCTCCTGAATTATGTGTGTTCTTACTACTTTTGTCATGATTTTGTGCACTGTACATAAAGCACTTCTCTGTGAAGAAAAGGCTGGAGTCCAGACTCTTCTGTCTTCCAGCCTTCCTAAAGCTTTGGACTGCTTCCATGGTGTCACACATGGTGGCAGAGGTAAGATGTCTGTTCTAAGTGCATGCACGTTAGAGAAAAAGGAAAAGTTTTGAGACCTGTTTTGCTCGAGACATCTGCATAGAGCAAGGACTTGTGCTAAGAGAATCGTGCTCTAAAGCACCAGTACAGAGCAATGAACTGTGCCAGAAAGAAAAAAAATAATGGACCAAGGTGTTATGTTGCCAGGTTGCAGGATGCCCCCTTCAAGCCAGCGCACTCACCCTGGGATTAGCCGATAAAGTTCCTTTCTTCACTGTGGGGACACCTCTGCCATGCTGATCCTGGGCTTCCCCCTAAGCACACATGCATGGCAGGTGCCTACCTTTAAAGACACTGCAGTGGCAACCTCTTCTGTCGGAGCTGGGAGATGATGTTACACGGCTGGGTATTTAAACCCTAGCCATGCAACAACTGATGCCTCAAGCAATGGGTACATGCATTCACTGCAAAGTGAGTTGCTGCTTTCTTGCATTCCTGGTCTAACCCAGTCTGCCTTGTTTCTCCTGCCAATCTGCCTCATCCTTCCAGCCCTGCTGTCTTTGTCCTTCCCAGTGTCTTCCACACCTGCCCTCAGACTGACTACCGGATTCGACCCTCCTTCGACTCTGACCATCCTTGCCAGCTGTTTGCCATTGACCTTAGCCTGAACTCTGACTATTCTTGCCAGTCGCCTGCCTTTGACCACTCTCAACTGCCGCCTGTCTGCCCCTAGCCATGATCAGGACCTACACCAGAACTAACTCATACAAGACTCACGCCTAAATCCTGATGGCCCACAGAACCCAAGGGCTCAACTCAAGGAGAAAGAGGTGTGTATAAGTGAAGCTGTAGATTAGTCTCCAACCAGCCTAGTCCTGCCAGCTGTGGTGGAGCTTTCCTGTAGGTTGAGCCAACCTCCCCACAGCAATAAGAGTCCACAAACCTTACAGTTTACTGAGTCCATGGATCCAGCAGTTCTATTCTCACTTCTGGCTAAATGGCGAGTTTTGAATATCCCAGTAATTATTCAGCTAAATTTTAGCAGGATAGTCATTATCCAGCTAAAATGCCCTGCTGATCACCTGTCCTCCCCACCACAGCCAGCAAACCCCTCCTAGTATTAATCAGGATTGGTACCTTCCCTCCCTATCCTGCCTTCATCCCAGTTCAGGATTGTGTCAAATGAAGGCCCCATACTCTCTCTTCATCTCCCTCTCCCCAGCCCCATCCTAATCCTCCTCTCCTTGATACCTTTCAGAAGTCCTTTTCAGGGCTGGGATGGCAGTAAGCCACCAAAGTTTACTGTCCGAGATTCTTCTGAATTCAACTTGCTAAGTTATATATATTTTTTTATATTGGCCTCATAGTATGTAATAATTCTTAACAAAGGGCCCTATGTAAATAAGCATTTTTTTCCATTGATATAAAATATAAGTAAACTTTTCATACATAGGTCCAAAGTGGAGGGCTTAAACAGCTGCAAATAAACACAACACCAGCTCCCCATACTGTATGATAACCCTGCCCCATTATTGTGATGCTGTCATAAATGTAACTTACCACAAACATATTGTTGGCAGCATGGATTTGCGTCATCTGGCTTAGTTATCACCACCTCATCAGTTTTGTTACACTGAATAGGTGTAGGTGGAGCACATTGGTAACTTTCAATGGTCAGTTCTTGTGATTTGCAGGTGTGCATTGTACAACCCACTGTCCATTGCTCTCCAGGCTGTGGAGATTCAAATCATAGAATCACATGAGTGAAACCAAATAATGGATAGAGTGCTTGTGAATGAGAAGAAAGAGTTCCCATAACCAAAACGCAGGGCTAATCTATAATCTAAGACTAATTCAGTCTGAGGGGAGCTCAATAGTGTCAGGTAAACAGCAATATCAAGTCTTTCATGATTTAACTCATACATTCCTAGAATATTAATTTCTTGCAGGAAAATGTGCTCTGCCTTTATCAGAAGCACTAGGGAAAGGTGAAGGGCTCAGACGCAGGGAATAACAGTGTAGGGTGCAGGAATTAAAGAAAGACTGCAATTTGCTTTTAGCAGCTTTCATAAAGACCAATTTCATTAATTGCAGGAGATAAATCACCATACAAAAATGATTCTCAAGTCAATCAAGTAAGTGTTGCCAATCACCACACTGATATTAAAACAAAAAGAAAAAAATGTAAAAATTTGGTGAAAGGTATTGGTGTGGCATTAATTGCAGGAGAAACAAGAAATAAATGCAAATAGTAAGTCTTCATCATTTTCAAAATGTGTAGGAAAGCTGATTGCCAACACAAAATAGTTCTGTAGATGCAAAAGCATTATTTATGCCACAAACAGCTGCACTGTACAGATATCGACTGAGGTCTGCAAAAACACACTGCATTCATGGGGTAGCCTTTATGGCGATAATTTTAGGACTGGGCACAATAGTGAAAAGTGTGGATATGCATTTGTTGGAAACCAAATGTGAAGTAATAATGACATTTCCCCAATCTGATTTTAAGAGAAAACAGAACAACATTGTATTTATTTCCCTTCATTTTGTTTTTAAAAATTATGCTGCCAAAAAAAAAAACACCCCACTTCCAGGCCTTCTTCTTGATTCTCCAACCTCCCCAGTACCCTCTTACCAAACAGATATTCTTCACAGAGCAGGAGGAATCCCCGGTTGCTCCTGCCCCTCCAGTGGTATTATTTAAAATGGCACCCACATACTAAAGCCAGCACGTTTTTAAATTTCTTCCATGCAAATGGCTATGGCCTGGGCCTGGCCTGCTTCATTTTGTACAGCAAAAGTAACAATGGCACCAGCCTTATGAGATATAGATATTGTTTATAATTTCTGGACTCAAAGCCAGGGCAACAAGAACACTTCTTACTCAGCAAGAGGTTTTAAAATATAATTTATTCAGCTGTTTAAAAGAGAGTCCAAGACAAGTGTTCCTGGGAGATGCGATATAAATGCCCTCTATCTGTAATAACTAGCATCTCATCCCATACAGGAAGAGAACCTTCTTTTATAATTAAAACATTCAGTATTGCCGAAACTTCCAGAAAGGTGTAACCGCCCACAAACACATGATGCTGTTGTCATGACAATCTATCATGTATAGGAAATGCTTGTGAGGACATCCTCCATTCAGTTGTAAAAATCATTCATTTACTAGTCTTTCCTGAAACCACCCTTCCATGATAAAAGTTCCTGTATCACCCTGGCTTTGATGCACTGTATTCTTCTGTTCTTCTTTTGATATTCTTTGTTGTGTAAACAAATCGCAAGTCTGTGGCTTCAATAGGAGTTAGGCTTGAATTCCATCGGTTGGCACCAGGATTTAATTTAAAGCTGTAACCTCAAAGGCATCTTCTTTGTACCTGGTTCCTGTCGGTTGAGAGAGGCATCTGCAAGACAAAAGCCTGCATCCTGGTTTCCTGCAAAACAAGTTTCCCTGTATTGTGGTGCAGATATTGTCATTGAAGCCTTTCTGGCCTTTAATTATATGCTGTGCAGAGCTTACAAGTTTCCTAAATCTTCTACATCCTTCGAATCTGTGATAGTCAGAAAGTCTCTCAGAGTTCATTCACCTCTGACAGGCCACAGTACAGCAGAGGCATCTGGGTATTTTTGGTTGTCTGCTCGGCCTATTCTTCAATATATATGTATACACACACACACACATACCAGTCTTGGTGTAACAGGCTATTGTTAATTTCCCATACAAAATTGTGCAGGCCAGGCTCAGGCTGGTGCCATTTTCTATGGAAAAATTGAAAATGGTGCCAGCCTTGGTCTGCTGGCAACATTTTTATTCATTCTACCAGCAGGGCAGGATCAACCAAGGATTGTTCCTGCCTCGTAAAGAATATCAACTTGGTAAGAGGGATTGGATGGAGAAAATATATCCTCACCAGTGAGGGTGAGATAACTAGAGTGTAGTTCCAGCATAAATTAGTCAAATGCAAAAATATTCCCAAACACAAAAATGGTAAAACGAGTTCCAGACATACATAGTTACATAATATTGATGGCAGATAAAGACCGAATGGTCCATCTAGTCTGCCCAGCAAGTTTCCTGTGGTAGCAAGTGCTGCTCTGTGTAGGTTACCCCCATGTTCCTGTTAAGGGTAGTAACTAGGGGTGTGCATTCATTTGCAATATATTGGTAATCTGCAATGTATATGCCATATTTGTTGTATTTGTGGGGATCGCGAAACATAGGGTGAACCCCTAGGAATACAACATATCACTAACGAATAAACCCCCATCCTCTTGACCCCCCCAAGACTTGCCAAAAGTCCCTGGTGGTCCAGCGAGGGTCCTGGAGTGATCTCCTGCACTCAGGCTGTCGGCTGCCTGTATTCAAAATGGCGCCGATAGCCTTTACCCTTTCTATGTCACAGGGGCTACTGGTGCCATTGGTCGGCCCCTGTCACATGGTGGGAGCAATGGACGGCCGGCGCCATCTTGTGCTCCTACCATGTGACGGGGCCGACCAATGGCACCGGTAGCCTCTGTGACATAGTAAGGGCAAAGGCTATCGGCACCATTTTGAATACCGGCAGCTCGAGTGCAGGAGATCACTCCAGGACCCCCACTGGACCACCAGGGTCTTTTTGCAAGTCTTGGGGGGGGGGGGGTCAGGAGGGTGGGGAGTTGTAGTTAATTAAATTTAAAGGGTTGGGATGGGGGGTTTTTTGGGAAACGAATATATATATATATATAACTAATGAACGGATCGGGGTCCCCTGAGAACGGATGCAATGGATTTGGGTCCTGACGAATACGAATACCGAATGGGACGAATCCGTCCCTGCTGCACATCCCTAGTAGTAACTGCCTCTCCGTGCAGTTTACCTTGAAGCCTTATATATTAACAAAGCTATCTTGAAAATTCAGACAATGCTGAATGTGCTTTGCTTTTGAACTTGGCTATAGAAGCAGCCCTGTTCTTTTTCCCTTATGTCTGCATATCAGTATTCCAGATCATAAAAGTCGGGGCACGTGTAAGTTGTCCTCTGAATCCAATTCCCTTTTTCCCTCTACGCTGTCAAAGCGGAGAGTGATGTCAAAGCAGAGAGCAGTTATGTCAAAAGCATCAAGGCTTATTGGTTAAGGGTAGTATTCCCCATGTATATTGTTAAGGGTAGTAACCACCATTAAGCAGGTTTCCCTTATGCATTCTTTTCTTCATTTCTGGCCTTCAGTCTTTAGGGATCCACAAGGTTTATCCCATACTCTTTTGAAGTCTTTGACTGTTTTTGTGTTCACACCCCTTCTGGAAGGGCATTCCAGGCATTCACCACCCTTTCCATGAAGAAATATTTCCTGACATTGGTTCTGAGAAGTCCCTCCTGGAGTTTCCATACATGACCCCTAGTTCTGTTTCTTTTCCAATGGAGAAGATTCAAAGTACGTGTATCATTAAAACATTTCAGGTATCTGAAGGTCTGTATCATATCTCCTCTGCATCTCCTGTCTTACAGGGGATACATATTAAGATCATTCAGCCTCTCATAAATCTTTCAATACAGACCCCACACTATTCCAGTCACCCTTCTTTGGACTGTCTCCATCTTGTCTCTATGCTTTTTTAGATATGGGCTCCAGTACTGAATGCAGTACTCAAGGTGAGTACCTTTTTCTTACTTGGTTTTCAAAAAACTTAAACTGTAATACAAACTCAAAATACCCAAGTCTCTTGATTTCTTTTTCTCAAAAGTCTCAAAACTTCTCTTTACCCCAGCTGTAACAGGTCGCCTGTGCACAAATATCTTTGATCCAGCCCTTAGGGATACCGGAGGTATGCCCTTCCATCCGGAAATAGTCAATCCTTCAATAATCTTCTCAAAATCTCCTTCCTCCAAAACTCTTGAATGCTTGAGATCCTAGGCTCTCCAACCGCCTACCCACTCTTCAGCTCCTAAGCCACGATAGACTGAGAATGCTCATGGAGATATTTATATCTCTCAAAGTCTCTCACAAAAAAGTAGGGTTACAGCAATGGGAGGAATAAAAAATATCAAAAACCCCTCCTACTGCCCCTTGCTAGAAAATACATGGGATAAGATTAATGACTGGCATAGCCCTGCCACAATTAGTTTTTTCATTTTGTTTTTCATTTCTTTTGCATATAAATGTAACATACTATGGTGGCAATTTTCAAGAACCATTTACCCACGTTAAGTGCACTTAACGTGGGTAAAACCTATGGACAATTAAATGGCATATATTGTAGCAATTTTCAAAAGCTCTCTTACATGGGAAAAGTGCATTTGCATGTGTAAAACCTGGTTTTAATCGTGCAGATGTTTTTGAAAATCAGGCCCTAAATCTGCACAACCCTAGCATAAAGTCGGAGTATAATTTTTACCTACAATCTTTGCACCAAGTATGCACGTATTTTCACTTTGAAAATTATCCAAGGGAAAACTACTGACACACGGGCTGAGCTGTGTGAGTAGTTCTTCAAGAGAAAAAATATATTCATACTTTTGAAGAGTCAAAGGAGTGGGAAAGGTTCCAAGCCCCTGTTTGTGTGCATATGTACAGTATATAGTGAGTGTGTGTTAAATCTCACATCAGATATTGAGTTTTAGGGCTTCTGTTTCTGCCTTTGTTTTTTCCCTTCGGTCTTTTTTGGCCGAGCTATACCTCTTTGTGTTGTAATTGGTTCCCGAAGATGGACGGATGCTAATTCAATTCTTTTGAGTTTAACATCTTGGGATTCCATCTATTCTTCTCTATCTTGATAGCTCTTTTAAATATTTACAAGACAGACAAGAAAAAAAAAAGGAAGGAGGGGGATCTCGGCTCGTTACAATCTTCTGTGTTGTTAAATTTGCTTAAATATATTAGAGATTCAAAGACAGGAAAATCAGCTAGGATTACACCCCTCATCCAGCCCGTCCCTGGGAACGCCTCCTGTCCCGATGAGTAAAAGTACACGCATGGAGGGTCCTACACAGTTTCTTTTGAATGCATAAAGAGCAGGACATTTTCCAAAAGCCGATTTCTGAGGTAAAGCACTGTTTTACCCGTGGAAATGACTTTAAAAAGGTCCTCTTTCAGAGGTGATTTTGCTGGTGCGTGAACAGTATATGTAAGTATTTGCTATGCTGTGAAATTTTGTGGCTTAAAGCTTGAGCAAGAAAAAAGATTGTAGGTGCAGCTGATTATTTTGTGTGATTCTTTAAAAAGGAAACTAGGTTAATTTTTAGTATGAGCTTGGATTTAAAAAAACGAAGCCAGTTTCATTATCAGTGTCTTTTCAATCCCCCCCCCCCCAACTTCCGCCCACTCTAAGCACGTTTTTTGATTTGCAGATTGTTATCCCATTAGGGAGGATAACTTTCAAAACTGATTACGGGCGCTCATGTATGCACGTGTTGTTGCGCCGGAGGTGGACCCTTGGGCCGAGGTGGGGTTGATGCTACTCGTAGGAAGGATGCTATGGGTCCCCACTGTCAGTAAGTGGAGTGGGCTGATGGATGGAGGCTGGCTGGCGCTTCACCAATACCTTCCCTCGTTCCCCGCGGGTTGAGCCTTTGGGTACTGGGGCTGGCTGGGATTAGGTGGACCTCCGTATGTCATCATTGATGGAAAGGTCAGCCCAAAGGCAGCAACTGCAAAGCTGGGAAGTCTGTACTGGATGAGGTGGAGTCCCGGAGACCCGGGCGCCAATAGGACCAAAGTCAGACGGGGGTGCCCAAGCAAAAACAGGTCGAAGCCTGAATAGGACAACTCCAGGATGTAGACTGAAGAGGTCAGGGCCGGTGGCAATCAAAGAGCAATGGCAAGGCAAGGCTGAGGTCTGAGCGAGGAGAAGATCAGTAATGTAGTCAGGCAATGCAAAGGTCCGGGCTTGGAGAGGATCAGAAGCATAGTCAGGCAATGCAGAGTTCTGGGCTTGGAGAGTATCAGTAGCGTAATCAGGCAATGCAGAGGTCGTGTCCAAGTAGTCAATCCGAAGAAGGGCTAGGAATCAGGAGTGCAGGAACAAAGGAAAACAGGAACTGGAACTTGCAGGGATCAGGAACCAAGAACGCAGGAGAATCACCAGGAGGCAACTAAGTACACGACCAGCGTAGATCTGTTGCAAAGGTGATTATCTGAAACTGATCCCGGCCTTAAGTATTGGAGCTTCGGCGACATCATCATCCGCGGCCGCGGCCAAGTTCCCACTGTGGGCCCTTTGTAAGCGATAGTGATGCACGTGCACGCATGCCTAGGGAGGGGCATGGCGCTGAACGGCAGCGTCTCTCCATGGGCCATGCGGAGAGGCCCATCGTGGAGCACAGAGGCCTGTGGCAGAAGCTGGAGTACCTGGGGTGGCCCAAGGACGGAGCCAGCGGCCCACCGCTGCCAGAGACATGGAACTAGACGCTGGATTTGGTAAAGAGAGGTGAGGGGGCCGGACTGCGGGTTTGCCATAGCCGGCACATGCACCATGTGTATGGGCACATGCAAATGAATTACTGTACATAAGAACATAAGAAATTGCCATGCTAGGTCAGACCAAGGGTCCATCAAGCCCAGCATCCTGTTTCCAACAGAGGCCAAACCAGGCCATAAGAACCTGGCAATTACCCAAACACTAAGAAGATTCCATGCTACTGATGCGATTAATAGCTTTGGCTATTCCCTAAGTAAACTTGGTTAATAGCAGTATTGTATTTATAACCTGCATGCAAATGATATATCCAGGTTATAAAATGAGTACATATGATGCAAAAATGCTTGCGTATGTAAAAAAAAACCAAAAAAAAAACCACAAGCCGCACAAGTTTAGACTTATCTGGAAAAGTAGCAGCATTTATCTGGATAAGTTCTAATTTATGTGGCTAAGTAGCAGCACTTAGCAGGATAAGTCTGAAAAGTGCTATTTGTCTGCCTAAAAAGTAATTTTTGGACTTATCCAGGTATAAAAAATAGCCGGATAAGTCTAAAAAATAGCACTATTTATTCGGATAATTTCAAATGTGTCTAAGTAGCAGCACAGGTGCTACTGAGCCGGATAAGTTGAAATTTATCCAGATGATATAATCACATATTTATACTTCCAGTTTTAAAGGCATATGTGAATAGATTTTATTCATGTTATTTAGACAAATTTATCCCCGTAAGTCAGCTTTTATTCGCATATGTCAGGGGATTTTATGACATGCACGCTGCAATGAAATAACCAGTTTTACCAGTCTACCAGTTTGCACACTCCATTTGCAGCTTGTGAAGACCCTTCTGACTTTTCATCCTGAAGGACCCCCATTTCATCCAGACCCCCTACCCAGTTATTTTTTCACTTTTAAGGTGTTAATGATTACCTACACCAAATATTGAGCAGAGAAAATATATACAAGTGAAAGACTTGCGGAAGTCACTTTGGAAGGTTATAAAATAGCAACTGCCAGGCTATTTTATAGGGATGTGCATTCATTTTAGATGAAAAAGTCAATGGCAATGAAAACCGAAGTGAAAACGACACAAAAAAAAAATCAGTGCACATCCCTACTATTTTATAACATGCATATCATATTCGGACACGTATGTTATAAAATGGCTACGTCTCTGGATCATGGGCTGACGTACGTGTGCCAATGTACTCCCACACGCTGGCTTGAAAGTTACCATCATAACTAATAACATGGTCAGTAAGTAATTGCAGTACTGTCTTTATGTGGATAAGTGCAAGGTGATGCATATAGGGAAAAATAACCCATGCTATAATTACACAATGTTGGGTTCCATATTAGGTGCTACAACCCAAGAAAGAGATCTAGGTGTCATAGTGGATAACACATTGAAATCGTCGGCTCAGTGTGCTGCGGCAGTCAAAAAAGCAAACAGAATGTTGGGAATTATTAGAAAGGGAATGGTGAATAAAACGGAAAATGTCATAATGCCTCTGTATCGCTCCATGAATACTGTGTACAATTCTGGTCGCCGCATCTCAAAAAAGATATAGTTGCGATGGAGAAGGTACAGAGAAGGGCAACCAAAATGATAAATGGAATGGAACAGCTCCCCAATGAGGAAAGACTAAAGAGGTTAGGACTTTTCAGCTTGGAGAAGAGACGGCTGAGGGGGAATATGATAGAGGTGTTTAAAATCATGAGAGGTCTAGAACGGGTAGATGTGAATTGGTTATTTACTCTTTCGGATAATAGAAAGACTAGGGGGCACTCCATGAAGTTAGCATGGGGCACATTTAAAACTAATCGGAGAAAGTTCTTTTTCACTCAACACACAATTAAACTCTGGAATTTGTTGCCAGAGGATGTGGTTAGTTCAATTAGTATAGCTGTGTTTAAAAAAGGATTTGATAAGTTCTTGGAGGAGAAGTCCATTACCTGCTATTAATTAAATTGACTTAGAAAATAGCCACTGTTATTACTAGCAACGATAACATGAAATAGACTTAGTTTTTGGGTGCTTGCCAGGTTTTTATGGCCTGGATTGGCCACTGGTGGAAACAGGATGCTGGGCTTGATGGACCCTTGGTCTGACCCAGTATGGCATGTTCTTATGTTCTTATGATATACATACTTCAAGACCTTTATTTATTAGGGAGTTTTATATACTGTCATTCCATGTGAGAATCACTAGTTCACAAACAGTGTACAGGTTAAACACTCATAAATATATGATTTGTTACCAAGATAGGCAGACATACATACATACAGTTAATAAAGTAGGTGAACATTTATAAACAAAGGGTGCACATCAAAGGCAGACACACTGACAAGTAGATTTTAAAAGGTGTGCTCGTGCGTCCACGTGTGCGTGCTTCCCGGTGCACACACATGGACGTGCCGATTTTATAACATTTGCGTGCTGGCACGCGCATGTTATAAAATCCCATGGCTGTGCGCACATACATGCCGGATTTTATAATCTGTGCGTCAATGTGCAGGCAGCGCGCGGGGGGGGGGGGGGGGCCCAATTTTGTAAGATTACACACGGTGACGCAATCGGACCTCCCCGAGTCCCCTCCCAGTCCGCTCCAACTAAGGAGCGGACTGGGAGGGGACTTCCCTGCCCCCCTCCCCATACTTCCTTCCTCTTCCTCTCTCCTCTCCTGTCCTCCCCACCCCTAAACCCTATCGCTTCCCTTTTTTTTTTTTTGTTGTTTTATTGCTTACTGCTCCATTGTAGCAGAAGCAACTTGCACGAGTTGGCCGAATGCTGGCGTGCATTTCCCCGGCACAGCGTGCAGCGCGAGCAAGGCCAGGCCATGTGCGAAACCTCCCTTTTTTACGTGCATGACCATTTTAAAATCCGGCCCAAAATGAAAACTTAACCAGATTATAGGGGGTTTGAGAGTGGAGGAGTATTGTTCATGATTTATATATTTATATGCCGCCTATGCAAAGCCCTAGGCAGCATACAATAAAACATATATAAAATCAAAACCAGTCTTTGGTCACTTACCAAGTATTCTGTTCCATTTGACATGCATACGTAGTTTGGTACTGAGTGGGAGAAATACAAAATAAGTCATGAGTAGTGCAAGACTAACTTTTATTACCCAGTGTAGAAGAAAGCAGCAAACAAATGAAAGCAATAGAGACAGGTTCCATGTGTAGAAACCAGCCCACAGCTCTGTAATATTACCTGAATGCTTAGGGATGTATTTGTATGTAAACTGCTATGGGCTCTGTGGATTAGCTGGTAAGTTATAAAATAAATAAATACAAATTCTGGGCACAATTCAAAATGGTAAACCACCTTTTCTGACTCACAGTCAGAATTTGGAAGATGCAACCTGATAAATATTCCCCATGAAAATAATTCAGAAATGGAACTTTCATCTCGTAGAAGTAGAAGGTTTTAGAATGTTCCAGCATGCATGTATTCATCAGGAAATACCTATAATAACCTTAACTAAGCTTGCTACCTGCCCAGAGCTGTGGATGGAGTGGAATATACATTTTTAACAAAAATAAATGAAGATCCCATATCAATACTGAAACATGCCAGAGCCCATGGATTGCACCTGAAAGCATTGGTGTACCTGTGCGTCTAGTATTTGTAATCTATACATGACAGACTTTTGGAGGTAATTCTTTTAAGTTATCATCAGCATTTAATTTGTGCAGTTTCTAATGTTGCCTATGTACAGATTTTGTATTTATGAAAATACATCAACCCTCAGAGAAAATTAGTGGGATAAACAGCATGCAGTCTCACACAGAATATGACATGGTATACAGTGGCTCATATTTCATGGGTTACTCTCTGGGACTCCTCACGTCTATGTGCAGTAATTTCCCTAAAACTGACAGCTGACACTGTCCTCCCCTCACTGTTCTGTACCAGAGTCCCTCATCCACATTGTCTCAAAACCTGATTTCAAACTTCCCTTTGTGAGCAGCATCCATAGTCTCAACGCTTTGAGGTACCTGCCAGCGTTCTGGGCTTTTAATCCCTTTGCCTTGAGGATCTGTACTGTTTTACTACTGTTTTCCATTGGCTTGACTCTTTGGATGGTTCCAGTGCCATCTGAATGGTTTTTCATTTAGTGTCCATTCACACTGTGTGCTCCCAAGCTTTCAGGGGTACTTCTATGTACTGATGAGCTGAACACATTTTAAGGCTTGTCCATTCCTCAGTGAAAGCTCAGTAAATTACGAGCAGGACATGCATACAGGTACAGCTTGAGGTGTTTCTCTTATGTTCACAGAAGAAATGCTTAGTGTGGAGCGGGCTTTGAAAAGCTTCCCGGAGCAACTAACTGCAGGCGTCTTCATTTTGTTTTAAGTAGCTTGTTCACAGCTTGGACATGTGCAGCATTTTAGAGGCCTGCAGCTGTCAGCCACAGCCACCAAGCTCTGAAAACTGTTTTACAGAAACACCAGAGGAAATCATCTTGTTCTCACTTTTAAGAGGCCACTGGGTTGTTTTTTTTTTTTGTTTGTTTTTTTTTAAAGCTAACGCACTAAAATATGAGAATATTAGTTTATTTTTATAAATTGTTTTTTTAAGTCACATTGGGTAGGAGAAAAGGTTTTTAGTTATTAGACGTGTATGCTATTTTGCCTGTACCTTTTCTTGTTCCTTTTTGCTTCCTGCAGATTGATGTGATGCATAATAAATTAAACTCTATTTTATTGTAGGTTATTATCAGGGTTAGTTAAAAACTCTGTTGAAAGCCAAAGATCTGGCCTACCTTACTCTTCCCCTCCCCCTCACATACCCACCCCATGTCCTGTTTTCCTTTTATAGGCTGGTTTGTAACTCAGTAATCAAAATTCTTGAAGTTTCCCTAATTAAATAACCTGGTCTCTGGACTTAATTAAACCCCACCTATCAACTTGCCTGTAGCCCTTATCTTGCTCCTAGTTCACTGTTTAAAATGACATCCTAGTTGGGAATGTTGATCAGTCTGGCTTTCAGTTTGGAGTCTGCGTAGAGTATTACTCTTACTTTCTGTTCAGGTTATAGAATCACACGTTAGAGATGTGAATCGTGTGATTGATCGTCTTAACGATCGATTTCGGCTGGGAGGGGGAGGGAATCGGATCGTCACCGTTTGGGTTTTTTAAATATCGTGAAAATCGTGTAAATTGAAAACCGGCACACTAAAACATCCCTAAAACCCACCCCGACCCTTTAAAATAAATCCCCCACCCTCCCGAACCCCCCCAACATGCCTTAAATTACCTGGGGTCCAGTGGGGGGGGAGGGCGGGAAAACCGGCACACTAAAACAACCCTACAACCCACCCCGACCCTTTAAAACGACTTCCTGCATGCGATTCGTTTTTCCATACGGAAAAACGATTCGCGGCAGGAGATCACTCCTGGACCCCCGCTGAACCCCCAGGGACTTTTGGCCAGCTTGGGGGGGCCTCCTGACCCCCACAAGACTTGCCAAAAGTCCAGCGGGGGTCCGGAACGACCTCCTGCAGTCGAATCGTGTTGTCTACGGCCGGCGCAAAAGGTAGCGCCGGCGCCATTTCTACAAGCACCGGAGGTCCGAGAGTAAAAGATCACACCGGGACCCTTCCTCTGGACCCCAGGTAATTTAAGGCATTTTGGGGGGGTTCAGGAGGGTGGGGGATTTATTTTAAAGGGTCGGGGTGGGTTTTAGGGTTGTTTTAGTGTGCCGGTTTTCCCGCCCTTCCCCTCCCCCTTCCCCCGATTTACGATTTTTTGACGATAAATCGGGGGAATTGTTATTGTATCGCGGCTCTAACGATTTTTGATGATTTAAAATATATCGGACGATATTTTAAATCGTCAAAAAACGATTCACATCCCTATCACACGTTCCCACCATCCCACTGCCTTCTTAGATTTACTAGGAAGCCTCAGTTCTAGTAGTTTTACTCAGAATTACCCTTCCTCAGTTATTCCCACCTATAATCCACTCAGTTTGGTTTTTTTCCCAATCATGGCCTCCCTGTTAATTTAAATCTCCTTATTTGTTTTTGTTTTTTTTGTTTCTCTTGGCTAGATTTATGTCCCTATAGAGTGTTACACAAATCATGATTATTTCCCTATATGAACAGTTTGCAAATTGCCCCATGAGTAAATGGCGTCTTTGGATGAGCCCTGATAGGACTTCAGCAAAGCAATATGAAATCAGACTACTAAAGGCCACACTTAAAGCAGTGAAAGGAAACCAGATTCTCACCACAAATGAAAACAGGACAGCACGCTCCTTCAGGAATTGTTCCATTTGGCTGGAAGCCTTCAGGACAAATCAGTGATGTTTGATTGCAGGTTGATATATCGCATACTAAAAGGATAAGAAATAAATGCAGTGTTTACAAGTTACAGCATACTTATTATTTTTAAGAGGTCTTACATGCGCTGATATAGTCAGGTGACCAGGTCAGAGAATGGGGAAGCCTCAGTGATGAGTCACATTGACAAAGGACATAAAATAAGAAGGATGTAACCGCAAATAACAGCCACTGATGTTTTAATAAACCAGAGCTATTAACGTCTACGCACTGAAATATTAAGGGACCAGTATTCAAAGGCTCCTAAACTGGCCCTTTTGAAAAATTACTATTCTTAAATTTAGTCCCCTAATTTTGTTGGGATATTGACACACAGACATAAGGGAAAAAGCACAGGACTGCTTCTACAGCCAAGTCCTAAAGGAAATGAAGAAAGCTTGCAGGGGGGTAGCTTGCTGGGGTAGCAGTAGTTACTACCCTTAGCAGAAAGCGTGGAGATTAATACCTTAACCAATAAGCCTTGATGCATTAAATGCAACTGAAACATTGCTCCCCGCTTCAACAGCAGGAGGAAAAGGGAAACTGGATTCAGGCAACAACCAAGAGGGCCCCGACTTCTATGGTCTGGGGAACTGATACATAGGCATAAGGGAAAAAGCACAGGAAGCACTTCTACAGCAAAGTCCATAAGCAAAGCACGTCAAGCAACACTGAATTTTCAAGAAAGCTCATCACCCAGTAAAAAATGTTACTAGCTGAAATGTTTATGGGTTATCATAAGGTTTGGGGTTAACTGCACAGAGCGACAGTTATTACCCTTAAGGGAAATATGGGAGTAACCTGAACAGAATGGTAGTTACTAGTACTACCTTAAGCTTTCTGGGCAGACTGGATAGACCATTTGGTCAGGCCTGGTGTGACCGGGTGTGCAAGCTGTGCAATTGCATGGAGCGGCACACCTGGGGAGGCAGCGGGCCGGTAGGCGGTGGCAGCAGGAGAGAGCGCTGGCGCTGGAAGACGATATGTGTGCTCTCCTTCTTCGGCTGCAGGAACCTGTGGCCAAAGAAGTTCCCTGCAGCGGTGGGGCGGTGCGGTGCACTGTGGCACCGGAGGAGGGGGGCAGCCTAGCAATCTTCCGCACAGGCAGAAATTCTGGCACCAGCCCTGCATTTGGTCCTTTTCTGCCGTGACTACTATGTTACTATGAACCCGATAGCACTGACATTCACAAGATAGGTGTTGTTTTGCAATTTGATGTTGTCATTTCTCTCACCATCACTGGATTTCACAAGAACTGGAATAGTGTTGATGGTTCAAGCATTAGGAGATTTTGTATGCATTCAACTCAAAAAACTTAAAAAATATAAAAGTGAACTCTTTTCCAGCTTAGCCTAATGTGGGTTGATTTAACGTGGCGGTCCCACATATATTTAATTATGCCACTGTTGTAGATTTCTACATGGTTTAAATATATTACCGAGATTTTCATCTTATTTTCAGATTATCTTGGAGTTTGTCGTAAAAACATATTGGGCTTTTTCTTTGAGATTAAAAACAGTGACATCATAACTTAACCCTTTTTATGTGATGTGGAGTAAATTTTTGAGAATAACATTTGTTTTCTCTTTCTTTACTTATTTATTTATATATATCTCATATTTTATACAGCCAATCTAATAAGCTCAGATATACAAAAGTCATAGAACAGTAATAATAAATAATTGCATAGTAAAACAATATCAAAGATAAAAATCCAAATATAATTACAAATCAATCAGCCAGATACAATATAGAAAAGCAGGGAGGATAACTTTCTTAACTATTCCAGGTAGAGAGGACTTGTGGAGATTTATCCTAGCATTTTATAAAGTGTGTGGTGGGAGCCGCACAGTTTATGAAATACTGTATAGATCTGCTTTGAAAGTAAGCGCATACATCTCTCTGTACGCGCACAGATTCCCAATGTGAGGAAAGCACATACTTTCTCTACTTATTTTATATACCTATGTGCATATATTTTGTGTGCAAAATAAAAAATACGTATGTACTTTCAGAGCTTGATAATGAAAAATATCCAGCTAAGTGAATTAGCTAGATGAGACCTATCTGGCTAACTCACATGGGATATTCATCAGCATAGCTATGCTACTTATCCCTAATAATCCAGCTAAATGGTGCTGAATACCAACCTCTCAATGTTTATGAAATTGCTTGTACGTGAATACAGGCTACTTGCATGCATATATGCTCATTTTCCGCAAGTAACCCCTTTGAAAATGTACTCATATAGGCAGAGAATAATATCAGAGATATTCCCCCTGTAGGCAGAGAATGAGAGAACACCCTTGATCAAGGTGACCACATGCTCATTCCATAAGGGCCGGGCTGACCTGCTCTTCTCGATTGCATCTATGGACTTGAGGTCTTGTGGTTCTTACAGGAATTGGATGTTCATAGATGGACTGTGATAAAACCAGATCCTGCTCAGCCTGCCCCTTAAGATAAGAAGCGATCTGAGCAGGTCTGGTGCAAAGGTGTTAAATGCTCCAGGTAACCTTCAGATTTGCACCCGCTTCCCTCCCCCCCCCCCCCCCCCCGTCATGTCACCCCGCCCCCCTCCCCCCTACCAGCCTCACCCGATTTGACTCGAGTCGGTAGTCAGATCAGGTGAGGACGGACGGGTTGCTCATCGGTCACCAGCTCTCTTCTCTCTTGCTGCCATGGCTGCTGCCCCTGAAAGCCTGGCGCTAAAGTCCCCGCCTAGTTCATCTAGTGCTTCCACCGGCCCTGTATCTGAGTTATCTATGGCAAATTCGGCCATAGACTATGATGGCCAGAAAGTGTGGAAAACTCTGGACTATTCCAGGCCAAATTTGATTGTCAGTGAGTTCCACTCGGACACCATAATTTACAAAAGGATTTCCCTCAGTCTTTGTCTATTGTAGAAAGCTGTTAAATACTTGGATACTCTGTTTAGTCCCTCAGTTTCTCTCTTATGCCCATGAGGTATATCTTTTCCAGTCTTTAGTATTAAACAGACTATAATGATTACAGTACAAGAAATGCAGGAACAAACCATAGAGTACACGTATGTAACTGCCATGTTTGGGATTACTTTACAAGTCAGCTTACCGCACATGGTAATTGGGCAGCATGGAGTGTCTGGGTTTTCCACGGTTATGAGCACCTCTCCTTCCATCATGCACATATCATCAAATAAGAAAATGTCAACGACGAAGCTAAGTGTAATTTCCAGGGACTGATTTGTACAGGTGAAATTGAAGCAGAGGTCATTCCATGTCTCTCCAGGCTGGGGAAATTAATATGAGTCAGATGAAGCAATGGAGAAAGCTCTTGTACAAAGTGTGTGAACTTCCAGAATGGAAATGCTCTATCCACAAGTATTATATGAACTTATATTGTGACAATCTAGTGCTGTATTACTGAGAGCCTCCTTTGACTGATTGTAGGGTAACTAGTTTTAGGAGTCGAAGGTAGCAAAATTCAGAATATGTAGTTACAGGGACTTAAAATATCATCAGTAGCTGGAGTCTGATGTACATTGTGATCCCAGTTCCCAACAGGATCCTGTTATGTCTTGGATTTTCATAATCCAAAAACATCAGTGCAGCCACCTTTGGGGTGCCAGGACTGCATGAAAAGCTTCAAGAGGGAATGCCAGTCTGATGGCCTAGTGGCAGTGCTATGTGGGTCGGTGGGAGCTAGGAAACCCTATCACTGTGCAAGAGTGACACTATTTATTTATCTAACTTGTCTACTGCATCCCCGGAGTCAATGAGGTCAGCCAATGCAATGAACAATAACACAGCTAGTGTATAACATCTAAAACTGCACCAAAGTGAAAACCTTCAAAACAATAAAATAAAAATAATATAGAACCATCACAGCACATTCCCAGACCGAGCTCAGCATGCAACAATCATCTCAGGCTCAGGGTGCATATGTACCGAGTTGCAAAGGGTAATGCTGTCTATGTCCCCTGGCTAAATGGACTGCTGCAATGGCCAGGCTGGGAGGGTGAGGGAACCATAACAAGAAGTTCCACCAGAATGTGCCTTATTCCAGAATAGGTGCACATATGTGGATCCAAGAAAATACCCCATCAGGACTCTTTTGGACCCCTTGCCATGCAGTTAACATTTGCTGTGACTAGGACACTGAACAGAAAAGTTAGTGGGGGGGGAGAGGAGGAGAACAGACAGACACATATACACACTCAGGCATGGCAGTTTCATAAGCTTTCTTATCTTTCGAAAGTAGGCTAAAAATAGGGAAAAGTCCAAACTAAAAAGAATAATTTGAAAAAATATTCATAAAGGCAAAGAAAAAAAAAGGATAATGTTACTAGTCTCAAGAGAGATAACATGAAAAAACTTTCTCTGGGGCTAAAAAAAAAACTGGGAGTCCCCTCTTAAAAGGAGAATGTGAGAGGAGACATACAATATGGGTATAACCAATCCAGGCCCTGAGATTTATCATAATCATCCATAGTAACAGAAAAAATGACATGGGATCCTCTTCTGTTTCTATTCTTATTGATTACTTAGTTTAAGGGAATGCAATAGATGATCAGGACTCAGAGGCAGTAGAGTATGAAAGTGGACAAAGCCATGGGGGCCTGATGAGGTTCATCCCAGGATACTGAGGGAGCTCAGCGATGTGCTGGCGGGTCCGCTGTGTGACCTGATCAATAGATCCCTAGAAACGGGAGTGGTGCCGAATGATTGGAGGAGAGCAGTGGTGGTCCCGCTTCACAAGAGTGGGAACAGAGAAGAGGCTGGTAACTACAGACCGGTTAGCCTCACTTCGGTGGTGGGAAAAGTAATGGAGTCACTGTTGAAAGAGAGAATAGTGAACTATCTACAGTTGGGAGAATTGCTGGACCAGAGGCAGCATGGATTCACCAGGGGAAGATCCTGTCAGACAAATCTGATTGACTTTTTTGACTGGGTAACCAAGGAATTGGATCAAGGAAGAGCGCTCAATGTCATCTACTTGGATTTCAGCAAAGCTTTTGATACAGTCCTGCATAGGAGACTGGTGAATAAAATGAGAAGCTTAGGAGTGAGTGCCGAGGTGGTGGCCTGGATTGCAAACTGATTGATGGACAGAAGACAATGTGTGATGGTAAATGGAACTCTCTCTGAAGAGAGAGCAGTTTTTTTTTTAATTTAAATTTTTTATTCAGTTTTTTATTTTACAATCCACAACAATCTAAACTGTTATACAAAAACTGGTTGCACATGCATCTGATAAGGCTTATACAAAAACGTATCTGAAAACAGCACGACTATGTACGCATTGTACAAATAATCAGATAATAACATATGCATAAACTTGTGGATTTACCTTCCCCTGTTCCCCATTCCCATTCCTCCCACCCCCCTCCCCACCCATCATGGCAAAGTCACAAAACAGTAAGCCAAAATATGCAAACATTGGTATCAATGAGTACAGTACAATCACCTGTAAAAAGGAGCCAGCTTATATGAGACAGAGAGAGCCCCAGTGGAGTACGGATCAATCATAGATGCTTAATATGATTTACAAATGGTTGCCAGACTTTATGAAAGTTCGCCATTCTATTATGCTTAGTAGCAGTTAAGGAAGCCAATCTATAGTATGCATGTAAGCGTACTTTCACCTTAGCAACTGAAGGGACACGCACTAATTTCCAATGTGCTGCCACCAGGCTACGTGCAGCAATGCTATAATTACACAATGTTGGGTTCCATATTAGGTGCTACAACCCAAGAAAGAGATCTAGGTGTTATAGTGGATAACACATTGAAATCGTCGGTGCAGTGTGCTGCGGCAGACAAAAAAGCAAACAGAATGTTGGGAATTATTAGAAAAGGAATGGTGAATAAAACGGAAAATGTCATAATGCCTCTGTATCGCTCCATGGTGAGACCGCACCTTGAATACTGTGTACAATTCTGGTCGCCGCATCTCAAAAAAGATATAATTGCGATGGAGAAGGTACAGAGAAGGGCTACCAAAATGATAAGGGGAATGGAACAACTCCCCTATGAGGAAAGACTAAAGAGGTTAGGACTTTTCAGCTTGGAGAAGAGACGACTGAGGGGGGATATGATAGAGGTGTTTAAAATCATGAGAGGTCTAGAACGGGTAGATGTGAATCGGTTATTTACTCTTTCGGATCGTAGAAAGACTAGGGGGCACTCCATGAAGTTATCATGGGGCACATTTAAAACTAATCGGAGAAAGTTCTTTTTACTCAACGCACAATTAAACTCTGGAATTTGTTGCCAGAGAATGTGGTTCGTGCAGTTAGTATAGCTGTGTTTAAAAAAGGATTGGATAAGTTCTTGGAGGAGAAGTCCATTACCTGCTATTAAGTTCACTTAGAGAATAGCCACTGCCATTAGCAATGGTTACATGGAATAGACTTAGTTTTTGGGTACTTGCCAGGTTCTTATGGCCTGGATTGGCCACTGTTGGAAACAGGATGCTGGGCTTGATGGACCCTTGGTCTGACCCAGTATGGCATTTTCTTATGTTCTTATGTTCTTAATAAAGAGTTGTGCGCAAAACCTCGACTGGATCCCAGGAATGGAATCCGGAAATATGCCTAATAATGCCATGGCTGCTGGTGGTAGCACTTCTACCCCCAGTAATTTTCTTAGCCATGAAAATATGGCCACCCAGTATGATTCAATCTTGGGGCAGTCCCACCATATGTGTAAATAGGTACCTTTTCCACCACATTGATGCCAGCAACTGTCATCAATCTGGGGGTAAAATCTGTGAATCTGATCTGGTGTGAGGTATCACCTGTAGATCATCTTATAGCAATTCTCTTGCATAGCAGCAGATATAGAGCAGGTCCGCGCCATGCGCAATACTTCTCACCATGTAGCAGGGTCCAGGCTAATGTGTAAGTCATTTTCCCAGCTGCTCCTATATTTATAACAGTCCCCTCCCGGTGGGAAGAATAGCTGATACAATTTAGAAATGGAACCAGTAATGAAGTCACTAGTTAAGCAGAACGATTCGACCAGCGATCGACTGATGCGCAAATGGTTGTCTAAAAGCTGTGAACGTATGAAGTGAGCCACTTGGGCATAGGCCAGGAAGTCACAGTGAGAAAGATGATATTTGGTAAGTAGCTGATCTACAGGAATAAGTAAGCCCTGTGTTAATAAATGACCAATAGTGGTGATTCCCCTGTTCCGCCAATACTTAAAATGTGTGTTTTGATAACCACTGGGGAATTGTATGTTGTGGTATAATGAAGTCTGATAGAAATACTTATGATTACCCACCAATCGCTTCCTCGCTTGACCCCAGATACGCAGTGTGATAGCCAGAGACCAAGGTATAGTTTGCACCGGGCGCCATGTGTGCCGTGGTTGCCATGGCATAGCACCAATTGCCATCGAACCTATGATAGCTTGCTCAATCTGCACCCACTGTTTAGGGAACCGGGACCTGTTGATGTCCATTAAGGCCCGCAGTTGAGAAGCAGTGTAATACCACATAAAATTTGGAACCCCTAGGCCTCCCTGTGATTTATTTAGATAAAGTATATCCCTAGATATTCTAGGAGGTTGCCTTCTCCATATAAAATCAAATATCCTCTTTTTCCAGGTGCGCAAGATTGGAGTCGGGATATATACTGGGAGAGAAGCAAATAAATATAAGAACTTAGGTAGAACTGTCATTTTGACAATTGCCACTCTGCCCAGCCAGGAAAAAGAGCCACTGTTCCATCGGCTCATCTCGACCACAATTTTATCTAATAATGGTTGGAAGTTGAGGCGGTAGAGGTCCGACAGATTTGGGGAGATTCGGACCCCTAGATACTTAATAAAGCCTTTCCGGACTCTGACTGATGATCTCACCAAATACAGAAAGACGGTCTATCTCCCACTAAACTGATACGGACATACCAAACACTACACGTTCTTATTCTTGTTAAATTTCTATCGTCTTATTCTTCTTCTTTTCCCAGTTAGAACCATCCTTGTTTTATTGTAACTGATTTTTTCTGCGCACTGTTATAACTTGTTATAATTTGTAAATATATAAAATGTATACTCATGTTATATTTATACACGTTTATAATGTATTGATCACCCCTGTTTTATGTAAACCGACATGATACGAATCTCCGTGAATGCCGGTATAGAAAAACTCAAATAAATAAAATAAAATAAAATAAATAAATATGAGCCTTGGCCCATTTAAAAGGAAATTTTTCTCTAATAGATTGTACAGTGGCTAAGTCCAAATTCACGTTAAGTATTTCAGACTTCTCGAAGTTTATCCTGAGGCCCGATACAGCGCTAAACCTAGTTAATTCCCGCATTATTGCCTGCAAAGACACCAGTGGGTCAGTTAGGGTCAATAATACATCGTCTGCGAACAGAGATAATTTATAATGGGAATCCCCAAGCTGCACCCAACTTATATCCTCAGATCTCCTGATAGCAGTGGTAAGGGACTCAAGATAGAGAGCAAAGAGGAGAGGGGAGAGAGGGCAGCCCTGCCTAGTGCCCCGTCCAATATCAAAGGCCTTACTGTAGCCATTATTCACTTTGACACGGGTCATATAGCTTTTGTATCCATTGTAAGAAAAACGGTCCAAATGCCATCTTTTGCAGGGAGCTGAATAAAAACGGCCAGTGTACCAGATCAAACGCCTTCTCAGCGTCAAGAGAAAGCAGTACTGCCGGTACTTTTTCCTTATGAACCCACCACATAAGGTCTAATACTTTGCGAATATTGTCCGCCGCCATGCAGTGTGGCACAAACCCAACTTGATCAGTGTGGACCAAATGCGGAAGATATTTGTTAAGTCGTACCGCCAGTATGCAGGCAAGTATTTTGAGATCCAGATTTATTAAAGATATTGGCCTATAAGAGGTGCATTGTGTGGGATCCCTGCCTGGCTTGGCCAACACTGTTATTCCAGCTACATTTGCCTGTGGGGTAAGGCTATCCGCCTCCCGAAGGCCATTAAAAAATTGAGCAAGAGGTTCAGCAATCGTGCGGGCACATTTCTTATAGTATGCACCTGAGAGGCCATCAAGGCCCGGTGCCTTGCTTGATTTAAGGGATTTAATGACAAGCAGCACTTCTTTCACCGTGATGGGAGTATTCAAACAGTGTTGCTGCTCATCAGTAATACAGGGTAAATTGATATCCTGTAAATAATTGTTAATATCAGGCTGTTGGATGTTCTTATCTGCGCTATAGAGGGTTCCATAAAATTCAGAGAATACCTTTAGGATCTCCTGAGAAGCCGTCACCATATCACCCCAGTATTCTTAATTTTGGGTATAATATTTTGAGAGATCCGGGCTTTAAGCCTTCGAGCGAGCAGATGACCCGCTTTATCGCCTCCCTCGTAATAGGCTTGTTTAGTAATTTCCATTTGGTGTATGTATTGTGCATTATCTAGTTTATATAATTCAGATTGTAATGCTAAAAGTTTCTGATAACAACGAGGGGATTTCTTACTCATATGTTCTTGGGACACAGCCTGCAATTTTCGATACATTTCCTCCCTTTTTTCTAAGTTAATTTTCCTACAAGCTGAGGCTCTGGATAGTAAAAGTCCTCTAGCCACTGCTTTAGAGCATTCCTAAAGAATACTAGGTGTGATGTTAGAAGTATCATTCAACACAAAATACTCTTGCATTTGACTCTCAGACTTCTTAGTGAAGGCCTCGTCCTGGAGCAAAGATTCATTAAGCCTCCAGAATCGGTCTCCCATGCCCACCTCTATGCTGATAGGCGCGTGGTCAGACCACGTTATGATATCAATGTCCGTACTCAGGATTTTATTTCCAATTGTCTTGTCTATCAGGAAATAATCTATACGAGAATAACTCGCATGAGGAGGAGAATAATGGGGCGGATTTTCAGAGCCCTGCTCGCGTAAATCCGCCCAAAACCGGGCGGATTTATGCGAGCAGGGCCCTGCGCGCCGGTAAGCCTATTTTACATAGGCCTACCGGCGCGCGCAGAGCCCCGGGACTCGCGTAAGTCCCGGGGTTTTCGGAGGGGGTGTGTAGGGGGCGGGCCCAAACCGCGCGGCGTTTTCGGGGCGTGTCGGGAGCGTTCCGGGGGCGGGCCCGGGGCGTGGCTACGGCCCGGGGCGGCCCGGGGGCATGGCCGTGCCCTCCGGACCCGCCCCCACGTCACGTCCCGGCGCGCAGGAGGCCCGCTGACGCGCGGGGATTTACGCCTCCCTCTGGGAGGCGTAAATCCCCCGACAAAGGTAAGGGGGGGGGTTTAGACAGGGCCGGGCGGGTGGGTTAGGTAGGGGAAGGGAGGGGAAGGTGAGGGGAGGGCAAAGGAAAGTTCCCTCCGAGGCCGCTCCGATTTTGGAGCAGCCTTGGAGGGAACGGGGGTAGGCTGCGCGGCTCGGCGCACGCCGGCTATACAAAATCCATAGCCTTGCACGCACCGATCCAGGTTTTTAGCAGATACGCACGGCTCCGCGCGTATCTACTAAAATCCAGCGTACTTTTGTTTGCGCCTGGAGCGCAAACAAAAGTAGGCCTATTCGCGGAGTATGAAAATCCGCCCCAATATGTATAAGAGCGGGATCTGGGGAACTGGTTCCTCCAAATATCAATTAAGCTCCAATCAGCCATTATATTATGCAAGGCTTTCCTAGATTTTCCACAAATATGTGATCGTGGACTGGAATTATCCAAATCTTGTTTCAAGGTGATGTTAAAATCACCACTAATAATTAATATACCAGTTGCATGTGTCATTAACAGGTTTTTAATTCTAGTCAGGAATGTCACATAGTCACGATTAGGGGCATAAAGGGAGAGCAGCGTATAAACCTGAGTGCCCAGCCGGATCTTCAAAAGTAAGAATCGCCCTTCTGGATCTGCCACATGATCAATGTATTCAAAGACTAGTTGTGCGGACACTAGAATCCCAGTGCCTGTATATTTATGATTTTTATCCGCTGAAGCCAAGTATTTATGTGGGTATTCCTTAAAGTGAAGTAGGTGATCATGTCTACACTTTAGGTGGGTTTCCTGTACATACACTATGTCCGCCTTCTGGCGCATGATTTCTGTTCTAAGGAGAAAACACTTCCTATAAGTATTTAAACATTTTATGTTGAGAGAAAGTATCTTAACCATTTTTACTGAGCCAGTTAGTGGGCGTGCAAGGTATAGACCACTGAGACACTCCTACATTGAGATGAGACAGGTTGAAAGATAACCATACCATTAGGGAGATAGGTATATTCGGAGGCTTAATCTTATACATTACACCAATTGACCATAATATAAGTGACCTTGTCATGACCTCTAGTTGGTCCTGGGGAGATTCGCACGCAATGTCCCGCAAATCTTGGTCCCGTGGGTATAAGGAACAGTGCAATAGGCCTAAGATCATCTCCCTCAGCCCTCTTTGGACGAAGAAACTTATAAACGTGTAATATGAGACTATATGCATACCAGCTAGCAAACAGTCTCCGAGAAACTTGTGTATGTATTAATGAAAAATATCAAACAGCAGTGTCAAGAAAATATTAAACTGTGACACCAGGAAATGGTAGAAATATCCCACTAGAGAGTACATTGTGCATTAAGTATTCGGCAGCCCACAACAACCTCGTGTGTGTCAGGTAATCTGGTACTCAGCCCTTGTCTGCGAGGATGCCGCCGGAGTGACTGGGTTGCCTGCAAAGATGGCCTCTCCAGGTTCCAGGCCGCCGCCATCTTGGAATGGAGTCTGAGTTTCTGTGTGTGGCTGCAGGAGCTGGCACTGCGATCTCCAGGTTTAGGCCCGCCTCCGTAAAAGAGTGAGCTGCATCCTCAACAGACTTTATTTTATAAGTGATGCCCTGTCTCTGAAACAACAGCGCGAAAGGAAAGGCCCAACGATATTTTATGCCTTCAGCGCGCAGAGCCGCGGTCACTTCCCATAGTAAATACCAATTTTGGAGGGTGGAGGGCGCCAGATCGTTGTATATTGATAGGTCTAAGTCATTCCATTTCCAACGTGGATTAGCTCTGGCCAAGTTTATAACCTCCTCCTTCTGCCAGAAATTTAGGAACTTGATGATTATATCCCGAGGTTTGTTGTCTCATCGGGGCCCTAACACACGATGTGCCCGCTCTAGCTCTATTGGAGAGTGGGTGGTCATTTCGTCCGAGGGGGGCCCATGAGCCATTATGAGAGCAGAGCAAATGGCAGCCGCTGTTTTCATGCAATCAATATACTGATCCGATTCGGGCACGCCTCGAATGCAGATATTGGAGCACCTGGACTGGTTCTCTAGATCTTCCAATTTTTCGGCCATGATTTCAACATCTGAGGACAGCTGAGTTGTGGTTTGATGAAGGGTGTCAATATGGGCGCTTTGATTATCTGCTCTGAGGTCCAGTTCATCCACGCGATGCCCCATATTGTTCAAATCCTCTTTCATTTCCTCCATCCGTGTCATTATTTCGGTTTTATAACTCTGCAAGTCGGTTCGGAGCTCTATAAACCAACTTCGGATTTCTGATCGGGTGGGTATTTCAGGATGCAGCGTGCTGACATTTGGTTCGCAAAAGAGATCTTGAGGGAAATCCGGCTCTTCTGGCGCGGGCTGCCCGCTTCACATGATTGGGGCCTGCAGCTCCGTATCGGGTAAAATGTCTTCAGCGAGTTTGCTAAAGGAAAATTGCTTAAGGTCGGTAGTTTTCCGTTTTGCAGTCATCTTGGCTATATTAAGTTGCAGCACCTGCACTGTGCGAGCAAAAAATCCTCGGCTGGGAGCGATAAAACAGCCTTTGATAGAAGGGCTTAGAGGGAGCAGATGGTTTAAGTGGCCATTTCGCAGCGCTGCTCGATAGCGCCCCCGAGAGAGTAGTTTTAAGTAGTGTACCGCAAGGATTGGTGTTGGGACCGGTCCTGTTCAATATCTTTGTGAGCGACATTGCGGACGGGATAGAAGGTAAGGTTTGTCTTTTTGTGGATGACACTAAGATCTGCAACAGAGTGGACACGCCAGAAGGAGTGGAGAGAATGAGATGGGATTTAAGGAAGCTGGAAGAGAGGTCAAAGATATGGCAGCTGAGATTCAATGCCAAGAAGTGCAGAGTCATGCATATGGGGAGTGCAAATCTGAATGAACTGTATTTGATGGGGGGAGAAAGGCTGATTTGCACGGAGCAGGAGAGAGACCTTGGGGTGATGGTGTCTAATGATCTGAAGTCGGCGAAACAATTTGACAAGGCAATAACTAAAAGCCAGAAGAATGCTGGGCTGCATAGAGAGAGAAATATCGAGTAAGACAAGGGAAGTGATTATCCCCTTGTACAGGTCTTTGGTGAGGCCTCACCTGGAGTACTGTGTTCAGTTCTGGAGACCGTATCTCTGAAGGGACAGAGACAGGATGGAGGCGGTCCAGAGAAGGGCGACCAAAAAGGTGGAAGGTCTTCATCGAATGACTTATGAGGGGAGATTGAAGAATCTAAATATGTACACCCTGGAGGAAAGGAGGAGCAGAGGTGATATGATACAGACTTTCAGATACTTGAAAGGTTTTAATGATCCAAAGACGACAAACCTTTTCAGTAGGAAAAAAATCAACAGAAGTAGAGGTCACGATTTGAAGCTCCAGGGAGGAAGACTCAGAACCAATGTCAGGAAGTATTTCTTCACAGAGAGGGTGGTGGATGCCTGGAATGCCCTTCCGGAGGAAGTGGTGAAGACCAGAACTGTGAAGGACTTTAAAGGGGCGTGGGATAAACACTGTGGATCCATAAAGTCTAGAGGACGTGAATGAAGAGTGGGTGGCTCGCGGGAATGATGGCTACTGCCTGGAGATAATACCCTTATTCAATAAACATACAGATAGTTAATGTGACTCCAACATTGCTCTAAGTTTCAACAGCAAGAGGAAATGTAGAAAAAAGGATTTGCATTCACAAAAAAGTGGGGAGTAGCTTGCTAGTTATGGCGGTTACTACCCCAAACCAAATAAGCCTGATACTTCACTTTCAATGCATATTCAGCATAGCTCTCTGCTTCAACGGCAGGGGAGAATGAAGAAACATGGATCTATATTCAGGCAACAACCAACAAGAACTGAATTACATAGTCTGGGTAAACAAATATGCATGGGTGTAGCTTGCTTATTGCGGCGGTTACTACCCCTAACTAATTAAGCTAGATATTTCACTTAGATGCCAACACTGCTCTCCACATTAATGGTGGGGGTGGAAGGGAAATAGAACCAAAAGGTTACTAAGAGCCAAGAGTAATAGATAAGTATGAGGAAAAAAAGAAAAAAAGGTGCGAAGCTTGCTGGGCAGACTGGATGAGCCGTTTGGTCTTCTTCTGCCGTCATTTCTATGTTTCTATTAAATGCAATGAAGCATCCATATTTAAATTTTTCTAGGCATAAACATGAGATCTTTTCATATCTAAACAATAATGATCATATCACACGTTTAGCAGCATGTGGCAAAGAAATAAGAGGTATTTATAAAAAAACAAGCTAATGTCTGTTATGAATAAGTTCATGTTCTTACCTGGTAGGTTTCATTCAGGAAAGTGCATTCATCTATTATTTCTGTGTCCAAGAAATCAGAAAATAACCATTAGTTTAACATTATAAAAGGTTGGAAACAGATTGTCAGGTAAATAAATACAGTGTATTATGAAATGCTTAGGGCAAACCCTGTTATTGAACTATCCAAGAGTGAGCTATACATGTGACCATATCCTTCGATATGGATATAGCTTTTTCCATGCTAGTCAGGTTACTAGTGCAAAGATTCCTTATTATTCAGCCTGTCACTATGCCCTTTATAAATGAAAAAACAGCTTCATTCATGTGGACCAATTTTAATACTAGTTGTTAACTTGCTGGTTTTGTATGCTTCCAATAGGTTGATTTTTCCTATAGCATTTTCATTCTTTGAACTACTGGCAGTTTATTCTAAAATGCTTATTTTCATATAAGGCATTTCAGAATGGTATTACAATCTCTCATATTCTCCAACCTTGATGACTATAATTCCCTATTTCTGGGACTTCCGGCTAGTCACTTAAAACCACTGCAAAATGCTGCTGCCAGACTATTGACTAGAACAAGGAAATTTGACCACATCACCCCAACTCTGATAGCACTATATTGGCTCCCTGTACAGCTAAGAATGTTTTACAAAGTTCTAACAAGCTTAATTAACAACATTAATCCGAACAATGATCTGATGGGAATAACATTTAAACCACATATTCCCCCGTGAACTCTTAGATCTTAGAACAAAGGCTTACTGGAAATCCCGACCATAAGAAATTCTCATCTAACACAAACTAGAGAAAGAGCAATATCAATTGCTAGCCCAAAGCTATGGAACCTCATGCCAGAATAACAGACAATAAGAAATTTAACAAAGAGCTGAAAACTTTCTTATTCAATAATGCCTACTGTTTGACTGATACTACCAATCCTCCATAACTCAGATAACCAAAATTATGTTTATTTTATTTATTTATTTGAGTGCTTTATATACCATCGTTCCATCTGAGAATCACTAGATCACAACGGTGTACAGGTTTGACACTCACAATCAAAGGATGAGTTACAAAGGCAGGCATACATACAGGAGATAAAAAGGGTAAGCATTCCAAATCTAAGGGTATACTTCAAAGAAAGACATATAGGATGCATTTGTAGTCATTATAAGCGGGGGATGAGAGTATAGGTGTAATGTGCAGGACATAGTTGGTTATCAGAGTGAGGGGGAATTGGTCCAGTCAGACAGTAGGCATTATCGGATAGCCAAGTTTTCAGCTCTTTCTTAAATTTCTTAATGTCGGTTATTGGTCGAAGATTTTCTGGCATTGAGTTCCATTGCATTGGGCCTGCAGTTGATATCACTCTGTCTCTCAGTTTGTGTTAGATGATAATTTTTTATGGTCGGGATTTCTAGTAGGCCTTTGTTCTGAGATCTAAGCGTTCGTGTGGGAATATGTGATTTAAATGTTATTCCCATCAAATCAAATGTGCTGAACAGTACTCCCTCCTCTCAAACTCCCCCCCCCCCTTCTTATGATCTGGTTATGTTTGCATTTCTGTGTCTGTCTCTTAAGTACATCCTTCATTTTTGAATGTTTACCTAGTTTACCACCTGTGTGCATGCCTACCCCTGTAACTCATCTTATATTTGTAAGTGTCAAACTTGTACACCGTTGTGAACTAGTGATTCTCACATGGAATGTCGGAATATAAAACACTCAAATAAATAAATAAGAATTCCTTTAAAAAAGTTTAGTTTTATTTCTAGATAAGTGAACTGAAAAAATATTGAGGTCCATAATCAAAAGCCATTTAGACAGATATCCCAAAAGTTACAATTTAGCTGGATAAAAAAAAGGTGTTCCAGGGACGTTCGGGGAGAGGTTGAGATATCCCTTGGGGGTAGTTTATGCTTCCGGCACAGTCTCTAAAAGAGGCTGTGCTGGAAGCACTGGAAGCAGGGAAATTGTTAACTTGCTCTCTGGCAGGAATATCGGGGAGGGGGGGAATCTGTGGTGGGGGGAGCGGGCAGGACTGAATATACAGCTTTTGAGTGGGTGGGTTGTTGAGGAGGGATTCCACCAGATACTTTTTTTTTAATAAACAGGGCAAAAGGGGGAGGGGCCTGATCTGTGAGCCCCCAGCACATTTTTTAGTATTTAGGTGGGATTGATGATGGGGGATGCATGGCCTGACAGGGCCAAAAAATATTTTTAGGGATATTGGGGGGCGGTCCAGGCCTCAGACCCTTTTATATCTTTGCCTTTTTTGTTATAAATTGAGTTATTTAGCCGGATATCTTCAAGACATTCAGATAAATAGTGAGTTATCTGGCCACACACGGCCGGATAACTTAAAAACCTAAATGACTATATTCAAACATAGCAGGTTCGTTTTTTATCTGCCTACATGTAGCCAGACAACTTTAAGCAAGTATATTCAGCCGGACCCTTATCCAGCAGAATTTCCAGAACAAGTTATCCATCTAACTTTAGCCTGATAATTTGCCAATTAACTGGCTTTACATACGTACATACAATTGAATTGGGCATTGTTTGTAGTAGTATTGCACTCAACGATAGAAAACATGACACTGTACTTACCACACGTGACGGTAGAGCAGCAGCCATCAAAAATCTGCTCTACAGCTCTTTCACCTGGGTTACATTGGTTTGAGCTGGGACTACAAATAGATGTATCACATTCTAAAAAAAGAGAAAAACCATAGACCAAACTTGAGTTAGCAGAACTCATTGCATGACATGTTGCTTCTTTGGGTTTTACTTACTTTGGAGGTGAAGTCCTAGAGTGCTTTGGAATCAACATGATAAGGCCTTAGTCTTGAACCCTATGAGCTAGGATAGGAAAGATAGTGGACGGAGGGATGCTGAATTTCTGAACAGCTCCTCCACTGACGTTGCAGGAGTGCCCAGCCTCCTGCTGCTTATAAAAGCAGGCTGCAGCATTACTAGGTGTGGCATTTTGGTTAAAGTTAGCGAGAGTAGGAGTGTTTTCCTTGAGTTGTTCCCCTGCTTGTGTACTGGGCTGCACAGCCTGGGCCAATACCCTAGTGGGAAAGGGATCAGTGCCTGCCTGGGAGCTGGTTCTTTTTTTGATTTTTTGGACATTTTTGCCTTTTGGGGGTTTTCTCCTGTGAGAGCCCTGGTACCCCTGGCTGGAGGAATTTGTGATCCCTGCCAGCTAGGTTACATCAGGAGATTCCGTATGGTGACCCGCTGCAGGAGGAGTCCAGATTTTCTACCTTTGTGTGAAGATTTTTTCTAAGTTCCTAGGAGGAAGCTTTTGGCCACCCTTCCTGCCTCAAGAGGGGGGCATCTGTATAGAGATGCTGTGTTCCCTGCTACTGGACTTTTCCTATGAAAACTCCTATTGAGACAACTGAAGAATAGAACTGTGAATAAGACCTAAATTTCTCTTCTGAGGACACCCAATGGAGAATTCACCCTGGGAAAGACACTTAGGAGAGACTGTAATTCTTTTTGCCAATCACTATTTTTGGAAAGGGTTTTCCATACTGAAAATATTTCAAAAAGCAAGGTAACAAGTGAAGCAAAGATACTTCCAAACGAAAAAACTCCACTTAACTGATTACAACTCCACCTTAAAGTGTGAATTTACCCAGATATTTGCAAAAATGGAGGAAACGACCTGAGAGCCTCATGTTTGTTCTATCCAGAACATATCACATATACGAGGTGATTGTAATCATCGGCCTAAAAACCTCCAACCTCCACACTTTTTATTACAAAAATTACCCCAAAAACCTATCTGATTTCTTCTATTTTCTTGAATTTTTCTTCAGTTTTCTTTAAAAAGGTGCATTATGCATTCCAGTACCATAGTAATTTTTGTACTAGAAAGTGTGGAGGTTGGAGGTTTTTTAGACCAATGATTACAATTACCTCGTATATGTTATATGTTCTGGATAAAACAAACATGAGGCTCTGAGGTTTTTTCCTCCATTTTTGCAAATATCTGAGTAGATTCACACTTTAAGGTGGAGTTGCAATCAGTTAAGTGAAGTTTTTTCGTTTGGAAGGGGTTTTCCATCCCATTTAAGGACACTCTGTCCCACTGGGAACCCCGCCTCTCTAAACCATAGAGGGTGAGAGTTTCCCTGCCTAATACTGAGAGACACTTGCACAGATAAATTGGAGAACTGTAAATCTGACCTGTTTCAAGCCAAGAACTGATGTTGTCAGGAGTGCCAATTTGTTATTTACGAACTCTGACAGTAAAGATTTAATTTTGGAGACTCGGTCTGAGCCTCCAGAAATTGCTTTTGGGTGTAATTTTACACATCTCCCCCCTGGGCAAATATTCAAAAACACAATTATGCTTCTAAGACCGGGCCTTATGTGTGTAAATAGCTTTGAAAATGAGGCCCTTAATGAATATTAGTAATCCCAATACTGAATATGAATATTATTAATCCCCTCATTGATAAAATCAATGGCAGTTGAGATCATCCTTTGCCACTGTACCTATTATGCTTAAATATCAATGGGGCTCATGTTGTCCGCAGTCAGCCACTACAAGGGCCATCGTGCAGACCAGTTTGTCCGCTGCTAGCTACTGTAAGGATGATGAGGAAGTTTTTCCCATAGTTGTTCAGTATAATAGTGCTTCCTATGATGGTTTCCTCCACTAGCCCTTCTTTTGGTGAAACTGAAGACACTTTAAAAAAACTGTCTACTTGGGAGACTCGTGAACACATGCCCATAAATACCACAGTGTATGAGAGTGGAGAGGCAGAAGGGACAATGCTCTGTCCATCACAGATTAGCTGAGGTATTTGCAAAGTAGACTGCATAGTCCTATCCTAGCCTCAAACTCATGTTCATATGACTGATAAAAAGACTTCAAGACTTGATGGGCTTCACACTTGGTTACGCAGAGAATTTGGAGAGGAGAAAAGGCCAATAAGCACCATGGATCTACTATTTGGGATCTGCTGGGTGCCTCCTAGTACCCAGACTGGCTACCATCAGAGACAGGATGCTGTGCTCGATGGACCTTTGATCAGATCCATCATGACACTTCTTAAATGTTGATATTCATGTTTAGAGATTCTTTTTTTTTTCTTTTGATTATTTGGAGCCAGGTGTTACGCTGGTCAAGTAATCAAATGGTTATTGTAGTGCCTCTGGAATTAAGTGTATATGCCTCCCTGCTGGCTGTAACACCATGCTGTTATGTGCAAAATCCAATTGTATTTGTGTACTGGTTAATGCTACTGGACTTGAATTTTGGGGATTTTGGGTAATGTTATAATTGTGCCATTAGGGCTAAAGTCTGCATGTAATTAGTTCAAGCAAGCTTTAGCTAACACTTTCAAATCAAACGTATAATCTTATATAAAGTTTGATTTTAAAAAGCTTATATAAACTTATACAACTTATATAAAGTTTGCCTTGAAAATGCTCAGATTTCTGGCCCGATAGGCACAGATTAACTCGCAAAAGCTACACCTTCTTTTTGGAGGGTGTAACTTGTGCATGTTAACTTACATGCATACTTTTGAAAATCAAAAAATATGCACATCAATACCAACTCCTAGAGCATTTCTCCCCTATGTCTGTAATAGTATGGGCATGCAGTGTACATGTACATGCATCCTACATGCGTAATGGTGTGTGCATACAGGGGGTCATTTTCAAAGGAGTTACGCATGTAAATGTGACATACTATCGTAGCAATTTTCAAAAGCTATTTACTCGAGTAAAGTGCACTTACTTGAGTAAATCCTATGGACAATTCAATGGCATATATTGTAGCAATTTTGAAAAGCCCACTTACTTGAGTAAAGTGTATTTACTCGAGCAAAAACCAGTTTTGCTCGAGTAAATGCTTTTTAAAATCTACCCCACAGTGTACATGCATGGAATTTTCCATGTGTATGGTTATATACGTTTCTAAAGGGCGACTTCTGTGCATAAAACTGTTTTACAGGCAGATGTTTCTTTATACGTTATCCTCTAAAGGGCACTTAGCTCACATGCTTTGAAAACCTCAAATTTAGGGTTCATTCATCTGTAGCTTTAGCTCATCAGCAGAGAATGGAGAAAGTCTTTGATCAATCTTGCCTCTCAGGTACGTTTCGAGCCATGCATTCAGGCACACACTGTGTCCAGAGGGGGATATTTTCAAACCCCCATGGGCAACTTACAAGTAGATAGGCACCTGGTTACCTACTGGAGTTTAGTATTCAAATACAGAAATATGCACTCACAAGCTTTCCTTGGAAAATCCAGGGCTGGCGGGGACCATGGACACTTTTGTACAGAGGTTGCAAAGTATGCATGGATGGTCTGCATGGAAATTTCAGAATGAAATACCTGCACATCCTTGGCCTCCCATGCTCTACCCTCTCTCTCCTGGCCCTTCCTCTTTTCATTGTTGGCAAAAATTCAGCACCCATAGTGTTGGATGCTGACGGGAGGCTAATTTTCAGCCTGTGGAATTTAACCAGGTGACCGCTTAGTTACCAGGGCAAATTCTTTTAAACATTGTCCTCTCCAAACAGCTTTCAACACTGCAAAAGTCCAAATAAAGTTGGTAGCTTATAAAATTTAATAACAATATTGGACTTTTTAAGGGAATAAATTTCCTCTGTGCATTTAGTTGCAAACAATTCAAAGCCTTCCCTGTTTTTCAGATGTTTACATGATGCACTTGGTAATTGGCCATTTCAAATAAAATCACATTTAGAACCAGCAGGAACTTATTCAGATGTGAAAGAACCAAACAGATTACCTTTGTTTTCTAAGCCTATTATGAGATTCAGGAGTTTCCAGTTTCAGAATTAATCTTCATGTGTAAGTTATGATTTTATCCCTTGATTTACGTGTCTGTCATTTCCTAAGTTTTTCCATAATCAGTTACCCTAGAAAAATTAAAGTGGCTGCAGATACATAGCATGGTCCTCAAAGGTTTATGTGGAAAGGGGAGCACTTACCACAGTCAATAGTGGGACAGCAGCTCCCTAAAGTAAACGACTCCGTTTGTAGATAGCCAGGCTCACATAGAGAGATCCCACATGTTCTTGTATCACAAACTGAAAGAGAATAAGATTCTTTAGTTAACTGGATCCCAGTCTTGAATTTTATGTCAAGATATTCTTTGCACAGTTGAAATTCAGGTTTCAGTGGTCCAGCTGCTTATTCTTCCCAAAAAAGCAGAGTCCCTCTGTGAAGACACATTGATTAGTTGGGTGGAAGCTGGAAGCTTGCCTTTTTGGAGATAGTTGAAATCTCCTATAACCAGGTGGTTGTGAGTAGTAGTAGCAGCAGCAGCAGCAGCAGCGATGTCACATAGCAATTCAGATAGTTAAGGAAGGAGTCAGGTTGGCCATCAGGTGGTCAGTAAAGGACAATTTTAGGTCCCTCGTTGTCTTGGAGCTTTGTTACCAGGCAGTCAGATATTCCTATCTGTTTAGAAGTCAACAGCTCCAGGGCCAGTAAGTATTTGAAAATGACAGCAACTCCTCATGATTTAGGGTGTGTGAATCTGGTAGCCAGGTGGGCAGAGATGATTGAGAGTGACAGTGTCACCTTTCCTTAGCCAAGTTTTAATGATACATAAGATGTGGAGTTCATGTTTTTCAGTTAGGTCTTGATACTATTTCAATTACAACTAAGCAGAGACTCTTGTCCCAGAAAAGTTACCCAGGCAAACCCTTCTGAATATCAACCTCACTACTGTAGCCATACATACTCTGCAAGTGGATTTGTCTTCAACACTGTTTCCCTATGTTGTGTCTAGGAGCCTTCATTCGTCACGGGAGGGACTACTGTTAATTTGTTTAGATGTTCACTTTACTTTATTTTATTTTATATTTTATATTTTATTTATTTTATTTATATTTTAGTTTTTAGTTTTATTTAAATAATCTTGATTATAAGTACATTGCTGTAAACCATTTTGATCGATATTTGTATTGGTAAACGGTATATAAATATGCTAAATAAATAAATAAATAAATAAATAAATTCTGTGAAGAGGACTGGGAGTCCCTGCTTCTCAGTGGCAGTGACAATTTTGTAGAACTTTCTCTTGGGTTCTTTGATTACAGGAAGGTTACTGTGCATTTTGTAAATAAATACACAGTTGTTTACAAAAGCTTATAACTATAACATGGATGATATTATTATTGGGGCATGAATTTAGTGGCAATATGCATTGCATATAAAGAATACTGTACGCTATGGGAAGAATTTTGTAGAATATAATAATTACTTATTTTAAGTTGGGAGTTGAATGGAATTGTTGTATTGTATATTATTATTTTAATATTGTAAGATAAGTGTTTTTTTTATTTACCTTGCTGTAAATCATTTAAAGCTGCAGCAGAAGCAATAAATAAAATAAACTCCACCTTACCACATACTTCCTCTGTACAGCATGGATCTGTTGCAAGTGTTTGGTTTTGGAGAACCTCTCCCTTTTGTGTACAAGTGACTGGAATATATGCACATGGATGAGGAACAGTGAGGACTTGCAGTAATTCTGGATCACAGGTATAGTCATAACAGTTCTCTTGCCACGTGAAGCCAACCTGTCAAAGTTGAGAAAATGAATCCCATGAGTGAAATTGTATAATATATGAAGCACACTTGAACCATGAAGAAATGGTGAAGATACCCAGCAGCCTGAGGCTTTGGTAATCTACTGCTATCCTGTTTGTGAGTTTCCTAGCGTAGTGTTTCCTAATCTAGTCCTGGATTCATAGGTAACTAGTTTGATTTTCTGGACAGCCACAATGAATATACAGTATATAAGATAATTTTGCGTATCATGGATCTCCCCGGTATGCAAATGTATCTCATTTATATTTGTGTTAAATATATATTTAAGTATATTTGTGTTAAATATTCTGAAAGCCAGACCCATTAGATGTGTGTCCAGGACAAGGTAGGAAACCACTGTCTTAGAGACCAGTTTATTATGGCCCTTATCAGAGAAACCAATTTTAGAGGTTTGGAATGATGGTGATAAGTGATTTCTATTTGTCCTCTACTGAAAGTCCTAGCTCATTAAACAAGAATGTATACTATCATGGGCTTCAACTATGGCTTTAATACAGAACAATCATATAATAAAGTTTCCATTTATTAAATTTTGTATTAGATATTCAGCTCCCTTGTCTTGCTTATGTAGTTTTTGCTGAAGAGATATAAGATAAAAATAATATTGATGCTGATTTTTTTGTGGTCCTGGTACTAGCCCTGGGAATTGCAAAACAACGATTGGGTAAGATGTTGGATTGTACTTAGCTCAGAGGGCAAAGGGGTATATCATTCTGCAGGACGGTGAAAAAGAAAACACAAAAACTTTCCCCTCTATGACCTTCTAAATTGCTTTACCCACTGTGGAGCTTCAGCACTCCCCCTTAGACCTAATTCAGAATGCCCTGGGAGTCACAAAGGTCACCTCACATAGTACAGTATCGTTCCAACTTGTAACTTTATTTAGTCTTGGGCTTCCATCAGTAAAAATCCATAAACAATTGAATGAGTCACAGGATCCTACTACCGAACAATCAGAGCACCTTGGGTATAAACAGTCATAATTCCTCATGGTATCACAGTGATTAGAACTTCAGCAGCTCCAAGAAAACACAACGCAGGCAAAATGCCAATACCTCCAGTTTGACCCAATGATAAGCATTCAGGACTACTAACTAGTAGCCCTGAATTGCTCTTCTTCCTAAGTGCTCAAGAATATTGTTTTTTTTTGGTGCCTAGGAGTGATTTGGCTCTTCGGCATGTTGATGTTTATTTGATTTGATGTTTTGCTTTTCAGCAATAATAGCAAAGCATCCATTGTAAAAGAAAGAACTTGTTGGGCTGATAGAATGAGCAAGACTTAGGGATATTCCCAAAAACCTGAATTGGTCCTGTCCCTCTGGACTCAAATCCCATTATCTCTCCTCCCAAGATACACTTACTTAAAGGAATAAGGAAATAAGTATCATCCTGTCTATACAACCATCCACCCATGAATAATGATAGATGTGAAATGAGAATTTGGGGGAAAAGTTGAAAAATTCAACTACTACTGGCATATGGATCAGAATTTGGAACCTGGGCCATATTTAAATGTAACATCATCAATGATACAGATAATAATTTATTTTGGTCTAAGCTTATTGAAAGAAGAGTATTATGTGTAGGTCATAAATAGTAAACAAAATGGCTCTATCCATGCCACCTGGATTCTAGATTAAAATCTTTTGGAAAGCAAAAGCAGTGTGAGTTTGATTCTATATGTTATAGCTACATTATTATTGTTTGCTGTAGTTCATGCGATTGCTGTCTGAGTGGAAGACAGCCCTCCTTTAACCCGGGGACTACAAGGCCCTATATAATACATTTTTCTCTTATCTCCTCCAAGAAATAGTCCTCACTTGACATTGCCAAATGTGATTGAAGCACAATGGTATTTAAAGACAGTATGACTCAGCTGATTTCATGATTTTCTCTCTCTATCAGTCACTTACAGCTCCCTGATTGTGCTCTATGTACTAGGCTGCCTCCGTCCTCTTCCCTCACGCTGCTTTCAGGTGAATCCTGAGCCCAGGGATCACAGGCTATGAATGTGTCTGTAACTGATCCAGCCCCTCCTTCTGAAACCAGGGACGGAACTGAGACAAGAGCACAGGTCATAGTAGAACAGGAAGAGATTGCTCTGCTCTCTGGTCCAGCTCCTCCCTTCCTATTTCCCTCCGCTTGCTGCCTGCAGTATTTGCTCCAATCTCACTCCTTCTCCTCCTGCGGGACAGGAAGAGGAAAGGATGACTCTAGATTAGAAGCTGTGGTCTCTGCTTTCTTCTCCAGCCCCTCCTCCCTATTCCTTGCAGGCTGCCTGAAGGAGAGAGGCTGGAGGAGAAAGCAGAACCAATTGCTTGGAAGTCAGGGCGCTGGCCAATAAGTTAGGGGCAGGAGCCTTGTGTGCCCGCGGTAAGCCTGGTCCCATTAGGGGTATCCCTGGTGACAGAAGTGTCTGAGCTGGCAGGACAAGTGAAGCCAGCTTGAGTCGCTGTTGGATGTTGCCCCAGGGGGAACAAATCTCAATAATAGAATGGTGGGGGGGAAGGGGAATAGACCAAAGTAGTATTAGAAAAGCTGGTTTATGAAACAATTCATCCATCCTTTCTGATTAATATTAAATGCTGCATCTTCTTTAGAGGGAGAGAGAGATCTAAGTTTCCTCAGGTGGAGGGAAGGGAGAGGAAGTCAGGCTCCTTCCTCAGTAGATTCCTGAATTCAACATTTGCTGTAGACTGTAAAGGGAGTTAGGATTTTCTGTTTATTTACATAAACCCCTTTGTATTCAGGGGCCACTTTTCAAAGTGTCTGCACTGGGACTGCATACCAATTCTCAAAGCTAAAGTATGCTTTCGCTTTGAAACTTGCTGCAGGTATAAATGGGCATATGAACCCTTCACTGGGCACTGTGCCCTTCCCACTGGAAGACGTATTGTAGTGAGGGGATTCAACCATTTTGCTAGTTCCACCCCATAGGAGGGACTAGTGGTAGAAACCTGGGATTAATGTAGAGACCCTAGGGAACCTCCTGGCAGAAGAGGTTAGGGCTATTCAGCTAGAAGAGATGGCTGAGGAGGGATATGATAGAGGTCTGCAAAATCATGAAAGGTAAATGTAAATTGGTTATTTACTCTTTCGTATAATAGAAGGACCAGGGGGCACTCCATGAAGTTAGCAAGTAGCTCATTTAAAACAAATCGAAGAAAATTCTTTTTCACTCAGCGCATAGTTAAGCTCTGGAATTTCATTGCCAGAGGATGTGGTTATAGCAGTTATTGTAACTGGGTTTTAAAAAGGTTGGATAAGTTTCTGGACGTCCATAAATTGCTATTAATCAGTAAGGAATAGTAGCTTGAGATCTATTTAATGTTTGGGTACATGCCGGGTACTTGTGACTTGGATCGGCCACTGTTGGAAACATGATCCTGGGCTTGATGGACCCTTGGTCTGACCCAGTATGGCATGTCTTATGTTCTTATGGAGCTGTATGGCGATCAGCCTGCAGTCCCCCTGCCAGCAGTGGCTTGCAGATTGCTCCTCAGTACCACTGAATGCTCATTGTATTTGTTCCTGTGGAACATCTGGAGTAGAGAATTCCATCAAGTCGAGGGAGTAAACTTCCTTCCTCCTGGGTTTGTCTTTAGGGGGGAAAAAGCCCTTTGCTCAAAGTTCCCATTACAAACTGAGACCACAAAGAGTGACCACAGCATTACTGAGTAAAAGGATAGAACCATCCGCTGGAGCAGCTGATACATCCATGTGCCAATCTGGCAGCAGTGACAGGAGAGGTGGAAGGAGAGAGAGAGCTGCATACCCAGGGCTTATACAGAGGAGAAGGGAGACCGTGGCCAAAATCAAGCATTAGGGTGTCCCGGGGAGAGGGAAGCTACCATGGGTACAAGTGGAACCTAAATTCCAGGGAGGCAGTGAGAGGATCTGAGAAGGGTCTGAACCCGTCATTGCATGGATGCCACAAGAAGAAAATGTACCAGGTGCCAAATCATCTATGCTGAAGAAGGTCACAGTAAAGACTTTTACATTTGGAGCACTATAACTTTCTGGAGGGTCTCTGGTGAAAGTACAGGTCTAATGCCTTGGACCGGGAAGGAAAAATCCTCCCCTCCATCGGCGAGCTCTGCAGGAGTTAAGAAGTGTGAGTGAGGACCCCCTTGCCCAGAGGAGTGCTCGAGAGCGGGGTAGCACAGGTAAAATGTGCCGCCAGACATGAGCACTATCTTCTGCAGGTTCTTTTTTCATGGAAAATTACGCTTGTAAAATTGGCAATGCAATCTCTGTGCATTATATCCCTCCTCCGATCTGAACCACCCCCCGGGAACGCCTCCACTCAATGCAGCCGAAACACTCACACATTTAGCTGCATTAAGGAAGGGAACTTTTTAGTCAATTAACGTGGGTAAAATGCTTTGAGCCCATGTACATTGCTTTGAAAAAATATCCTCTTATAAAGGCATGCATTCCCTAACCAATAACAAGAATTTTTTTTTCTTTTCTAAATATATGCTTGGGCAGAGAAGGGCCAGCACTATCTATTAGGCAGCACATGCTGGCAAGCTGGAAAGGCTGCCCAAATGTTTCTGTCAGCCCTGGCCCCCACTGCTCTCTCTCTCTCTGCCTCACTTTGCTCCCTCTAGGCATCCCCTGCAACACCATGCCGCCTCTGTAGCTGGGCAGCTCTGGGTCCCACTGTGTGCAGTGGTGGTGGTGGCTGCGTCGTCAGTCCACGCACGTGGGCACTGTGAGCTGGTGCAGCAGGACTGTGAATGCTCACAGTCCTGCTGCATGGGTTTCCTCTTTAAAACAGATCCTGTACTGGCTCATGAGACGGCAAGGACATTGTGAGGATCTGAGCACACACTGCCTCCTAAACTCCATGAATGGGGAGCAAATAAGTGAGTCTTGATTTTTAGGTGACATAAATATGGCTAAAATAAACCCTTCACTATTTATAACAGCAATGTACATGGATTTCTGAGGATGGCCACAGTGAAGCCACGGATGTCCTGAGGAATCCACATCTTTACAAGGGTCAGCACTGAATCCAACAAGAGTACTGCTGTGATGTGCTCTAATGTGAAAAAACTGTCTGCTCACGTCCCCTAAAATCCAGATTAGTTCTCATGATCTCAGGTTGTTAATATCTGGGTAAACAAAAATATTGCAGGTCAGCAAAGGAAAATGCAGTGGTTGTCCTACCTCGTGCTCAATTCCATTGTACGTACATGTAGTTATTAGTTCTGCAAAGGAAAGAACAGTTAAAGGCCTTTTAGTATACCATGAAATTGTCAGCTGGTGGGGAAATTAAATAGTCCAAAAATGGCTATACTGTAGCATATTTGCTGCATTAATGTGGGCCTCAGGCCAGAAAATTTCCTGTACTAAATTTGTGTCTGAAAATAGGGAGATATTTGATGTTACCATATTTGTCTTAACAAAAGAATATATCTGTATTGGCTCATGGGACAATTAATTCTGCCCACAGAGGTTTTCTCCTGTGCTCAATTGTTTGCATGCCTTCAAGGTCATAATCCTTTGGTAGACATTGGGGTCGAATTTCAGCAGTCCACCTTACTGCAAAGTTACACATAGTATCGCAAAAATGCACAGAGCGACCTGATTTTCAAACCCAAGATGTGCCTAGAAATTGAGCTGCATGGCCAGAGATACATATGTAACTTTATCCATTGGAAAATGGGCAGTAGCACCAGGCACATAAGTAGCCATTTCCATGCACAACTTGTGAAAATTCCAATTAGGCACAGAAATGCATAACTTGTCTGCAAAACATCCTTCAGAATGGCTCTTATTTAATGTGGCCAAATTTGGTGCAAGTTATGAACTTCCAAGCATATTTTTAGATGACTGAAAATACTCAACTTCCGAGTGAAGATCCTTATTTCACACATACAAGACCCAGCTAAGCTTCTGAGAATTTATCCCAGACTGTATAAAGTAGGAAACAGTTGCTATTACAGGACTGTACTGACAAAATAACTTTAAGTTCTCTATTAGAGGTTTTTCTTCCAAAATAATATTTTGTAGCAGTTCTGACCACTGAATATTAGAGTTATTAAAGGTATTGTGATATTGTTGATTTATAATAAGAATGTCAGATAACCTAGTCAGCAGTAGAATGGCTCAGAACAAAATCCAAACTGTTGTGGCTGATTTAGATATTCCAGCTCAATTAAGCCTCATGCTTTTAATCACTCCTCTCTTTGTGCCTCCGGATTACCCATCCTAAATTTCAACCTCAACATCTCATGCATGGAACTTTTGCATATAGGAATTTATCGCATATGTTATATAGCACACAAGCCAGGTCTGGTATATAAGAAATGAGAACGAAATACACCTATTAAAATAAAACGGAGCAAGCAAAATATGAATTAGCTACTCTTGAAATAATTTCTTTTCAAAGTGTCAGCCGCAAGAAGCAGCATTAGGGATTGCTCGACATGAAAAAGAGAAGGTGGGTTATACATTAAGTCATGGCCATCCATGATCCTGTGCCACAGAAAATAATTCCTGACCCAAATCAAAATTAGATGTTTTGGATTTTGTGTTTTTTAGATGGGTGAACCAAAGCAGAAAACTGCTTAACATGCCACCCCTTTGTATCGGTTCAGGAAGGATTCTGGAAAGGAGAAATACAGAGTTACACTCTTACAAGCAATTAGGTTTAAAGTTATCCAGGTAATTTTAGGCAAATATATTCATTAGGGGGCGGATTTTCAGAGCCCTGCTCGCGTAAATCCGCCCAAAACCGGGCGGATTTACGCGAGCAGGGCCCTGCGCGCCGGTAAGCCTATTTTACATAGGCCTACCGGCGCGCGCAGAGCCCCGGGACTCACGCAAGTCCCGGGGTTTTCGGAGGGGACGTGTCGGGGGGCGTGTCGGGGGCGGGTCCGAACGTGCGGCGTTTTCGTGGCGTGTCGGGAGCGTTCCGTGGGCGGGCCCGGGGGCGTGGCTACGGCCCGGGGCGGCCCGGGGGCGTGGCCGCGCCCTCCGGACCCGCCCCCAGATCGCGTCCCGGCGCGCTAGCGGCCTGCTGGCGCGCGGGGATTTACGTCTCCCTCTGGGAGGCGTAAATCCCCCAACAAAGGTAAGGGGGGGGTTTAGACAGGGCCGGGCGGGTGGGTTAGGTAGGGGAAGGGAGGGGAAGGTGAGGGGAGGGCAAAAGAAAGTTCCCTCCGAGGCCGCTCCGATTTCGGAGCGGCCTTGGAGGGAACGGGGGTAGGCAGCGCGGCTCGGCGCGCGCCGGCTATACAAAATCGATAGCCTTGCGCGCGCCGATCCAGGATTTTAGTGGATACGCGCGGTTCCGCGCGTATCTACTAAAATCCAGCGTACTTTTGTTTGCGCCTGGAGCGCAAACAAAAGTAGGCTATTCGCACTCCTTTTAAAATCCGCCCCTAGGAGATTAGTCCTGCTGAATATCCATCACAAGTTATACAGCTAACTTTTAGCCAGATGACTTGTCTTCTCACCCCTTTTCTGAACCTTGACCTCCTAGCTGTTAATCTTTGACTCTCAGAACCTTTTTTTTTTTTTTTTTTTAACTTTTTAACTTTTTATTTATAGAATTTTTTTATACCATACAGTACAGGTAAATTAAAGGCAAAATACAATATAGGAGTTGCAGTTATTCCACCTGAATACATGTTATCTAACATAACTCTAACTGCTAGTTCGTTTTCTCCTATGTAATATTAAAGAAAAAGAAATTCCAAGATATGAGCAACTTAAGCGGAACAATAAAGAAATAAAATGTAAGAATATATAGAGGCTGTCATGGCAGTCTCAGAACCTTTAGCAAGCAATATGATGCTACTGAGGAAATATATATTGGATATGACCTCCTCCAGCCTGGTCTACTTCTTCTTCTGAATGATTCAAAGCTATTGCTGAAAAAATCCATGGGAACACCAGAAAGAGAAAAGGATTTCCACTTACCACAGGAGTAAATGGGGCAACAGCTGTCCTCAGAGGTTGTAGTTACCAATTTGTAGTGTGGATCACAAGTCGCAGAGGCAATTTTACATGTTGATGTATCGCATACTAAAAAGACAGAAACAAAGAGTTAACCGGATCTTGGGTATTTGATCTATGTTTCACAGAAAGGCCCGAGTCACTAAGCTTTTTTTGTCCTGTAGACACAGAGTGGCAGAAAAGCTTTAGTGAAGCAGGCACTAAAGATTGTAAGGATCCTTGACCTTTTTCTGTTCAAATAAACAGTTTACTTCATACAGATGGACCTCAACTTGGTTGATGAAATGTGAAAAGGATATTATTTTGTCTCATATGGAAATTTTCTGCAGATGTGGAAAAATTCACAAGAAGGATAACTTTCAAACAACTGCGGGTGGCAACATATATGTGTAGATTTACTATAGTAGTTTATAATACACGCTTATAATATATGTGCGTTATATAACATGTATCTCTATCCTGCAACATACACATGTATGTAGGCCTACACACAAATGCATGCAATGCATTGAAACCACACATATCAATGTACTGAACATGCGGACTTTATCCTCTTATTTTAAAAATCTCTATACATATATTTTACGCTTGATGGTAAGTAGGACTTACCTGCGTAAATCCCAATTTACCCCTGTAAATTGGTATTTTTGATAACATGTGCATGTCTATGAAATTACCAGTTTTACCAATCAGTCGACCAGTTTGCTCAGTCCTTCTCCGGGTCAGAGGCCCTCCCATTTCTTCAGTCTGAACTCCCCCCAGTCTACCCAGACCTCGCACCCAGTTGGTACTACACAATAAACACGTTTAATATCACGCCAGATAATCCACAGCTGTAGAAATGCGCGGGCTTGTTGGAAAATGTTTGCGTGTCTCTTAAAATAAGAACTTACATGCGTAACTGTTGGGCCCGCCTCGGAACACCTCAGACTGTCCCTTTTTTACACACAGACACATGCGCACGAAAGTGAAAATATATGCAGATTTTATAAAATGCAGAATACACATATAGGGGCGGATTTTAAGAGCCCTGCTCGCCTAAATCCGCCCAAATCCAGGCGGATTTAGGCGAGCAGGGCCCTGCGCGCCGGTGAGCCTATTTTACATAGGCTCACCGGCGCGCGCAGACCCCGGGACTCGCGTAAGTCCCGGGGTTCTCCGAGGGGGGCGTGTCGGGGGAGTGTCGGGGGGCGGGTCCGAACCGCGCGGCGTTTAGGGGGCGTGCCGGGAGCGTTTCGGGGGCGGACCCGGAGGCGTGGTTACGGCCCGGGGCGGCCCGGGGGCGTGGCCGCGCCCTCCGGACCCGCCCCCAGGTCGCGTCCCGGCGCGCAGGAGGCCCGCTGACGCGCGGGGATTTACGCCTCCCGGAGGGAGGCGTAAATCCCCCGACAAAGGTAAGGGGGGGGGCTTAGACAGGGCCGGGTGGGTGGGTTAGGTAGGGGAAGGGAGGGGAAGGTGAGGGGAGGGCAAAAGGAAGTTCCCTCCGAGGCCGCTCCGATTTCGGAGTGGCCTCGGAGGGAACGGGGGTAGGCTGCGCGGCTCGGCGCGCGCTGGCTATACAGAATTGATAGCCTTGCGCGCGCCGATCCAGGATTTTAGTGGATACGTGTGGCTCCGCGCGTATCTACTAAAATCCAGCGTACTTTTGCTTGCGCCTGATGCGCCAGCAAAAGTAGGCCTATTCGCATAGTTTGAAAATCTACCCCATAGAGGCTGCTTATGTGCACACATACTAATTTTTACATGCGAACATTTTGAAAATTAACTTTTAAGCTGCTCGCAGCAAACAATGGGATACTTTTGCATCCAAGTATTAGGAATTTTGAAAGACAAACTAGCCGGGAATTTTCCCTTTGTAAATTCACTAACAGAAGAGAGTACATAAGTACCCATACACTTTGCCCCTGCTATATCTGCTGATGGGGAAAAGTATGCCTGTAGATATGAATATTCAACATCCACATGTAGTTTTCTTTCCCTAGCAAGCTACCTACATGGGAATGCCTACATTTGGACTGGCTAAATATAGCTGCCTAGTATCACCTGGTGGAATTTAGTCAGATAACTCCTTAATTAGCTAGATTCATTTGAAAAACTCCGTCTTATAGGGTCATTTACTAAACTTTTATATTTTACCGCTGGAGGTCCCGCGATATTCTGGCCCTCTCTGAGCCACTAAGAATGGTTTTACTATCGGCAGAGGGGCTTTTTTGTTAGGGACAGGCAAATATTTCAAAGAAAAGGGGAGGGTTAGTGAAGGGAGTTGGGTGGGACATTGTCATGCAAATTTTATGATAACTTTTTTATTTTGGAGGTTAAGGCCACTTTGACCAGTGGTCCTGGGGAATACAAGACCCTGGAGGGGTGGTTCCACAATGGGGATGTGTAGTTTTTTGGAAGCTTGTACCTTTAACAGGCCTCCCACAGACATCAAGATGCACGTTACCATCCCAGTTTCCCTGAGAATCAAATAACTATATCTCTCTGATTTCTTTCAAAGTCAGCTGTGTTATTTTATCACCTATGAATTGCCTATGAATTAGCTGCTTGAATGTATTAGGCAATTTTATGCATGCAAAGCCGCTAATTTCTATAGGGGAGGAAATCTTTGGGGATATCGTGCAATAGTGCCATAATATCGCATGATAAACAGCATTTAGTTTGTGACTGATACTTGTGCATGTTTTATTGTACCCTGCCCTGAACTATGGAAGGGAGGGGGTCTAAATATTTTAAATAAATAAATAAATTTAATGCTTGTCAGTTGCTGACAAACACATTATCGACTTATCGCAGCTTAGTAAATTTAGATCTTACTTTGAAAAGCATCTTCTTTTGGATATCTGCATTCCATCTAAAATGGTGCAACCATAAATAGCGCACTCCTTGTAAACCAGGATGAGTACTGGACAATTCTTAGTCTATTTCAACAACAACATACTGTCCAAAGCACACTTACCACACACGGTCTCTGTGCAGCATGGATCTGTAGACATTGGTTGTTGCTTCAGTACCTCTCCATTGTTCATACAATTGACAATAGTAGATGGTGCACATGGATGAGGTACTTGGTTGACCATTAGTGTTTCCACATCACAGTTGTAGCTAGTACAGTTCGCATACCATTTGTCATCAGGCTGTGGAAAAAGAAATAATAGAAGTCTATGAGTTTAATCAAATAATAGAGTATTTGTGATGAACAATGAGATCCTTACCAAAGTCAGGCCAGTCTATTCTCTAGTAAAGAAAGCAATACATTTAGACTTTGTTAAAATGATGAACTGGGTATGAAAATCAAAATTCTTTAAATATGTAGGCTATCAAAATAAAATATAAGGAGATACTATCAGAGACCATGGCTAAATATAGTTGATTTAAAAAAAATGATAACCTCCTTCAAGTTATACAAAAATAAATAAAAGGTTGGCATGCTCTTCAAAAATGAAGCGAATATGTAACAGAAAAATACAGTCCTTCATGGTTATGATAAATGTATACATTGTTATTTGCATTCACCCAGTCTAAAAATAATCACCTTCTTACAGCAACCCAAGTAGTAACAGGTTCTCCCCTTAATCTCCCAGCAAGCACTATGATTTCAGTTGAATTTAATGTATGCCTTGACTAACACCACGTTTAACCTCCAGATGATTTCCTAATCCTATTCTCCAAGTTAAATGTTATCTTTATCAACTTGAGCTATGACTTATTGAGTTTGCTGACACTGAACCCAGTGATAAATCAATATATGACTGTTCAATATAGCTGGAGAGAGTTTGGGTTTTATCTCTCATCTTATTTATTTCTAAAAGTAAGATTTTTCCTCTGGTGTGTTTAACCCCCCCCCCCCCCAAAAAAAAAAAGCAAACCAAAAACCAAACAAACCCTCCTTGGTTTCCATGTGCCATATACCAAAGCAACTCTATCCCCTAACAAGTTATATCTTGCTAAATGCAAACTAGAATCCCAGAAGCATTATCCATTGCAGACTGGCAATGTTACCTTTTTAAACTTATTTATAGAATTATCATAGTCTGCTTCTGGTTACGGATTTACCCAAAGTGAAGACAAGTGATGTAAAACGAGGGATCAATTTTCAAAAAGTTGCTGACTTGTGAAAAAAACAGGTAATTCTACCTGGTTATCTTCATCCAGATTTTCAACCAAACCCAGCCGGCTAGGTTAACTGCTGAAAATTATACTAAATGTAACCGAGCAAAGTTTTTCCAGATAGATTCATGCCAGTCACTGTGCGATTCAAGCTGTATGACTAAATTTAGCCCTATTAGTGCTTGAAGTCCATGCTGACCAGCGAAATTGAAAATCCATCTTGGGAACACCTCCAGGGCCATCCCTTTTTGGACCAGTTAAGTTTGTGCATCCTGTGCATTTGGTGAAGCAGCTTTGGCCATTGTTGGGTAAACACGATTTGACTATGGTGATTCAATCTCTATAATATTATCTAGAATTGACTACTATAATATTATCTATCATGATTGCCCAACTGAGTGATTTGTTGGCTCTAAATTAGTCAGAATAATGCTGCTAAGATGATTAATGGGTTAAATAACAAAGAACACACAACTCCTCTATTTGGTGATCTTCACTGGTTGCCTATTTCACATTCAGTTCAAAGCCCTTACTGTCATCTTTAGAGCTGTTCATTAGAACATAAGAACATGCCATACTGGGTCAGACCAAGGGTTCATCAAGCCCAGCATCCAGTTTCCAACAGTGGCCAATCCAGCTCATAAGAACCTGGCAAGTACCCAAAAACTAAGGCCTAGATTTTCTAAGCTACCGCGGCTTCCTATATCACGCGGTAACGGGGGGCAGAGGGGCGAAGCAGGGGGCAGGCCTGCGAAAGCCAGCAGTGATTGCACCTCCTCGGTGTGATTGCTGCCAGCTTTCGCACCCAATAGCGCTACTATGAAAGGTGGTGCTATTGGGTGCGAAACTGGAGGCGAAAAGGGTCCTTACCTTTTCGCCATCAGCAAAGTCGTCTCAGAGTCCGCCCCGACTCCTCCCCTTCTGGTGCGGACTCCGCCCCGATTTAGTGATCGCGTGCAATCGCCTTGGAAAATGACCCCCTTAATTTATTCCATGCTACTGTTGCTTGTAATAGCAGTGGCTATTTTCCAAGTCAACTTAGTTAATAGCAGGTAATGGACTTTTCCTTCAAGAATTTATCCAATCCTTTTTTAAACACAGCTACATTAACTGCACTAACCACATCCTCTGGCAACAAATTCCAGAGTTTAATTGTGTGTTGAGTGAAAAAGAACTTTTTCCGATTAGTTTTAAATGTGCCACATGCTAACTTCATGGAATGCCCCCTAGTCTTTCTATTATCCGAAAGAGTAAATAACTGATTCACATTAACCCGTTCTAGACCTCTCATGATTTTAAACACCTCTATCATATCCCCCCTTAGCCGTCTCTTCTCCAAGCTGAAAAGTCCTAACCTCTTTAGTCTTTCCTCATAGGGGAGCTGTTCCATTCCCTTTATCATTTTGGTTGCCCTTCTCTGTATCTTCTCCATCACAACTATATCTTTTTTGAGATGCGGCGACCAGAATTGTACACAGTATTCAAGATGCGAGAATTGTACACAGTATTCAAGGTGCTATTCATTGTACATGGCGAAAAGTATGTATGTTGCAAAAATATGTGCTCATTTTCAAGCAGCTGAAAATCCACTTAACGTTTATACTGGATATGCCTGACTTAAGAGGGCCAAGTCTATTTTTCCATGTATAAATAGCACAAGTCTTTGAAAAAGTACCTCTAGCTATAATGTATCCTTTTATGTAATACTGAATACTAACGATACATATGCATATAAGATGCAAGAAATGTGAAGCATTTCCTTTGGTATGGGGTATTAGTCCAATCTCTACTTGCTACTGCTTGAAGCCCCCTGCCATGGGAATTCCAACGTCATAACATTTTCTAGATAGCAATTCTTCTTTCCATCAGCCTTGCAGTCACATCTGTGCAGTCTTGAAAATTCATGTAATTCAACTTCATTTTTGTTGGTCCAATGTAAGGTATCACAACCTACTAATATTGCTATTTTCTCCAGGACCAATAAATCTACTGGAACTCTGCACTACTGTCTTTAGATCAAATGTAACTCCTTGAAGACTGAGTGATTTCTAATTTGATATTATCCTCATTCAACAAAAATAAGCAAATTACATGAATAAAAACATATTTGTTAGTTGCAAATTCATTAACTTACTTGATACTCTTTTCCGTTGAACACACATACATGTTTTGCCTCTGTGTGGGAAGTAAGAGGAAAAAAGTGTAATCAACAAGTTATATTGTAGAAATATTCAATATGTATTAATTAATTATGTATATTTGTTAGTGCATCGGCTGAGACCCCCAAAAATAAAAAAAATTTTAAAACCCTTACCTGATCCATTGAGTATCTGTTGAAGGCCGGGTCCCAATGCTGGGGTCTCGGCCTAGGCCAGGGCCCGGACCCAGGCCAGTCGCCATGACCCGATCCAGAGACCAGGTCCCGACATTGAAGCCTTGGGGCATGGGCCTGGGCCCAAGCCCGACACCACAATCTGACCCAAAGGCTGGATCCTGATGTCGGGGCTTTGTCCTGGTCCCAGGCCAATGCCAAAACCCGAGCCAGAGGCCGGGTTCCAACGCTGGGGACTTGGCCCAGACCCTATATAAGTCCGAGGCTTTGGCCTAGTCTGAGCCAGCAGATCCCCACCAGACTGGGTAAGTGGGGGATGACGGGGATCCTGGCTCTGTCATTTTTCTGGGAGGCTGGGAGGGAGGGAGGGCTCATGTTCATTTTTTGTCTGTTTTGTGGTTTTTTTTAATTGCTTGATTTGGTTTTTTTTTCACACAAATGAAATGAATCAAGCAATCCATGAACAGAAATTTGTGAGAAAAAAACCTCCCTAAAATGAACCGAAAAATTAAAACACATTTTTTTCCCTTCATATCCCTAGATACCACTGTATAAATTATTAGTAAGTCTGAGCCTAAACGTTCACATTTATGAGGATGATTACGAATTTTCATTCAGGTAACCAATTCTCTGTCTATCTTGGTGCCATACAGAAATGGTTGTTCCTCAACAGATTGTATTTTAAACATCTCTAAAACAGAAATCTGTTGGTTATATAGAAATTAATTTAAAAATTAGTTCCCACAGTTTGAGTTTGGTGAGCAAAAGATTAACATCTCTTCTTGTGTACATGATCTCAGCATGCTACTTAATCCCATTATCAATAAAAGCACATATATGGAACCAAATTAAATCAGGATATTTAAAACTGTTTCTAGAATCTGATGATTTTTAACCAGTTCTCCAAACTTTGCTAGTCTTAGGAATTGACTATTGTAATTCTCTGCTACTGGGACTTCCAGATAGTACTCTGAGAGCCGTGTGCTTTCCATAACAGGCCCTATTATATGGAATGCAATGCCTGAACACCTAAGAACAATGATAGAAACTGAAACATTCACAGGCCTGGATTTTCTAAGGTCACAGACCTTTTCGCCATCAGCGCCTTCAGCGAAGTCGTCACGGAGTCCGTCCCGACTCCTCCCCTTCTGGTGCAGACTCTGCCCCGATTTAGCTATCACATGCTAAAAAGGACTTTTCGCATGCGAAAAGTCCCTTTTCGCGTGCTAAACCTTTTGAAAATGACCCCCCTCAGTTATTTCAGCAGTCATACAGCCCAGACAGTCAATAAGCCTTTAGGATAATTTTTGCAGTTATGATCAGAAATATGATTTTGCATTTACTGTAATCTTATGTCAATTTATGTTCCAGTACTTAATGTATTCTTATCTATGCCATTTTAAGAATAATTATTGTTAATTCAATTCTTGGCTCTATGTAAGTAATATTAACAGTAATTTGGACACCATCCTGCCATCCATACGGAAGGGAATCTTGGATTTACAATTATTACATTTGGAACAGAAATTGATTTTTAAATTAAAAACTGTTTCTAAATGGTTTGAATCTCAATCTAAATTGGACAGCATTTCTTTGAATTCTTTGATCAATGTATATATCAGGGTTGCCTGTGTAGGATTTTTTAATCCACTGCATTGGTGGTTGGTTATCATTTGATTGCCTCCGCCTTTAAGACGTGCTTTTTGTGTTGTTTAAAAGCAATTTTGATTCTTTCATTTTTGTCAGTCTTCTCTGCAAGGAATTCCTGGGGCCTTCCAGCCTTTCGGAATCCCCTGCAACCTTCACCAAGATGCTGGGGCCTGGATTTATGCAGCTGGACAGAGCTGCACCGGATCCTTCCAACCTCCCCAGGAATCAGCCACTTATCCCTTCTATGGGGTATTGTTAGGTGAAAGGGACAGGAGAAATGCCCATGCATTCCGACCCCATCCTGACTTTTTCAAAATGGCACCCGAACCAGAGAGCAGCCTAAAAATGATATTAAAATAGTGTTGGTTTCAAGACTGCCTGGCACCATTTTCTTGTACGGCTGTACAAAAATATGACTGTGCATGAAAATGTTTCCAGCTGTCCCTGAGACTGGTGCCTTTTTGATATTATCTTGGTGCCACTCTCAGGGTAGGCATCATTTTTAAAGAGTCACAGCAGAGGCAGGAGTGAGTGGGAATCACTCCTGCCCCCTTCTCTTATCAGGAAGGGGTAAGTAGGGGGATCCCAGGCCCCAGCTGATTTCTGGGGGAGAAGGGTTCAGAGGGGCTCAGGGAGGTCTCGGCTCATCCAAGCTGGCTAGGCCCAGGCCCATTTTATTAATGAGAGGAATCAAAGGTCCTGACTGGGCTAGGCTGAGCCCAGCTGGAAAAGCCCAGCCCTGGCTAGTGTCAGGGGCAGCCTTTTGGGTTTTTTTTATTTCCTGAAATGAAAACACCCCAAAATGTAGGGGGTCTTCACAGGGGCGATATGTCAGCTACAGTAAACACGTTATACAGTACAGCACTGCACTGTCAGATCTAAACTGTAGCACAGAACTCACGGCACTGGACGTCTGGACAGCAGCTATCAGCTGCAGTGGTTTCAACTGGTTCAAAACCTAGGTTGCATGTTATCTGGGGGGAATTGCAGGTTCGTATATCACACTCTGAAAAACAAAACAAGGATAAAATCAAAGTTAATTGAACTTATCCTGATTAAAGTAAAAGAAGTGCAGCACTCAAGAACACTTAGAGGTCAACATTCAGCAAGCTGGCAAGTGTCAGAGTTTTCTGAGTAATTACCCAAATAACTCTAGCTGAATATTCAGCAGCCCTTATCTTCTGCTGAATATACTTAGCTAAAGATACACTGATAAAATTAGCTGGGTGACTTTTCCGCTCACTGGCTCACTGAATATTTAAAAGATTAAAAAATAGCATTTTTAGCAGTGGAGTCTCCCACCCTTCCCATCCCCCAATCTCATTAAAAAAAAAGTAGCAGCAGAGCCTCCCACCATGCCCCCTTCTCTTGAAAAAATTAGTGACCCAGGCGGGGCTGATCCCACCCCCTCCTCTAATATATGCCCAGAGGTTTTCTCCATTACACACAAACCTTGGAAGCGCATGGTTCAGAATGATGTATATTTGAAGGATACTAACCCAACAGGGAAATTAACGAGTAGACAGAGTAGAAATATTCCAAATTACCCTTGTCAACAGTTAAGCAGATTGCTAAAACAAACTAAAAACATACTGTATGCAAATGCTAGAAATCTAGAAAATAAGATGGGTGCAATGGATTAAGCAAGAGTTAAACTAGTCCCTGCACAGAAGTCACCTTTTTCTTTAAATCACAATGTAGAATCTTACTGGTTTCTAAAGGAAACAGAACCAAAATGGCCACTGAGGAGAAATACATTCCCCATAGTCCCTTGCATTAGTTTCCCATAGATCAAGAGAAGGAAGTAGCTCAGTGATGATGATTCAGAACAATCACCCTAACTGGCTGTCAGGTGTGTTAAGACAGGTGAGATTCAAGGACAGAGAGAGACTGAGATAGAGGCAGCAGGCAAGCCAGTTCCAGGATTCATGGAAGGCGAGGAGGACGGAGAGGCCCAGGCAGAGGTAGAGCTGTGCCTAAACTTTACTTTATCTTAAAGCTAAATCAGCCTTTAAGATTATTTTTCTCTCTCTAGTATCCCTTGTAGAGTAGCATGTGTGAGAGAGGACAAGAGTACCTGCTTAGAGTCTATAGCACTAGAGGATAGTTCTGGGATATTTTATCCTGGCTGTTAAGATATTTGAGAGTTGCAGCAACTTGTCAGTGGTTTTCATAACTTGAAAATATATGTGCAAGTGTTAATAAAAATGTCATAGTGAGATGTAGAGGATTGTGACTGTTACTCTTACAGGATAGCTAGTGGGATTGAATGCTGCTACACAATTAAAGGTGAATGCTTATAGACATAGAGAGAAAGGTACCATGCCCTCCACAGGACCCCATCCACTGGTAACTGAAGAGGAAAAGAGTGCTAGAGGAAGAGGACATGGGCCTTTTCTTCAGCCACCAGTGGGATGCAGTCGAAGCAGAGGTGGCAGGATGTTCTCTCCTGCCAGTAGATGAAGAAGAGGCCCAGCGGACTGCTGGCACCTATCCTCCTGCTGAAGAAGAGGTCCAGAGTGTGAGAAAGCCTATGTGTATGTGTGTGGGAGGAATGGGGGTTGTGGGTGTAGGAGAGAGCAACTGAGTGTGAGAGTGCATGTGCATGTGCATGTGTCTGTTAGAGTGAGAGAGACACTGAGCATGAGAGAGCATATGTGTGTGTGTGTGTGTGTGTGTGTGTGTGTGTGTGAGGGAGAGAGAGTTCTGAGTATGACTGATTACGTGTGTGGTGATGGAGAGAGAGAGCCACTGAGTTTGAGAGAGACTGTGTTTATGAGGGAGAGAGAGCCACTGAGTATCAGAGATAACATGTGTGTGTTTGTATGTGAGGGAGAGAGAGCATACTGAGTATGAGGGAGCCTGTGTGCAAGTGTGTATGAGGGAGAGGCATCCACTGAGTGTGTAAATGAGAGCATGTGCATGAGTGAGAGAGTTGATGAGTGAACGTGTGTGTGAGGAAGTGTGCATGACAGTGAACATACGTGAGTGTTTGTGAGACAGATCATGAAGATGTATGTTAGAGTAATGTATCAGAGAGAGGGAGGAAATAGTTTGTGCACCCTCTCTCTATCCCATTAATTCATTACAATACCAGGGTGACTGGAAACCAAAAATTCCCAGGGATGGAAAAACAAAGGATTTTTTTTATCCGTTAGTTTTAATTATTGGGTGTTATTTGAAGTGTCTGCTATTTTTAAATATGTATTGGTGTTTGGTAAGTTTTTACAAATTTTCATATGAGATTTTAATTATTGGATGTTATTCTATTGTTCAGATGTTTTGAAAAATGTATCCTTTTTATTAGTATGATTGTTTATATTTCTTGATTTTGTTGTTCAGTGTTCTATGTGTAGCAGTAACGCTTCTGTTTTTCTTTTTTTTTTTCTTTTCTTTTTATAATTTCAAAATGCAATAACATTATAAGCATGTTACAGAAAAAGGGGAGATTACATCCAATTGTAAATAGGCATTAATATAAATTAAGAAATATTACACCTTTTAATCTCCCCTACATTTATAAGAAAATAGGAGGGGGGATCCCAACAAGTTTGAGTGATTATCTAGAAACACATTATAAGAAATAAGGAGCCTTCCATTACCTTTCCTAAGCCAGAACCTAAGGGCCGGATTTTCAAAAGGTTACACGCGTAACCAGGCTTACGCTCGCCGGGTCTATTTTCAAAAGGCCCAGCGACATGCGTAAAGCTCCGGGACGCGTGTAAGTTCCAGGGATTTACTAAAGGGGCAGTCCGGGGGTGGGGGCGGGGAGGGAGCAGGGTCAGAGGCTCCCGGAACAGCGGCCATTTGCCACTGTGGCTGGGATCGTGCGCCGGTGCGCGCAACTTCAGCCCCGGGGCTGAAGTAAGTTTTCAAAGAACAGTGAAAAAAAGAAAAAGGTAGGATGGGAAAGGGCAGGGGAGGTAGGGGAAGGGAAGGTGGGGTGGGGGGTAGGGAATGGGGGAAGGCATCGTGGCTCAGCGCAGGCTCGCATGCAAGGCGCACAATTGAGCACCCCCTTGCGCGTGCCGACCCCCGATTTTATAACATGCGTGTGCCTACGCGCACATGTTATAAAATTGGGCTTACTTGTGTGCGCGCCGGGTAGCACGCGCGCACATGTACACCTGCGCGTAAATTTGAAAATCTACCCCTAAATATACTTAGGAGTGTTCATTTATGAACGAACTTAATTGCATTGGGTCATAATATACATACTTCGCATTTTGGTATTTTAAGATATGCTTCTGTTTTTCTAGTGTTGCACTGCATACAAGATCTGGTTTGTTATGGTTTCCAGTTCAGTTTTTATATTTTATGGTCTCTTTATTCTGTATTTGGTGAGGAGCTGTCTGTGTTCTGCATGTGCGACTGAGATGAGGTATTCTGATACGGGAGGATTTTAAAAGCCTTGCTCGCGTAAATCCGCCCGGATTTACGCGAGCAGGGCCTTGCGCACCGGCGCACCTATTTTCCATAGGCCGCCAGCGCACGCAGAGCCCCGGGACACGCGTAGGTCCCGGGGTTTTTGGAAGGGGGCATGTCGGGGGCGCGTCGGGGGCGTGTCAGGGGGCGGGACCCGATGATGCTGCATTTCGGGGCGGGGTGTGGTATTTCGGGGGCGGGGCTGGGGCGTGGCGCCGGCCTGGGGGCATGGTCCAGGCCTCCGGACCAGCCCCGGGTTGGAGGACGGCGCGCCAGCAGTCTGCTGGCGCGCGTAGATTTACGTCTGCTTCTCGCAGGCGTAAATCTACGGACAAAGGTAAGGGGGGGGGTTTAGATAGGTCCGGGGGGATGGGTTAGGTAGAGGAAGGGAGGGGAAGGTGAGGGGAGGGCGAAAGAGAGTTCCCTCCGAGGCCGCTCCGATTTCGGAGCGGCCTCGGAGGGAATGGAGGCAGGCTGCATGGCTCGGCGCGCGCCGGCTGCCCAAAATCGGCAGCCTTGCGAGCGCCAATCCAGGATTTTAGAGGATACGCGCGGCTATGTGCGTATCTTATAAAATCCAGCGTACTTTTGTTTGCGCCTGCTGCGCAAACAAAAGTACGCGATCGCGCTGTTTTTAAAAATCTACCCCATAGTGTGTAGTTTCTGTGTAGGGATCTATAACAGCCTAAGTATATTGGTATTTTAGGGCCTGGTGTATTTCCAGAGCTGCCTCTTCATAGGTAGGGTGGTTACTATATAAGTCCTTGGAGTTAGTGTTACAGTATGATATTTTTGAAATATAGGTTCTAAGTTTGTTTTGTGTTACTTCCCTAAGTGTCTGGAAGTGGAATGTGTTGGCACTGCTGTTACTGATTTGGCAACATAATTTGAAAGTTGTTTTTTTTATATGGTGAGTTGTAAGAAAGCTAGGCCCATTGTTGGGGGACTTTGCATGGATGCAGATTGTGTTACAGTATTGGAGGTGCAGGATTTATATTGAGATTCTGTCCCTTCTTGTATAGACTTTACACTGTTTTTAAAACCGGGGACCGCAGCACACATCAGCCTGTTATCCTCATAACTTTAATGCTGATCCAGATGAGGAGCAAGGCTGTAGATCTCAAGTTTTAGGGCTTACGGGACAGGGTGAGGGGTCCGGGTCAACAGGTGGCATGCAGGACGAAGAACCAGAGGGGTCTGGAAGACCTCGATATTAAATGGACAAACTGGGGGACTAATTGGAAAAACAGGGTCGTCCCTCGCACGAGCAAGTTTTAAAATTTGCTGACATGTGCATGTAAAAGCCGACATGGTCCTATTGAAGACACAGGCTTGCTAGCTGTGCTTGAGTAACCTCTTAAAATTAGGAGCATACTCACGTGTGGTGGGTGCATTTTAAAACATTCGCATGTGAGTGCGGGCGTGATTAAAATTCTAGCGTATCCTCGCTCGCACGCTGATAAGCGCGTGTATGGGTGCACTCACACTTGCTTTAAAATTGAGCTGTTAGATTAAAAGCCTTCTTGGGACAGAGAAATTCCTACAGAACCTGAATGTAATCTGCTTTGAAGTGCCTGAAAAGTGGAATATAAATCAATACATTTTGCTTTCAGAAGGAAAGAGGAACAACTGAACTGTTTCTGGTGGGTGGCAATTTAGTGTGTTTTCACATAGCAGAAGCAGGGGTTTGGGTATGAAGTCTGAAGACCCTTCTTAGCATGGCATCAAGATTCCTATGGAGCCCTTCTCTCTTTCCCCACCAAGTAGGTAAGCCTGCACTCTCGCACTCATGCACTGGTTTTATGCATCTTTTTCTTTACAGCCACTGGGGATCTGGGCCTTTTCATTTATTTTAGGGTGTTGCACCCCTCCCTTGGTGCCTGGAGCTTATAGTACCGGGGGGAGGGAGACACAATACGAAAGCATAACATTTTCCATCGGCATGAACTGATAAATTATAAATTGTCTCAGTCTGAATTAGAAAATTGCACAGTTCAGAATTTGAATAAGTGAGAATTTTGACACTAGGAGAAACATGCAAAGGCTAGAAAAACCTGTTTTCCCAAATTTAGATTTCACTAGCACTCGATGGGTGTGCATTCTAAGGGAAAGAGTCATATTTGAACCCAGAGCAGAGTTTCCCCAGACATACTGCTCTGTGGCTTAAGGCACCCCAAGCACATCCCATGTCAGCTTCAGGCACTGGGAGACAGGATGGCTTCCCACAGGCAGAGGGGACATGAGGGTGGGATATTCAAGTTAATGACCATTGTGTGGCACTGTCCTTCTGTTATGGTAGGATACAACAGTTGTCATTGTTTTTCTTCATAATATATTGAAGCATTTTAGTTAAAAGACTTTCATAATACTCAAAATTGTTTACAAAGCATCACACATTTTTATAAATAGACTGCAAAAAATCAGCTCTGACTTCTCCCATTCTTGGTGCACAAGTGTTCCTGTTATTCCCAAAACCAAAAGGCTGATATTCAGCGCTACTGAGCCAGATCAGTAGTGACTTATCCCGCTAAGTGGTGACCGCTGAATGTCTAACTGTGCCAGATAAGTAGATAGTTGGATAAGTTGTGGTTGGGTAGTGAGCAGATAGGGGCTGCACCACTTATCTGGTTAATTCAGCTGAATATGCAGTGATATTCATACTTATCTGGGTAATTGGATAAGCAGACCTACCACTGGTCAGGTCTAACTTAGCCGGATAGTACTTATCTGGCCATATAACGCCAAATATGGGGATATTCAGCAGCACGGCTTATTCAGCTAACTCAGCTAACTCACCTAAATGGATTACTTTGAATATTGAGGCCCGAGTATTTTGTAAAGAGATCTTACCACACACGTTCTCAAAGCAGCATGGATCATTTGGAAGCGGTTGTGGTTTGAGTACTTCTCCTTTTTGTGTACATTCAACATCATCAGGTGGTAAATCACATGTATAGTTTACAACTGACAGAGATCCTTTGCTGTCATATGTATAGATGAGGCAGTTCTCCTGCCATGTAGTTTCAGGCTGGGAGGATGGAAATAAAATAATTGTGTTGAATGGAGTTTGAATTCTTTTTTGCACAAGCTACAATGTGTAATATATGCAATAACACTCATATCAAGTGATCACTGGGAAAATGTCCAGTAAGTGGTGAAGCACCACTCACATGTCCTCATCGTATCCTGTCTGCTAGGTGATTACACTATCATGTTTCCAACAGTCTGCCCTCTTGTGAAAGGAAGCCATAGGTTAGAGAAAGCCAGATGCAAAATTACTTACCGTAATCACATAAGGTTGCGTTTCAGAGACTTCCAGGGCCTAACACCTAAATTAGCCCTTTGAAAACTGATAGTGTTCATGTCCAAAATGTAGGTGTCTATTTTTCACAAATTCCTAAATATAGGTCTCTAATAAGTGGATGTTGCCAGGGTGTGAGATTAGGCTGGGGAAAGGAAGTTAGCCACTGTGTGCTGATTTTAAAGTGTTAGATACCTTGCTACGGTGGCCAAATCAAGGCACTGCCAGAGCAGCCCTACATCTTGTCATCCAGATCCTCCATTCCTCTCACCGCTTTTAAAGCTTGAGCTGGGGGAAGGTGGATCTACAAAAAGGGGCTGATGGCCTCTCCCCCTCATCATCCCTCTCACCTGCTCAACTATAATATTAATGCAAAATGTGTCCTGCAGCTCCACCTTCCCTCCCAGCTTCAAAACCATGAAAATATCAGGGGACCTCATCTCCCCACCCTCCCTTCCTTTTTTAAAAGTTTGGGCAGCACAGTCTTCCTCCCTCTCCACAGTAGTTTTTTGTTTTTTTTTAAATCAAAGCGTCCCCATGGCTCATCTCTGATCTCTTGCTCCTTTCCTGCAGGCAAAAAAAAGTAAAAAAATGTGCCTGTCTAAGGTCCCCCGGTTCCCTCCTGGCTGGGGATTCCTGACCCCGATCCTTTTTTGGGGTTAAGTTCTTGCAGTTGCCATCCACCAGCTCTCAGCAGCCCAGCTCTCTAGGACACTCACTGGCTCCATTCACTCTGTCCATCTGTGGCCCTCTCAGAGTTCAGCCCAACCACCTCACACAAAACATTTCACGAGCACTTCCTCCTGGCTCACCCGCAGCTTCCTGAGACGATAGCTTGCCTTAAAGTTTACCCACCCCCATGCCAGGGCTTCCCAAACCTGTCCCGGGGACCCCACAGCCAGTCGGGTTTTCAGGATTTCCATAATGAATATCCATGAGATAAATTTGCATATCACAGAGCCTCTCCATATATGCAAATTTAACTCATGCATGTTCATTGTGGATCTCCTGAAAACTCGACTGGCTGTGGGGACCCTTGGACAGGTTTGGGAAGCTCTGCCCTATGCTTTCCCATTGGCTGTGTCCTAAACAGTCTTCAGTCTCACTAATACTTAGGGCATTCTGATTTTCCTGGAACTTTTTTCACCAACCTGGATTCTTTATTAACTTATTTTCTTTTATTGCAGCTGGAGTGGAAGGTGGAGGCTTCTATTATTTATGTATTTATTTATTAATGTATGTATTTATTTATCTGCTTATTTATTAGAAGAAGACTGTCACTCCCCTGGGACTTCCTGCATGGGATTACTTGGTGGAAATGGTAAATGAATAAATAAATATATAATCCCAAAAGATTTAAGAACCCAACCTAATCTTAAAACTTTCAAAAAAGACCTAAAAACATGGCTGTTTCACAAAGTCTACATTGACATTCAAACCTCACATCATCCTAACACCCAAAGGAACTAACAACCAAATCCACAAAATAACTTGCCTCCAAACAGCACCAAACAAACCCTCCTCACTCAAAAATTGATTCTCTTCTGGACTATAAATGATTAATCTTTTGTTTTATATGCATCCTGTTATTCCTTTTTTCACAATTGTTAAGAAAATTACAATTTGAATCTTGTAAACCGTCGTGATGGCTTCACCGAATGACGGTATATAAAACTCAACAAATAAATAAATAATAAATGTCTTCAGGAAGCCAAAGGGGTAGGTCCTGCAAAAACAGCACTGCTTCCCCTGATGCTCCTGGAGGTTCAATATGCGTGAGAGGAAGGGTTCACTGTATGGTGAATTTTCAAAAGCTACGTGCGTAAAAAAAATAGCACTCATGCATGTAAACTAGCATCTTCGTCAGTATTAACTGTTTTAAAAACCTCAACATGCACATGTAAATCAGGGTCCACGAGTATCTTTACACATGTAAAAAAGGGGTGGACCACAGGTGTTCTGAGGAGGGGCCAACATTTATGCTGAAAAGCCAGGAGGGTCTTCACAAGCTGCAGATGGACCTCGAGCATGTTAGAATATCCCCCAATTTACGTGTGTAAAAGCGGACTTACAGGGGTAAATGTGTCAAAAGAACGATAGTAAAATCTACTCACAAATCTCTTTAAAATTTGACATACAAATATGCAGGTTTGTCATTTACACACACTTATCTGGCTAAACTCTGACTTTTCCGGCTAAGTAGTGCCTGCTGCTACTAAGCCAGATAAGTCTGAAATGTGTTACTTGCCATTTAAGTAGCATTCGTTTTTTGGATTTGTCCAGGTATGTAAGGTGTGACTATAGCTGGCTAAGAAAAAAAAATAATGCTACTTAGCCAGATAAGTCTTAAAACTTATACTCCTAAATTAGATAGCCAAATAAATAGAGCTGTTAGACTTATCCAGCTATCAGATTTAGCTAGATAAGTAGCCTCTGTTGGAAACAGGATGCTGGGCTTGATGGACCCTTGGTCTGACCCAGCATGGCAATTTCTTATGTTCTTATGTTCTTATTTTAAGACATCTGGCTAACCAGTGCTGTTTTTAGACTTATCCGGCTATATTACATACCCAGATAAGAACAAAAATTATTTTTCAGACTTATCCAGCTATGTTAGCCTTATAAATTGGAACTTATCCTGATAAGTCCAAACTTGCGCAGCTCAATGTTATTACATATGCAAGCATGTTTGTGTGCATATGTATTCATATTTTATAACCTGTGCATATCATTTACGTGCAGGTTATAAAATACTGTAGCAAGCTTGCATGCACTCATAAACATGTGTAAATGGGCATACATGAGTGGTTCTGAATGTTATCCTCCCTCTGTAAGACTCACACATAGCTCATAAGACTTGACATGTCAGCATTTGAAATCAGCATTGTAAGTACCAGAATGAGGCAGGATGTGTGGCCTAACATTTTTTTTTCCTATTACTGGGTTACTTGGCAATTATACAACTTGAGAAATTTATAAGGCCCAGTCCCTATAGCAAAACCAGGTAAAAAAAAAACAAAAAACAAGTCTATTGAAGAGAAACTTCTTACCATTAAAAGTGATCCTATTTGCATCCATTTAGATATTTTTCATCACTCCCAGAACATCATGTGAAATTTTAAATCACTAAAACTAAAATAAATTTTGGGAGCAATTCTGAAAATTGTCCAAATTGATACAAAGTAGTTTTATTAACAGGCTCTTCACCAATTTTCAAATGAAAAATACAAGCAAACTTTCCCTGTGAAAAATATCCAAGGCATAATAAGCTGTTGATATTTTTCTGCTGGTATGTTTTCCTTGAAATGAATTTACGTGGGTTTTAAAATGTAAAGAACGTGCATTATTTCCCTCTCCATACCTACAACTGGACCATCTACTTTTTACTCAGCTAAAAGAACATGCATTGTGGATCCCTGCATGCACTTTTAGCTGAGTAAGAGCTGAACAATTTTCATCCAGCCAGTTTATCAAATTAGCATTTGTCCAAAGAAATGGCTTCTGAAAACCGTCCTCTGCTATTTCAGGTACAAAATATATTACAAAGAACGCATCAAATCATACAATTTATAATACACAATACAATAAAATTGGAAACATAAAGATAAAAACTAATACACACTACACTGCCAGCTAAATCATGTGTCGCTGTTATCAAATATATAATGTTTGGATGTGAGAAGTCAAATTTTTTGCAAGAAACAAGACAAAATTTTGTAGACTTTGAATAGATTATTTCTAAGCAGTTTACATTATTGACATTATGTGACAAAGGTATTTCAAGTTATTATGGAAAAAGCCAAAAATTTTTTTGGCCATAGTTTACTTTTCGTACCTGATGCACGTCTCCATTGGGCGTGACAACAACTGGGACTATTTCTGTGTGGGAAGAAAAAACGACATCATTATGAAAATGCAACAGCTAGCTGTGACATATATTGTCAGTAAATTTGCATGATCATATATTCATAATGTTACGTAAATAAATGTTAGGAATCACTGAATGTTAGCAAACGCACAGTAAGTTTCTCTGGCTACAAGGATTACATGAAAAGAACAGGCCATTCCGCTTCAGCAGGCCATACTGAACAAAAGGAAGTCAAGTCAGTCCCAGACACTTGGATTATGTCATCATCCACAAGCTGGAACTCCAGCAGCAGTGAACACTTGACGCACATTATTCTGTTTTCCTGTCTTTCTTTCAAGCTTTGTTTTTATTTGTCCAATGATTGTTTGTAAAGCAGTAAAAAACAGAGAAACTTCATCTTATTTATTTATTTAAATAATTTATATACCGGAGGTTCCTGTATAATATACATATCACCCCGGTTTACAAGGAACAGTAACTATCGCTACATTTAGCGGTTTACATAGAACAGAATATTTAAATCTTGTCAAAGTACATCAACTGGACAGAGTAAATGAGGCACAATGTCAAGATCCGAAATCCAATTAAATCATTTCTATTCACACGGTCCGTGTCGGGGGACTGTTGACCTGCACTAAAGATTGGCTACTCTGCTGACACATCATAAGAATTAGTCAATAAATTATTAAAAATCTCTAAAAATGTGCTGGACATTTTTAACTGTTTAACCTTCCCTTTACTGGTTGATGGCTAACCTTTGATGGTTGGGTTGATCACTTTCTATGTTCACATATTTGTTCCAGCACAACTTTCCCCAAAAACTTTATCTTACAGCAGTCCTACCAGATATGTTTAAATGTACCTTTTATTTCATATCCTCTCCAACAGCCAGGAGTATCCAACCATACTTTTTTTTTTTTATTTGGCTGGTATTGTATTGTGTCAACATTCATAGTAAAAACAGAAATGGGGTGGTCCATATTCAATAGTTTATTTAGTGGACAAGTTAGGTGGATAACTTATCCTGGATATTCCGTGGGAGAAATGTCCCACGGAATATCCTCAACTAAAGATATCTGGCTAACTTTAACCAGATAACTTTAAGTATAACCGGATATTTTGTTGAATATCATCCTGATTTTAAAGCTATCTGGCTATGCTTAGCCGGATAACTTTAGATATTTAACAGGCTACATTCAAAATACTATAGGAGACTTTAAAAATATATTAATGGCAGGCCCGCTGGGTCTCCTCCTTCCCCCCCCTCCTCCCGAAGATTTAAAATGTCAGAGCTGGGCCCTGTCATTCCTTCCCTGCCACCACTCGCTCCCAGGTCTGGGGAAAAATCTCAAAATTTGATGCGTTTCAGGGCCCTCCCGTGTCTCCCCATCTCAACCCTTACCCTCGCACTCTCCCCTGGTATCTTACAATCTGTTTGTTCTTCAGTCCAGACAACATTAGACCTGCTCTTGGACCCATCTAGATTTAGGGAAGAAACTCTGTCGTCTCCGGAACACTCTAAGCCACTCCTTTCTGATCCAGCTCATTCTTACCCGGCTAAAGACTCATCTGGCTAACTTTTCTCCAAGTAAGAAAGGCAACATTCAAAACTAGCCATGTAAATAGATTACTCCCAAGTTATCCATTTAAACGGCTTTGGATATTGACCCACCGTGTTTCCCCATATTACATCTCACTCAGAACCTGCAATATTCATCTGCAAATTAGATTTCCATTTCTTAGAGATTAAAAACAACAACAAAAAAATTACTGAAATCAAAGCTTGATTTATTGCCTTTTATTTAAAAGTGTTTCAAGGTCCTTAAGAAGTATTTTTAGAAATCTTCTTAACAAGTGGAGAGAAAATGTTCCAGCTGCAGGAAGGAAAACCCTGGAATTACTACTAGATCCAATAAATCTCAGATCCTCCTAAGAAATAAGCAAACCCTTTTCAATATGACCTATTGCTTTATGTATTCCAGCATTCGGGAGCCAGCCAAATCTTTCTGGAGTTATCTTATTGCTGTTTCTTACCCTTTATTTCCAAGATTTATTAAAGTAACTGCATGAAGCTTAAGCAGTCAAAGGTAAAATACAGATTGTCAATAGAAAAATAGAGACAGTATTGAATTTTTAAAAGAAATTTTGAGGATATAAATTGCTGGAAGACAAGGAGAGTGCTCTGATTGGAATTCACTGAAGGTTCATCTTATTTTCTGAGCACACATACAACATATTTTTTTAAAAAAACATTAAAATAAATAACACATAATAAAAAAGATGAAAGGAAAATAGAAACATTTATTTCAAGTTTTCACTTCTATTGGAAGTTTTAGGTGATGACATAATCCAGACTGTATGGGATTGACTTGCTTTCTTTATCTTGCATGTAATGTTTTCATATTTAACCAAACTGTTTTTCTGTCACATCTATATAATTTATCGAGTTCTTGGAATTGACAAATCCATGTGAAGGCTGTAAATTTCTGTGAATTGGCGAATCCTTCTCAGATTTTAATAAAAAAATCAAACGACTTTGATGAATCCAACATACACTTGCAGGGCCATTTCTCAGTTTTAGAAGCACCTTGAATAGTTGAAGGACACAAGTTTTTGAACTACAGTAGCTCAAATTGAAAAACTGGCACCCTCTTTGAAGGGAACAAATCGAACTTACAGCTCCAGCTAGGGCAAGGGTAGCCACTCCGGCCCTCAAGAGCCACAAGCAGGTCTGCTTTTCAGGGTACCCATAATGAATAGGCATGAGATAGATTTGCATGGAATGGAGGCAGTGCATGCATATTCATTATGTATGTCCTGAAAACCAGACCTGGTTTTGGATCTTGAGGACCAGAGTTAGTCGCCCCTGCTCTAAGGAAAGTTCTGGGACTTTCACTCTTTTTCGCACTAGCATGCAGCCACACCTTTGATAGCTGTTTCTTTAAGGCTCAAATATTGGACATAACATCTCTGGGATGACATATAAAATGTATTCTCTTTCGCAAGACACTATTTTATGTCTTTAAATGCACAAATTTCTTTAAATATTTCACATGCTAGTTCTTCTAAGAAATAAAAAGTTTAAAAAAACTAGATCACAAACATGTTTTTGAAAAGCTTTTGCACATTTCTATGATCTTATGCTCTTTCATCCCTTACTTAAATCTTAAACTTCATCTCTCATACCAGCTATGATGGTAACTTTCACAGGGGAACCCGGGAACACATTGCTGCGTGTCTGTCGGCACTAGCCCAGAAATGCATCCATTTTATAACATGCAGTACCTACTTGTGTATGTTATAAAATAGCCTGCTTGCACGTATGTGTGCGCCCAATTTTGGAAGTGGGCATGCACAACCGCACAATATCAGGTTTCAGCCACGCAAGTGGGGGGCATTTTAACATGCCATGACCAGTTTCACCAGTTCATCCCCCACCGTTCACCCAGTCTAGAGCTAGGTCCTCGAAACCCCACTTGTTCGTTAGCCTGCACTCCCCCAGTTACCCCAGGCCCCTCAAGCCTCTCACAGATGCCTGCTTTTTTGTAAACATACACCTCCTCCATGGTGGAAATAAATGAATGCGGCATTGGACCTTGGTGTGTGTGTAGGTACTTGCACACGCATCTCTTGGCCTTGCCCCAGAACACCCATGCCCTGCCAACACCATGGCCCCTTTTTGTTCAAAGTGCGTTATTCGCGTATCGGGAGATGTGCGCACATGTGGGTAGCTTTTAAAATCGCGTGGACACACACATGTCCTACATGCGTGTACATCTCCCGGTTTTGGCGTGTGCCCAGCTTGGAAAATTCACCTTTATCTGCATAGGCCTCCTTTCAACTATATATTAGCTTTTCTTGCTGCAATATGAACTTTCCCAGAGCAAAAAACTGATATAGTATACATATATATCTTCCTCTGATGAGAGCAAAGATTGCAAGGGGACAAGTATAAAACATGAACTCTTCAACAGTAACTGCAGATGTATTTCACCAACATGATGTCTGTTGGGATGGAACTGAACTGAATTCTTCCCTACAAGTTGTCTGGCACTGAGCAAAATGCATCATCATACAGTCCTACCTGGAGGGTTCCTGTTCCCCTAAATCATGAGGAGCTAGGAATATTTAGGACTTCACAAGATTTTGGAACCAGACCAACTTGTTGGAACTAGATATTTGTATTATAGTTGTATTGTAGTTTGCTGTTGTTTGACATTCATTATTTATTCTAACTTGCCTAAAGCACGTGATTGTTGGGCGGGCAAAAAAAATAAAACCCTGAGAAGTAGGAAAAGTTGGGAATGAAGTCTAGGTGAGACCTTTGATGCCCAGGCAGACTTCACAGTTTATTTCATCCTAGAAAGCTTCAATATTGCCTTTGTGCCCCAAAATAGCCCCATGCCAATCACCATGTATATCATATTTTTGCAGATGACTGCATTCTATGAGTATGGAAGGGTAAAGATATTTATGTCCCATCAAGAGAAAATAAGTTAAAATGCATATGTATTGAAGATTGCCAGGAAATGGTGGACACAATAAGCACCTCTACTGGAAAGCAGCAGAAGGTCTTATGTACAGTAGAAAACCAGGATACTTACCACAGGACAAGGTGGGGCAACATTCATTCTCAGAAACAGTTTCCACAATATTTTCTCCTTGATTACATGTAGTGATGTCGCTGCACTGTGTCATATCACACTCTAATAAGAAAAACGTAGGTTAATGTTGAGTTACTGAGCCTTCCCAGAAACCAATTATTCCCTTAGCAAGTATCATATGAGTCTCTGGCAGCTGAGAAAGTCTCAGCCAGCACACTCTGGGACTGTCTCAATATAGCACTTGTTGCTGCATATAGAACAAAACACACCTAGACAGGTTAGGAGTAGGACAGCTGGACTGCAGATAAACGGGCCAATTTTAAAAGGCCGGCGCGTGTAACCCCCGTTATGAGCCGAAGTGATGGCCTGTCTGAAAAGGGCGGGCTGGGGGGTGTGGTCTGGGAGGGGAAGGCAGACTGGGACAGTGCCATTAGATGCTGTCCCGGGGAAACACGCACTGGCAGCCAACCAGCACGCGGAAGATATTTCTGCTCCAAAGGAGCAGTAAGTACTAAAATAAAAAATTAGGGGCTAAGTAGGGCTAGATTAGGGATCGGGGAGGAGAAGGGAAGAGGGAGGAAGGATAGGGTTAGGGAAGTTCCCTCCCAATACGCTCCTTAATTGGAGTGGACTGGGAGGGAACTGGGAAAGGCCTACCTGTGTTGCCGCGCGTATTTCTAAAAATCCCTCCCCCGGTGCGTGTGTGACAGACACCTGCCCGCACATGCGCACTCGGAAATCGTATTTTAAAAACATTCATGCGTTGCCATGCGCATGTTATAAAATCGGTGCATCCATGTGAGCGCACCAGGAACCACCTGCACGTGGACCCGTGCGTGCACCCTTTAAAATCCACCCCAAAGTGTACACCATCAGAGGCACAAGACATGTTCCAAGAGCAGGCAGGCTTTTAAGCAATCTGCATATCAACTGGAATGATTGAACTTGGGACTCTAGATTGGTCATGGGGGTGTGCCCTGAGGTTTTGTTTCTATGCGTCCAATAAATCACAGCAGTTAGCTGACTTGCAAACTCAGGGAAAAAAACATGCAGAGGGAGTCTATATTTCAAAACTATCCATGGTACAGCATATGCATGCGATCATGGAAGCACAAACATTAATATTAGTATTTTATATACTGTGCATGTATTTATTTCTGCTCTGAAAGTACGCGAATGTGTTTCAGTATGCACAAATATTTCCAAGACAAGAAAATGCATGCTTTATCTATTCATATTTATCTATTCAATAAACATATCTTACCTGCAAAATGTGACTCTGTGTGAATAAACACCTTGAATTAAATGTCTAGGCAGGCATTATATGTGGATATCATTTTGAAAACACTTACTTGCATATGTACTTAGAACATAAGAAAAAGCCATACTGGGTCAGACCAAGGGTCCATCAAGCCCAGCATCCTGTTTCCAACAGTGGCCAATCCAGGCCATAAGAACCTGGCAAGTACCCAAAATCTAAGTCTTTCCATGTTACCGTTGCTATTAATAGCAGTGGCTATTTTCTAAGTCAACTTAATTAATAGCAGGTAATGGACTTCTCCTCCAAGAACTTATCCATTCTTTTTTTAAACACAACTATACTAACTGCACTAACCACATCCTCTGGCAACAAATTCCAGAGTTTAATTGTGCGTTGAGTAAAAAAGAACTTTCTCTGATTAGTTTTAAATGTGCCACATTCTAACTTCATGGAGTGCCCCCTAGTCTTTCTATTATCTGAAAGAGTAAATAACCGATTCACATCTACCCGTTCTAGACCTCTCATGATTTTAAACACCTCTATCATATCCCCCCTCAGCCATCTCTTCTCCAAGCTGAAAAGCCCTAACCTCTTTAGTCTTTCCTCATAGGGGAGCTGTTCCATTCCCCTTATCATTTTGGTAGCCCTTCTACATACCTTCTCCATCGCAATTATATCTTTTTTGAGATGTGGCGACCAGAATTGTACACAGTATTCAAGGTGCGGTCTCACCACAGAGCGATACAGAGGCATTATGACATTTTCCATTTTATTCACCATTCCCTTTCTAATAATTCTCAACATTCTGTTTGCTTTTTTGACTGCTGCAGCACACTGAACTGACGATTTCAATGTGTTATCCACTATGATGCCTAGATCTCATGGGTTGTAGCACCTAATACGGAACCTAACATTGTGTAACTATAGCATGGGTTATTTTTCCCTATATGCATCACCTTGCACTTATCTACATTAAATTTCATCTGCCATTTGGATGCCCAATTTTCCAGTCTCACAAGGTCTTCCTGCAATTTATCACAATCTGCTTGTGATTTAACTACTCTGAACAATTTTGTGTCATCTGCAAATTTGATTATCTCACTCGTCTTATTTCTTTCCAGATCATTTATAAATATATTGAAAAGTAAGGGTCCCAATACAGATCCATGAGGCACTCCACTGTCCACTCCCTTCCACTGAGAAAATTGTCCATTTAATCCTACTTTCTGTTTCCTGTCTTTTAGCCAGTTTGTAATCCACAAAGGACATCGCCACCTAGAAAACTCTCATGAGGAACTTTTTCAAATGCTTTCTGAAAATCCAAGTACACTACATCTACCAGTTCACCTTTATCCACTTGTTTATTAACTCCTTCAAAAAAGTGAAGCAGATTTGTGAGGCAAGACTTGCCTTGGGTAAGGCCATGCTGACTTTGTTCCATTAAACCTTGGTTACTTGATATCACCAGTTCACCTAGACTCTCTAGCACTTCCCCCCAGAACCCTCACCTTATCACCCACATTTCCTACCCAAAAGCTGGAGACAGACAAGTCTTATTTCACTTCCATGAGTCAAATAGCGGGAATAAAACTATACAAATAAGTTCAGTAATGTGTATGTGGATCTCTTACTACCACGTGGAATTTTGATCCTGCCCCAGAATTGCCCTTTTGTCCCCCAGTAAAATGTATGGTGAAACCAAAAATACTCGCATACTCTCAACATTTTAAAAATATAAACATACTTAGGCACTTATACGCTGTTTTTTCACATGAAACCCCTTTGAAAATTTAAATCCAAATCCTGCAAGTCAGTTTGCTTGCACAGTTTTAGATAGTGCAAGCTTTAATGCATAAAAAATGCAGAGACATACATCTGGAATGCAGAGTCAAGAGAGCAGATGAAGCGATGAGATACTGATGCAAACTGATCCTCTTAAGCAAGGTCAAAAGCCAGAGGTACACTATGGTCCATGGGGCTAGGTATTCATTATCAGATCTTATTGCAACTTACCACACACAGTTTCAAAGCAGCATGCATCGCTTGCACTTTGTATGGTTCTGGACACCGCTCCTTTTTGTGTACATCCAGCAACGGGTGAGTTACACGAATGAGGTACCATAGTCACTGATTGATTACTGCAGCTGTAGATACCGCAGTCTGTTTCCCATGTTGCTCCAGGCTGTGGACATTCACATAAATGAATCACGAGAAAAGTAAAAAAGAAAAAGAAAATGTATAGCATAGCATGAAGGGGGAAGGTTTCAATCACCAATGTGAGGTCTTTCCTAAAGATTTGCAACTATATTTTGATACTTATTATTTCACTGTTACTTTGTCCATGGCCCCTATCTCTTTGTCCCTTACCTCTTGCTAGTGCTGAAGTAAAGCAGAACTGAAAGCAGGTTTCTGAGTTGATGGGCACTTACCGAATACTCTTGTCCGTTGGATACACACACATTCTTGGGTTCTGTGATTAAGGAAAGAGAGGGCAAGGATTGAATTGGGGAAACATACTGGGGTCAATCTTCAGGCTGCTCACATGGATACAGTGTGCGCTAAAAGCTCTTTGCAAGCCAATCCCCCTGCCAACTAAACTTGTGTGTTCAACTTTTAAAAATGCCCACCCAGGCCTGTCCCCATTTCCTTATGCCTGCGCGCATGTTATAAAATCAGGCGTCCATGTGCGTGCAACCTTTTAATGTGCAGGTTTAGTTGATGGGAGGAAGGGATGTCAAATGGTACAGTAAAAACATATATACATGTAGAGAAAAATCACCATCTCTTATAAATTCATGCAACATGCTAATTTCTAAAGCACACAATGAATTTCCCCTCGTGCATTCAAAATCATTTACATCCCAAAAATATTTTGAGTTTATAGATAGGAATTCTGTGTGTGTTTCAGAAATGTACTGCATTCTGTACATAGCATTTCTGGTGAAGTAGTCATATTTGTTATATTCCTGGGTAGTGTTTTTTGATGTTCAGTTGGGATTGATATTTTTGCTTCTGTTTATAAGTTTGCACGGTGCTTTTTGTACAGTCTACTTAGTTGCAAACACTAGTGATATGCATACATTTTGAAAGAAAAATGAAAAATGCAACAAAACAAGCTGATTCTATCCGTCATAGCAAAATGAAATGAAAAATTAAAAAATTACCAATGACATTTTTTTATTTTCATTTTGTTTTCTGTTTTGTGTGCACAGTTTACAAACCGTGTGTATAAAATGTGAATAGTGTGTACAAAATATGCGCGTTATTTGATATTATACACACACAAATGGCAAATGAAAAGAAGCAAAATAAAATGATAAAAATAAGCAAAACAAAACAACACCCCCAAAAGAAAACGAACCAAAAAAGTCAGCACGCACAGCCCTAGCAAATTCTGCTGTAGCTTTTAATGCATGTGCTTTAGGGAATTGGCAAAGAGAAATGAATGACCTATGTCATTTTCTTTGGAAATTAGCAGGTGAAGAGTGTGCACGTTAAAAGTGTCCACATGCTTTACACCCACTGCTTCTGTGGGTGGCAGAAGGTGAGCAGAAGAGGGCGCATGCATTGACAAATTTAATGTGCATAAGGTGTATTCCTCTCCTCACCTAACCAGGCTCATAGAGAAATTGGAATTAGATAAACCAAACAGGTAAACATTTTCCATAAAAATAATCTTCCTCTGGAGAACTATATAATAACAGGGCAGAAAGACTGACAGGGCTGAAGGTCTAACTGCCGAATATATTGGAAACCATTAAAAACAATTACATTGGTTAACCTGGAAAGCTATATAAAAGCAAATGCCTTATTTTCAACTGGATTCTGAAGGCACAGGAGGATAATCCACTTTGTATATTTTACTGGACTTTGGGGAATACAAATGCATGAAATAATAAGTGACTTGACCAAGGTCATATAAACAGTTTGTGTTAAAACTATTTAGCACACATTAAAATGGAAAAAGTAAAGGAAACATTTCATTTGTTTTTTCATTCTGAAATTGCACCAAACACAAACAACAAATGTCATTGTCGTTTTTGTGTCATTTTCAAACAAAAGCAAATCCCTAGTAAATATTGATGTGGAAAATAGCACATTCCACCAAAGGTTACTACATTCGAAGCAGCGGAAGGAAACAGCCAGGCCTTACCGCAGGAGAAAACAGGACAGCACTCGCCCTCGGGAGTCGTTTGACTTGGCTGGTATCCTATCCCACATGTCTTACTCGTAACGCTGCAGCTTGATATATCACATGCTAAAGAGACAACAAAGATGGAGCTGGTTAGGCTGAAAGAAAATCAGAGGAACATCACATTTAAATTTCTTGTACCTGCCTAAGAGTTATCGCTCCATGGTAATTTAGAGAAAGACAGATAATTCACAGTGCATCTTCACTAAGCTGCTCCAAGATTTTTCTAAGTTTTGTTATTATGACAATAGATACTATCAGTAAGTTCCCTTATTGTATAAGAGATTTCATCTGACTCTTATCTTACTGCTTCTAGAAAAGTTTTGGTTGTTCCATCATTTAAATAGATCAGATTATCAGTAATATAAGAATGGTTGTTTGGTGCTGAAGGTTCCAGCTTGTGGAACTCTTTGCTAGAAGAAATTATCAATTTTAAGGTTGTGGAAATTGTTCAAATCCTCTTTATTCCAGCAGGAATTTGACATTACTTAGGAGTTTGGTGCAGTGTGGATCATTGGGCATCTATAGGTAGAGCTGTAGGAGCTAAATATAATTGTTTTAATATTTTGCTGTGCTATACAGTCATTTGATGTGTTCTATAATATTTTGTGTTTTATTATTTTATGGTTTTATACTATAATATTTTATTTTCTCCAGTTTGTGTTTTGTATATGAATTTGAAATGTGCATTTTTATTCTTGATGATATTATTTGTTTTATATTTGATGGTTTTGATGCTTTTATATTATTTATGTTATAGAAATATGTATTGATATTTAATTGCTAGCAGCTTAGAAAGGTTGATAGTGCAGATTAGAAATTTTATAAATAAATAAATACTGGGCATTAGGATTAGAAACAGAAGTTGAATATTTCTATGTGCTTCAGTAATATGAGATGATAAAAGACCAGAGCAATGGCATATGATCCTGACTCCTGTCCCTTCTCTTTGAAAAAAAACTGCTAGTGCTGGTCTGACTGGGAAATAAGGCAAATATTGAATGCCTTTCTATGATCAGGTATTCTGCCAGAAGTACTGAAAAGGGCAATGGTGTGGCCAATACTGAAAAATCCAGAGCTAGATCCTGAGGTTAAGGATCATTTTTAGACTGGTATCAAATATACCTTTTCTGGAAAATGTGATAAAGAAGATGGCACAGCAGTTGTTACATTTTCTGGAAGGATTTTAGTAGCTGGACAAATTTCAATCCAGATGCTGGCCAAATGTTCCTGGATAACTTTAATCCTATTCTGAGGCACATCCAGACTTAGCCGAATAGCTGAATATTTGGAGTTAGCCCCGAATGCCTCTAATTTATACAGATCAGTTTTATATAGTTAAAGGGGCTGGATATTCAAACCTTGGGATTCGCACGACTAACTCAAAAGTAATTCAGAAAAACCCGTTTGAATGTTGACCTTTAAGGGCTTCGAGGAAATAGCCTCAGAATAATAAACTAGTTACTCTGGGAAATCTGAGATATTATGGAAAAAGAAGAGAGAACCAGACCCAGACTTCCAAATAGTAATTCATGATTTTGTTATTGCTTTAAAGTTATCGATTCAGAATCTGGGAGCCAGATTTGACTTAGGGCTTATATTGAAAGCAAAAATTTCCTTAGTGAAATGTTTTGGTTATTTGTTCATGAAATGTTAACTACATCCCTACCTGTCCCTAAATAATTTGACAATTATAACCCTTGTGTTAATTTATCGGAGTCGATATTCAGCTGCTGAGCAGCTAGATAAGTTAGTCGGCTACACCTATCTGGCTAGCTTAACCGGGATATTCAACAGCGTGGCAGTGCTGCTAAATATACCCTATCTTATAGTTAGCCAGATAGATATATCCTGCTAACGTTAGACCAGCCCTATGGCACAGCCACAGTTAGTTGAGTAGGCTAACCGACTAACACCGAATATCACAGTTAGCTGGTTAACCTAACTGGCTTACTCCGCTCTTCCTGCCTCTGACTTAACATGCTATATTCTAGTTGGATAACTCGTTAACTAGCTAGAATGTAGCTAAAGTCTTTTAATATAGTGTTTTTGCTATTTAGATCAATAATTTTTCAGTTATCTATCTAAATGACTTCTGAATATTGGCCACACGAAGGTTGGATTTTTGTAACTTGATGTATATGGAGTTGCCTGAAACTGATCTACAAAGACTACAATTATGGCAGTGATTTGAGTTAAAGCGATCATGTCTTCCCTACTATCAAAAGCCTTTACTGGCTTCCAGTTGAAGCCCATTATAAATTTAAAATGCTCACATTGGTATTTAAAGATCTAAAGGGGGAAGGTCATGATTATTTACAGGAAACGCTATGAAATTATATCTTAACATGCCCTCTGCATTTGCCACAAGATAATTTGTTGATACTTTCTACCTGAATTTTATTATTGGTAAAGGATATCTGCAGGGATGGTGGTGGTCGGGGTGGGATTTATTTAGTATGTGTTGTATTTATTGGGGAATCGTATGTTTAACATTTACATTGTGTTAGGAGTTTGTTGTTTTTTTTTGTAAATCACAGTAAACCATTAAGTAACAGCATTTGCTAAATGTAAATAATGACTCAATATCTCTTAGTAAAACAAACGTTGTGCGGTGGTGATGTGCTATGCGGGATTTATCAGGCGCCTAAAGCAAAGAACAATGCACTCCCTGCACTGGTTGAGAGGTTTTATTCCGGCATTTAGGATGTCCTTCTGCAATCTCTCTGCACCCTCAGGAGCAGTCATGTAGCGGTAGGGAAGAGAAAAAGAGAGACTGAGGAGGAATTGCAAAGGAGAGGAGGACAAACAAGGTTACAGGAGATGGAGGGAGAGTTAAAGAAATGAAGGGACAGATGACTCGGAGGGGTGGGGAGAAGAGACAGATATAAGCGAGAAGAAACTGCTCTGCTCCTCTTCCCTTTTATTCTGTTTGACTGAATTCCCTCTCCTCTGCTTACCTCCTAAAGGTCTCTTAATCTTGCCAGTGTTTCATTGCCAGACCTAAACGATCTACAGTGCATAACTGCGCGAGGATTTTATTTTGTGCCTCTGATTAATTTTTCCTGCTTTTGGGAAACTTCTTCGTACATTTCTTTGTCATGTTTAATCTTATGCCGCCCTGCAAGCCGCTGAGGAGTGGTACATCTTAGGAAGACCTCTACAGTGGTTTGGGATGGCGAATTCTGAGGAAAAAGGAGTGAGGAGGATAAGGAGGGCTCAGGCTGCCAGGCGGAAGGCCTAGCTCCTTGGCATGGCTGTGCAAGGCAGCTAGCTCTGGCTATTTATGGCCTCTGTTAACAGCTCCGTTCTCAGATGTGAAAACAGCACCCTCCTCCAGGATATGTTAGGGGGCTTATCAGGAAGGAGGAAGGATGAAGTCACCCCAGTTCAAGAAATAGGGCTGGGAGTCTTCTGCTCTAAGGAAGTCCTTTTCTTATTGCTGAGCAAGGTTCAGATTGCTATCAGGGAATTTAAAGACAATGTAATCCACTGTGTATGTACGAAGTGCATCTTATGCTGAAACTGACAATAAAAAGGATCAATTCGGATGAACTCAGAAGTTGGAGCCTCCTCTATCTATAACAATTTGCTCCTGGAGGTCCAGATTTACAATCTCTGGGAGGAGCATAACATTTATGTCAGTGTGCCAGGCTTTGAACCAGCCTAGAAGGACAAGAAACCCAAGAATTTCTGAGATATGTATCCTGTAATTATTCCATACTATTAGCCACCTAAGATTTACCTCACCGTTTTCAGATCTAGGTAGAAAGAACTCTAAACTGCTCAGAAGCGACTGGCTACTCTTTCTATAATTCTGGCTCGCGGTATATTTACAGCACAAAACATGCAACATCCTTCAGGCAGAAACTGAGAGAGCCCTGCAGGGCGCTACATGTGAAACACCGCTGCACGGTTGCAAAGGCAGCTTACCACACACGGTGTTGGAGCAGCACGGATCCGATGGGTCTGGCACAGTTACGGACACCTGCCCTTCCTGCGTGCATGTGACCGACTGGGCGCCACAGGGGTGAGGTACAATTACCAGTGACTGATTCGTGTAGGAGTAATCCAGGCAATTGTTGGTCCATGTCGCTCCAGGCTGGGAAAGTTAATATGAGTCAGATGAGACAATGGAAGATGTTCTTAAGTACAGCTGCTAGTGCCAAGAGACCAGTGTCCTGCAATCAGGTTGTTGGGACTTAACACCTTCCAAGGAATCTATTCTGATAATGCTGCAGTTGTCAGCTTGATGCACTCATACAGAGACCTCAGGTGCTCTTAGCTTTTCATCGTGCTGTTAAGAGCGCCTCTCACTGGTTCACACATGACTGCAGATCAGGTGCATTGCTGCCCAGCTGCTGCAATTTTGTGAGATGCTTTCATTATGGGCTTTCAATTTTGCACAATTCTGTGGCCTCCATATATTCCTGCCTGAGATTTGGTCTATACACAGGGTTGACACAGTCAGAATGAATAGCTGCCATAAAGATCAAGGGTCAGATTTCAGCTTCAGGCCACAAAGGTGCGCTAAAAGCTAAGCCTCAAGTCAGTTTGCCTGCACAGTTTTGAAATCATATATCTTTTGGTGGCGGGTTTAATTTCCTGCAACTTCAGGATGGAAAAGAAAGTCCCCAGGAAATATTGCACAAGCAGAGCCTATCCTAAAAAGTGCCCGAGGACTTTGGCCTGAAATTCCAATTTGATGAATTGCACTGAAGAATTTCTGCATGCTTTGTTGGCTTGTGAAAGTGTTTCCCTTTTAGAAGATGCAGGCAAAAAACCCTTTGACAGGAACTTTGCAAGTTTTTCTTTTTTACCCAGAGATTTCCAATTAGAGGTGAGAGGAGGCAAACTGAGGGCAATATATATATATATATATATAGGAGGTGAACATTCAAAACACCCTGAAATGGCCAACTTATCTGGCTAAAGTTCGCTGTATTTCAGCAGGAGAAACAGCCCACTGAATATCCCTGAAAAAAGTTATCCCGCTATCTTTAGCTGGATAACGTCAAATCTAACCGGCTATTCTTGAATATCACTGATTAGGTTTCAGGTTATGTGGCTAAAGGCAGCTCGAATTTATAGCTGGTTAAGTGGTGATGCAGTTAAAATGGCATGCAGGTCTAGTGGCCCGATTCCCCAACCCCACACAATATCACAAAAAAGCGACCCTGCCGGGTTGAGTCACCCCACCACCAAATTCCTCCTAGTATACTTTAAAAATAATACAGCCACAGGTCCCCTCGTCAGCCTTTCTCCTTCCCCCACACCCTTCCTGTTGGCGGAGGAATGCTGGATACGTCCGAGATCCTGGTGCCAGAAAGGGATTTTGAAAGGGACCTGCTTGGTGGGAGTGATAGAGTTGAGTATGGGTGTGGGGGGGAAAGGAGGGACAGAGATGACGGAGCATTGATTCTAATTTTGGTAAACTGGGGAGGAGGAGGAAGAAGGAGAAGAGAGGTTGGGGGAAGGCCAGAGTGGACCCATAACTGTTATATTATTTTTAATGAGTACTTGGAGGGGCCGGGCGAGGTTGGGGAGAAGGCCCCATTTTTGTGACATTGGGTTATGGGCAGGGAATTGAGCTGCTAGGCCCATGCATCCCATTATGTTGTGACAGTACTGCCACTTAACCAGCTGGATTCTTTTCAGTATATTCTTGTGAATATAGCTGATTAAGTCTAAAGTTCTCAGGAAACACATTCCCAGATAACTTTCGACCCAATCCTGGGGCTGGCTTGAGTTAGCCAAAAAACTCATTCGGCTAATTTCTAATTCCTTAGCTGGAAACTCATCCCCACCCTGGAAATGCTCCCAAAATGCTCATCATTTATTTGGCTAATTTTTAGCTGGATAATGATTTATCCTGCTAAACGTTATCCCAGTATGTGATGGCAATATTGAAAAGTCAACATTTAGCCAGATAACTTATGAGTTATCTGACAAAAATGCCTAAATACCTTTGAATATGGGATGTACACACACACACACACACACACATACAGTATGGAATAATAATGATAAATATACTCATACCACATTTGTAATCACCTGCAATGGAGAATTGACAAGACAGAAACATGAATATCAATATATGCCAGTCACTAATTAATCTTACCGGATATGATGTTCCATTGTTCACATATAGGTTCATTGGTTCTGTGTAGTTTGAAAAAGAAAAGACCTTGAAATGTATCATGGTAAATGGTTATCATGGAACTAGGTTATCAAAGGCAGGTGTAAGTATGCCAGAGAGCTGGTAGTCTTTTGAATGGCTTTTTGTAAGCAATTCAAAACACTAAGGGTCTGGTGTCGTGTATGCTGAATAAAATATGAATAAAACAGGGATCAGGTGCAAAGTTTAATTTCCTTGTAGCCCATCTACAAGTGATAGCAAGAAGGCGTTCACATTTACTGGCATGATGTCTCATCCACTAGGACACATCGAAAGTAATTGTCAAAGACAGAAAAGTCTGTGGCTATCTTTCACACTCAGACTTTCCACAAATTTTCAACGAGAAAGCTCGCTTTGGAAAGTCTGAGACTGTGCATGCTACATAATTACACCTGTTCCTAGCATGCTGGAAATTGTGAATTTGTGCACGTACATTTTAAAATGAAAAGTACTTATGCACATCTGACCTCTGCCCTTCTGGTACACCTCTTTTTATGTGCCAAAAGAAAATGGAATTGTGCGCACACTTTTGCATGCACAGACTGGCACTTTTTCGAATAATCCAATTACACGCACACAACCATGCATTATGCACGGAATTGGCTTTGAAAATCTGGTCCATCAGGCATACACCAACTGTTGACTTTGATTTTTATACATTAACTGCAAAGAGGTCGATATTCAAATAGGTTTATCCGGGTAAGTCTAGGAGTTAGCCGGACAAATCCTGAATTTTAAATTTCCTGCCCTGCTTAGCTGGATACAAAAGAGGGAGATAGCAGGTGGTATTCAAGAGGAGTAGCTTAAATCAGCTAGCCCTGATTGTCAGTAGGGATGTGCAACCCCCAATTTTGTTCCAGTTCAATTTTTTTGTTTTGGATGTTTTTTCTGTTAATTTAATGTATTTTTTTTTCAGTTTGATTCATGTGCCAAACAAAAAAAAAAATATTAAACACAAAACAACCTGCAAAACACAAATTAAAAAAAAGAACCACTTAAAAACCCCCCAAAAAACCTAAAAGGGTTTCTGGCAGCCCTGTCTGGGCCTCCCCAGTCTTTTCTGATTGCCTACACATGGCCTTAAAAATGAATCCAGCCCAGTTAGGGCCTGCCTGGAGACTGCCCGGGGCCATCACTTCAACACCATCCTTCAGGCAGGCGGCACCATTTTTAAAGCGCATGAGTGGGCGTTGTTCCTTCTCTTTTTCACTGAGGATCTGGGGAGGGATCTCCCTAGCCCCAGGACCTTTATATGGGAGTGGGGTAATGGCCGGGCCAGGCCATGGGCCAGCCTGGGGATGACTCCAGGCAAGATCAGCCAAGCCATATTAGATTTATGGGCTGGCATAGGGGTTGAAGGGACCCAGGGAGGTCCACCTGAGGCCTGTTTTTGTTTTTTGGGTTTTTTTTTCAAAATGCTACAAATATGAAAATACCCAAACATTTTCAAGTATTTTCATAGGAGTCTATTTTGGGTTTGTTTCATTTGGAACAAATTGAAAATGGCCTCATTTGTTGCATTTTGTGCATTCATTTGAAGTGAATGCACATCCCTAAAATTCAATAATGGCTGGGTAAAAGTCGGATAACAATAAAAACCTAGCATGCAGGGCAGGTGCCAATCCCCTCCCCAGTCCCTTACCTTAAAACAGGTGTTGGCCAAATCCCCACCCCCTCCCCACAGCTGAATACTAAGTGCAAAAGAGCTGACATTAATTTGTTCTCCTCACTCCGGGGGAAAACACCAATGTTTGGTGCCTTTATTTTAACCGGCCAAAGCAGGAAGTTACCTTAACTTTAGCCAGTTAAAGTTACTTCGTTCTGATTGGTCCCTCCATTGTCAGTGAATGGACCAATCATTGGTCTTTTACCCAGAGTAATGTGAAGAAATTAATACTAATTTAGTGGGAGCCACCAGCTCTATAGCACTTAGTATTCAGCGCAGGGGGCCACGTTTGGGCATTCAGGGAGTGGCGTGTGGAGAGAGAGTGGGACTGGGGATTTGGGAAGATGGGCTCCATACATAATTTTATTTTTACATTTAATTGGCTATATTCTTTTGCCAAACAACTCTCCCCAGAAGATACCTCAGGAGTCCAAACTGGATATACTAGCTGCACATATTAACTCCACAACCTTAAACTAGCATAGCAAATCTGGTCCATCAGCATATTCACTTAATTTTAAATCATCTCTGCCGTGTTATGAAGCACAGTATCAGTCACTATGCCTTCTGGTGAGCCTTGGTGGTGCCGTAGATTTGCCAAGGGCTGTCAAGACACCCTGCTGCCACTTTATTGCTTTGAAAGAAGCTAGAGGTGGTGGCCGTGGCAGCTCCACCATCAATGACAGCTCATCAGAACATTAAAGTGGCTGATATTGTAGGCTCTCTTGGAAAACATTTGACTGAAAGTATATTGGGTCAATATTCAGAGTGTTTGCCCGGCTAAGTTTAGGATATAGTCGGAAAAACAGGTGGGCTATAAAAATTCCTGCACGCCAAACACTTCCAGATTATCTGCTGGTTAAAACTTAGCCAGACAACCCAGAGGCATTCCCAGAGTGTTCTGGAGCTAAGCCACCTATTTACTAAGCCATATCTTTTTCCCCATAGGGCTGCTACCATTAAACCAGCAGCCCCAGGCACCCTCCAGAGAGCTGCCTGACCACCAGAGAAGGGTCTGCAGGGTTTGGGTGGCCCAGGGGGGGAGATGAGGTCTGAGGGAGTGGTGGTGGGGGATAATCCCGTGCTCACCTGGGTGATGGGTTTGGGACTGGGGAAAAAAATCTTTTTTCCCCTTTTCTTACATTTCGATCATCTCAGGCAGTGGCAGGGGTGGTGGTAGAGATGGGAGGAGGGGGGAGGGTCAGGAAGGGGTGGAATGCGGGCTCCATGGGCCCTTCAAGGAAATATCCTGGGAACATCGAGACATCCAGTAGCGACCCGGGAAAAGAAAGCTGCTCCTTTTCACACGTACCTAACTTTGGAGCAATACTGCGGCTTGCCAATTTCACCGCCCGCTGAGATATTTGATTAGCAATTGTATGAGCTGTCGCTATGTGTCTGCATGCAGATCAGCTATTGCGAATTCCCGTGTTGTGCCAGATTTTTAAGTTTGCAGACAATGTGCGGAATTTGAAATTCTGCACTTTCTGTGCAGTAAGACATTAACTATGCAGTAAGCGCTGTTTGCAGTGCAGTAAAGCCTTACTGTAGCTTAGTAAATAAGCCCCTAAATCAGTCAGATATTTGGCATTATCCAACTATATTAGTCAGCAAACTAGGGCTCTCTACAAACAGTCCTAAAGTTAGCCGAATAAAGTTATCCATCTCACTTAGAGATAGCTAGACGTATTCAGCGGTGTGCATGCACTGCTGAATATCCTGGCCAAGTTAACCAGGTGACCCTATCCACTTAAAAGAGAACACATTATTTTAGCAGGATCCTTGCGACTTTTAAATGACACTGAAGTTCATGCTTTTGTTTGTCATTATTTTAACCTGGCCCGTCTAGACCAGAACAGGACTCCTCTTTCCTCCTATAGGCAGAAAAGGTCATTGAGAATGGATAATTAATTTAGTGGACATCTGTGCACACAGAAACAAAGACGCTGTACTGACCACAGGAGACAACAGGACAGCAGCTGCCGTCTGGGATCGTCGTCACTAAGTTGAAGCCTGGGTTACATGTTGTTGTAGTAGGACTGCAGGCATTTGAGTCGCACACTAAAAAGAGAGCAAAGAAACAATCCTTGAGATAACAGGGCCCATGCTTCCTTCAGGTGCCATATTCAGACGCTTGTAAACACTATTAGATATGACTATTTTGCCACATTTGCTAAACCAAAATATTGGGCTTTGCAGGCGAATTGCCAAACGGTTAATGCTGCAATGTAGTGTGCTCAATGAGCTTGTCCTCGAAAGCTTCTGGCTCACTAAATCTGTTAGTCCATAAAGTTGCATTGGTCTTTGTGTCATTTTATGAGCCTGGATGTTGAGGACAGGGGCTGAGGCATGACAGGAAGCAGCGGGTTGATGGCTATTTATCGTAAGGGAATGACAGGAGGGGCATGTCGCTGATCACTTTTAGGTACATGCACTGTGCAGCAGCTTTTCTGGCGTGCTGATAATGCAAAAGTGTTGGCAGTACAAAGTCATTCCTTATGTTTGACTCCAGTGGAGCTCATTACAGATTATTTGGGTTTCTTGTGGGTTGATGCTGGCATTGCAGCTTTTCTGTACAATATTCCTAAGAGCAAAAGTTGTTTATTAAAAATGTTTTCAAAGCCCTAAAGTGTTTTGCCTAAGAACCTTTTATGAAATACCTAGAACATTTAAGAAAGAAATCCACTCCTTATCCCTGGGATAAGCAGCACGGAATCTATCTACCCCTTGGGATCCTGCCAGGTACTTGTGTCCTGGATTGGCCACTGTTGGAAACAGGATACTGGGCTTGATGGACCTTTGGTCTGACTTAGTACGGCAAGTCTTATGTTCTTATTTTTTATGTTCTAGAGGTTCTGTGGAGCCTATAATTTATTGACATTCTCCCATCTCCGAATGCAAATGACCGAGGTTCATAATGAGTAAGTCGGCATGTTATTTGGGTAAAATTTCCTGGCTAACTCTAATCAGATATTCAGAGGAACTTACTGAATAAGTGTTTCACTGAAAATGCTAAAAGTTAGCCAGACAAGCTCAGCTTTTTTCAGAATATTAAGTCCAATAAACCTACAGAGAATAATATTCAGGTACTGTCCTCTGGTTCAGATGAGTGGGAACAGAAGACTTACCACAGGTTACACTAGGGCAACAGACACCTTCAGGGATATCTTCCACTGATTTATAGCCAGAAGGACATGTCGGTGGGGTGCTACAAGATCTTATATCACAGACTGAAAAGAGAATAAGATTGAGTTAGCTGGACCCTGTACTTGTATCAGTACTTGTCAGGAGTTTCTTTGACTTGCTAAAGATCGGGTTCCATAGGACCTACCACATGATCTTGATGACATGAGCACGGCATTCAGAGAAATAAGACAGCAGGACTGAAATTAGCAGTTATGGTTTTTTTCTACATTCCTGCATCCATGAAGTATAAACATTTTTTTAATACAATAACAAAGTGATGCTGAAATTCAAGGAGATATAAGACAAGCACAGAGGATCCTCAATGGTCAGAAAGCAAGGGTGACGCTGGAAAATCAGGCTTCTAGGGCAGACTAGATGGGCCTAGAGGTTTTTTTTTATCTTCTGTTACTTTCTGTGTTTCTAAGAGATCTACTGTTGCAGTGAAGGAATCTTCTACTAAAGTGAATAAAACCCTTTGGGATCCTGCCAGGTACTTGTGACTTGGTTGGCCACTATTGGAGACAGGGTACTGGGCTTGATGGACCTTTGGTCTGTCCCAGTAGGGCATGTTCTTATGTTCTTATGAACTACTTGTGCACCTCACAGTAACTTTCAGTACAAACAACAGATGATTATGTTATTCATTCCTTACAGCATATCTCTATTATGTTTTAGACTGACATTAGGATAAAACTCTTTGTTCCTATTACCAAGAATTTCCTGATAGATTGAATGCTCCTCCTCAAAATATAAAATAAACTCGATCTTGAAAAAGCTGTTTCTGTCTGCCTTCCATTCTACTGCATTAGCACAAACGTTAGTGCCAGCTAGTAGAACAGTATTGTGTGGCTATTCTGGCTATTATTAAAACTGGTAGGATATGGTTATAAACTTTAGGATAGGCATTAGTCTATCAAGCTTATTACAAGAACCCCCATGCTCAATTGCTGGCATGCAAAACATTAATACAGAATACTTTAATCTCAGTGCTGGGGCAGTCTGTGGAAAATATGCCCCAGACTCAGGGGCAGTCTATAGACATTACACCTCAGTTTTAAGAGAGCCCTATGCTGGGCTGGGGCAGGCCGTCGGCGTCAACAGTACCCACCCCCCAGGCTCGGAGCAGAGATGTCTTTGCTCTGCTGGGTATGTTATGCCTCAGGTTTTTACTCATTCAGAAGTGATATCTGTAGTTCACTCATCTGAGCAGGAAGAAGGACATTTTCAAACATCCCGCATAAGTTACATGCATTTTCAAAATGGATATGTTCACTATATAACTTAACCAACCAAATCTACCCTGCAAAGGTTATACCTGGTATTTGGTGAGCACAAAATTTCTTGAATATTTATGCATAATCAAGCCCTGCTCCACCTCCAGGAATGCTCTACTCAGGCCAGGTAAACTTCATGTGAACTTGGACACATGCATGTAAGTGCTCTCACCTGTTATGCAAGCAATTTTGTGAAAGGCCTCTTTTGTTTTACACATGACACCCGATGTGTATTTGAGTTTCTTAAATTTGTTGATAATCTTAATTGACTTCAGAATTACAGTGAGATAAGAACTGCAGGATATACTACAGGGAACACAGTGTCCCATTGTTACTCCAAGTTTGCATACCCTTAGTGCTACAACTAGGAGAACTTTACGATGCAAGCTTACCACATACAGTCTTTTTACAGCACGGATCATTTGGGAGTTGCTGGGCTACGGAAACCTCTCCTTCTTGACACTGGGCTGGAGGAAATGTTGTACAAGGGTGAGGTGCAGGAATGATTTCCAATGAGTCTGCATCGCAGTGGTAGTCCACACAATTGTTTTGCCAAGTCTGCCCAGCCTGTGAGAGTCGAGAAAACAATCCCATGAGCATAATTAAATAATAGATGGCATCCTTGTGAACAATGATAGCATTATAGAGGCTTTTATACCAAGATCCAACCTAAGGCTGTTGGACAGGGCAGAATGAGAAAAGGAGGGAAATGAGCAATCCACTCATACAGAGTTCTCTTACTTATACAGCACAGTGAGTTGCCCCTTTGGACTCGGATGCAGTTTGGAGCAGGTCCAAATCCTGAGGGCCCACCCCCCGCCTATACCCCTGCAGCTGGTAAATTTTGTGAAGCTGAAATAGCAGCTCGGCATCGGTCAACAGATTCAACAAGCAAAGTGGTGGCAAGGGAAGAATTTGATTTAAAGTTTTTCCTGCTCCGCAGCTGGCAGTAAATGTGTGGGAATACTCGTAGCACTTCATCCACATTTAGCACATCACGGAATGGAAACGAACACCATGGCATGAGATTTCTCCTGACAGGCTGAGCCAGTCCTGGTTTTGCCCCATTGCATCCATTTTGTCTAAGAAAAAGCAGGACAACAAGTCAATAAAGTAATGGGGCAAAAGCAGAACTGGCTCAGTCTCTCGGGATTCACTTGGGTCAAGTGATAAACTGAGCCCTGGCATTAGGAACATGCAGGGGTCCATATTCAATGGCATTTAGCCAGATAACTTACATATTATCCTAAATGCTGACTTCTGAATATTTTAGGCACATAGTTCACTAAAGTTTAGTCAGATAACTCATTATCTAGCAAACATTTACCTGGATAATGTAGGGGCATTCGAGGGCATTCTTGGGTGGAGTTAAGTTAGCTGGATAAGTTACCCATCTAATTCTGGTTGTGCCACACAGCCGTCCTAAAGTTAGTCAACTAAACTTATCCAGCTAACGGGATTGCTTTGGCTTGGTTTCATTCAAACTTAGATGCACGAAAGCAAAAAGTATGCCTTGGTGAAGATCATTCAGATTGGTTTAATGTTTCCTGTGGGGTTCCTCGAGGATCTGTGCTTGCAGCAGCCTTGTCTAATGTTTACTTAAGGCCTTTGTGTTCCTTATTTGAAGTGGATGGTATCAAATTTAGAATGTATGCTGATCACCTTCAGCTATTTTCCTCACTGAAGGGGAATATTAAGGCAGTGTTATCTCAGATTTCTAGGAACATAAAATAAAATAAAATAAAGCAAATAAAATGTTAGGAATTATTAGGAAGGGAATGGTTAATAAAACGGAAAATGTCATAATGCCTCTATATCGCTCCATGGTGAGACCACACCTTGAATACTGTGTACAATTCTGGTCGCCGTATCTCAAAAAAGATATAGTTGCAATGGAGAAGGTACAGAGAAGGGCAACCAAAATGATAAAGGGGATGGAACAGCTCCCCTATGAGGAAAGGCTGAAGAGGTTAGGGCTGTTCAGCTTGGAGAAGAGACGGCTGAGGGGGGATATCATAGAGGTCTTTAAGATCATGAGAGGTCTTGAACGAGTAGATGTGACTCGGTTATTTACACTTTCGAATAATAGAAGGACTAGGGGGCATTCCATGAAGTTAGCAAGTAGCACATTTAAGACTAATCGGAGAAAATTCTTTTTCACTCAACGCACAATAAATCTCTGGAATTTGTTGCCAGAGGATGTGGTTAGTGCAGTTAGTGTAGCTGGGTTCAAAAAAGGTTTGGATAAGTTCTTGGAAGAGAAGTCCATTAACTGCTATTAATCAAGTTTACTTAGGGAATAGTCACTGCTATTAATTGCATCAGTAGCATGGGATCTTCTAGGTGTTTGGGTAATTGCCAGGTTCTTGTGGCCTGGTTTGGCCTCTGTTGGAAACAGGATGCTGGGCTTGATGGACCCTTGGTCTGACCCAGCATGGCAATTTCTTATGTTCTTATGTTCTTAACATGGAATTGATTAATAACTGGATGAGAGAAAATTGTTTTATTCTGAATCTACAGAAGACTGAAGCTGTAATTGGGTGGCTAAAAACAATATTAGTTTGCCCCTATTATGTGAATCAGAGTGCAATTTAAGAGAGCTGTCCGTAATTTAGTTTCATTTTTGATAGTAAACTTATCGTCAAGGAGCATATTTTTTAAAAAACAGGTTATTTTTAACTTAAACTGTTAGTTCATTTAAAGTATATTCTAGATACAAATTATTTTCGATCCGTGATCCAGGCCTTTGTCCTGTCTACAGTTGTCTGTTATAATTCTCTTTTGGTGGGACTTCCTACTGTCTCACTGAAAGCTCTACAGTATTACAAAATTCTGCTGCTAGACTTGTGATGGGGGGACAACGATGGGATCATGTCACCCCCTTGTTTCAGAAGCTTTATTAGCTCCCTGTTAAATATTGGATCAAATTTAAGATTTTACTTTTCATATACAAAGTTTTAAAACTGGATGGTCCTTCTTATCTAGCTGATCTTTTGAATGCCTATGTTCCTAGTCGTACATTGCGATCAGCTGATAAAAATTTACTAGTAATTCCCACAGTCAAGACAGCACGATTGCAGGAAACATGACCCAGATCTTTTTCAGTGAATGGGCCTGGTTTCTGGCATTCTTTGCCCGTAACTTTATGAGCTATTAATGACATTGGGAGCTTTAGGAAACAATTAAAACAATTAAAAACTTATCTGTGTCTACACGCTTTTGCATTATAATGTTGTGAATAGGAGTTAAGAATTTGTTTGTTTTATTGTTCTATTGTATATGTTAATGATGTATGTGATTGCATTTTTTTTTATTGTTCTGAACTATTTTTATTGTTCTGAACTATTTTTATGTAATCCACTTAGCACGATCCATTGTTATAAGTGGAATAAAAACATTTTAAAATAAATAAATAAGATAGTCGGATATATTCAGTGGTGTGGCTGCACTGACTTTTCTGACTAGACAGTGACTGAAAATGGACCCCATAATCTGATCATAATAATATTGGATTTCAATTTCCCTGTCTCCTGACAGTTCCCAGTGTGTACTCCTTTTCTTAGATAAAAATCAAATTCAAACTATGGAGCACGAACAAGTGATCTTTCTGACCTCAGATTATTAGACAGTAAGTGGCTGAGTTCTGATCAGGAAATACTTCTAAAGCTATTTTCCTGCTGCACACTCTGAGGTCAGTATTCAAGAGGCCGGTGGGTGGGAAAGCAACCTGGACAAAGTTCCCAGATAACTTTCCCTGGATATTCAGTGGAACTCAGCCAGATAAGTCTGTGCTGAATGTACCTAGATAAACGTATCCAGGAAACTCCAGGGCAAATATGTTTCTCACCAGACTTATCTGTCTAAATTTAGCCAGCTAGTGTTAAATATCAGCGTTCACCCGCCAAAATGTAACCACATCAACATTTCTTTTCACCTGGCTTACATTTCTGTGGGAAATGAGTTACATTTAGCTGGACAGGACAGGGAAAATATTGAAATCTTGGGTTTTGTCAGGGTAACTCAATTCGTTACCCAGACAAAACTCTTTCAATATTGACTTCACTGAGTATATTAACTGAGTTTTACCCACCAAACTGAAAGGTATTTTGTGAAAGTCATGACACAATCTCACAGAAGTGACATCGCAAAAGGGCCCTATTAGTGAGCAGCAGAGCAAATCACAATATGTTAAACCAGCAGCTTTACGACTAAAGTTCTGTTTTTACGAAAGTTTCACCAGGGATAGAGAAAGGGAGAAATCACTGTGCAAACAAAGCTCATTGTGCTCACCAGAAAGTGACATGATTGTTTTTGTCACTTGTGCACATGTTCTGATTTAAACTAGGATTTATGGATATGTTTGTGCTTGGGAACTCTAATTAGATTCAGATAACTTTATTGGAATGACAATTTTACATGTGTTGCCAAAGTAATATACATAATGATTAAAATAAAGAGGAAGAAAAGAAAAAATTTACAAAATAACAGTGGAGTAAATCTAATCATATTCAGAATTAGCAAATAAGAAAAAGTAAGCTCTGTAAACTGTAGAAAAAAGGTAAAAGCTATTATATGCAGGAATATATATTTATGGGCTGGAACTGAGGCACTTGGAGAAGATTTTGATCTAGTCACCTCTCTATGCAGACATGTGGCCTCTCTGAAAACCAGCTCAGTTTAGTCTTTCAATTTCTAGGCAGTTCCAAAGGTGTGGCTGGTTCAGAGGGAGTAACCTAAGTGGCTGGTGCTAATTTTCAGCACTGGCTGCAGGTTATCCCTGTGCACAGAGATAGCTGCCTACATTTAGCCAGCTAGATTTAGGGAATTTTTAGTCATGACCTAGCTAGCTAGGTTGTGGATGAAACGTCACCTAAATCTATCCATCTGGGCCTCACTGGAGGCTTTACTAGATGTGGCAGAAATTTGAATGAAATGGACGAATTATTGAAAAGTTATAGTGGTGGGGTGAGGGTGCTATTTACAGGAGGGGACAGATATACAGACATAATAATTTCATAAGGCTAATTTCCCTGTTGGAAATGGTATGCTGAGTTATAGTTTTCATAAAGACATTCTGTGAAAACTTTTGGGGGCTTGAACGTCACCTGAACTCATTTTCTGTCAGCTCGGGGACAACAGTCTCCTGCCATTTTGTGTGGTTTCCAAGAATTTGAAAGAGACTGCCGTGGACAGCCACGTGATAACGGCTGAAGACTTTAACACAGAAAAAAATTGACGGGCACAGAGGGCATCGGCACGCGGCTTGTATGTTACTGTGGCCTTATTAAAGCAGCTGCAATCTCACAGGTTATTTCTATCAGTCTCATATTATTACATCTTACAAAAGAGGAGCAGCAGGTGAGTAAAAACAAAAACTATTGTTTATAGGGTACACCTTCATTATCCTACCTGGTATTCTTGATCATTTGTTGTGCACACAAACTTTGGTACTGTGAGAGAAAACACAAAAAAAAGCCATAAACAGAGAGAAGATAATAAAGAACCGCATTATCAGATGGTGGGCACACCGTGCACGCTTGGAAAGGTATCGCCTCATGACAGTTTTACCAGAGGGCGCCATGCCAGCGGGAGTAAGCTAAGGCAGTACTGGTGTGCCCATTGCATCTCTGGACTTTCATCAAATACTGGGACTCTGGAACTACAAGTCCCACAGTTGCAATAAGAAGCCAGTCCTTCCTGTTCCTGATGACTTGGAGCCATTTGGAAACTGTACAGTATAGGAAGGCTGAACCTACAGGAACTACATAACACTGTAGTGGGAGATAAAAACAGTTCTAAACACTTCAATGTATTTAAACATTTTTATTAAATACACATTTTTGAAATGCATTCCAAATGAAACTATATTGAATATTTAGATCGAGTCTTCTGAAAAAGAACTATACAGTTGGGAGATGCATTAATGTCCTCTTATAGAGGCTAATATTCAAAGGGACTGCTATGGGAAAATCAGTGGGTTACCCATAGAAATGGCGCTTTAGAAAATTTGCGACCTGTAAGCATATACAATTACAGGGAGACACTGTGGGGTGACAAATGCTGCTGCTCCATCGGTATTTTCTGCCTCCAGCTGATGAAAGAACTATGGATCCAGCAGTAGTATTTATCTTACTGGTCTGGCCTATGATTTGAAATTAACTTAAAAAAGAATGTTTAGGCATCTAAACATCTGTAATCTTTACAGAACAATGAGCCTTTGAAAAGTGGGGTAGGAAAAGTTTGCACACAGATCTCCACCTGTTTCTTTGTATGGGTGCTTCTCCCAGTATAATTATGCAAGTGTGTGTACGTGCATAATTGTGTATATGTACACGTGTATGTGCAACCCTCCTCCACTCTGTCTCCTCCTCTCTGCATGTAAATGACACTGCACGTGAATTTTTACACACAAAGAGAATTAGGCAGTTTTCAGAGCGCCCAATTCTGCGTGCCAAACACTGTTTTACATGAGGAAATGCCTTTCAAAATCACGCTCAGAGATTGCATTTTCGCAACTACATGCGTTTTTCCATGGAGAAATTACCAGCACACAAAGCAGGGGCAAGTGACCGTGAACTTTGTAGCCGTGGCAAATTTCAAAGGAAAGCTCCACAGTTTATTTCCCAAGGTGGGCAGTTTGTAAATTGTCCCAAGAGTAAATGGGGGGGGGGGGGGGTCTTTGGATGACCCCAATAGGACTTTAGCAAAGCAATAAGAAAGCAGAGGGCTACTCACTACACTCAAAGCAGTGAAAGGAAACAAGATTCTCACCACAAGTGAAAACAGGACAGCACGCTCCTTCAAGAACTGTTTCAGTTAACTGGAAGCCTACATCACAGGTCATTGACTGAGCTTCGCACAATGATTGATCACATTCTAAAAAGATAAAAGATACATGCAATGTTTACAGCTTACAGCATACATTGTCTTTAAGAGGTGTGACGGGAGTTGATGTGGTCAGGTGACCGGTTAGTCATGGAGCAGCCTCTATGATGAGTCACACTGGCAAAGGCGCTGAGATAGCCAGGTCAGGAGTTAGGTATATGCAACATAAGCAACTGAATCTGGTGCCAAATTTTGATAGGCAATGGAGCACTGCCACTGCTGCATACCTCTTACCTACAGTGGATCCAACCCGATCCTGCGCGGTGGAGGCAGCAACCTAAAACATTAAATTCAGCGCAGGGCCTGCGGCCTTGTTTCCATAGTAACAGGAGGCCCGTGTGGGAGGAGGGAGCAGGTCCTTGAGCTGTGCAGAGCAGCTGACCGAAGGCCTCACACTGAATTTCATCTTCTATATTGCTGCCACTGCCACCACCATGGGACCAGGAAGGCACCACTATAGCTAAGCAGCTGGGAGTGGACAGTCCCAACCCTTGCATCTCGAAGGGTAGGGGGTGAATACCAACCCCCCCCCCCCCCCTCCATGCGCTGCCTATGGTAGCCAGCAATGCAAATTCAGCCTTGGAGACAGCAAGGACGTAACAGCAAGTACAGCCACCGATGTTTCAATAAACCAGAGCTATCATCTATTAATGCCTGCTCTTTGAAATAATAAGTATGTAATGTACAGATATAGCAGTAAACAGAGCTGCAGAATCCTCCGTTTTGGAGGCCAGGCTGGAATGGTCTGAAAAAACAGTCCTAGATGTGGTTTGCATTGGCAAAACATGAGACAGGCAATATTCCTTTCCTATTTATATATTAATAGATGCTGAGACTGCTGATGTCATCTCACTATGATTGGGCAAAGAGTCTGCAATGTAATATCACATGATTCCACGTGCCATGATTAGCACAAACATCTAACTTAAGTTCTAGGCATCAGTCAGTTTTCTCAAGATCACCTTCAGACTACAGCGCTAAAACTGCTCCACTGCCTTCATTTCTTTAATTTCCAAAAGGGTGAAAATATGGAAGCATTAAGGAAAGGATAAGGATTAGAAGCCAAAATGTCCAAATTTTGATTCTTTATTGGAAAATAAAATCTTAAAAAGCCCGACTCAGGCCGAGTTTCGCCCTCTCTCAAAGGGGCTGCATCAGGGGCTCTGTTTCATCAAATTAAAATTCAGAATTGCACAGATGGAGAGTATTGAGGCGCATCATATGGTCTCTAAACAGGGATGTCAGTGAACATATTGCTGTAGTCAATATTTTGTGTTCAAATGTCAATCATTAATAGATGACTTCAACAGCATACCATTTATTAAATCGCAGCACGTCTCGAATCGTCAACTGCTCGTACTCAAATACACTTGAAATACATTCACTGACACCCCTGTTTAGAGGCCATATGATGTGCCTCTATACACTCCATCTGTGCAATTTTGAATTTTAATTTGATGAAACAGAGCCCCTGATGCAGTCCCTTTGAGAGAGAGCGAAACTCGGCCTGAGTCGAGCTTTTTAAGATTTTATTCTCCAATAAAGAATCAAAATTTGGACATTTTGGCTTCTAGTCCTTATCCTGTTGCCTCCACGGCTTTGTTAGACAGCCTTCCTTGCTGCTTTCTCAAAGCATTAAGGAAAGGAAATGCCCTCTCCTGGAAATGCCCAGTGAAAGAACTGCCCAAGAGTAGGGGGTGGGGGAAGGAGGAGCAGGGTCAGCCAGTGCAGGCTCTGATTGGGTGACAGGCGCAGTGGGGCTCCACAGTGTGAGTCAGTTAAAATGCAGCCTTTAAAATTAACAGTGAGAATGCCTAAAATAAGAAGCCCTCTCTGACCCTTCTAACTCACATGACAAATGGAATACATTTTACTGGATAAAATTAATGTCTAAAAACAAAGGTCAGCATATCTCAACCCTTTTAATGTGGTGCACAGTTAATATTTAAGAAAAGCTTTTTATTTATTTATTTATTTATTTAAATGATTTTATATACCGATAGCCGTTTGCACATCGTATCGGTTTCCAGTAAACTAAAACTTTTTGACAGTGTCATTAAACAGAACTTTTGGCAAAAATAAAAATAAGAATCCCCCAAAGTATCACCACAATGAGCCTAAAATGATAGTAATGTTCTAGGACTTTCTTTGGCAGCATAACATTTCAGAACTATGATCTGCACATTTTCTCCGGGTCCTTACACAAAAAAGGTTAAAAGAAGGACTGAAATTTGTCTAATAAAATATGATGTAAAACTGAAATTGATTTACTATACACAAAGAGGGTCATTTTCAAAAGGACTACTGCCAGTAAAGTAGTGCTTTACCCACAGAAGTTTCTTTAGAGAATTCTACAACCGATAAGCACGTAAAATTACATGCATGCACTGTTGGAGTCATATTTTGTTACTTTTGCTGAGGATGTGTATAGAGGATAGGCCGTATGGATTCAGGGTTTTCACGCAGATACAGACTAGTTTGAAGGCCACAGGCCAACCTCTGAGTGAGTGCCAGTTTACTGTCTTGCACTGTGAAATGTTTACGAACAGGCAAGGGTCTGTTTATAAGAAAACTGGCAATTAACTTATACTAAAGCCTGAGAGAAAGAATGAAGGCCACACAGCTGTGTCTGAAAACTGATAAGAACTCAGAGGGAGGGAACACGGCTGCTTTCACAAGCATTTGTAGTGTATACAGGAGACAGCGAGAAAGAGAGTGGGGAGATAGAGAGCCCTGGACGTGATAGTATGGCTGATCCTTTGGAAATGTAAGCTTTTTATATCTATGTAGCAATTATTATCTACCATTACTTCTTCTATAGGATATGATTTTATTTGTTCTATCCTCCTATTGTTCAAATAAACTTACTTTCTTACCTGGAACCATGATGTACTGAATTTACGATTTATTTATTTTATTTATTTAGATTTTTTTCTATACCAGCATTCGTGAAAATATCACATCAAGCCGGTTTACAATAAACAGTGGGGTGATAACCGGAACAGAGAACGAGATAATATGTACTAAACATACAATAGATGCAGTTACAATAAAACAAGGAGGCTTACAACTAGGAGTAAGAAGAAGAGAAGATAGTAACTTTAACATAGTATATTAACCCATAAAATGGTAGAATTACCAAGCAGGGAAGTGGGTGATTTACAATGAATTGTTCAGTTCACATAGATGTAGTTTTTAACAAGATGGAAGAGATCAGAAGTAATGAAATTCTGGATGTTGGTAATGCTTAGGGTTGGTTGCAAAATTGGTTGTAAAAAGAAAGTTGTTGCTTGGAGGTTGTTTGTCGGAAAATATTGGGTTTAATCTGAGTCTGGGAAGGCTTGTTTGAAAAGCCATGTTTTGAGTCTTTTCCTGAATGTCGGGAAGCAGGGTTCCTGTCTTAGCTCCGTTGGTATGGAGTTCCAGAGAGTGGGTCCTGCTGTGGAGAAAGCCCTGTCTCTGTAAGTTATGTGGAGGGAAGTTTTGGAATGAGGTACCTGAAGAGAATCTTTGTAGTACTCTCTTATGGGTCTGGAGGATGTATGCTTTATGAAAGGGATTTGTAGGTTGAGAGGAGCGATTTGTTGGATAGCTTTGTAAATTATGGTGATTGACTTATATAGTATTCTGAAATGGATTGGCCATTTGTGTGTGCCATTTGTGTAGGGGATAAGCTCCTGGGTTTAAGCCCCTAGGTATAATCACAGTAATTGTGTGTGTTTATATGAGATTAGCCCCCCCCCCCCCAGGCAGGATACCAGTGTGCACAGTCTGAACCCGCAACATTTCGGGATGGGGGAGTCTGGGTAGGGGAGTCTGGGTAGGGGTGGCACATATGTCATACTTTTTGATTTTAAAAAGTACCAGAAATTCCCTCACCCAAAACGACACATACCAAATACTGGGCTAATTGTGTGCGCATAGCTTTGCCAGGATAAATATTCAAAGTGGACTTATGCATGCAAAGTCCACTTTGAAAATAGGTGCAACTTATGTGTATATTTGTCGGCTAAACTTATGTGCGATATTGCAAAATTACCCCCATCATGGTTACAGGTCCTCCTGTCCCATACTTCTGATTTAAAAAGCATTCTGCACAAATAATAATGGTAACAGCTTCGGAATTCACCCCGTGGAGCAAAGGAGTCCAGCTTGTCCATGAATCCCTGTCTGGACCATCTCTGTGTTTGGAGCTTCATCGTCTGTCCCTTTTGTGAATCTTCATTCTACTGGCAGAGGAGTCTGCCCCTTAGCAGCATGTGATGATAAATATTTCCCTTTCTAGGATATCTTCCTTATCACTAACATCTTGGGCATCATTGGTATTTCGTAGCCCTTTGTAGCTAGATTCAAATATGACTCTCCAAAGAAGAAGTGGAGGGATCCTTCCAGATCCCCATTTCTTAATATACCCATAGCATTACAGATTCTGGGGCATTTTTGCATTTGAAAACATTTTCTTTGCATAGCTCTGAAAAAAAGAATAAACAGAAGTACAAGTTTCCCCATCTCCCTACTACAGTTTGTTCCCTCCAGTGTCCTCAGGCTGTGGCCTTCAATAGCAGAGTCAGAATGTTTATCCCTGACAACAGGGAGGAGAACCTTTCAGCTCCCTGGGCTGAGAGCAGCACACACAGATCCGTGGCTGCACAAGTTTCACTGCTGGAGAAGGTGTGGGTGATTGCTCTGGGGTTTTCATTATGATCCCCCTCCCATACTTTATGATTTAGAGAAGTAATACATTTTCATGGGAAAACTATCTGCCCTAAATTGCAGTTGTAATTGTGTTGGGGTAGTTTTGCTAGGGTAATGTTCAATGCTGTCTTATGTACGGAAGTTTTCTTTGAAAACAACCTGCAACTTTACGTATGCTGTTATAAAATTGCCCCCCCCCCCTCCTTACTGTATGGTCTCTGTATTCCCCATCACAGAATATCATTATGGCATCTTTATTAAACAAATTGCCTCTCTCTAAGCCAGATAGGTTACATAAGAAGATAAGATATGCTATACTGGGTCAGACCAAGGGTCCATCATCCTGTCTCCAGCAGAAGCCAATCCAAGTCACAAGTGCCTGGCAAATACCCAAATATTAAATAGATCCCATGCTACTAATGTAGGCCACAAAATGTGGCTATTTCCTATTGATTAATAGCAGTTATGGACTTCTTTTCCAGGAACTTATCCAAAATGTTTTTAAACCCTGCTACACTAGCTGCCTTAAGCACATCCTCTGGCAACGAATTCCAGAGCTTAATTGTCCATTGAGTGAAAAAGAATTTTCTCTGATTTGTTTTAAATGTGCTACTTGCTAATTTCATAGAGTGTCCCCTAGTCCTTGTATTATTCAAACATTATATAAGTGTTTCATATTTACCCATTCAAGTCCTTTCATGATTTTATAGACCTCTATCATATCCCTCCTAAACCATCTCTTCTCCAAGCTGAACAGCCCTAACCTCTTTAGCCTTTCCTCATAGAGGAGCCGATTCATGCCCTTTATCAATTTGGTTGCCTTTCTCTACACTTTCTCCAGTTCAACTATATTTTTTTTTAGATGAGATGACCAGAATTGCATACAGGAATCCAGTAGGAGCACTGAGAGGAGAGGATCATCTTGCCGGTGGCTGAAGAGGATCAGTAAATATTGCTCTGTGAAATGTTAAAACTTAAAAGATTTGGAGAGAGGTAAACTACCGGGGTATAGTGTTTCTGACTCCTGCTGTGTTCCTGTTCTTCTGTGTCTTCATCCCAAGTACTCGTCATCTTGGTCAGTCCTCCTTGTCCGCCTCCCAGTTTTCCTCCTTGTTCCTTTGGCTCCTCATTCTCCATTGTTCCTTATCTCCTCAGTTTGGACTTCTAGCTTTTGACCCCGATTTGGACTTGACACTGCTTGACCTCCGCCTGCCTCCTACCTCCGCCCGCTTATCATTGTTGAATGACCTCTGCCTGGCCTGATCCTCTGTCTGGATCTTGTCCTGAGTGTACTCTGCCTGCCTCTGATCACAGCCTGAACTTGACTCTGATTGCCTGCCACCTGCCCAGACTGCTGCCTGACCCGACTCCGCTTTCTCTTACTGTGTTGGCCCGCATCATCTTCCTCGCAATGGATCTTCACCTCCACAGAGGCCTGCACCTTAGTCCAGCTGGCCCAGGCACCCAAGGGCTCAACCTAAGGGGAACAAGGGTTGGTATTGGTGAAGCACCTGTTGGGCCTCTGCTTCAGCCAGCTGTGCCTGCCAACAGTGGGGACCTACAGGGCTCCTCCTTGCAGGTTGTGCCAACTCCCCCTCGGCCTAAGGATCCACTTCCACAACATGAGCCAATGGTGCAAGGAAGAGGGATTCAGGTTTGAAAGAACTGGGGAACCTTTTGGGGAAGGGGAAGTCTTTTCTGAAGGGATGGGCTCCCCCTAACCAGGGTGGAACCAGACTGCTGGCGCTAACCATTAAAAAGGAGATAGAGCAGCTTTTAAACTAGAACAAAGGGGAAAGCCGACAGTTTCTCGGCAGCGCATGGTTCGGAGAGAGGTATCTTCAAAGGATACTAATGAAACAGGAGAGTTAGGGCATCCCGACAGTGAGGTTCCAATAATAAGAAAAGTAGTCCATGTGCCTATAAGTAAAGAATCACCTGAGCTAAAAGATGCCAAATTATCCCTATCAACTGAAAAACAGGCTATTAATATAAACAAAAAACACACTTTGAAATGTCTGTATCCCAATGCCAGATGTCTAAGAAATAAGATGAGAGTTAGTGTATAGCAGTGAATGATGAGATAGACATAATTGGCATCTCAGAGACATGGTGAAAGGATGAGAACCAATGGGTTAGTGCCATACCAGGGTACAAATTATATCACAGTGACAGTGAGGAGCAACTTGGCGGGGGGCTGGTGCTTTATACCCTCCAACAGGATAAGGAGCTTACAAGTCACTAAATGCACAATAGAATCTTTATGGGTAAAAATCCCATGTGAATTGGATGAGAGTATAACGATAGGAATATCCTACTGTCCAGTTGGCCAAAATGATGAGATGGACAATGAAATGCTAAGAGAAATTAGAGAAGCTAACCAAATTGGTAGTGTAGTTATAATGGGAGACTTCAATCACCCCAATATTAAGTGGGTAAATGTAACATCAAGACATGTTAAAGAGATAAAGTTCCTGGATGGAATAGACAGTTTTATGGAGCAATTGGTTCAGGAACCGATGAAAGAGGGAGCTATTTTAGATAAAATACTTAGTGGAGTGCAGGATTTGGTGAGAGAGGTAACGGTGGTGGGGCCGTCTTGGCGACAGTGATCATAACATGATCAAATGTGAACTAATGACTGGAAAGGGGACAATATGTAAATCTGCAGCTCTAACACTAAATTTCAAAAAGGAAACTTTGATAAAAAGAGGAAAATAGAAAAAACTCGAAAGGTGCAACTACAAAGGTTAAGAGTGTACAACAGGCTTGGAAATTGTTTAAAAATACAATCTTAGAAGCGCATTCCAAACGTATTCCACGCATTAAGAAAGGTGGAAGGAAGGCAAAACGATTAACGGCATGATTAAAAGGTGAGGTGAAAGAGGCTATTTTAGCCAAAAAAATCATCCTTCAAAAATTTGAAGAAGGATCCATCTGAAGGAAATAGGAAAAAGCATAAGCATTGTCAAGTTAAGTGTAAAACATTGATAAGGCAGGCTAAGAATTTGCAATGAAGTTAGCCATAGAGACAAAAACTTATAATAAAAACTTTTAAAAATATATCCAAGGCAAGAATCCTGTGAGGGAATGAGGTGGACTGTTAGATGACCATGGGGTTAAAGGGGCTTAGGAAGATAATGACATTGCAGAAAGTCTAAATTAATTATTTGATTCGTGTTTACTAACAAGGATGTTGGGGAGATACCCGTTCCGGGGATGGTTTTCAAGGGTGATAAATCAGGTGAATTGAACCAAATCACTGTGAACCTGGAAGATGTAGTAGGCCAGATTGACCAACTAAAGAGTAGCAGATCATATCATCCCAGGGTTCCTTCAGAACCCTGGGATGATATGCATCCCAGGGTTCTGAAGGAACTCAAAAATGAAATTTCAGATCTATTAGTTAAAATGTGTAACCTATCATTAAAATCATCCATTGTACCTGAAGACTGGAGGGTAGCCAATGTAACCCCAATATTTAAAAGGGCTCCAGGGGTGATCCGGGAAACTATAGACCAGTGAGCCTGACTTCAGTGCTGGGAAAAATAGTGGAAACTATTAGGGGTGTGCATTCGGATTGACCGCATTAGTGAAACGCAACTCATTTTTTTTTTTTACTTAAAAAATTGATTCGACATAAACGATCGGATTTCCCACATATCGAACATAGATATGTTCGATATGTGGGAAATCGCGATTGTTGAGCCAAAATAAAAATATAAACCCCCTCACCCTCCTTAATCCCCCCCCCCCCGACTTACCACAACTCCCTGGTGATGGAGCGGAGTGAGGACGCCATTTCTGCAATCCTTGGCGAGAAGCATGTGACGTCGGCGGCACGTCGAGTGACGCCGGCGTCACGTGATTCCCGGCTCGTTCGCGCCGGATGGCTCGTTCGGCCCAAAAAGAACTTTTGGCCAGCTTGGGGGGGCCTCCTGACCCCCCCAAGCTGGCCAAAAGTTCTTTTTGGGCCGAACGAGCCATCCGGCGCGAACAAGCCGGGAATCACGTGACGTCACGTCTGAGTGACGCGGCGCCACGTGATTCCTGGTGAGTTGTGAATCCTTTTTGACGATTTAAAAAAATCGTCAGATATTTTTTTAAATCGTCAAAAATCGTTAGAGTCGCGATACAATAGAAATTCCCCCGATTTATCGTGAAAAATTGTAAATCGGGTAGGGGGGAGGCGGGAAAACCGGCACACCAAAACAACCCCTAAACCCACCCCAACCCTTTAAAACAAATCCCCCACCCTCCCGAACCCCCCCAAAATGTTTTAAATTACCTGGTGGTCCAGTGGGGGGGTCCCGGTGCGATCTCCCGCTCTCGGGCCATCGGCGCCATTTTGGCTGCCACTAATATAAATGGCGCCGATGGCCCGATTAAACCCCCCCCACCCGACCCTTTAAAATGACCCCCCAAAAACCTTTTAAAATTACCTGGTGGTCCAGCGGGAGCGCGGGGAATGATCTCCCGCTCTCAGGCCATCGGCTGAGTTAATTAAAATGGCGCCGATGGCCCTTTGCCCTTACCATGTGACAGGGCAAAGGTAGCGCCGGCGCCATTTTGAATATTGGCAATACGGCCTGAGTGCAGGAGATCGCTCCCGGACCCCCGCTGGACCCCCAGGGACTTTTGGTCAGCTTCGGGGGGGCCTCCTGACCCCCACAAGACTTGCCAAAAGTCCAGCGGGGATCCGGGAGCGACCTCCTGCACTCAGGCCGTATTGCCAGTATTCAAAATGGTGCCGGCGCTACCTTTGCCCTGTCACATGGTAAGGGCAAAGGGCCATCGGCGCCATTTTTATTAACGCCGCTGATGGCCTGAGAGCGGGAGATCACTCCCCGCGCTCCGCTGGACCACCAGGTAATTTTAAAACCTTTTTTGGGGGTTCGGGAGGGTGGGGGGAGGGTTTTTTTGATTATTGGATCGGGCGCAGCCGATAATCAGAATTCAAATCGGGCTGGGCGATAAAAATTTTAAGATTTGGATCGGAACCGATCAGATTCCGGTTCCGATTCACATCTCTATTGGACATCCATATGGCAGATGAAACATAATATGGACAAGTGCAAGGTGATGCACATAGGGAAAAATAACCCATGCTGTAGTTACAGTATAGTTTTCATTTTAGGATTTACCACCCAGGAAAAAAATATCGATGTCATAGTTGATATTACACTGAAATTGTCAGCTCAGTGTGCTGCAGCAGTCAAAAAAGCAAACAGAATGTTAGGAATTATTAGGAAGGGAATGGGAAATAAAATGGAAAATGTCATAATGCCTCTGTATCGCTCCATGGTGAGACCGCACCTTGAATACTGTGTACAATTCTGGATAGCAAAAGCTAATATGAAGACTTTCAAATAGACTGGAGTTATGTTGTCCCTAACTTTCATGCTCGATTATGGCACAGCAGCAAGCTCTTTAATTATCCTTTAGGATTCAGCTATAAAACCCAATCTCTGTATGGATAGTCAAAGGAGGAGGGGTTATTTGTATCTGAACTCTTTATAATAAGACAAGCCGTAAAGCCCGTTAAAACGGGCTACATCCCTCTGTCTCTCACCTCCCCCTCATTCTCTCTCCCCTCACCACCCCCCTCCCCCACCCACTCCTCTCCACCCTCCCTCTCCTCACTCAGTCCCCCCTCTCCCTCCTCTCCCTCACTCCCTCCCACTCAGTCCCCCCTCTCCCTCCCACTCACTCAGTCCCTCCCTTCACCCACCTCCATTTCCTCCCGGCGCCGTAAGCGCGACTTCCCGCAACCCTCACCCGGCTCCATTGACTCCTCCCGCTCCTGCCGGCAGATCTCGGGGGGGGGTGTCACTCCCGCCGCGCGGCAGTGACCCCCGCGAGATCTGCCGGCAGATCTGGGGAGGAGAAGCAGCGGCACCGCGCGCGCGCGGTGCCGCTACTTCTCCTCCCGCTCCTGCCGGCAGATCTCGGGGGGGGGGGGGGCGCGGGAGTGACACCCCCCCCCCCGAGATCTGCCGGCAGATCTGGGGAGGAGAAGTAGCGGCACCGCGCGCGCGCGGCGCCGCTGCTTCTCCTCCCCAGATCTGCCGGCAGATCTCGGGGGGCGCGGGAGTGACACCCTCCCCCCCCCCGAGATCTGCCGGCAGATCTGGGGAGGAGAAGCAGCGGCACCGCGCGCGCGCGGCGCCGCTGCTTCTCCTCCCGCTCCTGCGGCCCCACCGCCATTTTTTTTTTCCTGATCGACGTCCTTGCCCGCACATGCGCAGTAGAGCTGCGCTCTACTGCGCATTTGCGGGCCGTCGGTCACAGGCCATTTATAAGGTAGATTTGCAAAATTTCTAATCTAAGCTAAATCAGTCTAAGGGGCCCCCAAAATGTGCTCCTTCCTGGCAGTGTTTTCCCTTCAGTGGAATGGCAATTGTGGCTTCAGCCGGTCATCCTGCCAGCAGTGTGAGTCGGAGGTCTCCATCCAGCCCCTGCCCCTATGTGTAAGGTCAGTGTACTGTGGGTGTGTTTTTGTAGGTTGCTACTCTCCATCGGGAGGGGGTCTGCGTGATAACACAACTCCTGTGCCCATGTCGTATAGGGGGAGAATCAGCACAAGGCTCTCCTTGCAGAGGGCAATTGATGGATCTGCCCTTCTTCAGAAATAGGCCCTGAAGTAGAGCTACTCTTTAGGGAAAGGGTACTTCAAGTTCACAGAGTTCAGAAAAGTGATTTTTTTGTGAAACTCTCCTGCATCTGAGTGCAGAAAGGAAGGATTTCTTCAGAGACAGTGTTAGGGGATTGTCTTGGGAGATTCCAGAGACAAATAGCCCACCCAGGAAAATCCCCAGGAGTGCTGGCTGAGGACATCCAGCTGCCAGAGACTCCCCTAAGAGACAAGAGAGAAATAGAGAGGGACATTTCATCACCCAAAAGGTACTGGGAGGGCCACGGTTAGAAGGGTGCCTGCCTCAAGAGCTGACCTGTTTGGGAGGTAGTGTGGAGTGTTTGTATTTTGGGACTTTGTGCACAGTGTGGCACACTGCCCTCTGGTGTACTGTTGGACTTTGATTTGTTTCCTGCTGGCAGTTTAACAAGTGTTTGGAATGAAGAGTGATTTTTGGTGTAAGTGACTGGGGTGCAGAATTGCCCCGCAGAGAGAAAAAAACCCTAAGGGCCTTGAAAAGATGTCCCCCTGCCCCCCTATGCGGGAACCCTGGCATGCAAGGTCAAATGGCCTTGCATGGTCCGTGGTTCATCTGTGTCTCCCTGTGTCCAAGAACTGACCAAGAAGGGGACTGCACAAAAGTAGTATCCAGTAACGTGGGGTTTTGCAATGGTTTGGGGGCTTTTGGGGTGCCTGGAGACGTGTTCCCATCCTGGGGAAGAAGATTTTTGAGATTTCGGAGAAAAAAAGTAGTCCTGAGAATTTAAAAAAAAAAAAAAAAAATTCAGGCCTGGGTCTTATGGCCATCTTGCCAAATTTAGGGCCTTATTTACTAAGGCTTTTCTCCCATTTTATGTCTATGAGAAAAACTTTTGGTAAATCAGGCTCTTAGATTGTTAGACCTGCTCAGCAAACCAATCCAATATCCCTGATTGCTGCATCTAAGAAAAAATGCTTTACATTATGCAAAGTTCTTGCAGACATATTGCAGTAAAGGTCCATATACAGCCGCTGTGTGGCTCGACAAGTTAGCCTGGTAATATCATCCAGCTAGCTTAGCTGGGATATTCAGCAGTGTGGCTGCACCACTGAATATACCCGACTATCTTAAAGATAACCAGATACGTTTATCTGGCTAACTGTAGGACAGGTGTATGGGCCCACCAGAATTAGCTGGATAGGTTATCTGGCTAACTCTAAATACTGGAATTAGCCAGATAGCTTGTCTGACTACCTCAGCTCCTCCCCCATCCTCCCACTGCTTGCCTCTGAGTTATCTGGCTAAATACTTAAGCCATATAAGTGACTTATCCGGTTCAGTGGCACCCACTGACCATAGCCAGATATTCAGCAGCGTCACTTAAGCCAGAAAAGTACAAATATTGGGTTCTATAAGACAATCGGAAAACATCCACATTTACATTTATAACACAGTGATTAAACAAAAATGGATTTTCATAGCAAAATCTATCTTTTAACAACTGAACTTTCTTCTGTTAAGATGGTCATTACAATAGGTTCATGTAGCAGTTCCCTTTTTGCCTTAAAGCAAAAGATGGGGGCCTAATAACAGATTATGGGACTTTTAAAAACACTTTTTGTAATTTAAATTCCTCCTGCAACAACGCTGTGTGCCTGCAAGGGAAAACATTGCCAGACTCAGCGACACTATGGGCCAAATTTTAGGAGACCTTAAAATTAGCCATCTTTGCTCGGGAATGCCCTAATATGGTACATGTGGCTCAGCTACATTCTCCCATTCATGAGTTGTGTGGAATCACAGGCTTTTGGAGATGATCATTCTTAATGTACTCAGCACCACTGCACATATGCATGCTCTAGACCTATCATTCAGCAGAAACACATACCTAATGGGCGATCTCCGACAGTGTTGGTACCCAAAAGAGTCTGAGGGCCAGGTGTTAAGGTGATAACATTTGACTTGGAGGTTATAACTGCTGACAATTCAGCCTGGCTGTTTGTTTTTGTAGTGGCACAGGGAATATAGGAGCAGCACTGCACTCTAACCACATAATTGTAACACAGTGGCATGATTTGATCTTTGTTGTAACATGCCAGGCCTATGGATGGGTTGCATGACACATTTTGTCCTAATTTGTTCAATGGGATGTTAGGGATGTGTTTTGCTCTGCAATCAATGTCTCTCGGATTGTCACAGAGGGAAGAGTTTTTTTGTCTTATTGCATCAATCATTTCAAAATCTCCTAAATTTGTCAGAGTTGGTTCACTGGTATCGTACCAGTCAGACCAGTAGCATAGGTCTTGGCCACAGACTGGTGTAGATGTTACACCTGCCACAAAAAAAAAATGATAATCTTTCAGTTATTCAGGAACATAGCAAAACACAAAAAGTCAGGCAACGTCTTAGACTTTGATACGACTATGTACTGAGCTCCTAATATTCTCCACCTCCATTCATTTCCCAAAAATCCACTTGGTTTCCAAGGCATTAAGAATTCCTTCGCATGGAGGAGCTCACTTTTGAATTCTGTGTTCATTCTAAATTTCCAGCAGACTGTCAAAAGTGACCACTGGATAAAATGTCTGGGCTATACTTAATGCTTATCGTGGGAGATGCCTCCTGCAAACTGCATGGAGCATAAATTCAACCAGGGTCTCAACTGGTGTCTGTAGTACAGATGTGGGCAATTGTTTTCCTTAATCTGAATCCTTTCAAAGAGGAGGGGGAAGAAGGGTTTGATTTATTTATTTATTTATTTATTTTATTTAATGAGCTTTATATACCGTCATTCGGTAAAGCCATCACAACGGTTTACAAAAGCTCAAAATGAGCAAAAAGGGATAACAGGAAGTATATTAAACAAAGGAGAGATATTCAATTGCAAAGATATTAACTGGCATTTGCACTACAGGTTGCACTAAGGGGTGCCCAAAGGGGAGGGCCCCTTTGGTGCGCGATGAGCGGCGCCTGGTGGCAGGGCGCCTTTCAACGGTCTGAGCTGCCCCTGGTGACGTCGGGGGCGATCGGGTCTCTCCCTCACATTGCAGTTCTGTTTTTTTTCCTTTTTCAAGGGTTGGGCCTCACTAAAAAAATTAACGATTCACATCACCACCGATCAGATTTTTTTCTCCCCCTAGCTGAACCCGATCGTTAAGATGATTGGGCACACGATTCACATCCCTAAATGATTCCTAACATTCTGTTTGCTTTTTTTGACCGTCGCTGCACACTGAACTGAGGTTTTCAAAGCATTGTCCACTGTGTTGCCCAGGTCCTTTTCCTGGATGGTAACTCCTAATATGGAATCTTCCACCAAATACCTGCGGACCACGGTTTCGAAACACGGACCATGTCAGGATGGGATTTTTGTTTGTGACACTATGATGAGATAAATTTAAATGTAATTGAAAATTATTTTTAAAAGTTTCTTACCAAATGATTAAATATAAGACAATGAAGTTTGGTAGACCGGTAGTGTCTGATATTTATTTATTTTATTTTATTTATTTTTAATTTTTATATACCGAAGTTCTTGTAAGAACTACAAATCACTCCGGTTTACATAAAACGATGAAATGCCCAAAGTAGAGAAAGGGGCTTTACATGGAACAATAGAAACGTTTGAACTCAAAATCTTTGTACAGTTAAAAAATCATAATAGTAAAACTCAGTGAAAAATCATAATAGTAAAAATCCCATAATTTGGTTTTATCCTCCCGTCTAGGCAGCATTAAGAGTCTGGGAAGGCTTGGTGGAAAAGCCAGGTTTTTAGCTTTTTTTTGAACTCCTGATGACCTGGTTCCAGTCTTAGCTCTGGGGGGAGCGCGTTCCACTGGTGGGGGCCTGCTGAAGATAGTGCTCGTTTACTCAATGATGATTTTACCTGTGGGGCATGCAGTGTGCCTTTGTCTGCGCTTCTAATTGGTCTGGAAGATGTATGAGGTTGAAGTTGAGTGCTTAACATGATAGGAGCTAGTTTGTATGTCACTTCGTGAACGATTGTGAGTACTTTATAGAGGATCCTGTGTTTAATAGGAAGCCAGTGTAGATTACGAAGGATTGGGGTGATATGGTCTCTTTTGTTAGAGTTTGTAAGGATTCTAGCGGCGGAGTTCTGTACCATCTGTAATGGTTTGATGGTATTAGTGGGGAGACTGTTATGATGGCATAATGTGTATATATAAGTATATTATTTAAATTTGACTGTGGGGAATTGTTTTTTGAACTCCTAATATGGAACATAACATTATGTAACTGCAGTGTGGTTTACTTTTCCCCATGTGCATCAATTTGTATTTGTCCATAACTTGGAATAATTTTGTTTTGCCTGCAAATCTAAGACATAATAACATGCCATACTGGGTCAGACCAAGGGTCCATCATGCCCAGCATCCTGTTTCCAACAGTGGCCAATCCAGGCCATAAGAACCTGGCAAGTACCCAAAAACTAAGTCTATTCCATGCCACTGTTGTTATGGGAGTCTCTGTTTAGTGGACCCTTGGGCCGACCTGCTGGAGACTGGGAAAGGTGGTCAATGTCTCTAGTGAATAGCAGGCCGGGAGGCAGATGTTCAGGCAGGATGTAGATGCTCTTCACCCTGGAAGCTGGTACTCCCCCGGGAGGAGCCCGTAAGGACCCGGCCGCTGGGACTTAGGCGGGTTGTGGATCAGGACAGGTAACTGGAACCAGACTAAGACAGTAGCAATACTGTAACTGGGTTCGGATTCTGGAACCAGGCAGAAACTGTAGCAGGCTTCAGGTACTGGAACCAGGCAGGAACAGTAGCAGGCAGGCTGGGACTGTAGCAGGCAAGCTGGGACCAGGCAGGTACTGTAGCAAGCAGACAGGAACCAGGCAGGTACTGTAGCAAGCAAGCAGGAACCAGGCAGGTACTGTAGCAGGAACTGAGCAATGAAGCAAGGCGAGTCACTCCGGGGCACAGCTCAACAGGAAACTGGGAAGCTAACCCGTTGCAAGGCAAAGACTGGATGGCCGCGGCCGGCTTATCAGAAGTTGGGCGGAGTCACCACTGGCGGGAAACGACCTAGAAAATTGCCCAAGTGGCGCGCACCTAGGAGCCGGGCGTCCATGGAAGGTCTTGCAGCGGCACAGCCCCAGCGGGGACGCCGCCAACCAGGCCGCAAACCAGGCCTCTGGAAGCGGGAGCAGGTCCGGGAACCCGGAGGTAAGGGCCTGGCCGTGGTGCTCACGGTCAGAACCGCAACAACTGTTGCTAATAATAGCAGTGGCTATTTTCTAAGTCAACTTAATTAATAGCAGGTAATGGACTTCTCCTTCAAGAACTTATCCAATCCTTTTTTAAACACAGCTACACTAACTGCACTAACCACATCCTCTGGCAACAAATTCAAGAGTTTAATTGTGCGTTGAGTGAAAAAGAACTTTCTCCGATTAGTTTTAAATGTGCCACATGCTAACTTCATGGAGTGCCCCCTAGTCTTTCTATTATCTGAAAGAGTAATTAACTGATTCACATTAACCCGTTCTAGACCTCTCATGATTTTAAACAGCTCTATCATATCCCTCCCTCAGCCATCTCTTCTCCAAGCTGAAAAGTCCTAACCTCTTTAGTCTTTCCTCATAGGGGAGCTGTTCCATTCCCTTTATCATTTTGGTCGCCCTTCTCCATTGCAACTATATCTTAAGATGCAGCGACCAGAATTGTACACAGTATTCAAGGTGCGAACTCACCATGGAGCGATACAGAGGCATTATGAAATTTTCTGTTTTATTTACCATTCCCTTTCTAACAATTCACAACATTCTGTTTGTTTTTTTGACTGCCGCAGCACACTGAACTGATGATTTCAATGTGTTATCCACTATGACACCTAGATCTCTTTCTTGGGCGGTAGCTCCTAATATGGAACCTAACAATGTGTAACTATAGCATGGGTTATTTTTCCCTATAATGCATCACCTTGCACTTATCCAAATTAAATTTCATCTGCCATTTGGATGTCCAATTTTCCAGACTCAGAAGGTCTTCCTGCAATTTTTCAAAATCTGCTTGTGATTTAACTACCCTGAATAATTTTGTATCATCTGCAAATTTGATTACCTCACTTGTCGTATGTCTTTACTGATCATTTATATATATATTGAAAAGTAAGGGTCCCAATACAGATCCCTGAGGCACTCCACTGCCCACTCCCTTCTACTGAGAAAATTGTCCATTTAATCCTACCCTCTGTTTCCTGTCTTTTAGCCAGTTTGCAATCCACGAAAGGACATCGCCACCTATCCCATGACTTTTTACTTTTCCTAGAAGCCTCTCATGAGGAACTTTTTCAAATGCCTTCTGAAAATCCAAGTACACTACATCTACCGATTGACCTTTATCCACATGTTTATTAACTCCTTCAAAAAAGTGAAGCAGATTTATGAGGCAAGACTTGCCTTGGGTAAAGCCATGATGACTTTCTTCCATTAAACCATGACTTTCTATATGTTCTGTGATTTTGATATTTAGAACACTTTCCACTATTTTTCCTGGCACTGAATTCAGGCTAACTGGTTTGTAATTTCCCAGATCGCCCCTGGAACCCTTTTTAAATATTGGGGTTACATTAGCCACTCTCTAATCTTCAGGTACAATGGATGATTTTAATGATAGGTTACAAATTTTTACTAATAGGTCTGAAATTTCATTTTTGAGTTCCTTCAGAACCCTGGGATATATGCCATCCAGTCCAGGTGATTTACTACTCTTCAGTTTGTCAATTAGGCCTACTACATCTTCTAGGTTCACCGTGATTTGGTTCAGTCCATTTCAATCATTAACCATGAAAACCTTCTCTGATATGGGTATCTCCCCAACATCTTCTTCAGTAAACACTGAAGCAAAGAAATCATTTAATCTTTCCATGATGGCCTTATCTTCTCTAATTGCCCCTTTAACCTCTCAATCATCTAATGGTCCAACTAACTCCCTCACAGGCTTTCTGCTTCGGATATATTTAAAAAAGTTTTTGCCTCTACGACCAACTTCTTTTCTTGTCTGATTGACAAACTGAAGAGTATCCTATTTTCTTCTGTTGGATCTGATCTGATCCTTTCACTCATTGTTCCTTTTTCCAGATCATTTATAAATATATTAAAAAGAACCGGTTCTAGTACAGATCCTTGAGGCTTTCCACTGTTTACACTTCTCCACAGAAAAAACTGACCATTTAGTTTTACTCCCTGCTTCTTATCTTTTACCAGTTGCAATCCACAATAGTACATTGCCTCCTATCCTGTGACTTTTTAATTTTCTCAGGAGTCTCTCTTGGGACAATTTGTCAAATGGCTTCTGAAAATCCAAATATACTACATTCACCAGCTCACCATTATCCACTTGTTTATTAATCCCTCTAAAAAAAAGTACAGATTAGTGAGACAGGATTTCCCTTGTGAAAATCCATGCTAGCTATGTTCCATTAAATCACGTCTTTCTATATGTTCTGTGATTTTGTTCTTTATAGGAGTTTCCATCATTTTTCCAGCACTGAAGTCAAACTCCCTGGTCTATAATTTCCCGGATCACTCCTGAAGATGTTTTTAAAGATTGGGGTTACATTGGCCACCCTTCAGTCCTTAGGCACAGTGGCTGCTCCTAATGATAGGTTCCAAATTACCAGCAATAGATCTTCAATTTCATTTTTTATTTTTTTCAAAATTCTGGGGTGTACACCATCTGGTCTGGGAGATTTGCTACTCTTTAATATTTCAATCTGCCTTATTATATCTTCCAGTTTCACAGTGATTTGTATCAGCTCTTCTGAATCATCACTATTGAAAATAGTTTCTGGCACAGATATCTCCCCAAAAGCCTCTTCAATAAACACCGAAGCAAAGAATGAATTCAGTCTTCCTGTGATGGCCTTATCATCCCTAAGTGCCCCTTTAAGGCCACAATCATCTAACAGTCCAACTTACTCCCTCATTGGCTTCCAGCTTTAGACATATTTTAAAAAGCTTTTATGATTAGTTTTTGCCTCTAAGGCCAGCTTCTTTTCCTATTTTCTTTTAGCTCATCTTATCAGTGTTTTACATCTAATTTGTAAAAGTTTACGCTTTTTCCTATTTTCCCCAGATGGATCCTTTTTCCAATTTTTTAAAGAAGACATTTCTTACTCTATATATTTATTACAGCCCTGTTTTACCCCAGTGATCTTTCCCGGTCTCAGAAAGATAATTTATATTCCAGAGATGAAGAGTTTCTAGTTATCAGTAACTATATGGAATTGTTGAAAGCAGAAGTAGTGATGATGCCATTGATGGTTCTAATAATATGAAAAATTATGCAATAAAACACCTCAGCAATAAAAATAGACAAAAAAAAAAATATATATATATAAAGAGGTGTAACAGACTCTATAATGGCAATAAATAAAGCTGTTTACAACAGTTTAATCGATGAACAAGGTATCAAAGATATATATTATATATTATATCCTATATATATATATATATTATATCCTATCACCTTGTGAATAGTTAAAGAACCTTTTCACCTCAAGAGTCTTCATCTGAATAATGAACAGAAATTCAACTTGTGAATAGTTAAAGAACCTTTTTTTTTCTAATGTTTATCTATCCTTATCTATTCTAAATTTTTGTAAAGCCTGTTGCTACGTTACGTTACACTGTGAACCGAGGTGATGTTTTTAACGTGCCCCGGTATATAAAAAATTCTTAAATAAAATAAATAAAATATTAAAGTGCATCCATTTATATGGAGTCTCTTGCCTCACAATGGGCTTTAGGCATTTTTAAAAAGAGCACTTAAATTATTATCATTTACCCATTCATTGAATTGCATTATAACCCTTATTCATGTATCTATTATCTCATTATCTGTTAGAACAATATATCTCTCAAAAACAACCACTTTCAAAAAATCCCCCAAATAAAATAAAACCTATACTTATCAAAAAATGTTCTGCTCAGCAAATACTTTCCAAATAATCACAAAAAAGACTGGACAAACTCTTGATGTACCCAAACCCTTAACTTGCCTGACATAGGCTCATGTTTCAATGGGACAACCTGTCTTCCTCAGGGGTCAAATATTCTTTTCATCTGATGTGCTCACAACTTAGCTAATGTGGAGTCTTAGTTTGATCACTAAGCACTGCCAATGAGTAGAGTCCTTGGAATCAAATCCAAGTTACACATTAGGGATGTGTATTCATTTGAAATGAAATAGCAAATGCCAACAGCATTTCCTATTTTGTTTTAATAACAGAACAAACGAAAAATGAATGAAATTTCATTCTGTTTCCTTTCGTTTCATTTTGAATATTCATTGCCCAAATTTGAAAAAGAAAAATAACTCTGATGCCGGTCTCAGTCCAGGACCCTCCCTCCACCCTCCAAACCAAATATTCCCCCCCAAGCCCTAGGATCCCCTGACCTCTCCCCAGCCAAGCCCTTACTCCATTGTGGGTTCATATGTCTCCTGGGGCATAAGTCATCCCAGATTACTCCTTCCCCACTGTTCCAGCTTTAATATTGGGGAAAATTGTTAATCTGATGTATGTTTCTTTCATTTTGAAGTTCAGCATGCATAAGGACAAATACATGTTAGATGTTGATTATTAATGTTCTTGCTATTTATGCTAATAAAAAGTTAAAACATAAAAACAAAATCTGCCTCAATGGCGTAAGGATAGGGGTGGGAGAAGGTCATGGAAGGGTTTGCTTAAGTGGGTTTGGGAGAAGAGGGGTACGTTCCTTTAGTTTTTTTTTATGGGGGGGGGGATTGTTTATTTCATTTTGGGTAAAATGAAACAAAATGGAATAAATGAAATAATATGAAAAAAAGAAAAATTAAATGAGAAATCAAACTAAACACAACTTTCTCATGTGCATACCTCTACTACATGTAAGCTGAGAAAAAGGGGCAGCACGAGTAGCAGGAATTATTTTTAGTATCCAGTATCCCTGGAATAGGTGCACAGCGTTCAAAAGTGACGCACTCTGTTTGAAGGAAACTGGAAATGCCTTGAAAATCAAGTTGCTTTAAAGCTGTTATTTTGCGGGACTTTGAGCCTGATTCACCAAGCCTTTTCCCCCATAGACACAGACTGGGAGAAATGCCCTTAGTCTGCCTCCGTTTGAGTTAGTCCTAGCTCAGTGTATCTGGACCAGCCCTTCCACTTTACCAGGAAAGAGATCCTCTAACATAAGAAGCAATCATCTATCAAGAGAGAAGTTTGCAGATAGTTTACAATAAAACAACACTAAAGACAATAATAAAACACTTGACTGCTATGATGGCCTACAATCCATGTGATAAGACCATGTGTTGATAAAGACTATAAATATAGGACTCAAATGTGAACTTGGAAGGGAATTTCCCAACTGCCCGCATAGGCTGAAGTCTGCGGGCATTTTTTTACCTTCAGACTTTAGCCAGAATTTTCAGAGCAGGTTTATGCTCGTAAATTCCCGGGTGTGCATGGAAGCAACCCTTCAAGATCAGGTGCAATGTGGATCAGGTGCAGCTGGATTTACAGACATACAGTGGAAAACGAAAAGCGTGCACAGAAATCCCAATGTCACCCCAGCTCTCCACCCTAAACATCTCATATCAGTGTGCACATAAAAGAACGCATACAATCATGTTCTGAATGCGCTTTTGGGCTCGTACCTGCCAGGGCTATTTTCACAAAGCCACGTACTGGGTTTTTTGCTCTTAAGAGTCTTTGAAAATTACCCTCTTAAAATGTAATTGATCACGTCTCACAGTAGTAAAACCTCTATATGTGGTGGGAAGGACATGGAACTTGAAGAATTTCACACAGAGTAAAATATGCTGGCATCCACACCTCCTCCCCTATGGCAGCATATTTGTCTAATCTTATCTGATCTAACAAAAGTTCACAATCATTTTATGGTAGAGAAAAAATATACAAGGAAAATGTGGCTAAAAGGACATCAAACCACAAAGGGACATCAATCACATATACAAGTGGTTCAACAATTCAATATAAAACCATAATTAAATTTTATCCAGTTAACAACTGGAAAATATGTTTTCTCTAAACAAAGGGGCCGGGCACTTGGATTTATCCAGTTTGAAAGGCCGATTGAGTGTACTGGGTTGGCCAGTTCAGCAGTGAATAGATGCCAGGTTTGCAGCTGTACATGGGCTGCACAAATAGATTGAACTGGCCTCAGCAAGGACAAACTTATGCTTGCACGGGGCCCATGGCAGATGTGACGTGGGAGCCCTCCTCACTTTAAAATGCAGTGTCCTCTGCAGACCTAAAGCCTATAGATCCTATCAGTGTCACAGAGACCCAAGAACCATGGCTGCCATCCATGTCCTCGTGCAGGGCTCCTTCCCAAGTGCAAATACCCTAGTCATCTTAGCCTAAGGCTGCCCATGAGTCTCAGAATGAACTGATGCATTTGTACAATGAGGAATGCTCCCATTTTCTTTCTACAGCATGGCTAGTAACCTCACAATCTTTCCCCTCTGAGCGCCATTGCTGTGATCACACTTTCCCCTTCCTTATTTTTAGAAACACAGCTGAAAGGATTGCACGAACCTGGTGGCATGGGGTTCTCAGTTCCTGTGATCTCAGTGAAACCAGTGCCTGTAAAGCTGGGAGCTGAAAGAGATAAAGGGGTGAGATAATTATCTGATGATAAATGGGTGGGACCTTTGCAGAATCCTTACATTTAACAAGTGAAAAAGTTCCGCAGCACTTTTGGGCAGGGACAGTAGAAGAGCATTTTGGTTGCGATGGGGGGGGGGGGGGGGGGGGGATGCAAGCCAACCAAGCTCTGCCCCTCCATTTTTCCCTCTGTGCATCTTCCCCCACACCCACTCTCTCTCCCTACCCTGCCTCTGCTCCCTCTCTTCCTCTTTCCCTCTTTCTTCCTCCCTAAGATCTCCCACTCTCCCTCCCATGCTGATCAGTGGCAGGAAGAGGAGAGCAGTGATGACTCGGTCTGTGTCCTCCTTCTCCTCTGCTGTCTGGCCTAACTGCTGCTTTGAAATGTGTGGCTGTATAGAGTCCTGTGTGGTTCAAAACGGCAGTCGGGCCTAGAGCTTCAAATGTGGAGAATGTGGCTAGGTTTGCCGATCGGCCAATCTGAGTGGTGGCTGAAGCAGAACTAGCTTATGAAAGTGTACAGGGCAGATGATGGAGTCACCATGCACTTGTCTTCCAGTCCCACCTCTCACCTGGAGGAAATGAAGCCTCTGTGGGAACTGGTAGAGGAACACATGCTGACAGCATCCTTAGCCCCACATGCATTATAAGCTTATTCTGCTGCAATCGTCACTCAGCTTTGCCTTGGAATGATGGCCCCCGATTATAAAATAAAAGGTCATTGGGAGTGAGATACTAGGCCTGCGGCATGATGTTGATATCATAGGGAAGGAGTAGAGCTGGTGGCCATTATTTTGGGGGGGGGGGGGGGGGGGGGGGGGTAGTTGGCAACCCTAAACAAAATCGATGCTCTCCTCCTCTTGCCGCTGAATATCTACTGCTTGACCATCCCGGCCTTGGATCTTCCTCAGCGATTCTGTGAAGAAGGGCCAGATTTTGGTCGGCCCACTCCATTTTGATGCCAATGTTTTTTGGACAAGTTTTTACTTCACATATTTTTCCATGGAATATTTCCCCTTCTAGGATTTAAACATTTGGCAAAAGATGCACCATTTCAAAACTGTAGAAAGTAAACTCTCTGATAGACTTTGTATATTTCCCCTCGCCTGATGTCACCAATCCATAAAGTAAGTCCTTTAACAATGGGAAGTGAGACCAATGGCCCAATTTCTAAGACAAAAGTGAAACAGCCACTGTTGAAACCAGACTTACTGATGGTTGATGTGATGTTACAGTTTGGAACTGTCCCATGAGATGTCACCTGTACATTCACATATTCCTGTCATGCAGCATTGGTTATTATGTCATCGACATTGTACGTCATCCCGGCAAAGCAACAGAGACATTCGTGTGAAGACACAACACACAATCAAATTAAAATAATGTTATTATTGAAATGTCTTTCAAAGAACGGTCTCTTCCCCCAGTTCACAGCAGAGTGTGGTCCTCTTCACACACTCAGGGCTATGCCATTATCTGTGTAACTCTGTCTTGTTCAGATAAAAATTGTTCTGCAGAATTCAAAAGGAGGACAAACTAGTGCACAGGAGTTAACCTCTGAGGGTCAAGTGCCAGATATCTTCAAATATTCCTGTCATCACAAGGCTCAGGGATTTTGTGGAATTGATCCACTTCATGTTTAATTTAGGTTAACCACAAACATTTATTCAAGTGTGCCTGAAGTTCAAACAATTTAATTTTGTGGGAGAATGGCAGCACACCTTTGTCTCATAAATTTTGCACAGAATTGGAAAGTTATGAGTGCCGTGTTTCCAATAATAGCAATGTCCAAGTTCTCAGAGATAAAAATGGGAATCCAAATTAGTACATTTCAAGAATCTGCCTTAGGATACAGCTATAGAACTTCTCATAAAAAATGTCGGGGAAGAGGAGAGAGAGAAGAGATCGCCAGCAGCCGTTGCTCCCTTCACCTTGCTGCCCTCTGAGATGTCAGCAGGAGGGGACTGGCAGCTCCTGGTCCCTGCCAGGAGAGGAGAGAGGAGAGATTGCCGGCAGTTGGTGTTCCCCACCAACTCCTTGCCGCCCTCCGTGATGTTAGCAGAAGGGGACCGGCAGCTATAAAATCTGGCATGCAGTGGCTCGCCACCGTCAGTGCCACTGCACGCCCCTTTGGAGCTTGCACACCTAAAGGGCGTGCCCCTAGGAGAAAGTTTTGACCGCTGTTGATTTGCTTCCTCTCAGCATTTGGAAAGAAGAGGAAGGGTAACAGTTGAACTCACTCGCCTCAGCCAGCTACTTTAGCCTCATCAATCCAGCTGACAGTGGAGACCTTTTTTTCACCAGCTATGTCAGGATTTATGTATTTATTTGTTTGCTTAATTATTTAAAAGTCTTGTATTCCGCAACTTCCAAGATGAATATCTGTTCAGTGCGGAGCAGTAGAGCTTGGAGGAATGAGCTCCGTTCAAGAGGAGGCCTGCCGGGCCTTCACCTCCACTGGCTTTTAATCTTGCTTCCAGAGGAGCTGTCAGATGCAGGGCAGGTGCAGACTCCCCGCCCCATTCAGGAGATGGGAGCTCCTCAAAAACTGTTCCTGGACTTTTGTTGACTCCTCCAGACTGGGTTATCTCTACCAACTGACAAGCCAGATATAATAACTTTAGATAGGCTATGGGGAGCCATCTCTAAGCCTGACCAGACTGTATCATCTAAATTTGATTCTCTGTTTATTATTAATCACTGTAATTCCTCGACAGTAATTCTAAAAGAACATTCTCAAATAATTTCTGGACACTGGGAAACTGGTTAATTTAGGACTTAAATGTGATAAATTTCAGGAATGCAATACAGCCGTAATTAAGGACTGTCAGTCCATCCATTACAAACTTGAAAATGTGGGTAATTATAATAGAAACGGAAATGCTTAGAAGGTTTTATTTAGATGTCCCTAAGGTTTCCAAAGAAGTTTTAACAGAGGTGTCTAACGTTTACTATTTACCTGTTAGCAAGAAAACTTCCTGCGAGTGACTTGAACCTCTCTGCTTTCCTAAAGCAGTCTAGCTCTGAGAATTTGGACAGGTTGGTGGTATTTGCCAAGGAAGTGGATAAAGCCTGGACCCTGAAACTAAATTTCCTGTTCCCTGACATTGTCAAGGAGACCCAAGCTAGACAGAAGTGAAGAACCCTAGGGTTTTGGCCACAGGCGTTACGTCTCTGCTACATTTTCCCTGCAAGGGTATAATCAAGCTGCAAAATGTTAAATATGTTCTCATGGATCCTATTCAGCTGGAAGCCTTATTGTAAGGCCGACTGGTCACTGCTGGAGTTCGGGAGATGTCCACTTAAGCCTCTTAGCCCTTTGGTATGAATATGGTGATTTTTTTTCCTTTCAATGCTGTTACCTTTTTCTCTCCTCTCTGCGTGTATGTGGTCTAATGATGGCTTATCTGTTTTGCATTGTTTCTTTTTTGCTTTTTTATATATGGCCGGTGTAATTTCCTTAAGCAAGATTTCTCTTGTGATATATTTTTGTGAAATTAATAAAGAAAATAAAAAATATATATAAATAAAGAAACTGTATTTCTGGATTAGCAAACTGATTGGCATGTGGAAGGATTACCTGTAAGGTCTTCATTGCAAAGCATTTCATCAGAGTCACTAGAGAAGCAGAGAAAACAAATATTATGTAAGAGCTTAGTAGATCTTGCAAGTAATCTTATAACTGTGGCTAGTCCTGCATGTAACACACACATATACATTGAAAATGCTCAGCTAATTGGCCCAGTTTGTGCACAAATTAACTCGCAAAATGTTATACCTCCTCCTCAGACAGTGTAACTTGGGAGAGTTAACTTACATGCATACTTTAAAGATTTCATATTTTCACGTATATACTGCACCCACCAGAATACATCTGCCCGTCTTCCCAGTGCGTGTAAAAAGATGTGCAACAGCAAGTTATGCACAGAGTTTCCGGCCCCAATTTATAACACCCAGTCATGCACATAAAACCTTGTTCTGTGTCAGTGCATGGCTTGGAAGATTCAGACCGAAATGCAGGAGTTGTGTGCCAGCATTTTTTCCAAGTAAACCAAAGCCCATGGTTTCCTATGGCAGGTCAAGGGTAGATCTATTGCAGATCAGTGATACATTTCAACATATTTGCATTTTAAATAATGATAAACTTGAATTTTATAAGAAAATAAAGATGCTTTCTGATATTCTTGTGGTTCTGGATTATATATTTTGTTTTTTGGAGGAAAAGGCCTGTGAGGGAGTCTATAGGAAACTCCCTCAGACCACCTTAAGGGACCGGGCACAGCTGTCTAGCCCGGAGTTCCTTAAGATCCAGACCCACAGGAATCCTGGGGTGAAGGGAGAGGCCCCTTATCAATGTACAAGAACTCAGGGCCTAGAAGGGTTAGAGGCCCTGTTGAGCAGTGAGGAAGTCAGCCTATGCTAAAACTGGCCTAGATTTGATGTGTGTACTACCTGAACTTAAGGTGAGCTGCATTTTTGTTTTGATTTGCTTTGCACTGAAGTAGATTGCACATAAAGGAAACAGCCAGAGTCTGCCTCCCTATTCCTTCGGCTATTTTCCAAGCTGCTATTACCCAAGTTAACACAGGGTCTAAGTGATTGATGCTGTGAAAGGGGGATAGGGACAGCAAACAGGAGTAGTGGAAGGGAGGGGATCTAAGGGATGAGATGGGGATCCCTGATGTTATAGGGAAGGAACAGAGCATTAACATCAGTGGGAAGAGGAATAAAGCACATGGCTGGGTTTTCTAAAAGTTTTTGAGGGGGGGGAGTTGGCGACCCTAGATGCAGCCAATGTACCACTGCTTTCCTTCTCCTGCTGCCAAGGCCCTGCTTCCTGCCCAAACTCCTCTTTTACCAACCCTCCAACTCACACTAATCTCCTCTGATTCCCCCGCTAATCTGGGCTTGGCATTAGGAGGAGGAGAGTGGCAGCTCAATTCCTCAGGCAGTGTCCTCTTTCTTAGCTGCACAGGGCCAGAGTTTCATACTTTGAACTACAAGGGTCACCGCAGTGCAACGTGGTTCAGAGTGAACTCTGGGTTTGAATATTGGCTTCTTATCCAACTAAAAGCATACTGAACACTACTTGATGTGGAACGAGGGGTAAAGTAGAGGAGTCAGCAGAATGCCTGCTAAGCAGGTGCAATTTTGACAATGAAACACATGCGCATAATTTTCAAACGCACATCGAAAATGCTCCTTGAAATGCGTGGAAGCCAATATTTAAAAGTTAGCCGGATAACTTGTCCAGTATACTCAGCAGGATAAATGTCCCGCTGAATATACTTGTGTAAAGTTATCTGGCTACATATGGCCGGATAACTTTAACCCTAACCCTAACATCCTTGGAGTGGGGTGAATAATGCTGGAATAAAGCAATGGAAACCTCGAAGTAGATGGGATGCAGTTATTGTATTAAGTGTTTAAAAGTGAGCGAGCAAGGAAACCTAATCTTGTATTTTATGGGGTATAGGTTTTATGAGTATGAATGAGGTGTGAATGTAGACATGGAGTATTATGGGGTAAAGGGTTAGGAATCTAGGATATGTCCGTATGATGATATATATGTGAATCATATGAATTGATTGCAGTGACATGTCCACAATTATTTGATTGATGATGTTTTTGTATTTTTGATAAAGTTGTATACTATAATGTATTCTGCTAATAGGAATAAGTGCAATAGAAAATTTAAACAATAAAAAATAAATGTATGCAAAATAGATTTTTGCTTGTATGGAATTTATATACATGGTGTTGCATACAATGAATTCTATTGTCTAGAACATGATGGTTTTTATGATTACTGATTCCCACTGTTGAGGTGATATTTAACCCTAACCAGCTATTTGTTGAATATGGCCAGTTAGACCTAAAGTTATCTGGCCTCATGTGGCCAGATAACAAGGTACTTACCCAGATAGCTTCAGAGATATTACTTAGGTAATAACGCTGGAAGAGTACTGTGCGGTGTAGAAGATTGCTTCCAGCATTATTACCTACGTAACGGTGGAGGTGGCTGGGATTGCAGAGCCCAGCGATCCCAGCAGGACAAGAGGAACGGTTTTTAAGGTAACTGAGTGGGGGGGGGGGGGGGGGGAGTGGATGTTTGGCGGGGGCAGAAGGGATATAGTTAAACATTTTTAGTGGGGAAGGGGTCTGGAGGTGTTCATCTTTTTTAACTTGACATTGTGTTTTGAAGATGGGGGCACATTTTTTTGGTCAGCTAGGGAGAGGGCGATTAGAGACATGTGGTGGGAGGGGGAATCATGACTTGGTGCATTTTTTGTTAAAGGAGTGCTACTTCCCTGGAGATCTCTGAAGATTTTTGGGTAAGTAGCTAGTTATCTGGCCACACGAGGCCGGATAACGTTAGATCTGGTTCCGAGCAGGAATAAAGTTATGCGGCTAAGTTAGCTGAATAATGGAACCCCCCTTTTATATCAACTGGTTGAAATAGCCATATTAACCATTTACATGGACAATCTTAGAGTTATCTGTCTAAATGGCTTTGGAATAGGTGCCCCCTTGTTTCTAGCAACCTAAGGTACATGCGCACCTCCTGGCAGCTAACAATCCACTTGCCATGATGCAGCTGTATTTTTACCTGCGTACAAGAAGCCTAAGCCTTTGAAAATAATCTTAGAAGCTGCCATATCTTTTCTCCTGCTGCTCACAGCTGTTCTAACATAATACAGCACAACACATCTGCTCATCTTTGTATTGTTGGTTTTTATTTTCTTTGGGGGGGGGGGGGGGGGGGGGGGGCAACCGTTTCCTTCTGTTCATTTGGGTTTTCAGTTGAATTGAAATGGCCTCTACTGGGGCTATGGCATTTTTTGGCTTCCTGCCTCCCTGCAGGCTGGGAGAGGACTTGCAGAAGTCTATCAAATAGAAATAATGTGCAGGGTGGCCCATGGCGACAAACCGATGACCAGAAGGCAACATGCAGGTGGGAGACGCCTCGGGAAGCCAAGCGCAGATAAGCGCACACACGTTCGTTTGTTTTAGCACCAAACATGAAATGTTCAGTTTATGACCCATCCCTACCATGATGTGCAGTTCATCATCGCCACGCACTCCATCCGCTGCTCATCAAAGAACGGTTGATCTAGAGGGCAGTTCGGGTAGCAGCCTGCCAAGAAGGCACACAGACATCAGGCTTCAAGAAAGGAAATCAAAGGCTGAGGGAAAATTCATGCAATTTTTAACATGCATTTGAGGAACGGCCCTGTAAGCTTCTCAGACAGCATCTCGCCTCTGCTAAGTCTGTCTCTTGTTTTCTACAAACGGCTTATTCATTTTCTGCCCAGTGAAAAGGAGGCCCGTTATACTGCTGGTTTGTTTCCTGTCATGGGCAGTCACTATGAAGAGCACTGCTCAGCCTGCTGGGCTGCAGGATTTTCTTTATAAGCTGTTATCCTACTGGAAGCTTAACAGAAATATGGGTCAATTTTTAGCTGCTGGAATGGCCTAGCACAGAACCAAAAGCTGGTTTGCTCTGGTGTAAGACCCATGCAACAGAAATTGCAGAGTGACTGCCAATTGTATGGGCAGGTTACCAAGTAAAGAGGGACTATTATGGTTAGCCACTAATACTTTTTTCCATTTGCAATAGGGATGTGAATCGTTTTTAGGACGATTAAAATTATCGTCCGATAATTTTAATATCGTCTTAAACCGTTATGGAACACAATACAATAGAGATTCTAATGATTTATCGTTATAAATCGTTAGAATCGTGAGCCGGCACACTAAAACCCCCTAAAACCCACCCCTGACCCTTTAAATTAAATCCCCCACCCTCCCGAACCCCCCCCAAATGACTTAAATAACCTGCGGGTCCAGCAGCGGTCCGGAACGGCAGCGGTCCGGAACGGGCTCCTGCTCCTGAATCTTGTTGTCTTCAGCCGGCGCATTTTCCAAAATGGCGCCGAAAAATGGCGGCGGCCATAGACGAACACGATTGGACGGCAGGAGGTCCTTCCGGGACCCCCGCTGGACTTTTGGCAAGTCTCGTGGGGGTCAGGAGGCCCCCCACAAGCTGGCCAAAAGTTCCTGGAGGTCCAGCGGGGGTCAGGGAGCGATTTCCCGCCGCGAATCGTTTTCGTATGGAAAAATGGCGCCGGCAGGAGATCGACCTGCAAGGAGGTTGTCAGCGAGGCGCCGGAACCCTCGCTGAACGACCTCCTGCAGTCGATCTCCTGCCGGCGCCATTTTCCGTACGAAAACGATTCGCGGCGGGAAATCGCTCCCTGACCCCCGCTGGACCTCCAGGAACTTTTGGCCAGCTTGTGGGGGGCCTCCTGACCCCACGAGACTTGCCAAAAAGTCCAGCGGGGGTCCGGAAGGACCTCCCTGCCGTCCAATCGGTTCGTCTATGGCCGCCGCCATTTTTCGGCGCCATTTTGGAAAATGGCGCCGGCTGAAGACAACAAGATTCAGGAGCAGGAGCCCGTTCCGGACCGCTGCCGTTCCGGACCGCCGCTGGACCCCGCAGGGTTATTTAAGTCATTTGGGGGGGGTTCGGGAGGGTGGGGGATTTAATTTAAAGGGTCGGGGGTGGGTTTTAGGGGGTTTTAATGTGCCGGTTTTGCGATTTTCTGATTTTCACGATTTTTCACAATTTTTTCACGATATTTACCCCCCCAAACGGCAACAATACGATTCCCTCCCCCTCCCAGCCGAAATCGATCGTTAAGACGATCGAGGACACGATTCACATCCCTAATTTGCAATGAGGCTCATTAGGGATCTAAGGACGGAGTCTGCCAGTGAGCAGCAACACCACTGCCCTGAAATATCTGTGCAACTGTGACCCCCCTTAAAGATGTGACTGGCAATCATTGCATCCCATTGGAAGAACGAGTCCCAATCAGTGTTACCTATCACAGATCACTGTGGCAAACACACTACAAAGGAGAACAAGTAGTGAGCTAGCACCACCTCACCAATGTCTACTTGGATCTCTTCAAGGCTGATGCCAGATACATTGTTAATTAAAGGAAGTAATGTGCTTCTCCTTCTTCCTTCAACAGACAGGTTTTGCCTCTCCTTTCAGTAATCAGTACAGCTGGTCTAGCCATCAAACTGAATGAGGTCAATATTCAAAGTCATTAGACAGATAACTCACAATTATCCGTCTAAATGGGAAATGTGGCATATTAAGCTTCTTGGGAGAGAAGAGATTTCGTATGTGTAGATTTGCTTCTTAAATACATGGGAACAAGAAAGAGAGAGAGACTGGTGTGTGAGGGGGGGAGTGACTGGTGAGAAAGAATCTGGTGTGGGGGTCTGGGATGAGGATGAGAAAGACTCGTTTAGGGAGGGTGACTAAAATACTCAATTAAAAAAAGCATGAAGGGAGGCAGGTACTGCTTCACTGCTTATTACAAGTACCAGCAAACCATTTTAAAAACAAAGTTTTAGCAAAAATAACACACAACACACACACACACAAACACTGCACACACCTAGTATTTGTTTACGTGGATCTTTGTAGGAAAATAACTAGAGCCTGCTGGCCTGAGACACACAGGAAGAGCCACACTGGAAAGCCACCAAAGATCTCGCCCCTACCACACTGTCTGTTTCCATCAGACTGCTTTGAATTCTTGTTGCACTGCCTTTACAAATACTGCCTGTGTAAGCTGCTGTTAAAATAAAAGTGGCCCTGAATCTTCAACTCCTTCAAGAATTCAGTCCCGAAGCCCTGTCTCTCCCACGTATGCTAGGGCACGCTGCATGTACCTGGATGTAATCTGCTGTAAAACACCCTGGTTTAGAGCGCTGAATGCGTGCTGAAATACTTATAATGTATGAATGAAGATCACAGTGCAGGCCCAGTGCTGTGCGTTTCTATGTCTACCAACGTGCTGTAGAGGCCTATCCTGTCCCAATGTTTTTGTTTCCTCCTGCAAATGACGCTACCTTCCAAAGCGATTGTATTGTGATCGCATGTTCCACTGGGATTCTGGCAGGTCAGCAGACAGGGGTTTCCGCAAGGCTTGTAGTGCCACTCACACTGCCCCTCTGGGTTGTAGTAATCACAGAAGAGAGCTACAACACAAGAAATGCCTCTTAGCCACGTTTAGATCCTGAAAGAAGTCAAAACATTTAAAGGAGAAAACTGCAAGCAACACAGTTGGAAGGAGCAGCGGAGACGGACAGCGCCAGGAGCAATCCATGCACACGTGTCAGCAACCTGACTTCACGTGATTCCTACAGACACGTGCAGCTTTTTTTGTGGTTCGTGCAGGGCTGCTGTGCGCACTGGAAATGCAAAAGGAATATTTCTCGCTTTACCGCTATTGGCAAAGAACCCATCACTTTTTGACTTTCCCCTGAAAAGTTTACCTTAGCATTTAAATGTGAACTCTTTGGCATGGTCAGTCAAAATCTGGCAAACATTTTCGCAAATTGGCCTAACATGGCAAACTTCTCCTCCTCCTCCTCATCAATATTTGTTTCTCAGCGCACATACTCTTACCCACTGTGGAAATTGCATATCCATATAAACCCGAGAGACAGTCATTTTCGGGGGGGGGGGAGCGAGTATACACGTGTACCTGCCTTTTTTTAACCCATCATTTTTGGCCCGCCCTTCCACCAGTACTGGTAATATTCATTTAATGCTAAACCTGGGGCTAAATGAAGAAAGCACCTTGATTCTCTATTAAACCCCCCCCCCCCCCCAAAAAAAAAACTAATTCAATATAAATCATCAAAACTAGTTTGCACTAATGCATTACAAGGCATTTCTAAATAAAAGCAAAGCTAGAAACCTGAACTGGAAATAATGGGCCATTGCAACAGAGGTTCTCTTGCAAAATACGTACGACACATGTCTGGAGATCTCCAGTCAATGCAAACACCGGCTTCCAAGCAGGCCTGAGCGTATGCAGCCACAGATGTGCAGAAACATTCACAGTCTCCTCCACTGTCACAGGAACAGGAGTCCGACACACAAGAGTAGTAATATTGTGTTGGATTAACCTAGAAAACAGAATGCGCCACATTGGTCTAAAGATGGGTTTGTTTTGCGGATTTATCTAGTTTATTTGAACCTTTCAGTATTCAAATCATGCCCAGGCATTTCGAGGTCTATATTTGCCTGTTATGGAGTGATATTCTGTGCAGACAGGCACATCAGGGACTGCTATAATTGACCCTTTCGGCAACTGGAAAGGTCGTGACAAAGAAATCTGTGGTGCTAGAGATTTTTTCTTGCATTCCTGTGCAACACTGAAATAACACAGGGACGGGGAGAGCAGATATTTATCCCATGGCAGGGATAAGAGCTTCTCTCTCTTCTGGTTGGGGTACTAGAAGGCTTTGGGGGCTAGTGGGGGAATTTGTTGCTCCTACTCTTTAAGTGCAGGAAGAGAAAATGGACACTATAGCGCCAAACATTAATGTAAAGAATTTATGGGGAAAAATGAGAAGATCAGATTGCTGGAGGCCTGACTTTTTACTTTGTGGGGATGGTGTAGGAGAAGGATCGGGCCTCTTATGGCCTTCCAGATTGTTTGTTTTTCATTTGGGGGGTGGGGGGTAGGCAATTGGGCCACCACAACCCGGTATTTTAAATATTGAAAAAGCTGGTGAGTGGCAAAGTTACCCCTATAAGTTTATCCGAGTAACTTTTAGCCCATTATATTCAGCAGGAGACTTGTCCCTCTGAATATTCGACTGTAGTTATCTGGATAACTTTATCAGGTTAACTTTGCTGCTTGCTGGACTGCTGCATATGGATCTCCTAGTAATCTGATAAGACATAAGCACCAATCATCAAATCCAATAATAGCCACTAAAATGGCAAGTTTATTGGTCAGGGGTATATTGCTAATGTCTATCAGTACTAAAATGGACCTCTTCTAATGGGCCTCAGTACATTCTTTGTACTAATCTTCTGCTGCTGCAGCTAATAGCTCCATGTCCTATACCCTAATTCTCAGGAAGGATAACAGGGAAGGGGAACCAGCAGCAAAAGTAAATATTTGGTGAGAGTTTTAGATAGGTTTCTTATCCAAATTGTTGTGCATATAGGTCCTTATTCAAAACTCAATATTTCCAATTCTTATCTATGAAAAAAATGTTATTGACTAAGGCCTACAGTTGATTTAGGTTAAGGTGCGTGGGTAGAACCTAAAGGATTCTCTACTAGAAGGTCTAATCCAATTCTTTGAGGGGGAACAGTGTGATTAGATGGCAGTAGTTTTGGCTCCCCCATGTGGGAGATTCAGATGGTGTGCTCTAAAACTATCTAATCCACCATCATCTCAGGGTGTGGATTCTTCATTGGATTTCCTTGGTTGACCCTTTAAGAGCAGCATGTCCTTTGCTGTTCCTGCTTTTGGTTATTTCTGTGGGACAGGACTCGGGGGTATTTTGGATTAAGACCTGGGTAAAAGGAAGGAGACAGAGTGCCTTATCCCCTATTTTTGTCCATGGTATTGATTTTCCACCCTTCATGAGTCTTTCTTGGTTTCCCTTTTGATCAGATTTTCCCTTCTTATTCTTATTTTGTTGACTGAGTGCCTAGGGCCCAGGGACTCAGATTGGAGGAAGTGACGTCTTTTCACTTAAAAGGAACCTGAAGAGTATTTGTGTCAACAGGGAAGAGTAAATTCACATACATTACCAGGAAAAAGGAATACTGGGAGTTTCATTCAAGAGCATGTCTCTCCTGGCCCAGGTGAGAAACACTTGGGAGGCGAGGAGTACTACAGTATCAACCCAGTACTGCCAGGAGAAGAAAGGAGGTTAGGGAAGACTGAGAACTGGGGATTAATTTAAATACTGTAACTAGGACTAAATTTCTAACCATTCCAGAATGGGAAGAAGCTACAAATAACTACAGATTGGCAGGAGAAGGCTCTAAATTACTAAAGAAATTGGCTTTTACCATTTGAAGAGATTTGCTGGAAGACTGAGGTCACAAAATGTATTTAGAATCTAATAAGCAGATCAATTGGTCTAATGTTAAATGGCTGCTCGAGCAAACAAAGTGTGTATTTTCCATAAGGATTTGTCGGCATTAATGCACATAGGGAAGCAGATTTTAAAACATGCTCACGTGATGGCCATTCGCAAAGTAGTGCAGAAGGTTAGTCAGTGCCATTCTCAAAGTCTCCGAGAGCAGGGCTGACAAGAGTCCTGGGTTCTCCTGCCCTGATCCCAGAAACGGTAAAAAGTGGAGGTTCACCTGTCAGGAGGGTGAAAGTGCATGGAGGCTTTCTTGATCTTCGGTTTTGGGGAGCTCCTGGAAAATCATAATGGGGCATGAGGCCCCTTGTTTTCCAGTATGGGGGAGGCTTAGAGGGGTCCTGTCAGGAGGTCCCTTGATCCTGGATCAAGGGATGAGAGGCGAGTTATTATGGGGCCCGTGAACCTCTGTCATAGTTCCTGTGTGTGTATGGAGGGGGAGGACAGGTTATGTTGGGGCTTCCATGCCCCCACCAACTTTCCTGTTTTGGGAACATGGGCAGAATTGTGCTGTGGCCTCCAAGCTCATCGTCGGTGTAGGTGTGAGTGGGAGGGGTCCTGAGGTGACAACAGGGCCACTGAGGGACTTCAACATGTTTTGAGGTGGGGTGGAGGGGATGAAATCACTTTGGACTGGCTAGCATGGAAGGTTTTGAGCTGCACAAGTAACATCTCGACTAAAGCCTTAAAGGGCATCTGCACAATGATGTGTAGAGGCCAGCGTACCATGCTGCTTCATGTGGGACTCCTAAAATCTAATCTGCATGTGACACTGTCTAGTTTACATGTGGGTACTTTCTAATTTATTGAATGTCCACTAACGCATCAGACCAGTTTAGCATCACTCTAAGGGGTCAAAAGGTTTTAGATATCTAACTTTGGGAGTTAGGAATCTAAATCGACCCCTTTTAAAATTTACTAGAGTTGACACCCTAAATTTAGGGTCCTATTTCACTAGGCACATAAATTAAGTGTCTAACGAATGGGTAGCTATAAGGATGGAGAGGAAAAGAATGATTTTCAGTTCTAGGCACCTAATTTAGGGACCTCATTTATTAAGGCCTTTTAGACCTTTACCATGCACTAAACGTTGTATACTGTGTGGTAAATGACCTAATGCAGGTATAATGCGAGATATTTCAAATACCTTGTGTTATTCTTTCATCAGCACCGTGCATATTACAATGAGCTGATCAGTATGAAAATGCAGGCTAATCAACTCATTAATAGCCTAAACCATGTGAATCAAATAACATGGCTTGCCTCAAATATCGCAAGCCACATTATTTGAATTGAAGTTAGCTATAACTCAAGAGTTGTAGCTAACTTTCCCCAGGAGCACTGGGATGCTGATTCACCTACCAGTGCTCCTGGGATCCTACATTAAAGAAGTCAATTGGCCCTCATGAGTAACCCTCATCTAAGCTGCAGAAAAAACCTGGGAGGGGTCTCCATAGACCTCTAACCCCTCCCACCACATTCCCTGAAGGCAACTGTAGTGAAATAATAAAGATTACTTAAAGTTAAAAGTTGTGGGGCAAGCCCTGCCCTCACTCCCCAATCTCTCCCTTTTAATAAAATAGTTGCCTCGCTCTACACAAGCTGAACCGCTCTGACTCCCCCTGTAATTACTATTATAGCCATGATGATTAGTGGAGAACTGGAGCGTCCCCTTAGGCTCCGATTTGGTGGCAACCATTTTTTAAAATTGCACTGACTAACTGGACCATGCCTTTGCTCCTATCATGTGATGGGACAGCCAGTGCCATTTAAAGAAAACAGCTGCCCCCAGGCCCCAAGCTTAGGGAGCACTCTGGCCCCCAGTACACCAAAAGGGCTACCATACTATAGACTGGTGAGCCTGACTTCAGTACCAGGAAAAATCATGGAAACTATTATAAAGAATTAAATCACAGAATATATAGAAAGACATGATTTAATGGGACACAGCCAGCATGGATTTACCCAAGGGAAGTCTTGCCTCACAAATCTACATTTTTTTGAAGGGGTTACGAAACATGTGGATAAAGGTGAACCGGTAGATGTAGTATATTTGGATTTTCAGAAGGTGTTCGACAAAGTCCCTCATGAGAGGTTTCTAAGAAAACTAAAAAGTCATGGGATAGGAGGCGATGTCCTTTCATGGATTACAAACTGGTTAAAAGACAGGAAACAGAGAGTGGAAAAGGGTAAACAGTGGAGTGCCTCAGGGATCTGTACTTGGACCGGTGCTTGTTAATATATTTATACATGATTTGGAAAGGGGTGCGATCAGGGCCAACAGAACCACTAGGCAAACTAGGCGTGGGCCTAGGGTGCCGACTATTAGGGGGCATGAGCCATATGGGGCCATGAGCAGTGGCCCCAAAGAGGAGTGGAGATTCGGCAATCTTCACTCCTCTTTGCCGCTGCAGCACCGCCACTCACAGCCCCACATGGCTCGCGCCCTTTAATGGGGGTGGCAACGCAACCGGGGGGGGGGAGCAGCATGACCGGGGAGGCAGGTGCAAGGCAGAATATGGCTCAGGCGCCTAATCCCTTTGCACCTGCACTGGGTACGATGAGTGAGGTGATCAAATTGCAGGCAACACAAAATTATTCAGAGTATTTAAATTACAAGTGTGATTATATAAAGTGCAGGAGGACCTTGTGAGACTGGAAGATTGGGCATCCAAATGGCAGATGAAATTTTAATGTGGTTAAGTGCAAGGTGTTGCATTATAGGGAAAAATAACCCTTGCTGTAGTTACACGATGTTAGTTCCATATTAGGAGCTAACCAACCAGGAAAAGATCTAGGCATCATAGTGGATAATACTTTAAAATCATTCAGCTCAGTGTGCTGCGGCAGTCAAAAAGCAAACAGAAATTATTAGGAAGGGAATGGTTAATAAAAAGGAAAATGTCATAATGTCTCTGTATCGCTCCATGGTGAGGACCGCACCTTGAATACTATGTACAATTCTTGGTCGCCGCATCTCAAAAAAGATATAGTTGCGATGGAGAAGGTACAGAGAAGGGCGACCAAAATGATAAAGGGGAATGGAACAGCTCCCCTATGAGGAAAGACTAAAGAGGTTAGGGCTGTTCAGCTTGGAGAAGAGACGGCTGAGGGGGGATATGATAGAGGTCTTTAAGATCATGAGAGTCTAGAACGGGTAGATGTGAATCGGTTATTTACTCTTTCAGATAGTAGAAAGACTAGGGGGCACTTCATGAAGTTAGCAAGTAGCACATTTAAAACTAATCGGAAAAAGTTCTTTTTCACTCAATGCACAATTAAACTCTGGAATTCGTTTGCCAGAGGATGTGGTTAAGCAGCCAGTGTAGCTGGGTTTAGAAAAAGTTTGGAAAAGTTCCTGGAGGAAAAGTCCATAAGCTGCTATCAATAGAGAATAGCCACTGCTTGTTGCTGGCATCACTAGCATGGGATCTGTTTAATGTTTAGGTACTTGCCAGGTACTTGTGACTTGGCTTCGCCAGTGTTGGAGGCAGGATGCTGGGCTTGATGGACCCTGAGTCTGACCAAGTATGGCATATCTTATGTTCTTATGTATGTTTTTATAGTAAGTGCAAAGGGGGTCCGGGGGGTGAGGGCTGCCCTATGGGGGGGAGGGGCAAATTGTTTACTCAAAGGGGAGGGAGGAGTTGGGGCAGGATCTGACCTGAAACTTTTAACTTTAAAAATTCTTTATTTTTTTCACCACAGTTACCTCCCAGGATGGCATGGGATTAGGGGGTATGACAAGGGGTCTATGGAGTCTCCCAGGGATTTTTCTGTACTTTGTTGGGTGGGGGATTACTTGGGGCCGTCAGCCCCTTTAACACAAGGTGGTCCCATAGTCCCAGGGATGCTGTCATTTGCTTCTTAGGATTTAAACAGTGGTGCAGTATTTTTCCTGGTGGAATTCTATCATCAGGGAAAATACTGCGGGATTCACAACGTGGCAGTGCCAGGCACGCCCACTTTGTAAGTCACATGGTATTTTTCCCAAAGGAGCGGAAAAAGTAAATGAGGCCCTTAGCTTCCTAAATCTAGACAAATGAAGTAGCCCTTAAATGTAAGTGAATTTTCAGAAGAAGACGTAGAGGACTAAATTTGACTGTACATCCCCCGAGATTGAGGTGCCTAAAATTTAGGCACCTCAGTCTGGGCACTGAGCAAGTTTTGAAAACTGACCCCTAAAAGGCTCATGCATACCACGTTCTTTGTTACCTGTGCTAACTCCCTTACTATGCTCACTAAGCTTTAGCACATAGGCTCATCAGTGTTGTAGCCATAATTAGCTGTATTGGCAAAACTAAGAAATGTACTCTTTAGAATAACCCTTTTGTGATTTGGAACTTCTGTATAGGTATTAATTTGCTGTGAGGCTCCAAAACGGATAAAAGTCATCAGTTTAACTTTCAAATGCATGACTGTGGTACAGATTAAATCCATACCCTTCAGAACTTTAAGCGGCAAGCAGGATTACCTTGGAGTGGCAGGGTTCGAAGACCGTACTCTTTATGATGTTGCAGCGCTGCTGGGCCCAAATATTTCTATAGGGGTTGCTAACGCATGGATCAATCATGGCCATATCTGGACAGTTGAAGACACTCCAGCTCCTGCCGAAACTCTGCACGTTCGTCTCCACAGACTGTCCGATGGTTGTGAAGTCATTGCTTTTGCTGTAATCAAAGTTTCCGCAAAGACCACATACTCTACCCTGAGAGAGGATAAAACAGGTTCAGAGTTTCAAGCTGAGTTTAAGACACCAATTCATAAACTGCCACGTCCCACACTTATTCCCTCATGTGATCACATGATTTTATGGTAAAGAAATCTTAATAGTTACAACAAGCAGTGCCCAGCAGTCTGGCATAAAAAAAACACCTCTATGCCCGTTCAACCCCCTTTCTCCACAAACTATGATGCCCCATTTATACTCATGGAGGGAGGAGGGAGTGCTACAAACTCTTTTAGAAATGTGCAAATTGCAATTTTGCAAACTTTCATAGCATCTCTGTAAATTGAATTCAGGCATTAGTGCATATTTTTCACAATTAGTATATGTTTTGGCTTTTTTTATTTTGTAATTAGTGGGAAAGTCTGTCATTAAATGATGGGCAACCTCGAGGGAGGCTTACCCTGTCCCCCCTTGTCACTCTGCTACCCGCCTTCCTGCTCCCCGCTCCCCGCTCCAATCCTTGACTTCCATCCCACCTTCTTCCCTTCCCTCTTCCCTTCTGCCCTCTGCATCTCCCCAGATGCCAGCTCCGGTGCCCCTTTGGCTGGTGAGCCTTGGGCTCTCTACTAGCCACTCTGTTTCCTTCCATCGACTCCGCTGTCACTTTATGTTGGCAGGTCCTGAGCTCCCCGCCAGCCCTACTGTTGAAATCCAGCGGCGATGCACCGCCTCCCGCTGCTGGGGCCTGAACTCTCGTTCAGCTGCACTGCTTGGCTCTCCCGGCACAGCCAAATCCTTTATTGGCAGATGCTATGTGCAATCCATCCACACCTGCGCGCACACCCGCGGTGACAATAACAAATGCCATGCAAATTGACTTTTAAGAATGGAATTTTTAAAATTTTCATTTCTGCTCTCATACTATAAAATCATAGAAAAGGGTGTTTTCATATAATAAATGGCACCACCACACTATAAGTGAACACTGGAGGTCATCAGCTATGTGTCATTATATTAACTTCTCCTGGACACTTTATTGTTTTCACCTGCAAATCACATTTTGAACATAACAGAAATAATGAAAGTGCTGAGGCCAAACTACAATTAATTGTCCATCAGCCCCTGCTCAAAATCTACAATTCATTTAGGTGATTGTGAACAAGTCATAATCATGGATCACTTCCATCAGGGAATTCCTGCTGGCCTGAGTGTGTACCACTCTCTCTTCTGATGGAAAGTCTATTAGAAATAATTACCTGGATGGGAGATCACTAGAGGTTGTTGTTTGTTTACTTCAGCTCAATAATCCCGCAATGCCATACACATCAAGGTGGGTAACAATCAAACATTTAGCAAATAACAATGTATTAAAATCTCAACCTACTTTACTCCATCTCACCCCATTAAAACCACAATTTGATCTTGTACTAATCCCCTTTTCAAACAATCCCTAGTACTCTAAAAGCCTTAACCTACTGACAATGGTTAGGCCTCTTTGGCCAACATAATCATTCATCCAGAGAAGGTAGCACTCTCTGCATTCTTCCAATTCCCCGAATTCTTGGTTGATGTAAAATCCAAGGTAAATTTTTGCCAGCTTTCTAAATTTCAAGTTATCTGGCTCGCTATAAATTACATATGGAACCCTATCCCACAAACCCAGAGTATAATAACTAAAAGCAGTGTTAGGTGTCACTGAGAACCAGGCCGATCCCAAAGAAGAGGACAATGGAAAATGAAGGAGCCACTTTTCTATTTAAATAATGCCTGTTGTTCCATTTTAAGACTAAGAGTTTGTGAACTGTCTGCCCTCTGAAATAGAGTAGAAGTTTAAGATCAGTAAACACATCATTTGATGCAACTTATTTTTGCTGTATGTAAATAAGCTTTGACATAACTATCTGCTACTAATTGTACTTCAAATAAAATCCTTCAACTATCACCTGTGTGGAAAATACGATTTATGTTATAGTCAGAGTTAAGGTAAGAGATTTTCCCACTGGAGGGCTTTGAGGAGTACATTTTCTCCCAGAGGAAACAACCCAGCACGGCACACCAAGGCTGGACAGATCTCTTGTATGGTAGGATAGTTCAACTGGTGAGGACTGAAGCTAGCTGGTTACTTCTATGTGAAAGAGGAGTAGATCTTTAAACACTTGTTCGTTTTTCATCATTTCATTACAATAAATCACTCAATCACAGTGTTGGTGCGTGTTTTATTCCTGCCCCTGTCAGATCCACATTTGGTAAAGTCACCCGACTCCATACACCTCCAATCCCTCCTTCATCCTTTTCCCCTGCTCACTTCCATCTTCCCTACCTACTCAGCTATTCTGTGTCCTAAATTGGGCAGACTGCATAGGCTAGCCCTGTCAGAGCATGCCTACTATCCCCACAGAGGCAGGGAAAAGAAACCTGTATGTCTGGTGCAGGCATGTTTCCCTAGATTTTAAATACGCCCTAGAGGCTCTGCAATCTTAACTCTTAATCCCGCCTTTTATCTGATTTTTTGCTCTAGTAATGATAATTTTAACGTGCTCTTATTATAAATAGCATTTATATTTGTATTTTAACATTTTTATTGTATTTTATATTCCAATGTGCAATATATTCTTTATAATTTTTGTGTTTAATATATTTTCTTTAATTACGTAATTTAATGAATTTATGACGGAAGTGCCGAACGTCGGTATATATAAACCAATAATAAATAAAAATAAAATAAAGAATGGCCATTGCAGACCATGTGAGCAGCAGGGACACTGTGTACTGCCCTGCTACCTCCAGACAAAGATTAGGGGTCTTGTGGGAGGTTAGGGTCTAGGTAGGAGTAGAAAGGAATGATCACTTGTAACAAATCTCTCTTTTCATGACCCTTTCCTAATTTGGGGAAAATGAGCGCTGGTTTCCTTTTGCTGTTTAATACTTACGGAGTAGGAAGATCCAAGTTGAATCATCACCGTTGTTTTCCGGTCCCAAAAGATCATTAGTGAAATGGATGTTTTGATCACCATATAAGTCCCTGAGAAGTATGCACTGTAAAATACCATCGGACCTGGCTCTTGGTTTACCAGTTGAATTTGATCTTCCATAAGTCTGATTTCAGTGCCCTAAAACAAGCAAAGAAAGATAGTGGCACATTTATGTAATTTATCATTCTGCGTGTTTGAACAGAATACTGTTCAAACACGCCAGTTTCTAAAATTCTAGCAATGTCACTGTTTCTGCATAGGCAAAGTAGCAGAGAGGAGATTGGTTAAAGCACTGGCACATAAATAACCTTCAACACAAAATCTCAGTTTGTGTATGTGTAAAGAGGTCAGAACAGTGGTCCCTTACTAGTGATTTCACTGCCTAAAGACACTGGAAGATGAGGTAAAAGAACGAGAATGTAGTGGTTTTCTGACACTCCCAAATGGGAGGTGTCCTTCTACATTCGATGGTTTACCAAACCTCATGAATCCACTTGCCTCTGGGGTTCTTCAGACCTCTGTTTCTAAGAGACATGGTCTTGGGCAGTAGCATCTCCTAGGGGGGAGGACTACGTGTCCTGTGTTATGTCCTGAAAAGATGGCAGGAGCCCAAGGTTGAGATGCCCAGACCATCAGGACTTGGAAAACATTTGTCTTGGGGAATTACTGAAGATCCAAGGAAGAGAACTCCAGGGAGAGAGGAGTTAATCTCAAACTCCACCATCTGTCTCAAAGAGAATGCTACAGAGGTTGGAGAAAAAATAGGATTAATCTTTATGGGGTGTCAGAGGGAAGACTGCCCGGCCCAGAGAAGTTCCATCAGAGCATCACAAGGGACTTTCTGCCGAAGAGCAGCAGGACTTCCAATTCCTGTTGAGGAGGTAGCTGCATCCAAGTTTGCTGGTATCATTTACATCTCCAATCAAGTTTCAGTAAAAGGATTTTATTTGTTGAGCAGCAGCTGTATGCCTCCGTGTTTTTATGCCGAGCTATTGCAGAAGACCTCTAAATACCTCCCAAAGGGCACCAAAAGGCTTTACCTTTCCCTCTGAGTGAGAGGAAGCTGGGAGAATGGACGCTGACATGGCCCCATGATCTCCCCCGTGAAACCTGCTGCTGAGGAAGAGTTGGGGCAGGGACTACAAAAGCGCTTACGCAGCGGTAAATACTAACCCCAAGCTTCAGTCTGAGGGTCCTTAAGCAGATGGCATCGTTCTTCCCGCAGGGAGTGTTTTCCACAATTACCTGGAAAGTGCCCTGCTCTGGGTTATTCGGGCAAAAGTCCTAAGAGGAAAGACAGAAAAGGTTATTAGATATCTGCTCCCCCTGACCAGGAAGTATAAAAGGTTAGTGGAAAGGAGGGCAATTTTCAAAGCCATTTGTGAAGGTAAAAACAAAGGTTTCACTCACAAAAACGGGGTCTTTGAAATCTGCCCACTCTGTGTGCAGATAAAAGTACACAGGTAGCGACGCTGCGGGCGTAATTTTATCTGTGGTTAAAGGAGACATTCCAGAGATGGGGTAAGGGAAGAGGGGTGTGCAGGCCAAATAATATTGTTTCGATTCATTTTGTTTTGGTAAGGGAAGGTTCTCAGCTGAGTTTTGTTTCCTTGGGGGCTTTTTTTTCTTCCTTTCATTTTATTTTGGCAAATAGTCACCGATATTCAGAAATAGTGCGCACTGAAAGCAAAAGAAAAACAACAAGATTGTGGGGTGTTTTTTTTTCTATCATTCGTTTTCATAAATGACACAGACAATGCCATGACATTGCCCATTTCATTTCAAATTAAAACGCATCCCTATTAAGGCGGAGTTTGAAACTACGTGCTTCCTTTTGAATTGTACAAAGTGCCCGTATATTTTTAGGCATTCAAAGACCCTGCATGGAAAGGAGGTGCCAATTTGTGTGGTTGCTGTTTCTTAGGCAATTTTCGAAGGGAGGAAACGGGTTGTAAGGTTGATGAGTTGGATGAAGTCCTACATCAAGGAGAACTGCAGACTGAATTTGATGTCTGAAGATTAGTGCTTTTTAGTGATCACGGGGCTCCTGAAAAAGCTTTATGTGAAACAACGGCCGCTGTTGAGCCATGGTCACTATGATTGAATTACATTAGAACTTTTAATACAATACAAAAAATAGATTAAAAAGTCTATCACAAATGATGGAGCTGTCCCGTTTAATAAGAGGGCACGGTGTCAGGCTTGCTGATGCGTTTGTTTATTGACATTTGCAAGACATACAAGTACATTTGTTAATGGATTCGGGATTTGCTTTTTGGTATCACTATTAAATGTTAGCCTGCCAGCCATGCCTATAGGCTAACATTTAACAAAATCTTAGAATATGTGCTAAATTTAACTTGGTGCTTCAGTAAACTCAGCTTTTTTTGTATATAAGGTAGATAATAGATAACTAGCTCATTTTACAAGCAAATATAAGTTGATTTCAAATGTGTACATATATGTCTGTTAATAAGGTTTTCACCTGTGCTATATCGGAAGTGAATCCATTCACTAATTTGTGTACATGCACACTATTAATGGTCTTTAGTGACTCAGCCCTACTGAGTTTATTTTATTTATTTTTTATTTAAGATATTTTTATACTGTCTTTAACAATAGCAATTGAGCAAAACGGTTTACAATAATGTTAAAATAAAATTAATTAATTAATAAAATTAATTCTGCCAATAATTTGTAGTTTACCAAGATGGAATTTAAATATACAGTGAATTTTCTAAATAGAAAAACATGAAAGCTTTACATTTAATAGAGAATTTGATATGCAAATCACCACACTGTGCATCTCTATTATCCAGGTATGTACTTTTAGTAAAAACAAGCATGAACAAATGATTTAAGATGTGGTACTGGCAAGTATTCTGTAGCATACCAAGTTAAAAGGAATTAAGTAGTTATTAATCTTATGGGGTGCAATGAAACATAGAAACAAAACAGCTGAAAAAGACCATACAGCCTGTCCAGTCTGCCCATCCACACAACTGCTCAGCTCTACAATATCTCTCGCTCCCTCAGAGATCCCCTATGCTTGTCCCATGGTTTTGAATTCAGTTACTGACTTTGTCTCCGCAACTTCCATGGGAGGCTGTTTTATGCATCCATAAGTAAAAAAAATACTTCCATAGATTATTCCTCAGTCTACCCCCCTTTCATTCTCATCTCATGAGCCATCATCTCCTTTCTGTTGAAAGAGACACACCTCCTGTGCCCTGATACCGCTGAGGTGTTTAAATGTCTCCAGTATTTCTCCAACTCTCCTTTCTTCTAGGGCAGAGCTTTCCAAACTTTTCATGTTGGTGACACACTTTTTAGACAAACATAATTTCACGACACGGTAATTCAGTCTACTAGTAAACCAGAGGTTAAAGGTTAAACGGACGAAACATATTTCGACAATTTATGTATGTTTCCTTAAATATATACATAAATAAAATGTTTCACGACACAACCTATCTCATGAAAACCTTAAATTTATATTAAAAATATATATTCCAAAATTCATGTTATTGTTATAATTTATGAGAAACAATAATAAAACAAATTGTCTGTCCCCCACACACTCATCTCTCTCCTCCCCCCAGCACATGTCTGTCCCCCCAGCACGTTTGCCCCCCACTCACTCATCTCTCTCCCCCCAGCACATGTCTGGCCCCCACACTCATGTACCTCGTCTTTTTGATTGTTGCCAGTTAAGTGCTTCACTCCCTTCCATGATCACCAGACACTGCTGCTTGCAGTCAGTACTCCTGATGGCCAGGCCTCATCGGCAGCAGCAGCCAATGCAAGGATGGCTGGGCTCGTTCCACCCAACAAGCCCCCCAAAAAAACGCGATTGACAGCAAAAATCACCCAATAATAAGCAACCCATAAACTGAAAAAAAAAAGTGAATCTCTAGGAAAAAAAAAGCCCAAACTCGCATCAGAGTTGACCGGGCTTGCGCGACACACCTGCACACTGCAGGCGACACACTAACGTGTCCCGACACACAGTTTGGAAAGCTCTGTTCTAGGGTATACATGTTTAGATATTACTGAGGTCCATATTCAAAAACCATTTAAACAGATATCTGAAAAGGTATACGTTTAAATGGCTTAGCCACGATATTAAATGGCTTATTCGCCTAAATTCTTGTCGGATTGTTATCCGGCGAGAATTTAGATGGATAGGTCGGAGATGTTCCTGGGACGGGAGGTAGGCATTCCAGGGAGGAGCGGCATTAGCCGATTAACCTAGCCGGCTAACCCTGGCCGCGTCGTAGAGCTAGTCTAAAGTTAGCTAGATATACATATCCGGCTAACTTTAACATAGCTGGGTATATTCAGCATCACTGCTATGCCGCTGAATATCCCGGTTAAGTTAGCCGATGTGTCCAGGTACCTTACCTAGCTGTTCAATAGATGAATATACAGCCATAAGTCTATTACAATATGCTTTACAATGAAGATTACTGACCCATTTTAATAGCCATCCTCTGGAATGACTCCATCCTATTTATATCCTTTTGAAGATGCAGTCTCCAGAACTGTACGCGGTATTCCAAAAGAGGTTTTACAGAGATTTATGCTTGGGCAATATCATCTCCTTTTTCTGTTAACCATTCCTCTCCCTATGCACCCAATCATCTTTCTGGCTTTTGCCATTGCCTCATTGATATTATCAGATTTCACCACCCCAAGATCCCGCTCTTGTTTTATGCATAGAAGAATTTCACCCCTAGACAGTACTGATCTCTTGGGTTTTTGCAGCCCAAATTTATTTATTTATTTTATTTATTTGGAGATTTTTATATACCGCTGTACGTAAAGGTCTACATCACCTCTGTTTACATTAAACAAAAACTTAGCACAAGGCTTTACAAGTAATAGGTTAAACAGTAAGTAAACAATAAATAGCAACAGGTGACTGTATTTTTTAGTATTAAATCTTAGCTACCAAACTCTAGACTATGGGCCAGATTTTAATAGCTACGCGCGGGCGCAGATTTGTGCGCGCAACACGGCGTGCACAAATCTACGCCCGATTTTAATGCATGTGTGCGCAGCCGCACGCATGTTATAAATTCTTGGCTCTGTGCGCGAAAGGGGGTGCACACTTGTGCATCTTGCGTGCGCCAAGCCCTAGGGGAGCCTCGATGGCTTTCCCCATTCCCTCTGAGGCTGCTCCGAAATTGGAGCGGCCTCGGAGGGAACTTTCCTTCCGCCCCCCACCTTCCTCTCCCTTCCCCTCCCTTCCCCTCCCTTCCCCTACCAAACACACCCTCCAGCCCTACCTAAATCACCCCTCCTATCTTTATTTTATAAGTTGCGCCTGCCTCCAGGCAGACATAGGTTTTTGCGTGCCAGCCGAGTGCCGGCGCGTGATCCCCCAGCACGGCCACTATGCTGGAGGCCTCGGTCCTGCCCCTGCCCTGCCCCCGGACCACCACGTCCCGCCCACTCCCCGCCCCTTTTTTCAAGCTCCGGGATATACTCGTGTCCCGGGGCTTGCGTGCGTCACCGGGCCTATGCAAAATAGGCTCGGCGCACGGAGGAGCGGGTTTAAAAGGGTTACGCGCATATATTACGCGTGTAACCCTTTTAAAATCTGCCCCTCTGCCTCAAGCTTCACTAGATCCCTCCTCATATTTCTGAGTGGAGGAGTAGCCTAGCAGTTAGAGCAGCAGACCACAAACCAAAGAAGTCAGGGCTCAAATCTCACTTTGTAACCTTGGGAAAATCACTTCACCATCCATTGCCTCAGGTACTAAGGTAGGGTCCTGTTTATTAAGCATTTTTCCCATAGACCCAGACAGTTTTTCTGCAGTATCACTTACGAAAATGTTGAAGCATTTCAAAGCCGAATCCCTGCAGCACACCTCTCCTAATGCCCCGCTCCTCAGATTAAGCTCCGTTTACCTCTACCCTTTGTCACCTCCCTCTCAACTAATTTCTAACCCAATTAATTAATGAATCACTTTAGGGCCCATACCAAACGTGTCCAGGCTTTACCAGTCTCTAATATTTCCCAGTGATTTTCTACCTAGGGATAGTAGGAGGGGTTTTGAATTTTAGAATTCCTCCCATTGATGTAACCCCATCTTTTTTGGGGGTATGGCATCTAGGGTATATAATCTAGGGTACATGCTCAGTGCTTTTTTGGGAAGGAGAAAATGGAGAGTCGGTGAGGAGAGCAGCTGGAGATTCCCAAGGATCTCATGCAAATTGTTGGAGGTGTAGGAGATTCCCTCCCGGATTTTAGCTTAGGAGAAAGAAATCCCCCTCCAGGATTTCAGTCACTGTTGAGAAGTTTGGATCCTTCCAGGATCTTGAGGAACAACAGAAGAGTTGGAAATTCTTCACAGGGTCTCAAGAGAAGATTGTCTAATTCTTTTTGGGTGGGCTTCTGCTCATCACTTTTCACATGTGGACATTGATGAATTTCTGAGTAAGATTTTTGGACTTTGAACTTGACTGGTCTGAAGGGAAGAGCGTACCTCCGGTATCCCAGGTCACCTGAGTGACCTGAAGAAGGAAGAGTAAGAAGAAATCGAGGTGTTTTGAGATAAGGACTGGTTATCTGGCTAAATGCCTCTGAATATGGACTTCCTTATGTTTGGTATCCTGGCTAGCTTGCAGCTAACATGCTTAACGACTAGTCAGTACAACAGAACAAATAAAGAGTCTGATTTTGAAAATCATTTACTCGAGGAAATGGCTTTTGAAAATTGCTATGATAGTATATTATATTTACATGCATAACTCCTTTGAAAATTGCCTCCAAAGAGCATAATGGAGACCAGAACCCAAAATAATCACCCAGCACATAATAATTATGGACATGAAAACTCATGGAGATAATTTACAACCTAGTCAAACCTGTGATGCTGCATCCTGGGGATCATTTACCCCTTAGCTGGACCCTATGATCTACCTCTTGGGGTTCATCTATTTAACCCTTAGCTAGACTCTGTGATGCTGTATCCTGGGGTTCATTTACTGCCTATTCAGACATTGTGATGATGCATAATGGGGATAATTTATAGTGATGTGCAAAGCATGCTTCGTTTTTGGCCCACCATGGGAAATATCGTATTTTCCGCGGTTCGGGCCTTTGAAATTCGGGGGGACCCGGATTTCAGGTTAGTGTGCACTAACAGGGTTTAAAATGTTAGTATGCACTAACCTGAAAATTAATTTTTCCCGAAATTTCAGGAAAAATTTGTTCGGGATTCGTTGTCCCTGAAACAGGACGAATGCACATCCCTAATAATTTACCCTACTGCTGTAAAATGATGCTTCATCCTGATGATCATTTACCCTCATAGCCCAGTAGTAAGATACTCCGGTCCTTGAATGCCATAGACAGGTCTGATTTTCAGGATATCCACAATGAATATGCATGAGATATATTTGTATACAAAGGAGGCAGTGCATGAAAATAAATCTCATACATAATCATTGTGGATCTTCTAAAACCCAGAACTGTTTGTAGCACTTGAGGACCAGCATTGGCTACCCTTACATAGCCAATCACTATAAAGATACTATAACAGAAAACAGAAATATGCATATGTATGGCAGAGAATAAAGATTGCTTCCACTGTAACAAGGTAATACAGATTTAAAAAAAACTTAAAATTTGATACCTGGGATAGAATATAGTCACAGTCTCCAATGAAGTCAAACCATGTTCCATCATAGTTCAAATAGTGGCCATTTCCGTACACCGTGCAGGTGCTGTCACAGGATTGCTGTGTGCAGATCCATTGATTGTTCTGGCAAGTGCTGTCAAGTTTGCATATGCAGAATACAAACATAACATATGTTAGGTGCATGGAAACCTAGAAGGTAACTTTCAAACCAGCACATCATGCACACATTTGTGTGTGTGCGTCGGCCCGTGCCCAGGGACACAGCTGTTTTATAACTTTTGCATGTGTATGTGCGCAAGCTATAAAATAGCCTACCTGTATGCACATGTCCACCTAATTTTAAATGGGGGTTCACATATATCCCACTTCTACCGCGGAAGTCAGGGGATTTTAAAAGGGGTGCCCGCCCACGCCATTCACAGTTTATCAGTTCATCCATCAGTTTACCCAGTTAACAGCTAGGAGCTCCAATCCCCCTGGCTTGATAGCCAACACTCCCCCCAGTTTCCCCAGAACCTTTAAACCCCTGCGAAATGGCTCAATCCTTTTTATTTTATAACTTACACCTTGCCCATAGCAGACGTAAAGTACGTAAGTATTTATGCGCACACCTCTTGGCCAGGCCCTGAAACACTTATGCCCCACCCAGACCACGCCCATGTGCCACCCCTTTTTGGAAACTTTTGAGATGTACATGCTGTGGCATTTATGCGTGTATATGGGTGCTTTTTTAAAATACGATTGGCAAGCGTGGGCCTGACTTCTTCATGCATTCCCTAATTTCCATGTGCGCCAGGCTTTTTAAATTCACCTTAGAATATAATTAGTGTCTTTCAAGTAGTGTAGTGATGGAAATGCTGCCATGATATAATATAATTTGAGAATCCTCATTGAGTATAATAGTGGTGATTTCTGGGTTTGTGACTAGAGAGTAATGTTTAGAAAGACCTATTACACTAGATCCTGCAGTATACAGTACCATGTATTGCACTGGACTTGGATGGTTTCTCCAGATTGATATGGCTTCCCCCCTTGCATACATGGGCACTGCTCGCTAGGAATGCAGTTGCCATTGCCATCAGACACCAGTCCATCAGGACAGACACATCCAGAGACACAGCCAGTACTGTACTGTAGACAGAAAAAAGAAAGAGTGCATTGTATTTCAAGAAAGAGAGTAGACACATAATAGTAAAAATATATTGGAAATTAAAGCAAAACATTTACAAGTCATTATGAAAGATCATTTGTCAAAGGTTATAAATGTTCTAGCAGTATCCACACTTTTTCCCCAAGCAACTGAAGGATCCATCCAAAGAAAGGGAGGAAAATGGAGCAGATAGCTGGCCTTGGAGCTTCAGACATGCAGTAGACTACTTTTCCCAGTGTGCCTGGGACAGAGGATGTGCATTATTTAAAAATGAATAAGGCATCCAAACCAAATCACGCACATTTGTTTGGGTTCATCAAAAATTACAACAAAAGACAAGTGACCCAAAAATCGATGAAAATTTCCATTTGTAATAATTTTTGTTTCCTGTTAAAGTCCATGTGACAAGCAAATGTGTAGGGTTGTCTTTCTTCTAAAGGCAGTTATCACACTTCAACTTTAGACTGCTAGAGCTAGGAGTGGAAATAGACACAAAAAAAGCCTTGAATCAGGACCAATCTAGGTGAAACATGTTTTTAACCTGCCTATTCTAGCTTGCACCTGCATGGACTAACAATGACTTCCTCCTTTTTTTTTTCATCCTGAAACTGAAAGTTAGAATAGGCATACATTTTGAGCTCTGTCTCTGGGTGGGAGGAGAGAATGGTTTGATTTTGAGCTTTGAGAGCTGATTAAAAATTGAGTAAACATAGACTATGAAGTAAAATGTGAGGTGGGCTCTAGGTCTTCTGTTTCCTCTAGTCAGGCACTCATTTTGTTACTGTGCATTTAATTATGTGTTTGTTTTTGCAGAGACACAGTATACACATGTAGCTGCATTAGCTCAAAAACAGAGCGGAAGGGAAACTCAATGTGGGTTCACTGGCACTACTGATACAGAGATTTTCAAACTGTAGAAGTACACTGCAGTGTGTGTGTACTGACTAGGAAAGGAGCCAGGCTTGAACTTTTGTTTCTCTGAGTCTCATCTTGTAGTGGAAAAGTGGTGTGCTGGAATTCCAAAAATGGTGTCGTCTGCTGAAAAGAACAGTACCGCTACTTAGGCGCAGGACGTGTGTGTGGGAGAGAGTAATGAAATGAGGCGTACACACTAACACTACCTGCAAAAAGATAAATCTCTTTCCTTTTTTGTTTATAATTTAAAATGTTTATTGAAAGAATAGAACTTTCTATCCAGTGCACATGCAAAATATAAGAACAACAATACAAACCAAAATAAATGCTACACAGCAGGATAATGTGGAGACAACTATACATAAGAAACAATAGCATTAAAAACAATATATTCACCTGCAATTTATGTAACTGGAACTTGAAGTACATGGAAAATAATCAGTCACTAAATTTTCTGTTAAAAGAAATTCTATCCCCATAAGAACTCCCAAATCTCCAGTCCTGAAGATAGTAATAATTTAATTTCCAAGGTTTAAAAGCAAAGAAAACATAGAAAATAAGTAAGGCCTAAATCAATAGCCAGCCCTGAAAATGAATTTTCAAAAATAAAAATAAAACTGGTTCAATGATACTCTGATGGGGCAACGTCCCTTTTGTAAAATTGAAAATTGGTGCCCAAATGGTATCAAGTATAGTTGGTTTGGCCCTCGTTACCAAAGTGAGCTCTTACATAGCTGCAATGTCTTCAGCTTTCTGCATCCAATCATATCAAGATGACGAGCATTCATTTTTTTCATTTTCTCATCAAGACTACGCTTGCTGCTAACAGATGTTGAATTAATTATTAAGGCCTCCAAGGAGCATTGTCCTGTGTATCTTCCTCCCAACAAGAAGACTAACAAGATTCAGCCCTGTAATCTTGGTGAAGGATTTATATACCAACCCCAAATGTTTTTGATAAAAGGTTAATCCCACCAAATGTGAAAAAAGGAACCATGTTTTCTGCAATTAAATAGGAAAAACAGTGGCGTCCACTTACTAATCCTAACAAGGGCTAGATATGATCTTAGTAAGCTCTTCAATTGTGTATTCACTAAGCTAAGGGAAATAGAGCAACAAAAAGTATATTTCCAAATCAATGGCCAAAAACTCCTGTCATCCTGCTCTCCCCATAACTATTACCTACTCTTCATATAATGAGGAAGGGCAAGCCAATCCTTAGCCAAAGCTGATGTGAAGGAGTGGCCTTACTACCCCTCCTTAACCTGTGCAGGATCAGGGTAGATGCCTGGTCCACCTTAAATCCCCACAGAAGGAGAGAACTCTGTACTAGGTGGTAAGAGTCCTGTGGGTGGGACCAGCTGGGGAGGTTAAATGGCAGAGCCCAGCTGGGATCAGCAGATCAGAAGAGCAGGTGTAAGTCTCCAGGAGAGGTCAACTCCTGTACACATTGTTGTCCTAAAGGTGACTTGGTCGCTATGAAAGGGCAGCTCCAGTATACACCCTGTACGTGAATGGTGATTGTTACTGTGATTACTGCTGAAGGTAAGCAGATATGCTATGAGTTCATGTGTGCAGTAAATAAAAGTACTCAAAGAAGGCTTGACCGCTCATTTTCTGTATCACGTATGGTGCCAACTGTGGGATTTTTTCTCTACACAAGCAGCGACAGATTCACGAAGTCGGACCGGCCCGGGTATTCGCCACCCAGGCCGGTCCAGGACACATCACGTGGTCTGCCAAGCGCGGCTCTGTCATGGCCTCGCATGGCAGACCATGTGACTAGAGCAATTAGCCCACCGGGGGATGCCCGATCCCCCAATAGGCCAATCCGCCCCGTACACAAGGCTCAGAGAAAACCCAAGTCTCCAAGGGTAGGAACAGGGAAAATAAAAAAAAGTTTGTTGTGTGTGTGGCCTGCCAAGAAGATTGGAGGCAAAGCAGTACTGCAGTGTGCACCAGAGCACTGAAGAGTAAAATGGTGTGGCTCTAAACAAGGTAAAGAGCTCAAGAACCTGTGGCACTAAACAGGGTAAAGAGCTCAAGAACCTGTGGCACTAAACAAACAGGGTAAAGAGCTCAAGAACCTGTGGCTCTAAACAAGGTAAAGAGCTCAAGAACCTGTGGCTCTAAACAAGGTAAAGAGCTCAAGAACCTGTGGCTCTAAACAAGGTAAAGAGCTCAAGAACCTGTGGCTCTAAACATGGTAAAGAGCTCAAGAACCTGTGGCTCTAAACAAGGTAAAGAGCTCAAGAACCTGTGGCTCTAAACAGGGTAAAGAGCTCAAGAACCTGTGGCTCTAAACAGGGTAAAGAGCACAAGAACCTGTGGCTCTAAACAGGGTAAAGAGCTCAAGAACCTGTGGCTCTAAACAAGGTAAAGAGCACAAGAACCTGTGGCTCTAAACAGGGTAAAGAGCTCAAGAACCTGTGGCTCTAAACAAGGTAAAGAGCTCAAGAACCTGTGGCTCTAAACATGGTAAAGAGCTCAAGAACCTGTGGCTCTAAACAAGGTAAAGAGCTCAAGAACCTGTGGCTCTAAACAGGGTAAAGAGCTCAAGAACCTGTGGCTCTAAACAAGGTAAAGAGCTCAAGAACCTGTGGCTCTAAACAAGGTAAAGAGCTCAAGAACCTGTGGCTCTAAACAAGGTAAAGAGCTCAAGAACCTGTGGCTCTAAACATGGTAAAGAGCTCAAGAACCTGTGGCTCTAAACAAGGTAAAGAGCTCAAGAACCTGTGGCTCTAAACAGGGTAAAGAGCTCAAGAACCTGTGGCTCTAAACAGGGTAAAGAGCACAAGAACCTGTGGCTCTAAACAGGGTAAAGAGCTCAAGAACCTGTGGCTCTAAACAAGGTAAAGAGCACAAGAACCTGTGGCTCTAAACAGGGTAAAGAGCTCAAGAACCTGTGGCTCTAAACAAGGTAAAGAGCTCAAGAACCTGTGGCTCTAAACAGGGTAAAAAGCTCAAGAACCTGTGGCTCTAAACAAGGTAAAGAGCTCAAGAACCTGTGGCTCTAAACAGGGTAAAGAGCACAAGAACCTGTGGCTCTAAACAAGGTAAAGAGCTCAAGAACCTGTGGCTCTAAACAGGGTAAAGAGCTCAAGAACCTGTGGCTCTAAACAAGGTAAAGAGCACAAGAACCTGTGGCTCTAAACAGGGTAAAGAGCTCAAGAACCTGTGGCTCTAAACAAGGTAAAGAGCTCAAGAACCTGTGGCTCTAAACAGGGTAAAGAGCTCAAGAACCTGTGGCTCTAAACAGGGTAAAGAGCACAAGAACCTGTGGCTCTAAACAAGGTAAAGAGCTCAAGAACCTGTGGCTCTAAACAAGGTAAAGAGCTCAAGAACCTGTGGCTCTAAACAAGGTAAAGAGCACAAGAACCTGTGGCTCTAAACAAGGTAAAGAGCTCAAGAACCTGTGGCTCTAAACAGGGTAAAGAGCTCAAGAACCTGTGGCTCTAAACAAGGTAAAGAGCTCAAGAACCTGTGGCTCTAAACAGGGTAAAGAGCTCAAGAACCTGTGGCTCTAAACAAGGTAAAGAGCACAAGAACCTGTGGCTCTAAACAAGGTAAAGAGCACAAGAACCTGTGGCTCTAAACAAGGTAAAGAGCTCAAGAACCTGTGGCTCTAAACAAGGTAAAGAGCACAAGAACCTGTGGCTCTAAACAAGGTAAAGAGCTCAAGAACCTGTGGCTCTAAACAGGGTAAAGAGCTCAAGAACCTGTGGCTCTAAACAAGGTAAAGAGCTCAAGAACCTGTGGCTCTTATGACTCGTTTGATCAAAAAGAATTTGTTACAACTCAAAGAGCTCTCTGGTCAAATGTTTTATATTAATAGAGCTCAAAGTAAAATGTAGACTGCTTATCCCTCATGTTGCTAAAATCTTCCATTGAGACAAAGAGTGCCATGCAAAAAAACCAGAGACAATCAGAGAGCCACAAACCCGACTGCCTGGTGGGCCCCCAGGACAGGGTTGGGGGACCACTGCCCTAAAGCTATCAGTGGAGTATACGGGATAGAGAAAGGAGACCCTTTAAGAATTCTACAAACCCTGCCCCAGATTTTGAGCACAATATGATGTTCCTTAAAGCTATCCTCTCTTTTTCCTGGATTAATAAACTCATGCTGGTACAGGGGTAGGATAGATGATCAAACTCTCCAAGCTAGTCCAGTGGGTATAAGTAGAGGAGAAAGACCAGAAATAACAGCCTTAAGACAGCAGCACCAATAATATCACTCAAAGATTAGAAAACCCATCCTGCCTCTTTCTTTGAGGGATAACAATGTGCTGAGCCTTATTCAAGATCTTTTGCCAAATAAAATCTTCATCTTTTCAAAGAGCAAAAAAAAAAAATATATCTGGGGGCATGTTAATGGGTAACTGAGTAAAAAGAGAGAGTTTAGGGGAAAATCAGCATGATAGTAACACTGACCCTTCCTAACCAAGGCATGGCCGTATTTCTCCAGTGTCTCAGATTCAATGTAATATTAGTGAGCAATCTCGCATAATTTAAAGAATAAAAAGAGCCCACAACTCCTAAATATCTGAAGTTTACTATCAATCTGAAAACCACTTTGATATTTCTGTCTGACTAAATAGAATTCTGACCTTCGGAAGGTCTTGAGATGGATTGAGAAAAATCTCCTACAAGCTTGAGAGACCTCCAAACTGCTGAATTAGGTTAATCAAGTTTGGAAAAGAAAGGTAAAGGTCTCCAGCCATTCATACAGAGCAAAGCTAAAGGAGCAAAATGTTAAGGCTTTCATCATCCTTTCAGTTTATCGCCAAGGCCAAAATGGGATAGAACTGATAGGGGTAGATATTCAAAAGCTATTTAGACAGATGACTGAAAAGTGATCCATCTAAATGGCTCAGCCGTGATATTCTAGCTGGCTGTGGTGTGCAGTCAGGGCTTTTAAGGGATTCAGGGAATCTCCACCCTGGACCTTTTATTTTGGGAGAGGGGATTTCTTTTTTTCAGCTGCTTGTCTGTGCGGCCAATAGAAAGAGCAGCCTGTGGCTGCCTGCAGGTTGCTCAAGCACTGATTGCTTTGCTTTGGCTAGAAGGAGGTTCGGCCTTCTACCCTATGTGAAACGCAGGCCGGCAGGGAGTGTGGGACAGAATGTCCTCAGACTTGGAGCAGGCTTCTAAGCCCATGTGGATCCAAAGGCAGGCACTAAGAGGATAAATAGATGCTGTGTGGCTCTTTCTTCTGGGATCTCAGTGCTGGCATTTGAGCTGAGCTGAGAAAACATTCAGTGAGCTATGAGTGTCAGTGAGAGGGGAGGGGAAGCTGGGGAACAAGATGACTGGAGAATGAGAGGGGCTGGGAAGCAAGACTGCTGGGACTAGGGAGGAGTCTAGGTGGGGAGAAGGGGCTAGGGAACATGACTGCTGGTGGGGGGCTGGGTGGGGCGATGGGCTTGAGGAGCATGACTTGGGGGGCTAAGGATCAAGACTGCTGGGGGTTGAATGAGGCGAGGGGACTACTGGAGATGGAGAGAGGGAACTGGAGAGTATGACTAGGGTAGTCTTGGAGGGGAGGGGTTGTGGAACAAGACAGCTGGGGACTGGAAGGCTGGGTGAGGAAAGAGGATTGGGAAACAAGACTGTAGGGTCTGGGTGGGGAGAGAGGACTGGGGAGCATGACTGCTAGGGGCTAAAGGGGTCTAGGTGGGGATAGGGGCTGGGAAGCATGACTGCTGGGAATTGGGTGGTCTGGGTGGGATATGATAGAAGTCTACAAAATCCTGAAAGGTCTTGAACAAGTTAATGTAAATCAGTTATTTACTCTCTCTCAGATAAAAGCACTTGGGGGGGGGGACGGGACACGGACTCCATGATGTTAGCAAGTATCTCAATTAAAACAAATCAAGGAAAATTCTTTTTACTTAATGCATAGTTAAGGTCTGAAATTCATTGCCAGAGGATGTGATTATATCAATTAATGTAACTGGGTTTAAAAAAGGTTTGGATAAGTTCCCAGAGGAAAATCCATAAACTGCTATTACAGTAATTAATAAGCAATAGTAGCTTGGGATTTATCTGGGTACTTGCCAGGTACTTGTGACTTGGATTGGCCACTGTTGGAAACAGGATACGGGGCTTGATGGACCCTTGGTCTGAGCCAGTATGGCATTTTCTTAAGTTCTTATGATAAGAAAATTTTCTTGCACAGTCTATGACCTTAATAAAAGTCTTCCTTTTTGGAATATTTAGCAGTCACACACCTTAATTTCCTGCTAATTTACACTTAGAGGGAAGCATCAGTAAGATAAGGAGAGAAAAGGAAACGGAGCTTAGTGACATAGCAAGCCATGGAGTAGCTGGACTGGTACCAGCAGGCTACAACACCCCAAAAACCAACTGGATTGATGCTGACCAATTAGTAGTGGCTAAATACCATCCAGTAGGGCCATGAGGATGAAGGTGACTGGATATTTGGGAACAGCTTCACTAGCTTTTAGGCAATAGTCGTGCTGGTTTTAGAAACTATTTAGATTATTAGAACTTAGTGGTCGGACATGGGGAGAGGGTGGGATTGGGTATTTCCTTAGGGAATTGGGAATTTGTATGCTCATTTACCTGAAATAGTAGAGAACCAAACAGAAAAACAAGAAAAACTGACTTGGATAAGAAGCATACCCTACAAGTGGTCAGGCTCCTCTGACAGCAATGCTGGAAACAACAATGTTGCTGCAAGAGTAGAACTGGAAGTCGCCAGGAGCACTCCCAGCTAGGGTTTGTAGAGGAGGGACTAGGGGAAGTGGAGAAAGGTAGAGTCCAGGTTGCATATTGATTCGAGGAGTTTATAGTAAGTGCTTAGGGACATCAATTGCTGCACTTATTTTTAGTTAGGTTGGGAAACCCAGCTAAAACTCTCTTGAGAGAGACTATATATTATGTAAACCCTGAGGACGCATTGTTTGGACTCCATTACCATACATCAATGATGGCGGAAACCAGTCCTCGAGTGCCACAGGCCAGGTTTTCAGGATATCCACAATGAATATGCATAAGATGGAGGTGGTGCATGCAAATCTTTCTCATGCATATTCATTGTAGATATTCTGAAAACTTGGCCTGTTTGTGGCACTCGAAAACTGGATTCCACCATCACTGCTATAGATAGTACAGAACTGGGGATAACAGATAAGTATTTATGCTACTAGTAGGAATGTATGCAACCACTTACACATTGTGAATCCTGGGTTGTGCAACTCTTTTGACATTCAGATCCAACACCATTTGGTCCTACAAAATTGCAGTCCACATATTTCATGGGATCAACGCAAACTAGAATAGAAACATTACAAGTTCTCAGATGTAAGTGACTTTATAGAAGCATATAATAATTCAAAATTGTTCTTCCTTTTCCTCAGCTAAGGTATAATTCAATAACAAATCAAAACATAAAACAGTTCCTGGCTATCTTTTTGAAGTAAAGAAGCTTAGCACATCTGGGGGTGGGCAGATGTCCTTTTGAAAATGAACAGAAAGCCATTAATACTTGTTTTATGATGGTCTGCACTTTGAAGTCTGTGAGAAGTACATGGTCCTACTGACTGGAAACCACTTACTGGCCAACATACCCTCATGAAAGGAGCCCAGTAAAGGGGGAGGAGGATATTATCATTTATTGCAAGTAACTTTTCTTTGATAAGTATCGGATACTGTTTAGATTTCAAATGGCCTCCAGGAGGCCTTTCTATCAGAGCTTAACCAATAAGGGTCTGTATATTAATGAACTGCATATAAAAAGTAGTCTTCATTTGTGAGAAACGACCAGAGAGAGGGAGAGATACGGGGATGTAGTCATGAGGTGAGACTTAAAATTGCAGCCTCTAGTTTACTGCTGGAAGCAAGAGATAAACACAATTTTTGGTAGCTAGAGGTTTTCTTTAGTTTAATTACCCTGAAGAAAACTACTTAGCCTGTAGTACTAGAAAGATTGTCAGCTATTATTTTGTAGCAAGGGCAAGTAATGTAGATTAATGTTTTTAGATATTTCTTGATTTTGTTTTATTTCAAGCTAGGTAAACAGTATTAAGAAGTACCGGCATACTGTTAGTAGGGATGTGAATCGTTTTTCGACGATTAAAATTATCGTCCGATAATTTTAATATCGTCTTAAACCGTTATGGAACACAATACAATAGAGATTCTAACGATTTATCGTTATAAATCATTAGAATCGTGAGCCGGCACACTAAAACCCCCTAAAACCCACCCCCAACCCTTTAAATTAAATCTCCCACCCTCCCGAACCCCCCCCAAATGACTTAAATAACCTGGGTGTCCAGCGGCGGTCCGGAACGGCAGCGGTCCGGAACGGGCTCCTGCTATTGAATCTTGTTGTCTTCAGCCGGCGCCATTTTCCAAAATGGCGCTGAAAAATGGCGGCGGCCATAGAACAACACGATTCCACGGCAGGAGGTCCTTCCGGACCCCCGCTGGACTTTTGGCAAGTCTTGTCCCCCAGGAGGTCGTTCAGCGAGGCGCCGGAACCCTCGCTGAACGACCTGCAGTCGATCTCCTGCCGGCGCCATTTTCCGTACGGAAAATGATTCGCGGCGGGAAATCGCTCCCTGACCCCCGCTGGACCTCCAGGAACTTTTGGCCAGCTTGGGGGGGGGCCTCCTGACCCCCACAAGACTTGCCAAAAGTCCAGCGGGGGTCCGGAAGGACCTCCTGCCGTGGAATCGTGTTGTTCTATGGCCGCCGCCATTTTTCGGTGCCATTTTGGAAAATGGCGCCGGCTGAAGACAACAAGATTCAATAGCAGGAGCCCGTTCCGGACCGCTGCCGTTCCGGACCGCCGCTGGACACCCAGGTTATTTAAGTCATTTGGGGGGGGTTCGGGAGGGTGGGAGATTTAATTTAAAGGGTCGGGGGTGGGTTTTAGGGGGTTTTAATGTGCCGGCTCACGATTTTACGATTTTTCACGATATTTTACCCCCCCAAACGGCAACAATACGATTCCCTCCCCCTCCCAGCCGAAATCGATCGTTAAGACGATCGAGGACACGATTCACATCTCTAACTGTTAGTATTAGGCTAATTTGGTTTGAGGAAATTTTTCAGAAGATGTGTCATCATTTTGTTCAGAATAGAGAGGGAATTTTATTTCATTTTTGTGAGGTGTTTTTTGGTTTTTTTACATCCATCTTTGTGAGGCAACTTTGATCCTCTGGGCACACATGGAGTACTGGAAATCATCACATACTGCCCAAATACTCTGCAACCGGACTGCAGAGACATTCATCTAAGTATTCAACAATACTGAACACTCCCTGCTACTCTTCTGACCAGAATTTAGACGTGAATTTCAAGAACTAATTTTTCCAATTTGCTTAAACTGAAAAGTGAGATATAAGGCAGGGTTAGTGGTTCCTGTATGCTCCTCACCGTTCTCTAGGGCCAAATGTACTAAAGGGTTTCCCCGCTCTGTGTTTATGTGAAAAAAACCCAGACCTTCGACCGTATGATGCTTTGGATGAAAACATCTAATATATTTAGGGACCATCATTTTCAGTTTTTTTTTTTAATTTTATTTTTCCTGGTAATTTCTTAGCACTTTTTTTTAAGGAACAATGGAAAATAATGACTCTTTTTGCCACTGTTATTCTCCCATTTTTGTTCTTTATAATAAACACTGATAAAATCCCAGAAAAAAAAGAAATAAAAGAACTGAAAACAAAGTCCCCAAATATATGTTAGCGAGCAAGAAAAATATTCATGCCTGTCAACAAAAGTACGTTGTGAACTTCTAAAGAAATAGATCCACCCTGATCCTAAGAGGCCGGCCCCATGCCTCAGATGTAATGTGCTTTCAAGGCCTGTCCATCCAGGGCTACTCAGTCCTAAGTGCACCCTGGGAGTAGTGTACTTAAATCTGGGGAGGGAGGGAAGATGCCCACTGCTGCTAGCATGGTAGCCCCTGTGGCCAACAAGTGGAGCCAAGGTTATTCCTTCCCTTCTGCCTTCGTGTTCATGAGGTTATCCTTTCCTGACCAGGCAGGCCATCCTTGGGGTGAGAGGAGTGCCAGAAACTGCTGAATGGTAAAAAAAAAACCCAAAACAAAACAGGGGTAAAAGCTAAACCCCCTTCACCCCTCCCCCAAGAAATGTCCTAGTACTACCCAGGCCTACAGACTCATAGCTTATTTACTTTAAACATGTGTTGTCTTCTATTACTATTAAAAATCAGAAACACCCCCCCCCCCCAAACAGATGTTACAGAAGGTTCTTCAGCTAGAAGACAGATGTAGCATTTTAGTCTTGGGTGAAGCCAGACACTGAGAAAGCCTTACCTATGGGAGGGGGCTGGGCCATGCAGTCTAATTTCCCCTGAATGCATTTGCTGAAAGAGAAAAAAAAAAAAAGAAAGAATGAAATTAATACCAACAAAGCAGTGATCTGTATTAATTGACAAAATAATGAGGATAATTTTCAAACAGCCACACAGTGGTAAAGCCTTTACCGAGTATTTTCAAAGTGAACTTTTGCACATACATTCATTTTGAGAATACTTAGGGTAATTGTTACAAATACCTATGTTTCTACAGAGTGGGTAGTGGATGTATGGACAGGCTCCCTGTGGAGGTGGTGAAGGCAGAAATGGTATCTGAATTCAAGAAAGCATGGGATGGACACAGGGGCTCTCTGAGGGAGGGCTGCAGAAACTGGAGGGCTGGGCAGAGTAGATGGGCCACACGGGCCTTTTCTGCCATCAAGTTTCTATGTATAATGTTACGCCTCCTCCTTGAAGGGTGTAACTTACAGATGGAAAGGTATGCCCCGTAAGTGCTGACTGTGCCCCATCTCCGCCCCGTGGAACGCCTCTCCCTCTGTGCACACAAAAGTAGGCGTGGAACCGGATCCCAGGTATATTTTTATGCACCTCAAGGCCAGGTCAGTTTTAGAACTGCCATTTATGTGCATGAAACTGGGTTTTATGTATGAAAATGGCTTTGAAAATGACCCCGATATGGCTAGCATAATCCAAATAAGCGTTCCACTGTTATTGCAAGACAAATGCGAGGAATCATAGAATATATATCTAGCCTATCATGGAAGAGCTAATTATCGGTTCATGAGCACGGCAGAGTTAGCTGCAGAAGGAAAAGGTGCTAAAATCAAAGTTATTTAGTAGTTTGGAGCACATACATCCTCCTTGTTATTATTATTATTATTATTATTTTAGATTTAGATTCTGCTTTTCACACTTTTTTTTTTCAGTGCTTCAAAGTGGATTACATTCAGGTACTGTAGGTATTTCCCTATCCCCAGAGGGCTTACAATCTAAATTTGTACCTGAGGCAATGGAGGGTAAAGTGACTTGCCCAAGGTCACAAGGATACATCCTCCTTGTGCTGTATATGGAGGATTCCTTCATTTAAAATAAAGAGAAAAGGGAAAGCTTAGGGGTCGATTTTAAAAACACGCACATGTTATAAAATACAATTCCCACGCGCACATGCACGTGCGGGCGAGTTTACTCTAACGCATGTAACGGGAGGAATATTAGAAAGAAATGCGTGGCGATGCAACAAGGCCTTCCTAGTTCCCTCCCAGTCCGCTCCAATTAAGGAGCGGACTGGGAGGGAACTTCTCTATCCCTAACCCTATCCTTCCTCCTTCTTCCCCTCTCCTCCCTGACCTCTACACTAATGCTACCTATCCCCAATTTTATTATTTTTATACTTACTGCTCCTCAGGAGAGCAGAAGTAAACCCCCAGCGCGTGCTTCCCCGGGACAGCAGCTAATGGCGCTGTCCTGTCCCTCCCAGAACCTGCCTCCCTGGCCCACCCCTTTCTTTGGGCCCGACACGTCTGCACATATCGGCGGTTACGCGTGTGGCCGGGCCCTTTAGAAAATGCGCGCAACGCGCTGAGGGCCCGGCCACATGCATAACCGCCGGTATTTGTGCGCGCGGGCCTCTTAAAATTTGGCCATTAATATCAAAGAGCCTATATTAGGGGAAGCAGAAAATGTAATTGCTGGTAGATTTTGATAGCGGTGCTCTAAACTATTTCATCCTTCCCTGAATGATAACGTACTGCTGTGCCTTTAAGCGCAGTGGACTGCTTGGAAGGCAGGCAATTCTGAAGCCTGTTTGCAGTCCCTGTATCCTCTGTCTGTTTTTGGTGGTAAGTTACAATGGGGTATATATTCAAAGCTGGCCATGTAAGTTACTTAGCCAGTTAGAACTTATCCGGCTAAGTTACGATGTACAGTCTATGGCACTGTGAAGCCGCTGAATATATGCGTATATGTATACACTTAGCTGGATAAGTCTACCCAGCTAAGTTAAGTTTAGACCTGCCCTTTGGCACGTCTGAACTTGCATGTATACTTATGCAGCTAACTCCAAATATCAGTAGTTAGCCTTCTAAGTTATATGCCTAAGTCCCTCCGCCTCTGATCTGCTCAGTACATGCCTACTTTTGTACGACTAACTTTTAGCCATGTGAGGAACGGCTAAGTGACGGCCGCTGAACATAGACGCATATTCAACGTTTGCTACTTAGCTGCAGAGGTCCTGCTTATCTTGCTAAATACGCTGAATGTGCTTTGAATATCAGGCTCCATATTTTTACTAAATTTTGACAGTAAAATGCTACTTGGCTCTGTGGAAGTTTAGTGTGTTGTTATTCTAGAGTGCTGGTTTGTGAAGTTTGACAGAATTTGACAAAATTAAACGGAAGCAGTGGGGCAGCTTTGCTATTGTATTCTCGCAGACCCCTGTGCTCTGGCAGCGACCCTCTCACAGAAGCCAAGAAGCACGTCAGCAGCAGCAACTAAGGGGTCGATTTTCAAACAGCCTGTACAGTCGCAAATGGTTGTAATACATGGACTTTGTCGGAATTTTCAAAGGACTAGCCACATTGTATCTCTTTGAAAATTAGCAAATGTAAAATCCATACTTAAAAATGTCTGTGTACTTTGCACCTGCTATATGTGCGGTTGTGGGTGGGACTAAATAGTGCATGTGCATTTGAAAATTAAATGTACATGTGCTGTTTTCCTCCCCCAACCTAAACACATCCACAGCAACACCTTTTTTCCTCTTGGCTAAAAGAAAACACGCTGAGGAGTTCGTGTATGTTTTTAGCTGTATTTGAGGTGAGCAATTTTCATTCAGGCCGTTTTACCCAGGTAAATACCTTTGAAAATTGCCCTGCTCATGTTCTATGATGATTTATTTCCAGGTCCTGTTAAGGAGCTCACCATGTGATTTGATCGATTTGGTAGGAGCTTCCCGCTGGGATCACATCAGCTTTATAGAAGCAGGGACAGTTGTCTGGAGTCACACATTGGTCATTATTATCCAGGTAAGTTCCATCAGGACATTCGCAGCCCTCAGATGTTTGAATTTGGATATAAGACAGTGCATCAGGCTCACTCAGGGATTTACAGGTTGTGTTGGCATATTTTGCAGCATAACTGAACACCTGTGTTGCCGGGCAACTTCCTGAAGGATCTATGATAGAGAGAAAAAGTTACTTAAATTTATTAAAAATGCAGACTCTTGGATTCAAGGATGATAGTGATCAAACAACCCAATTCTATCTTTATTTAAGCTCTTGGGGGAAAATCTTTCAAAGAAATGTTGAATAGCTTAGCTATCTGGATAATTTTAGACTGTTATTTTTAGGCTAATGATCATACAGAGAGTCTAGCTGTCTATAATGTAGCCACCGGGCAACATTTTGAAAATGGGGAAAAAACATCCTTCAATTGCTAATCCACTCTCAACCCCTCCCCATGCAGGAAGATCAGTCCCTCCCCCCAGTGGAGTCACGATCCTCCTCCATCCCAATGTCAGAATGGAGAAGGGCACCGGATCCTGTCTCAAACTATCAAAATGAAATAGTTCCACTGATCCATGACCCAGTTGCCCCCAAAGTCAAATTGGGGAAGTGACCTCTGCTTGGACTGATTTCGTTCTCTTCCCTCTGGCTGATTACCTTTTCTGTGATGGATTCATCTCTTCACAGAAAACTGCTGCAAATTGCCAACTATAATAGGAATAGGAATAGGAATAGGAAAAAGAAAATGAGTGAAGCTTGCTGGGCAGACTGGATGGGCCGTTAGGTCTTCTTCTGCCGTCATTTCTATGTTTCTATGTTTCTATGTAATTAAAAAATTCACAGGACCTGGTACTCTATTGTACAGATTGAGGAAGGTGAGAATGTCTAGACTATTTTTTAGTGACCATAAAATTGTTTACAGTGTGGATAGGCCATACGCAGAAATTTATCAGCTATCCCAGCCAGAATTTATGCCTGATCTCCTACCGCAAAACGACAGCTGACAATGAGTGCATTGTGATACTGATGAATTAGGGAAGACTGTAGAAAAGCAGAGCTAGATGGCAGGAGGAAATTGACCCAGATTGTACAGAAGAATATGTCTGCTGTCAGGATGTGGAAATTTCCTTCTGTGGTTCGGAAGAAACATTCTCCTAATGGCTGTGAAAGTGATTTGGTAAAGTATTTCAAGGCTAAAGGCCCAGGCAGGGAAGCTCGCATTCTTGAGATAAATGAATAGCGGTAGAGATGGTGTTGGCGAGAGCATTTTGGCTTCCTAGACCATGGGATTATGCTTCAAGGACTGCTGAGCAGGGTTGAAGTCCACCTGCCAAAGAAGAGGTGCAGCATCTTCCAACACAGACTGGCAAACCTACTGAGGAGGGCTTTAAACTAGGATCGCTGGGGATGAGCAAAGCCCTAAGGTAAGAAAAACATTAAATGTGAAAAAAGGGCAACATCTGGAAAGCAATGTACATAATATGGGCATAAAGTCCCGGATCTGGAGGCAGTCATGGAAGAAGCTGTCTTGTATGTAGTGGCTGACATGGAGATGTGGTACATAGAAATCCATATTTGGGATATAGTTATACTGGGCTAAAAAATAATATTAAAGCAAATGAATTGCAGGGCTTATTTGGGTTAAACTGGAAAGAGGGAACATAACATCTATTTATATTGTTGTAAAATACAGACCACAAATATTGTGGAAAGAAGCACAAAAACACAAATTGGTGGGTGGGTAATGGGTGGATCAGGGCAGTGCTACTTATCTGGTTAACATAGCCAAATAAGTAGTGATATGCGCTCTTTTCCAGAAACGTTAATCGGATAAGTTAGACCAGCCATAGAGCAGGTCTAACTTAGTCAGATATAACTTATCTGGCTAAGCAGCAATTTCTGTGAGGATATTCAGCAGCTTAGCCATGCCGCTGAATATCTGGATAACTTGGTCCCAAAGTCAATAAAGCAAAGGGTATTAAAGGAACTTAGGGAAGCTGTGGCTGCTCCACTGGCTAACTTTTTCAGTGCATCCTTGGAGTCGGAGGTAGTTTTGGAGGACTGCATATGGGTGGATGCTATTCCTTTTCACAAAAGTGGATCTTTGTGGTGAGCAAATGAATTGAACTGCTGGTAAAACAGAGGATAGTGCAGTTTCTGGCACTCAATGGATTGCAAGATCTGATGCTTTGCCTGAGGTATTCGAGAGTTGCAATGAGGTATCGAGAGTTGCAATGTGACATTTCAATGAATTCTGTTTGTGCTTTACTTTGGTTTGGGTGGGTTTTTTTGTGTTTAATCTTCTGTTTATGAATGTTTTTATTCTTTGTCAATCAATTAGAACTATAGTTATAGTGTAGCATAAACTTATTTTAAATAAATACAATTATCAGAGGTAAGTCCTGTCAGATGAATCTGATCAATATCTTTGGTTGGGTGACCAGAGAGTTGGATCAGGGGAGAGTGCTAGATGTTGTGTGCTTGGATTTCACTAAGGCCTTTGACAGTTCTGTGTAGTCAATTATAATTAACTGAACGTCCTTGATATGGGCCTGTAAAGGAATGGATAGTAGGCCTGTCTTAAAAGCCACAGACAGGAATTGAGTGCTGCTCTGAGGGCTTTTCCCTTAGAATGGGATAAATAGGTACAGAGAGAACACGGGGCCCTCGGAAAGAGCCTAGAGAAGGACAGAAATAGCTGTCAACTACATTGCTATCTTTTTGTTTCTGAAAAATGGTAAGGTAAGCAGAGCTGTTTCTGTTTTAGTTTTTTCTATGAGAAAACAGCAGGAGTCCAGTCTGAGTCTATTCTCTGGCCTGCCAAAGATTGCTCATGCTTCACAAGGCCCTAAGTGACTGAATGTCTTAGAAACTGTTGGCATGGGAGTCCATAAAGGGTAATAGTTAATGGAGTTCACTCTGTAGATGGGGGGCATTCCTAGCAGTGGGCCACAAGGATCAGTCCTTGGACTGGTTCTTTTCAAACTTGTTTGAGTGACATTGTAGAAGGATTGTCAGGAAAGGTTTCTATTTATGCCGATGATATCAAAATATGCAACAGAGACCATACTGGTTGCAGATAGTCCAGAAGGTGGCTACTAAAATGATCAATGGTCTTCATTCTAAAGAATATGGGGACAAACCTGAGATCTAAACATGTATACACTTGAAGAAAGGTGAGATAGGACAGATATAATAGAAATGTTTAAATACGTCAAGGTTTCCATACAAAGGAGATAGGCCTCTATCAATAGAAAAAAGGTTCTAGAATGAGGAGTCAAGGGATGAGGGTGAAATGGAGTAGACTCAGGTGTAATTTAAGGAAATATTTCTTTATAGAGAGGATAGTGGATGCATGGACCAGCCCCCCCCCCCCCACCATGGAAATGGTGAAGACAAAAACAGTATTTGAATTCAAGAGAGTATGGGATAAATGTAGGGATTGTGAAGCTGAATTAGTTGGTGTAGATGGGCATACTAGATAAGCCATACAATCTTTTTCTGTCATCACATTCCTATGTTTCTATGTAAATATACAGCACTTGAAAAATATAGATAATATAGAAGAAAGAAAAGATCTCTGACAATTTTTGAAGGTGATACTGAAAAATTATCTTTCTCCATCATGCTTATTAATATTATCCAATGTTCTTGATCTTACAGCCTTGTGTTCAAGTTTATATTTATATTACCAATCAATTGTACGTTTATCAGTTACAAGCAACCTACCGCAAATAGAATTCCTCCATTCTGGCACCTGGCCTCCAGCATCACTGCATTGTTGGGCATAGAAGGATAGGGCACCACACAGAGCACCTTCACTGGCTTCGGAGTTACAGATGTCATACCTACATTGCTAGATTGCAAAACAAACAAGGAAAGAACCTTTGAGGAGACAAATAAAAGTCAACAAACCCAGCATTTGCTAAATTGTGCCCTAAATTGTATAAAAAATTGAATAACCAAAAATCAATTATAAAGAAACAGATCTTTTCAAACGAAAACTTCCAATATTAACACCGACGGTATAATTTTTTGATAATTTTGATTTTTGAATTTTTCTAGTGTTTTTGGCCATAGCAGCAGTAAGTTATCACTGCATCATTTATTTCACAGAGCACTATGTGTTAGGTTTAATTCCCTCTTACACACTAAGTTAATATTTTTTTCAATAAATTTGACTTATTTGCCACTTTTATTCAATATCACATTTTATTTATGAGGCTGAGTCTAATATTGTTTCTTTATATCAGCATCTGACCACTGGACTATTTATGTTATATAGCACTAGATACAATCATTGTTTAGTAGTTCATTTTGATATTATACTCATTACAATAAAAAATTTTTGCAATTCATCATGTTCATTTTATATATTTTATTCACACTACTCTATATCACATCACATGTCATTCTCAATATTGGAAGTTTTCGTTTGAAAAGATCTGTTTCTTTATAATTGATTTTTGGTTATTCAATTTTTTTTATACAATAATTTTTCAAATTGGTGATCTATATGCAATTCTCATTATTTATTACAGAAACATCTGACCACTAGACCATTTTATGGTCTCATTTAAGAATACTATTGGTACTTACAATATTGCATTTCAACATATACAGGTAATAAAGACTGTGCTAATATATTTTTTTAATTTCTCACTTTCATTGTATTTTTGTCTGCATCATTTGAAGTGTTCGTTTAAATATTACTATATGTACGTGTTACCTGTTTTACACATTTTTATGTTTTTAATTATTATTTGTATTTATTATTTTTTTAATCATGTATGTCCTGTATTGTTTACACATTTGCATTTTATTCATTTTAGGGCACATATACAAACTATTGGTCTCCATGTTTAATAAAGTTGCACTTGAACATTTCTTTGGCGTCTAACCTCCATATTTGCCCAAGCATCTCCGTCCAGTTACACCATCAACAGTCCAAGGCAAGACCGTAAAGGCTACCATCACAATAGTTAATTTATATTCACACGCCATTGATCAACATGTGAAGGAAAGCCCAGCCAACATAACTAAGCTGCATCTTTTAAGGGATACTGTATCCCGTGACTCTATCCTACTGATAAAAAATGATTGTCATACTTGACCTTACATTAAAGAAACAGTGCACTTCATCTAAAGATATTGCAGCTATGCTGATTCTAGTATTACAGCCTTTAAACTAAGGGCCTCATTTTCCAAAGCTATCGCAGGCTTGAGCTGTTAGCGCAAGCCTGCGATAGCTAGCGAAAGTAGCGCAGGCGTGCGCTACTGAAATCGGGGCGGAGTCGGCCCCGGAAGAGGAGGAGTCGGGGGCGTCACCGGGGTCGACTTCTCGAGGACAGCGCTCCAAGCGGAAAGGTAAGGCCCTTTTCGCTCTGTATTTCGCGCCCAATAACTACACCTTCTATGGTGTAGTTATTGGGCGCGATGCCGGCAGTGATCGCACCGCGGCGACCGCCCCCCCGCTTCGGCCCCCGCCCCCCCGTTAGCGCGATTTTCTAAAGTATCGCAGGCCTGCGATACTTTAGAAAATGAGGCCCTAAATGAGCAAAACAAATCTAACACGTACAAGATGGGTTTGTTCCCCAGGTTTAGTTCTGGGAATGAAAAATTGCACATTATCTGCATAACATTTACAGGTTAGCCCAAAGCCAATAACAATTTCCCTAATGGCCTCAAACATATGTTAAATAATATTAGAGACAAGATAGATCCTACATGCATATGAGGGCTGCGCACAAGCAATGCAGATTTTAAGAGACGTGATTTATGCATGTATATATGTGTGCACGTGTAAAAAATAAGGAGATGGAAAAAGGGCAGGCCATTTGCATTCCGTGGAGGAGTCAACACTTACATGCATAACTCCGGATTATAAAACCAGAGGCCGCCATGCGCATTGACTTGTTAGTTCCAGATAAGGAGCAAGTCTGTAGATCTCATGTTTTAGGGCTTACAGGACAGGGTGAGGGGTCCAGGTTGACTGGAGGGGCATGCAGGATGAAGAACCAGAGGGGTCAGGAAGACTTCAAGATTGACTGGGCAAACTGGTCGATTAACTGGAAAAACTGGGAATGTCCCTCGCACGAGCATTTTTTAAAATCCGGTTACCTACGAGAGTTAAAGCTGCAAAGTCCTATGGAAGATAAGCGAAGTAGATTTGCTTGAGTAACCTCTTAAAATTAGAAGCATATTTGCATACACGATAGGTGAATTTTAAAACATGAATGTGAAAGTGCGCACATGATTTAAAATTTCAGCCATCTCCGCTCACGTGCTGATACACACGTGTATGGGGAGCACGCGTGCTCGTTTTAAAATTAACCTATATGATTTTTTGCTTCAAACAGCCCTAACTTTCTCTTCCTCTAGCACTTACACATGATTTAGTCTCGATTCAGATTGTTTTTCTCAATTGTCTCTTTCAAGCAGAAAAATAGCTAAAGAATAGGAACAGTATTAACTATCCAAGGGCAGTCTGACCATGTCCATCAGCATCTTTCAAACGTATGTATAGTTGGTCTGAATGAATGAACTGCCTGAGGAGCTTAGAGCTGAAAAAGACCTGCTTCATGTTAGGAAACAACTTTAAACTCATTTCTTTGCCATAGCTGTTGCCAAAAGACAACCTTGACTGCAGTCTAGGACCCTGTAAGCTTGGTTATGCCGCCACTTTATGTTTATTTTACTGTATTGTGTGCTGATATGTTTAGTTGTTTAATGCTGTTTGATTGTATTTTGTGTGTGTATCTTCTTTTACCCACTGAGATTTGTGAATCAGCAGGGTGGATATTTTATAAATAAATACATAAATACATTTTTTTTTCTTTCATTTAAATTTGCCTGAATTAAGAATGTTGCTTTATGACCCTTCCCTCCTTTGACCTTGATAATTCTTCAGGTTTAAAATAGAGAACACGTTGAGGGTACTTTGGAAAGATACATGGCAATCAGTCACTCTATATACTGCACAATCTTAATATATAATTCTCACAAAAATCTGCCATATACAAACTGTCTTAAGCAGTAGTAGCTTTTCTTATTAAGTGTTTTTCTAGATTACCCGCGACCGTGCCATCTCCATTGCCGGTCCGGCTCTCTGGAATTCCCTACCTGTCCACATGCGCCTTGAACCTTGTGCAATTAAATTAAAAAAGAAACTAAAAACTCTCCTGTTCAACCATGCCTACACAGAATAGCTCTTCCACTTCCACTCCGTAGTCCCCCCCCCCCCCCCATTCAGGTGACCGCCCTCTACTTATAATAAGGAGACATCCATTGTAAATTTGTAAATTGTTTTCTCTGGTTATGACCTTCTTGTTTTCTCTATCCTTCCTACTGCCTTTTGGTTTACCCCCGCCCAGTTACATTCTCCTTGTTGTAATGTATTTTCCAAGCTTTCAGTTATTATGTGAACCAGTATGATGTCCCCACTAATACCGGTATATAAAAGTTTCTAAATAAATAAATAAATTAAAGTAGTAAAAATAATCAGAGAAAGCAGAATTACCTGAAAAGTTGGGTCAGGGTCCACATATGAATGGCATGGAGCAAACCCATCCCCATACAGCAGGGAGCACCAATTTTCAGCATATGTCTCTGAAATTTGAAAAGGAAGCAATCTGTTATGAAATGGAAACTCAACTTCTCTTGCAGCTTACAAAAAACAAATTAAGAGCCTTTTTACTAAGCTGTATTGAAAGTGCCATTTTAATATAAGTGCATTTCCTTGCTCATAGTTCAAACCTGTACTTAACATCTTTCTATATGCTCCCAGATTTTGATCTTTAGAATAGTTTCCACTATTTTTCCCAGCACTGAAGTCAGGCTCACTGGTCTATAGTAACCCGGACCACCCCTGGAGCCCTTTTAAAATATTGGGATTACATTGGCCACCCTCCAGTCTTCAGGTACAATGGATGATTTTAATGATAGGTTACAAATTTTAACTAATAAATCAGAAATTTCATTTTTTAGTTCCTTCAGTACCCTAAGATGCATACCATCTGGTCCAGGTGATTTGCTACTCTTTAGTTTGTCAATCTGACCTACTACATCTTCCAGGTTCACAGTGATTTGGTTCAATTCGTCTGACTCATCACCCTTGAAAACCATCTCTGGAACTGGTATCTCCCCAACATCCTCATTAGTAAACACGGAAGCAAAGAATTCATTTAGTCTTTCTGCAATGGCCTTATCTTCCCTAAGAGCCCCTTTAACCCCTCGGTCATCTAGTGGTCCAATCAACTCCTTCACAGGTTTCTTGCATCAGATATATTTTAAAAAGTTGTTATTATGAGTTTTTGCCTCTATGGCCAACTTAATTTCAAATTCTCTCTTCGCCTGTCTTATCAGTCTTTTACATTTAACTTGACAATGCTTATGTTTTATCCTATTTTCTTCAGATGGATCCTTCTTCCAATTTTTGAAGGATTTCTTTTGGCTAAAATAGCCTCTTTCACCTCACCTTTTAACCATGACGGTAATGGTTTTGCCTTCCTTCCACCTTTCTTAATGTGTGGAATACATCTGGACTGCACCTCTAGGATTGTATTTTTAAGCAATGTCCTTGCCTGTTGAACACTTTTAACCTTTGCAGCTGCACCTTTCAGTTTTTTTCTAATTATTTTCCTCATTTTATCAAAGTTTCCCTTTTGAAAGTTTAGTGTTAGAGCTGTAGATTTACTTATTGTTCCCCTTCCAGTTATTAGTTTAAATTTGATCATGTTATGATCACTATTGCCAAGTGGCCCCACCACCGTTACCTCTCTCACCAAATCCTGTGTTCCACTAAGAATTAAATCTAAAATAGCTCCCTTTCTCGTTGGTTCCTGAACCAATTGCTCCATGAAGCAGTCATTTATTACATCCAGGAACTTTATGTCTCTAGCAAGTCCTGATGTTACATTTACCCAGTCAATATTGGGGTAATTGAAATCTCCCATTATTAGAGATGTGAATCGTGTCCTCGATCGTCTTAACGATCGATTTCGGCTGGGAGGGGGAGGGAATCGTATTGTTGCCGTTTGGGGGGGTAAAATATCGTGATATATCGTTAAAATCGTTAAAATCCGCTAAAACCCACCCCCGACCCTTTAAATTAAATCCCCCGAACCCCCCAAATGACTTAAATTACCTGGTGGTCCAGCGGCGGTCCAGAACGGCAGCGGTCCGGAACGGGCTCCTGCTACTGAATCTTGTTGTCTTCGGCCGGAGCCATTTTCCAAAATGGCGCCGAAAAATGGCGGCGGCCATAGACCAACAGGATTCGACGGCAGGAGGTCCTTCCGGACCCCCGCTGGACTTTTGGCAAGTCTTGTGGGGGTCAGGAGGCCCCCCCCAAGCTGGCCAAAAGTTCCTGGAGGTCCAGCGGGGGTCAGGGAGCGATTTCCCGCTGTGAATCGTTTTCCGTACGGAAAATGGCGCCGGCAGGAGATCGACTGCAGGAGGGTCGTTCAGCGAGGCGCCGGAACCCTCGCTGAACGACCTCCTGCAGTCGATCTCCTGCCGGCGCCATTTTCCGTACGGAAAACGATTCGCGGCGGGAAATCGCTCCCTGACCCCCGCTGGACCTCCAGGAACTTTTGGCCAGCTTGGGGGGGGGGCCTCCTGACCCCCACAAGACTTGCCAAAAGTCCAGCGGGGGTCCGGAAGGACCTCCTGCCGTCGAATCCTGTTGGTCTATGGCCGCCGCCATTTTTCGGCGCCATTTTGGAAAATGGCGCCGGCCGAAGACAACAAGATTCAGTAGCAGGAGCCCGTTCCGGACCGCTGCCGTTCCGGACCCCCAGGTAAATTAAGTCATTGGGGGGGGGGGGGGATTGAAGGAGGTAGGATTTGGCAAGGAAATGTTTAAGTTATTTGGGGGGGGTTCGGGAGGGTGGGGGATTTAATTTAAAGGGTCGGGGGTGGGTTTTAGCGGGTTTTAGTGTGCCGGCTCACGATTCTAACGATTTATAACGATAAATCGTTAGAATCTCTATTGTATTGTGTTCCATAACGGTTTAAGACGATATTAAAATTATCGGACGATAATTTTAATCGTCCTAAAACGATTCACATCCCTACCCATTATTATTGCACTGTCAAATTGGTTGGTTTCCCTGATTTCTCTTAGCATTTCATCATCTGTCTTACCATTTTGTCCAGGTGGACGGTAGTACATTCCTATCACTATACTCTTACCCAACACACATGGGATTTCTACCCATATAGATCCTACTGAGCATCTAGTCTCTTGTAAGATCTTTACCCTGTTGGACTCTATACCCTCCTGGATATAAAGGGCCACACCCCCACCGAGTTGATCCTCCCTATCATTGCGATATAATTTGTACCCTGATGCAGCACTATCCCATTGGTTATCCTCTTTCCATCAAGTCTCTGTGATACCAATTATGTCAATCTCATCATTTACTGCTATACACTCTAACTCTCCCATCATACTTCTTAGACTTCTGGCATTGGCATACAGACATTTCAAAGTGTGTTTTTTGTTTGTATCTGCTTTTCAGTTGTTAGGGATAATTTGGAAATCATTAGCTTCGGTGATTTTTTACATATAAGCACATGGACTATGTTTGCTTTTATTGGAACCTCTCTATTGGGATGCCCTAACTCTCCTGTGTTCTAGTTTAAAAGCTGCTCTATCTCCTTTTTAAAGTTAGTGCCAGCAGCTTGGTTCCACTCTGGTGAAGGTGGAGCCCATCCTTTCGGAAAAGTCTCCCCCTTCCCCAAAAGTTTCCCCAGTTCCTTACAAAACTGAATCCCTCTTCCCTGCACCATCGTCTCATCCACGTATTGAAACTCTGGAGCTCTGCCTGCCTCAGGGGACCTGCACGTGGAAAGGAAGCATTTCAGAGAATGCCATCCTGGAGGTTCTGGATTTCAGCTTTCTACTTAAAATCCTAAATTTGGCTTCCAGAACCTCTTTCCTACATTTACCTTTGTCATTAGTGCCCACATGTACCACAACAGCCGGCTCCTCCCCAGCACTGTCTATAATCCTCTCTAGGTAATGCATGAGGTCTTCCACCTTCAAACCAGGCAGGCAAGTTACCAGGTGGTCCTCACTTCCACCAGCCACCCTGCTATCTACATTTCTAATAATTCAATCACCAACTATGTTGGCTGGCCTAACCCTTCCCTCCTGGGCAGTAGCCCTGGGAGACTTGTCCTCAGTGCAAGAGGATAATAAATCATCCGGACAGCAGGTCCTTGCTACATGATCACTTCCTGCTACACCAGAGTGATGTTCTCCTACTGGGAGACCTTTCTGATCCAAGGCAGCACTGGGGCTGCCTGACTGGATTTGGGACTTTACTATGTCCCTGAAGGTCTCAACAATGTACCTCTCTGTCTGCCTCAGCAATTCCTAGTCTGCTACTCTAGCCTCCAGAGATTGGACTCATTCTCTGTATGTGTGCTCTTTGCACACATACAATCTCTCACTGGCGGGTAAAAAAATCATACATGTGACACTCAAAGCAAAAGACTGGAAAGCTCCCCTCTTGCTGCTGGACTGCTGCCTTCATCTTAGTTTTATTTAGTTCCTAGTTAAGTTTAGGATACTAAGGGAGTTGGAATTAGAGTACTTTAAATTTACAGGTGAATTTACTAATTAATCAGCTAGTGTCCTACAAGGGCATGATTAAACTTTCATATCATATCCCCCAATGGGGTCATGAGGCAGGGTGTTAACCCCCAATATTCAACAGCATTCAATCTCAGCTAAAGGGCTGAGAAGGGATTGTTCTCAGCCCATTTCTCCAAACTTGGTGTTTGATTCTACATATGACCTTACCCAAAAACCCCATTAAGGAAAACAGTGATTATTACAACCATGCTTTTCACTGGTAATTTGTGGAACGACCCTTTGTTAAGGCCAGTACAGTGCATGTTTAGTTGTACATTTTCAATAGCTTACACAATAGCAAGTTAACACCTGAGGTAGATGTTAAATTATTAAGCATAGCAAGGAATCAGTAAATAGTGTGGAGGAAAAGCATACCATCTCATAGGCACCAGCTCTGAGAGTGCTTGAGCACCTCTTGCGCTTCCCTGAAGCAGGAGCTGAGAGCTACATGCTACAGAGCTAGGAGGAGAAGAAGTTTTCCTGCTACTGCTCCTGCATCCCCCTGCAGGAATTGGTTGGCCATGGAATGTCTAATTGCTGGCGAGGGACCAGAGAGCAGCAGCAGTATGGGACAGATAGGCTTCCTGCTTTTGGTCTGCCCTGAGGTACAGTGGAGATGGGGAGGGCTGCTGATAGAGAGACACAGGAACTCTAAGGGGGGGAGTATGTGAGAGAAGAGCCTAGAAAACTGATTAGAGACAGGGAGAGGAAGAGAGGAATCCTGGCTGGGAGGGAGATGGAATGATTGGTTGTAAAAAGGGATACTGGCAAGGAGAGAGAATACTGCTATAAAGATCTAGGGGAGGAAATGAAAGAAGGAATCCTGTCTGGGGGAGGGGGAGAAGAACTGTGAGGAGAAGTAGGGCTGGAGAGGGAAAGAATGATAGTGGAGTTGTGGGAGAGGAAGAGCAGACAGACTATGAAGGTGAGAGGGGCTGGAAAAGGAGCTGGGAGAGGGGGATACAAGCTAGAAGAGAGATCATGGACTGTGATAAGAACAGGGGTGAGAGGTAGGCTTAAGCGAAGGAAACTTAAGAAATTAAAACCTAGATTCTTCATTTTGCTATACATTTTGCTAGAATAGGATCCACAATAAAAATAAAAGGGCCTGGTTAGGGTAATTTTCTAAATATTGCATAGGTATTTTACCACAACGCAAGTTAAATGAAGTCCCTAACCAGGCTTTTATCATATTTTGGGCTAGAGAGAGAGGGAGGGAGGAAGAGCAAGAGAGAGAGAGAGAACATCTATAGAGACTCACCAAAAAGTTTACTTTTTATACCACTGTAAGAGGGGCACTAGTAGCTCAGGGTGAGGTTTGTGGGGTGAGTTAAGTTTTAGGGGGCAGTATAAGATGCACAGTCATACATACAAAAAGCACAGTTACCTTCAGTGAAGATTTAATGTGATTTGGAGGGTTGGAAGGTGAAAGAAGAGTAGATTTTTATCATGTTCTCTCTACCCAGCTTGATGCAATATTTACTTAGCTGCAATTAAGCTAGGTAGAGAGAACATGGTAGAAATCCACTCTTCTTTCACCTTCCATCCCAGCAATAAAGACATCTCTCAATGTCCTGATCCATATCTGAATAAGATGATTTTCTCAAATTTAGCCATATCAAGGAGGAAAGAAATGTATAAGCTGATTCAGTCAAGGATAAAAATCAGGAACGGTTTGTATCTCCCATACTGAGCCACATCAGTAAGGTTATATGAGAGCTTTTGGAAGAAAGCTTGGCTGGCATTTCAATGCTTCTTATTCAGCAAGTGTGCTAATATGAACCTCAGTCTCCCTTTCGGCGATAATAGGTCCCAGGATTTTAATTGTGATACTACAGAACCGTAACCACTCCCACTTTACAAGGAAAAATCCCCCTTTTTCTGGCTGAAAATGTTACCACTTTTTCATGGTCTTCAGACTCCTCTCTGAAAATTCCTTCAGGCTGATGCAATACTGTGTGTCCAGCCTGGCGCATGGTTTTACTCACGGTTGGGCGCACGTTTCAGGTGCGCAATAATAGCATCTGATACAACAGGGAGATTAGCGCATCTAGAATGCATTCCCTAACATACTGTAGAGCACCCATCACATTTAAATCTCATGTCATTGAAGACATTAGCTATTGCCGCCCGATGCAGAAAAGTACATCCAAATGCTGGGCGCACAATGCACATTTGTTTACTCCAGAAAATTAACTCCGGCTCTGCAGGTAGATTAAAATGTACTCATAGTCAAGGGCTCATGAGAAACATAAAACTGTGGTTCTTTGTCTTGTGATAAATGTGCCCTTTGTAGGGTAGGGTTGTTTAGAGAAATTACTATAAGATTTAGTTATTTGGGGTTCAGAAAAAAAATTTAAAAACGTATATCGGGAGTAGTGTAGCAGAGCATGATGCTTAACTAAAGGATACCTTAAAAAATTGTGGGCGATCCTTTTCCTTTTGGTAAACACACATTTCCATGATTTCATGTAAACAATGCACTTTTGTTAGGAACGCACAATTGAGGTGTCCGTGCGCCCGATGCAGTAAGCACCAGAAATGCACGTCTCTTTAGTGCCCTTTTTGTACGCCGTTCCACTTTCTTTCTCGTTTAAATATTGCATTGGGTGCACAGCGGAAGGTGACTTGTGCATGTTAGGGAAATGGATGCTCAATATGAGGGCCCGTTATTTGCGTGCATCTTATCGTGTTGGCTTGTTTCTGTGCAGAATAGTGAAATCTGTAACATGATTGGCATTACAGATTCTACAATATTGTACCTACTTTTACTAAGGCTGGTAGCACATGGATCATCAAAATTATCTGAGACGTCAGGGCAGCTGTTTGTAGTCTTCCAGGAATTGCCTAATGCTGCAGCTGAAGTTTCCAAGACTCCAGAGGCTGTTGTGAAATCATCAGCCTGGTTACCATTGAAGTTTCCACATAGACCTTAAAAAACAAAGAATTGCTAGGAAACGGGATGCAATAAGACATGGCCAGTGACAGTATAGCACAAATACATTTGACTTAGAATTAAATTGTTACCTGAAAAATGTTGTTTTAATTAATGTACTTATCTGTGTGAACTGTTTTAGAGTTCCAGCATCATATCATCAGGTGATTTGTAATAGAACTGAATATTATTTTAGCAATAAGATATAGGAATCCTTAACATCTAGAGGATATTGCATCACTAAAATGTTGCTACTGTTAATATTGTCATTACCAGAAGACTTAATGGGGGCCACTAATGTAAAGGGTTTAAAACTGGATTAGACAAGTTTCTGGAAGATGTACAATCAAAAGCTATTTGGCATCTGTACTACCAGATCACACCTTACTAAGGTTTTGGCTATTCAATATTTTAGTCCGGGATGTTACCCCAGGTTCAAGATATTCCATAACTGAGTACTGGATACTGGAAAGGTAAGACGGAGGATGGGTAACTCCATACATGCCCTGGTTCGGGTACACTGTCTTTATAGTCCTGTTGTTTTACCATTCTCAGAGACATCCTATGTGATTACAGGAACTTTTGGTTGACCCAGTTTAGTAATTATTTTCTTATAATAATCTATAGGATTTACAGAATTCATTGTACTAATGAGAACAGATAACAGTAATCAAAGTGTACTATAGTGAGAGCATAGGAAAATTCAAAACGTGGCCTTTGTCGGCTAAAGCAAATATTGACTGCTTCAGGGAGGGGACTGATTAAGATTTGACCCCTCGCAGGCCAACAAACCAGCAGTGGAGCGAGGTGGGGCATTCCAGCCCAAGACTCATGACAGCCTGCACGCTTCCACTGCTAATCCACATGCTAGCACTTTGGTGCCAAAATTCAGAGCTAGAGAGCTCAGGCATAAGGGAGAAACTGGCAGGCTGCTCTGCCAGAACCTAGCAGAATGAAGGCCACACAGGGGGCAGAGTAGGCTGAGAGGGGAACGTGCTAGTGTGGCTTCTGACAAGCTGCGACTAAGCAGAAGACAGGCAGGCTCAACCCAGGCAAAATTCAGCCTGGTTCAAGTCTGATGGCATTTTTACTTTCCACAGTTCTGCTAGGAAACATTTATATTTTTATCCATGTATTAGGGGACAATTTTAAAGAAATCTGAAATATTTGAAAAAAAATCCCCTTTAGAATTTTGAAAAATCTGGAGCAGATCCTACCAATTCAATGACGTTTTAAATCTCTAAAGCGGGCTTGGGAAAAAAAAAAATGCTTCAGAAAGGTTTGTCAAAACAGTTCACTGCTGCTGCTAGTCTTCAATAGCATGTTAGGGTCAAAACTGATTTAATATATTTTCATCCTTTTGCCTGAAATCTCTAGATTTTACCCCCACTGTCCCTTGGTGGTTTAACAGGTGCAATATCAAAGTGGGGAGAGAATAAGACTGTAGTACCGGAACCTGTGACGCTTTGATTCTGCTGTTTGGGAAGGCAATTTTCAGAAACCATTTACCGGGTAACAAGGCTGATTGAAAATTGCCCACCTTGAGTACAGGTAAAAAATGTGCAGGGATCAATAAAGGGTGCACTGTTACCTGCGGGAAAAGTAGATGGGATCAGAGGCGAGGTTAGGTCAGGGGAGAAAAAGGGGAAAATGATTTGCAGAAAAAGCACACGCATATCTGTGGGTACTTTTTCCATGTGAAGTTTTCCAAAGGAAAGCGTATGTGCGTCCTTTGCTACAATCTCCATCGTTTTGAAAATTGCCCCAAGTATTCTACAAACCACGAACTTACAAAAATGTGTCCCAGTAGACCAGCTCCAGTCTTGCAAACTGGTTGAGGTTTTAGGATAGCCTTGATCTTTGATCATATGTTTGCAAACATATCTGACAAATATTAATTGCTGATATTCTGCAAACCAGACCTGCTTTTGGCCCCTGCTGAGAACCCCTGCTCTAGACTGAATATCAAACTACTTTATAGTACTGCAGTTCTGGTACAGGCATTTTGAGCTTATTGCTAGCGGAAAGATCTGTAGTATTTTATCCTGTTTTGAACAGTAGTTTTTCAAACAGGAATATTAGTTTTATATCACTGCACATTTGATATGATTAACACCTTTTAGGGGACTGTCTGCTGTAACTCGTCAACAGCTAGAGTGGCAGTGAAAACAGCAGTAATTCCAGATCTTTCTGGATTTGGTATTATATTACAATCGCTAATTTTATAAAAGCATGGTTAAGGATGATGCTCATGTATACCAAGTACATGTGGATTGCAGCCGGAATTTTCAAAGCGGTTTTATGATTTGAAAATTAGCAGGACAGTGCGTACCTTAGTGTGGTATTCACTCATATATTCACGCCCACTGGAGAGAGGACGTAAATGTCAACGTGCACATTTACATGCATCCTTTTGAAAATCAAAAGTGCACTTGTAAATCATTTCCCTGCAATGCCTCTATGCGGCATGCATAAGAGTACATATGGAATCTCTTCGGCATCCTCTTTTACCTGCATAAACCCCAGGTGAATTTTAAAAAGCCCATTTATATGCATAAGGCTTTTGAAGATCCACCTTTAAATGTATTAGCTATCCCTGCATAGTACTGAAATGGGGATAACATTTACCAACTCGCAGTTATGGTCTGGGCCGGAAACAAGTATAACATACCTGCCACTTGGGAGTTGAAGGTTGCATCCAGTGTTATATAGAGCTGCATGATGGGTGTAATCTGTACTTTAACCTGCAGCCCAGGAGTCTGAATGAAGATGACGTATGATGAGGCCCAGAAGATTACGAGAGTGTCTAAAATGATACAGAAAGAATAATTTAGAAATGGTGTTGACAAGCGTAGTAGTGGCATGCATGCTCTTCCAAATCATGTATCACAAATCATGCCAAACTATCAGCAAGAAACAGCTTTTGTAACCCCATTAATGGCTTGTGTGACTACAGTCATCATTTAAGTGACTCTGGTCAGGCTAAACAGTACTGCCTTTTCCCCAGCTTGTAACACCGTGAGTTCTGGATGCTGATTTTTGCAGAACATTTGCCATTCACAGGAGAGTACACAGGGTTTTTAATGTATTTTTATATTCCTTCACCTTGCCTACAGCAGCTTGTGATCTCTGTAGGGTTGAAAAACCCTTTTTTGGGAGGTCCAAAACCCATCACTCAGATTCAGACGCTGCTCAGTCCACATTGTAAGGCTCCAACCCATGATAAGCTCGTGGGGGCAGGAACCTGGTTTATAGTCGCTTGCTAAACATACTACTATTTAGTGTGTGTATGCATACCTGATTTAGTGCTAAATTGTTCACAACATAGTGTGTAAGCTTAAAGACTTGCATACATGCTGTGTGACGGCAGGCTTTAAATGACAGCAGGCTCCTGTGAAAACCACAGTAAATGAATTACTGATATTACTGTGACCTGCTTTACAATATATTGACACATCAAGTATGGCACTTTCTACTTCAGGAAGTCCTGTGATCATAAGGAAAAGGATCAGGGAGGATTCTATGAACACTGACCTTGAGTAAATGGTAGCTGAACTTCAGCGTCATTGCTGGATACACTTCCATAGCGATTCAACTTTATTTTCTGGAGAAAAATGAAAACTGATCATAAGCATGAGAAAAGTGGAGAAGCTGCTATTCCTAACATGACATGCCCCAGTGCATTCATCTACCACTCAGGCACTGGGGTAGATTTTCAGACACTTAAATGCCTTTTACATAGGTTAAAATAGTGTTAACCTTCCTAAGTCAGCCATAAGTGGACTTTTGGCTTCCTGAAAGCACACTCAAACTTTTAGTTGCATAGTAAAGAGGCAGGGGGAGAGTAAGAACATAAGAACATAAGAAAATGCCATACTGGGTCAGACCAAGGGTCCATCAAGCCCAGCATCCTGTTTCCAACAGTGTCCAATCCAGGCCATAAGAAACTGGCAAGTACCCAAAAACTAAGTCTATTCCATGTAACCATTGCTAATGGCAGTGGCTATTCTCTAAGGGGTGGATTTTCAGAGCCCTGCTCGCGTAAATCCGCCCAAAACCGGGCGGATTTACGCGAGCAGGGCCCTGCGCGCCGGGAAGCCTATTTTACATAGGCCTCCCGACGCGCGCAGAGCCCCGGGACTCGCGTAAGTCCCGGGGTTCTCTGAGGGGGGCGTGTCGGGGGCGGGCCCGGTCGTCGCGGCGTTTCGGGGGCGTGTCGGCAGCGTTTTGGGGGCGGGTACGGGGGCGTGGCTACGGCCCGGGGGCGTGGCCGTGCCCTCCGTACCCGCCCCCAGGTCGCGGCCCGGCGCGCAGGAGGCCCGCTGGCGCGCGGGGATTTACGCCTCCCTCTGGGAGGCGTAAATCCCCCGACAAAGGTAAGGGGGGGGTTTAGACAGGGCCGGGCGGGTGGGTTAGGTAGGGGAAGGGAGGGGAAGGTGAGGGGAGGGCAAAGGAAAGTTCCCTCCGAGGCCGCTCCGATTTCGGAGCGGCCTTGGAGGGAACGGGGGTAGGCTGCGCGGCTCGGCGCGCGCCGGCTATACAAAATCCATAGCCTTGCGCGCGCCGATCCAGGATTTTAGTGGATACGCGCGGCTCTGCGCGTATCTACTAAAATCCAGCGTACTTTTGTTTGCGCCTGGAGCGCAAACAAAAGTAGGCTATTCGCGCGCCTTTTAAAATCCGCCCCTAAGTGAACTTAATAGCAGGTAATGGACTTCTCCTCCAAGAACTTATCCAATCCTTTTTTAAACACAGCTATACTAACTGAACTAACCACATCCTCTGGCAACAAATTCCAGAGTTTAATTGTACGTTGAGTAAAAAAGAACTTTCTCCGATTAGTTTTAAATGTGCCCCATGCTAACTTCATGGAGTGCCCCCTAGTCCTTCTACTATCCGAAAGAGTAAATAACCGATTCACATCTACCCGTTCTAGACCTCTCATGCTTTTAAACACCTCTATCATAGCCCCCCTCAGTCGTCTCTTCTCCAAGCTGAAAAGTCCTAACCTCTTTAGTCTTTCCTCATAGGGGAGCTGTTCCATTCCCCTTATCATTTTGGTAGCCCTTCTCTGTACCTTCTCCATCGCAATTATTTTGGGGTCATGCTCAAAAAGTAAATGTGCATTCAGCATTCCATTAACACATCATTTTAAAATGTATACAGGTACGCACGTATGTTTAGCTACATTAACAGTCCAATATTCAAACACAGTGCATGTGAGTACCTTGTATTTGAAAGCTGGCCTGTCGTCTATGGGCTTAAAAATGCGTGCATACTTTTACAGTTAGGCACCTTCTGGAAAATTTAAAGGGAAAATGTTCAGGATACCACATTGAGACAAAAGACTGTGCATGCTTTTACCCTTTGGCTTGGCACCAATTTTCAAAGCAATAGTAGGCTTCGGAGAGTTAAATGGTTTAGTGAATATAATGAGTTCCTTATCAAGTGGAAAAGAACGGCTGAGATCCCTTTGATAATAAACTGACAGCACATCACTGATCATGGAAGAATCAATAGATTTTAGCCCTATGCAGACTTTTGGAAAATTACCCTCAGAAAGGGAACCCAAACAGGCTGAGAATCCAGTTCAAGCTTGGAAGCCTAACCTTCTTTCTAGTTTTACTCATCTCCTATTTACTTATTTTGTTTTAAGAGACACAGAGTACTTACCTGGCCTTGAAACATTAATACAACAGAATACAAGCAGGTCGTAGTTTGTGATACACCGCACTGAACAATCTCGCCAAGAATTGCAAAGGTGCCTCCAGCATCCTGAGATTGAAAAAACACACACACAGAAAATGTTATAATCTGGTGTGCATTATATCATGCATAGCAGGGTGCAAACATTTTTAAAGCAAGTTTGCAAAGCCATTTCAATATACTTGCTCAAAAGAGAGAGGCTGGTTATTAGCAAAATGTGAAACGGGTCTACCTTTGCTGAATGATCTATACCAGATCTGCTCATATTCATGCAGATCATCTGATTTCCTTGCACTTGTTCTAGATATTTTTCAGGTTTTTTCTGAGATTTGGAGGAGGGAAGGTTTGATGTAGTTTTCCCACAGGTAAACTTACAGATTTTGTTAGAATTGAACTGGGTTGAACCCTGCCTGACTTGTCTATTCCTTGTCATGTACCACTGTTGCTCTTAATTTCTCAATCCTGATCGCACATGAACTGAAAGGAGTGAGCTTTTTCAGGTGCAGTATTTTGGCATTTCTGCTCTCTAGCATAGCAATATGATTTATATATATATATATATATATATATATATATATATATATATATATAGATAGATAGATAGATAGATAGATAGATAGATAAGAACATAAGAAATTGCCATGCTGGGTCAGACCAAGGGTCAATCAAACCCAGCATCCTGTTTCCAACAGAGGCCAAACCAGACCACAAGAACCTGGCAATTACCCAAACACTAAGAAGATCCCATGCTACTGATGCAATTAATAGCAGTGGCTACTCCCTAAGTAAACTTGATTAACAGCCGTTAATGGACTTCTCCTCCAAGAACGTATCCAAACCTTTTTTGAACCCAGCTACACTAACTACACTAACCACATCCTCTGGCAACAAATTCCAGAGCTTTATTGTGCGTTGAGTGAAAAATAATTTTCTCTGATTAGTCTTAAATGTGCTACTTGCTAACTTCATGGAATGCCCCCTAGTCCTTCTATTATTTGAAAGTATAAATAACCGATTCACATCTACTCGTTCAAGACCCCTCATGATCTTAAAGACCTCTATCATATCCCCCCTCAGCCGTCTCTTCTCCAAGCTGAACAGCACTAACCTCTTCAGCCTTTCCTCATAGGGGATCTGTTCCATCTCCTTTACTATTTTGGTTGCCCCTCTCTGTACCTTCTCCATCGCAACTATATCCTCCCTGAGATGCGACGACCAGAACCGCACACAGCACTCAAGGTGCGGTCCCATCATGGAGCGATACAGAGGCATTATGAGATTTTCCATTTTATTAACCATTCCCCTCCCAATAATTCCCAACACTCTGCCCGCCCTTCTGACTGCCGTAGCACACTGAGCCGACTCCAAAGTATTATCCATTATAATGCCCAGATCCTTTTCCTGGGTGGTAGCTCCCAACACGGAACCCAACACCGTGCAACCACAGCAAGGGCCATCCCTCCCTATACGCAACACCTGTCCATTTTAAACCCCATTTGTCACCTGGACACCCAATCTTCCAGTCCTGCAAGGTCCTCCTCCAATGCACCACAACCCGCCTGTGATCCAACCACTCTGAACAATCCTGCATCATCCACAAACCAGACAACCTCACTCGTCATATTCCTGTCCAGACCATCCATACATACATTGAAAATCACCGGTCCAAGCA